>NC_069691.1:1280000-1920000 GCF_023699985.2 Odocoileus virginianus
CATTTTACACTGACTTCTTGCTTCACTTTAATGAACAAGGCTGAGAAACATCTGGGAAAAGTGGAATTCCAGAGTCATATCGAGAGGCTTAGCTTTAGATTGGTGGGCGAGGGGGCTGGCTCTAACTTAAGATTTCCCAAACTTTACTCATAAGAATCACCTGGGTTACTTATTAAATATACAAGTTATTAGGGCTAGGAATCTGGGTTTTATAAAACAAGGATTCCAGGCCACGCCTATCTTCAGGCTAGTTTAAGTAGTTTATCTCCTCTACCAAAAATAACCTGTGAAGAGGAGTGCTTTGGAAAATTTAGTTTTCCATATAATTGAGTAATAAGTTTTTCTTATTTGAAAAATGTATTAATATTACAGACAAGTCTCCTTTTATTTTCTCTCATCACCCCATCCTGGTCCCTCCCTCCTCCTGGAGGAGGTGTCAGTTTGAAGAGTCTGTCTCCCCAGACATTTTTGTTAGGTTAAATAGAGATACAAGTTTCTGTTTAATTTTCATAAATAGGTATCATCTTGTATTTATCATTCTAAAACCTGCTTTCTTTCTATTCGAAGCTATGTCATGGAGCACAGTGTTGGTGCATATAGAGTTAGAGTGACTGCTTTTTTTTTTTTTTAATCTAAAACATAATATTCCTTAGTAGAAACTGGCACGGTTTGTTTAGCATTTCCCCTATTGATGGACATAGAAGGTTCTTGAAATTTCTCTTTATCACTTGCTTTACTGAACGTCTTTGCCAAGTCTCCCTGTGCACATTTGGGAATAAATACAGAGAAGCGGAACTGTTGGGTCACTTTTGGAGTTTAGTGGATTCTGCCCAAAGTTAACCTTCACAGTGGCTCTCCCGTTTATCTTTCCACCCAGCGCCTGTGGAGAGAGAGGACCGGTTCCCCATACGGTGCCACTGTCTCGTCAAAGCCTGTGGGCCTGTGGCCAGGCGGAGACACCCACTTCCTCCAGTGCTTCCCTTTGGGGGTGAATTGAAAGACTACCTCCTATCATGAAGCTAAATCCTCAGGGAAACCCAGGCTTCAGACAGCTGTCAGGGCCGGACCAGTTCCACCCAGCAGTGTGTGCACAGCAGAAAGGAGGCCTGTGGAGCTCACTCCAGAGCCTTGTCACAGAGGCACTGAGTGTGCTGGGATTCTGGAATCCTCTGGACTGCTGTGGACAGGAAAGGAAAGTGAAGTCGCTCAGTCATGTCCAACTCTTCGCGACCCCACGGACTGTCGCCTGCCAGACTCCTCCGTTCATGGGATTTTCCAGAGAAGGATACTGGAATGGGTTGCCGTTTCCTTCTGCAGGGGATCTTCCCCATCCAGGGATCGAACCTGGGTCTCCCGCACTCCAGGCAGATTCTTTACTGTCTGAGCCACAGGGACTGCTGTAGGCCATGTACGAAAATGGGAGGTTGGGACAGGGCTCTCGAGGACAGCGGCACCCCCGCGCCCCGCTCCAGCGTCGCCGCTTTATAAGCCTGTGAAAGTCTTTCAGGGCCACTGGCTATCCTGGGCATCTGCAGTTTTGTTTGAAAGCGAGAAAAGGCTTGTCTGGGTTTTAACCATACCTGGCTTCTTTTCTCAGAGAGGGGCAGGCGGCACGCCCATCCCAGGAGGCCAGAACAGTGAAAGAAGATGTGTTAGGCAGCCACGCTCAACAGCCGTCTTTCTGCCGCTCTCCTCCCCGGGGGAGCGGCGGGCCCTGTGGCCCGGGCTCCTCTCAGCTCTGCACCTGCCCCGGTAAGGCAAGCAGGCCATCTGAAGGGTCCAGCGCCCTGCCGGGCGTTTGCCGATTCAAGATCAAAATCGAGGAAAGCTTCTTGTATACCTGAGTGGCCTGACCTCCAGAGGGGTCCTGGTTGGCTCACTTTTGCTTAAACTGTTTACGTTTAAGATACCTGTCCACTGACGGGGGTGTTTGAAAGCAAAGCAGTGTCCCTGGGCAGCTGGGATAGTGGCCACCCTTGAGGCCAGTGGTACATTGCATGGCTAAGCTCCCCACTCAACTCTCCTAACTCCTGGTTAAATTTTTACTCCAAAAACCAGGACGTGATTTTGTGAAAGGTCAGACAGCTCAGTGAGTGTTTGCCGAGTTTCTCGTTGCTTAAACCTCAAATTCCCTCCCCTCTACCAACCTTACTTTGAAGTTTGAAAGGAAATTGATTAAATATTATACACTTTAGGAACCTTCCGATTTGCTTCTTAAACTAACAGAATTCTAAACTTTTTTTTTTTTGTAAACGGAAGGATTTTCAACTGTCAGCAGGTATAACTAGAACCACATGTCAGCAGAGACCAGGAGCTTTCCCTGGTTTCAGGATTTGTAAATTCTTATTGAAACGGAAGCAAGCAGGGCAGGCAGCCTGAGGGCCTCCGTGACAGCCTGAGCTCAGATCTCATTTTAATTAGAAAATACAGATAGTGCCTGCTGAACCAAAGGCCTCCCAGAGCTCCCGTCCCAGGGCGAACAAAGATTTGGTTTGTATCCTGCTTGCCTCCGTGTTTGCAAATTACTGAGCACTTCCGGGAGGAGCCAGAATGTTGATTTCTAGATTACGCAGCCCAGCACCCTCCGCAGCTAATCCCCCCCCCCCAAAGTGATTTTGTTCTCTTGGGGAAATATTTGCTCCCTTCCTCGTTGCAGAATAGTCGGGAGGGTATTCACGAAGAAAAGAGACTGCGAGGAAGGTGAGGACGAGAGAAATGAGATTACTTGTCATCCACGGCAGGTTCATCATTTTCTCCATTGGACTCTGGCCCCTTGAACTCTGAGACCCAAAACCCTACGCGCCCCAGATCTGCATCTGAGCTGTGCTGTAGGACAGTGGTTCACGTGTCTAATTTTCTTCCTCGTGTGTCCTGCAAATGGTAGAGTAGAAATATCATACGGAAGACACGACAGGAGAGGAAGGCTACCTCCTCTCCCCCATCTGTCCCTGCCCAGTGTCATCTGAGCTCCGGGAGTCCCCAGAAAGGCCACGATTGCAGTGTCAGCATCTGGACGCACCCCCACTGGGACTCTAGCCTGACCCACAGCCGCTTCAGAGCGGTGGCAGCCGGCCCCGCACGTGCTCAGACGGTGCTCCAGCCCTGGGTCTTTCACCGATAAGCCTGCCCTTGTTCAGCGAGCAGTGACTCCTGTGTGAGATGCCTCCCCCCGGCCCTCCTGGTCACACGCTGGAGACAGGGCAGCTGCCCGCGGTCCTTCTGCGGGCATCACCTTCCGGGCAGCCGGAGGTCACTCTGCTCACCCGGCCAGGTCTGCTGCCACAAACTGCCACTTCCCCGGCAGACAAAGGGGGATTTTTCCCTTCCCCCGGGTTTACAGGCCCCTCAAATGCCTCACATTCCAGGAGCTGGGTGAGAGTGGAGGCTCTTGTGGTTTCTAATTAAACTCACAATTTAAATAACAATTCATGAAACCCCAAGGGTTGAGAGACAGGCCAACCTGCCCCCCTCCTCCCGAGAGAGGCAGCTGGGTGGCCCTGGCTGGGAGGCTGAGGACTTGGCCTTTGCCAGGTGTGGGACCAAAGGAGCCCAAGTCACAGTGAGTTTTGGTGGAGTGAGTGTGCGTGGAAAAGGGACCTGTGCTTTCCCCTCTGGTGAGGGTGCCCCTCCTGAAGGCGAGGGCACCTCCACTGAGAGGAAAAGTTGCTGTGTCTGCTCTGAGCCTGCAATTGGGAATTTTTACCCTTCTCCTGGGAAAAGAGAAAGCTGTGAAGTTTTCAAAACTCAGATTTTTTTTATGGTCTCGGGACTCCCCTGGCTGCCCCAGGTGACTGCTCTGTTTGTTGTGGAACTTTTGTTGTTTTCTGGGATACAGACAAGTGAGGAGTCCAGGAAGGAGGCAGAGGAGCCAGCAGAGGGTCTCGGTTCAGCCCCCGCCCGCTCTAGACCTCAGTTTCCCCGTCTGTCGCAGGAGAGTCTTCTGATGTGTGGCTTCCAAGGCCCTTGCTGCCCTTAGTCTGGCCAGTCTGCCTGGCATCCCCGAGCTGCTCTTGTGTTTTCACCAGGCCCGGCTGGGGCCGCAGTCATCTTTGCAGAGCGTTGATCTCACCAAATTGTTGTCTGATTACCCAAGGCATGGTTGTGTTCCAGATTTGGGAAAGTGGAACGCTGGACATAATTATCTCGAGACAAGCTCTTCTCTGCCTCAGCCAGCGCCAGGAGCATGTCAGCATTTCTGGGCTTTCTGCGAGCTGCTTTCCAACTTTCCTCCGTTTCCATTCATTCCGTTACCCTTAGCAAGTCACAACCCCCGAAGACACCCTCCAGGTTCTTGCCTCTGTGCTTCTGTTCTGAGTCACTGTGCCTGGAGCAGCGGTCCTGCCCGTGCAGGCCCAGGACCCTCCCTCAGGATGGAGCACGGCAACGTGGGTTTTCCTGGTCCCCCTGCAAGAGTCAGAGCTCCCTGCTGGTGGGCGCCAGTTCAGACTCCTGCCTCCACCTCCCCTCCCTTGCCCATCTGGCACAGACTTGGTTTATATTTGTTGGAGCAAAGCCTGGCTGTGAACAGAAGTGAAGTAGGAAGCCACAGGTGGACTCACACCCTTGCCATCTTCCCTGCAGGTGACCATCGCTGATGACTACTCGGATCCCTTTGATGCCAAGAATGATCTCAAAAGCAAAGCAGGAAAGGGAGAGAGCGCAGGCTACATGGAGCCCTATGAGGCCCAGAGGATCATGACTGGTAAGCACAGACTCTTACAACTCCGAGGGGTGGTGGATGGGTCACGTGGTCACCCATCCGCCTCTGCAGGGGACGGTGTGTGCTTTGGAGGTGGTGGTTGGGCAGTTGGCACTGTGTTGAATCTTTGCCACAGGTTATCTGTTCAGGTTTCACTAACCTCGGGAAGAACCCGACAGGGCACAGTGACCGTCCAGAGATAGCAGGGTACTAAGTACAGTTTATCAGGAGAGAAACAAGTAAGTGGGGAGGTGGGGGGAGTTTCTCTTAGGAATTTCTAGTTGAAAAAAGATATACAACTTTTGAGATGGAAAGCTTGGAGCTTCCTAGCAACCAGGGCAATAAGAGAAACAGGCCGGGTTACCTTGCTTTTATTACTTAGTAGAAGGGGTCAGATTAGGTCATTAAGGACAAAGTTATCCCTGCCCCCAACCAAGAAAATCTTTGTTTTAGGACAGGAAGCAGCTCAAAGCACCGTGGTCTTTGTGGCAGGTTTATAGGAAAACACAGAGACTTTTCCCCTATAACCGTTTTCCTATTGGCCCTTGATGATGAAACCTGTCAGAGCAGCATTGTGGGGCCCAGCAGAATGTGGCTGGGTATGTGGTATTCTGGGGGGTCTGTTTTCACCAGAATAATACTTGGAACATCTTTTAAAAAAAAAAAATGTCTATTTGGCTGCACTGGGTCTTAATTGTGGCATGCGGGATCTTCAGTCTTTGTGAGACTTATGAGATCCTTAGTTGCAGCATGTGGGATCTAGTTCCCAGACCAGGGATCGAACTGGGCCACCTGCCATGGGGAGCGCAGAATCATAGTCCCTGGACCACCAGGGAAGTTCCAGAGCATCTTTAAAGAATGAACAGATATCAGATAGCAGCCGTCTTGACAGACCCCAGGCGTGGGCGGGTGGTAGGGAGATCACCGCAGGGGAGAACCCCCCCGAGGGTCCCGCTGGCTCAGGAGGATGGTCCAGGCATGGAAGGACACTTGTGGGTTGGCCTGCTCTGGCCCTGAGCAGGACAGCAACGTGAGCAGGGGCACCATGTACCGCAGACCGTGGGCAGGTGGCCCTGAATTCTGGGTCCTGTTGAGTTGATGCCCTGTATGTCTCAGGATTCGGGACTCAGGTGCCTCCTCCTGTGACCCTCTTACTGTTTATTTGGTGTTCCTGTTTTTGAGCACGGTCTCCTGATTCCTTCTGAGTTTAAAGGAGGAAGGGAGGGACTTCCCTGGCAGTCCAATGGTTAAGACTCTGTGCTTCCGCTGATTGGGGAGCTAAGATCCTGCATGTGGTGTGGCCGAAAAGTAAAATAAAAAATAAAAGAACATACTGCGGAGAAAAAGAAGGAGGGGGAGGAGGAGGAGAAAGGGAAAGGAAGCTGAGCTCTTAGCACACGCTGGGCCTGTGTTGCATGTTTGCTCTCTGGCTGCGGAGACGCTCTAGGATGATTGCTGAAGAATCTGGGTATGAGTCCAGGCCCTGCTTCCAGGACTCTGCCTCCTGTTTCTCCTGATCACGGAAAGCAATTCTCTGGCTACCTGTGTAGGCTCCAGAACAGCTGGCTGCTTTGTGAAGGGCTTGAGGCAGGAAGCAACTGGTCAGACTCTCGAGGGCCGCCTCTTATGCCCTCTCCCATCTTCCTGGTCTCTCTTGGCAGAGCAGCCTCTGTGGGCACTCTGACATACATGCTCATTAAGCCTCACCGTGTCCTTGCGAAGGAGGTGTTGTCTCATTTCACAGGTGATGGAGACTCTGGACAAGTCACTTCCTTGGGGTCCCACCAGCAAAAAAGGGAGAAGGTATTACAGATCCAGACTTGCATCTTCAGAACACGGGGGCGGGGAGCTGACAGGGGTGGGTGGGAGCATCTGCCGAGAGCCAGACTCCGGGGAGAGTCTACAATTGCTCAGCGTCTTTGGAGTGGAGCCGGGCTCCTCCTGGGTGCTGCCGCTGACCGCAGCGGTGAGGAGCCGACTTGCCGGGTGGAATTGTCCTGAGGGACTTTGGCTTTTTAATGAGGCACACCCACAGGGGCCAGGCCCAACGCAGGGCAGTTTGAGTTTACCAGAAACCTGTTAAGATCTCAGGCGCTCTCTCTGCAAAGCAGCATCCTTCTATTTTCTGCTCTGTGCTTGCTTTGTACCTTGGGGACTATGCTCAAATTTACCCACATTTTTATGTTTTTAAGGAAATGCAGGGGAACTGGACATTTTCTGGGTGTAACGACCTTGCAGCAGCTCTCTTTGACTTGGAATTCTTTGCGTGTGACATCACCATCACCGCAGTGACTGATGGCGGGGCTGGGGGCTGGGTTAGCCAGCACCGTGTCAGCGTTGCAGGAAGTAGCTCGCGCAGCTGCCGTGAAGCTCGCAGGGGAGGAGAGGGGACAGAGGTGGGTGCCGGGGACGGCAGCCGAGCAAGGGCTGGCACGGAACAGGTTACGTTCACCCTTTCAGGGTGGCCTTTCTTTTATTCTGATGCTGTGACATTTATGTGTGTGAGTGCACGTAGCTTCTGTGAATGGGGCAGGCCTCTTTGGTATGTAACGATAACGCTCCTGGGACGAGCATGGCCTCTCTGCCTGAGATGGTGTGCCTCTCTGCACTGGTCTGAAAGGAGACCAAGCTGATGTCAAGCAGATCCGGGGTGGCCACTTGCCACCAAGTGGGCCTCAGGTTCCCGCTGAGAAGCAGTAGCCTTAGAGTGGACCGTCAGTAGTGCTTGTAGCTGCTTTTGGCTGTGAACTAGCTGTTTTGACCCTGAGCAGCACGTTCTGTGACTCTGTTTTTCCTGGTTTACGGAAGGATGGGTCAGTAATAGCAGCAGCAGCAGCGGAGGCCACGGCCAAACGCTCTCATACTTGTTTACAGCACTTGGTGTGAATTCTCACTGGATCTTCACCATTACTCTCTGAAGTGTAGGTGCCCACTGCCCTGATAAACTAAGGCACAGAGGTATTAAGTAATTGCTCCAAGGCAGCACAGCCAGCTAGTCAGTTGAGGGTGCTGTCCGCAACACCCTGTTTGCAGCTACTCAGGACTTCTTTCCAGGGTCCGAGCAGCTTGGCTTTCAGACTCCACATCATGGCCCGTGTGGCCTGTGATTAACTGGCAAGGTTTGTTCTCCGCAGTCTTGGCAGTGTGCAGCAAGCGGTAGAGAGCTTGGGGAGGTGTGAGTTGGTGAGCAGAGAGCTCAGCCCAGCCCGCTGGCCGCAGCCAGGACGGCGTGCGTGGAGAAGCAGGCCCGTTTTCCGGGGGCTCCTCTTGCCCACGTCCCTCTCGTCTGCTTCAGCTCACCCCCTCCCATTGGCCCCCTTGGTGTCACCCACAGGATTTAGGCTGTGGCCCCCAAATGGAGGCTCAGGTCTCCATGGAGCCTCAGAACCCATGTACACCTGGACCTCACTTTCTGTCCTGATCACCTCTCTCACCCCAACAGCAGCTCTGGAGATAACACCTAGGTGTTAAAGAGTTAACACCTAGGGCTCTATGGAACCCAGTTGGAAGGCTAGTGACCCAGTCCCAGCTTTTCTTTTTATAGGTAGGGAAATTGAAGCTCAAAAAGGTCAGATCCTTTTAAGATTTTTTTAAACATTCTGGTTAAATATGAAGCTACTTTGTGAAGTATTGAGCTGCCCTTCCGTAGAAGCATCCAAGCAGAGGCAAGACAACCAGCATTGGGAGATGACATGAAAGTAGTGAAGTCTCAGGTGTGTGGTTGGTTCAGGCTACCTCTTTCTTAGGTCTGTGCCAGCTCTGAGCTCCAGGATGTCCTGATTCACCGTGCCCTGCCCTGTCATTAGACGCCTAGGACGCGTCCCACAGACAGAGCACCCGAGACCAGCTCTGAATAGGCGAGGATCTGGTTAGGGCTGGCAGCTTCCCTTCTCGGCGCCAGCCTGGCTCACAGCACCTGTTCGGTCCTGGTTCCCCTTTGCTTCTTCCTCGGCCCGTCCCTTGAGGTCAGGTTCTGGTCTTGACCTTTTCACACGTGCCCTGAAGAGCACGGATCATACCACTTCTTGGTGTCCATCCTGCCCCTGTGTCCACCTCTAGTGTCCCCAGGCCAAACCTCCCACGGAGCTGGTAGAGTCAGGCCACCCCTCTCCAAAACTCTGCTTTGCAGCCCATTCACTCCTTCTTCCCTGAGGCTTGATCCTGGGACTCGAGGTCTCCAGATGCACAGAGACACCTCCTGATGCAGAGGGAAGGGTGTCGGGCTGAGTCAGGCCCACTGGGGTGACTGTGTGGGCCAGGGTGCTTAGCGTGTTGGGGGCCGCGTTGTAAAACAAGGCATGTAACACTGATGTGAGTCTTGGGTGGAGGAACAAACTTTGCACATGTGCTTGAGGTTGTTGATATTGGGGCCTGTTTGGTCCTTTACATGATTTTCTGTGCTGCTGAATTCTCTGACCAGTCCCCATCGGGGCCCTGCCCATTTGGGGTGCATGCATGCATATTCAGTTGCTCAGTCATGTCCGATTCTGCGATGCTATGGGCCACAGCCTGCCAAGCTTCTCTGTTATGGGATTTCCCAGTCAAGAATGCTGGAGCAGGTTGCATTTCTAACTCCAACCCATTTGGAGGTGGGTGGTCAAACAAGCAGGCCGCTGGAGCAGTTGGTTCCCAGGTCCGCTGCAGTACCCTTGGTACTCAGAGCCCTTGCCAAGCCCTGCTGTGTTGGCATCTGGACCGTGTGGCCTAGGCACATGCTGCCTCTGCCTCTGGGAACATCTGTGAAGCGTGGAGACAGGCGTGGGCCCGGGGGCTGGTTGGTGCCTGGAGGTGGGCAGTAAACCTCCAGGAGTTCCGAGCAGAGACAGCAGCTTCCGGTTGGGCCGTCCCAGCTGGGTGGGAGGTGAGAGTGGGGGGTAAGAGCTGGGCCTGGCAGCCAGGCAGAGGGAGGAGCTTGAACAAAGGCATGGAGGTGTGGGAACTCTCTGCCTGAGAGGAGTGGCAGGAGATGAGGCTTCCGATAGGATCCTGATAGGAAAAGCACGGGGCAAGAACATGTAAAGACGGATCAGATCATCAGGCCCTTGTTAGCCTAAAGGCACAGAATATTTCTCACCAGGGATCCTTCCTCCCCAGGCCTTCAACCCCAGGAATTCTCAGAGGTGCCCACGGTGATGCTGGTGACAAGGAAGCTGGGAGTTTGTTTTTTTTACAGGGCTTTCCTCTGTGTCAGGCACTGCTCCAAACCTTCCTCTGATGCACTCATTCAGTCCTCCCAAGGAACCTATGAGGTATAAGTACTAGCATCATCCCCATTTTACAGATGAGAACACTGAGTCTCAGAAATGTTAAGTAAGCAGCAGAACCAGGAAAAGCAGCACCCTCTGGAGCCCCCGCCTTTAGCTAAAGTGCACTCACCTCTGTCCTAGACTCCCAGAGGGTCTGCAGAAATAACTGGGGATTTTACAGTTACTTGGGCCTCATATTGAGGGGTGACTCCTCCCACCTACCCCCCATCCTATATAAAATTGTTCAGAGTGTCATCTCACAGGATGAATCATATAAGCATTAGTTGAAAGCATTTCATATAATTTTTAATATGTAAGCAATTATACATTAAAAAGTCCTTAGCATGTTTTTATTACAAAATCAACTTTATAGCATAATAAGAGGAAATTAAAAGAAAACCATTTCACACAGAGCTCTGGTGCTCACGACTTGCCTTATGCCCTTTTAAACTCCATGTGCTCATGGGCACTCTCCAGGTAAAGCCAGTTACTGGTTTGATTTGATTACTGTTATTTTTGGCCATGGCATTCGGGACCAGGGATCAAACCCGTGCCCCCTGCAATGGAAGTGTGGGAGTCTGGCCCCTGGACTGCCAGGGAGGTCACTGATTTTAAAGGTGGAGATGCAGGCGGGGGCATTCTTTCATATCATCTTATCCTCTGGCGTGGCCTCTTCTAGTGAGAGCGTGCTGTCTGAGAGAATGATGCTTGTGTACCACTTTCAAGTCTGTGTTCCACTGGTGGCCTGTTGCTGGAGGAAGGAGGCAGGAATGTGGATTCTAGCCCCGGCTTTGCTCTGGTCCACTGTGTGACCTGAGGCAGGTTGCTTCCCCTCTCTGGGCCTCCGTTGCCTCATCTGAAAAAGCAGATTCTGCGTTTGTGGTCGCATCAGGCTTCTCTGGCTGTCCTGGGCAGAACTGACACCCCCACCCCCGCCCCGCCGCCGCTGCCCTCCTCATAGCAGCAGCCCAGGTCTTGCCAGGTTGTGGGGAAGGAGCTTCAAGTCTGCACCCTCTGGACAGCCACCTCCAGGTGCCCTTCCTGGAGCTGCTGTTCTTGAATCCCAGAATACAATCCCCAAACACTAGCAAATGCTTCTCAGAGAAGGCGCCCTCTGAGTCTTGACTGGCCATCAGAGAGGGGCCGCCTCCTGCCTGAGATTTCTGCTCTCCTATATGTTCACTGTCATCTCTGCGCTCTCACTTGGGGCAGTCCTTTTTCCTTTTTTTAAATTGAAGTGTAGTTGATTTACAATGTGTTAATTTCTGCTGTGCAACAAAGTGATTCAGTTATGCATACCTTACGTTCTTTTTTAAATATTCTTTTCCATTATGGTTTATCACAAGGTAGTGAAGACAGTCCGTGCGCTTCACAGGTGGGGCCTTGTTGTTTGTCTGTTCCTGTGTAATAAATAGCCTGAGGCAGCGCTGTTGTCCTGTCCTTCTAGTGGTGGGCAAGTAAAGGGCCCTTGGGTCTGGGCCCCTGCTCCCGGCATATCTGTGCATCGTCTCTCCTCACCTGGCCTCCTCCACAGCCCTGCTACCCGAACAGTCTGCACACCCTTCGTTCCCCTCACCCTGTATAAGCCTCGCACTCCCTTCCGGCCTGCCAGCTCTCCTCTCCTAGTTGCCTCAGGCTCCAGCCTGTCCTGGGGAGGGATCAGGTCACAGGTCTCCACCGCTGGGGGATGTCAGAGGGAGCTGCCCTCAAAGAGCAATCTTTCTGCCGAGCATCCTCTTTCCACCTGAGGCCCAGAGAGGGGCCCAAGCTGGCCAGAGTCACACAGCCGCAAGCCACAGAGCAGGTCTCCTGACTTCTAACGTGGGGCTCCTGCCCTGGTTTTGAAATGTTTGGAAACCTGCCCAGGCACTCTCCCGCCTGACAGATAGAAGGCTTGGTCATGGACTGTGCAGAGTTCCCTGGCCGGTCTATCATTTACCAGAATGACTTACCTACCAGACAGGAAGGAGATAATCAAGTGTAAATAGATTTTGGATTAGTCACCCAATGACTTTCCTGTTCTTGGGAAACAGCGCAGCTCACACAGACGTCCAGTGTGCTTACCTGCTGAGCTCCAGGGCTGGGAGGCCGGGTGGGGAGAGGCGCTGCTGAGGAGGACCGCAGGAAGTCTGTTCCCATGGTGACCGGCCGGCCCACACTGGCAGTCCCTTCCTCTTCTCTCCCCCCACGTGCCCCTTGCCCTTTTGACCCTCGACATGGAGCTCGTTCAGCTTTTCAGGAAAGTTGCGACAGGACTGGGACAGGCCATGGACAGCTGACAGTCATTGATGGCATTCCGGAGTGTGCCAGACCCCAGCCCCTGCCCTCCAGGGGCCCCTTGTCGCATGGGGAGCTTGACCAGGACTCAGACACTGGTGTCTGTGGTATAAAACAGGCCAAGCAGACTGGCCCTGAAAAGAGATCAAAGGAAGGGGTGGGAAGGGCTCCTGCAGACCAGGGTGGGCTGCACAGGGAGGGGGCAGCACGCAGAGCCACATTTGACATCTTGACTCAAAACTGTCTTCCCATGGAGGCCTTCCCTGGCCACTTACCTTAAACTTCAACCCGTCTGCAACATTTCTTGCCCCTCCTTCTCTGGTTGACTTCGTTCCTGAACTCTGCTCACTATTTAACACACTTCATCCATTTATAGTCTGTCTACCACTGAGATGTGGGTTTCACAAGGGCAGAAATGTCCGCTTTGTTCCTGCTGTGACCTCAGTAGCTAAAGTTGTATGTGGCACAAAGTCGGGACTCAGTAAATAGTCCTTGAATGTGTAAGGCTGTTAATTAATTCCAGGGACCAGGGGCTGGATAACAGACATGCTGGGGTGCCCTCAGGAGCCCAGAGACATCCCATCCTCCTCCAAGGGTGACAGATCTGGAAGTCCCAGGTTAACCAGTTACTGAGTCGGTGGGAAGGCAGAGAAGGAGCTGACTTGACCTTGGGTGGGAGTCGGGCAGGAGACGCTTGGTGCCTTGTTCTGTCCTGGAGGTCAGTTCTGTCTCCGGTGGTGCCTCCTCCCTCGGCTCCCTCCCTGCCTGAGAGCTCTTTGAAGGCGAGGACTGGGTGTTACCCATCCTCACATCTCCTCTGGGCCCAGTACCTATTTACCAGGTGAATGAATGAGCCCAGGAATACAAGTCTAGGTGGAGAATCAATGAATGAAAAGAAAGCAAACAGTAAACAGCTCCTTGCTGTAAACAACTTTTTCTATTTTGCCAGGACGCAGTTGTCTGAAGTCACCAGGGCTTAGTCAGGGAGCCATGTGCGATGCATGTGTTCATTGGATGGACGTTTGCAGGCATCCGCTGTGTGTTGGCACCGTTCTATGCTCTCGGGGTTGAGCAGTGAACAAGCCGAGTCCCTGTTCTTGTGAAGCTTTCGCTCTGGGTGCAGGATCAAAGGGGGGTGTTATGTAACCGTGATTCCCATAAACTCATTTCTGGGAACTCTGGTCCTGGGAGGTCTGTTTCTCAGACACTCTGCGGCCTCTGGGCACTGCAGCTCAAGGACTTTCTCAGAGTCGAGGGCAGGATGGAGACGTGTCCCCAGAGCCCTGAACGCCTTCAGGAGGCAGGGTGGTCTCAGTGCTGTCGTTGGGGTTAGGGGGCAGAGCTCTGGCTCAGGGGCTGGCTGCTGTGTTCCTCTCTCTTCCTGGCCTCAGGGCGGGAGCACGAGCTCTAGGGGTCGTCATGAATTTTCCCAGAGCAGCAAGCCCCATCCTGTGTGCTGGCACCAGCCTCATAGGTGTGAGGTTCCAGACCCCAGGAACGTAGCACCTAATTCCTCTCTGTCTCCTGGCAGCTGTGAGAGAAACGGGCACCCTCCCAAAGGTGGAAATGAAGGAATGGGAATGTGAAATTAAGGCACTCATCTCCCCACCCCTGCCTCTTGCCCTTTCGAATTCCGGAGAGACATTAAGAGATCTGAAGGCATGGAGACCGATGGGAACGCTGTCCAGCGGTGGACGCCAGGCAGCTGGCAGCAAAGCTCCTGCATCCCCTATCCACCCAGCAGCACACCTTGGGTGTGGACAGAGCACGGAGGCTGTGGGGAAACACCACCCATCCTGGGCAGGTTAGGAAGCTGTTTAGGAAGTTGCGCCGCCTGGGTGCGTAGGATGGATTAGAGCAAAGAGAAGCAAGAGGCAGGGCGACTGGTTCTTTGGTTCTGTGGCTGCAACAGTCATCCGGGCCAGGGGGCTGAGGCCAGAGCCAGGGCTGGGGCTGTAGGGTGCTGTGGGTTGGAGCGGGTGGATGGGATGGAAGAGCTTGCCCATCGGGTGCAGTGGGTGAGAGGGAGGGGGGAGCTGGGGTCCTGGGGAGCGGGAGGATGAGCGGGTCAGTTGCCCAATGGGGCCTGTCATATCCGAGAAGGGGAGGAAGGTTCTCGGGGCGGCGGGGGTGGGATTTGGTGGGTTCAGATGTGGCGCCTTTGTGCTCCATGTGTTTGGAGGAGGGCCCCCGGGGAGAGGAGCTGCTTGGCAGGGCCTACCCAAGGAGACCGCCCACCAGAGTTTCTGCCCCTCCAGGAGCCTGAAGAGGGAGGTTAGTGATTTGCCCTCACACCCTATTATCTGACTAATTAACTAGTACCCTCCTCTGACTAGGGCTGGCTTTCTGCAAGTTTGTGACGATGACAGAGTGGTGTGTTTAAAGGGCTCTTTTATAGATGGTGCCGAGAATCTCCTTAAGGCATCTGGAGGAAGCAGTGCCATTATTTCCATCTTGCAGATGGGAAAGCTGAGTCATGGAGGCTCCCTGGAACTGTGCCCAGTTCCAGACCCCCTCTCCCTGCGGGGTTGGTGCCTGGCCGCTTGAGGGAAGGATGCTGAGTAACAGTGGGTTTGCATTTTTCTGATGCAACCTTTCTGTCTGTGGGACAGCTTGGCAGGTGCCTGAGATCTATTCCTCCTCCACCTCCTCACCCTTCTCCTCCTCCTGGGGAATCCTGCCATTCCATTCTCGCCTAGCTTGGTCTGTGTGTTTTCATGGCACTCTGCCTCCTTTTTGGTCCTTTTCTGAAACTGGCAGTATGAGCACAAATAAATAAAACGTCTCTTTTCCCTCCCTTCCAGAATGCATGCTTCTAATTGTACCTGGCCACCTGAGAAGTGATGCCCTGGAGAAGGGGTCACCTCCTGGGGCCCGAGCCTCTCGGTGGGCTCCACAGTCACTCTTCGTGAAGTCTTGCTGATACAGAGCTTAACACGTTGCTTGGTAATTTATCTGCTGGGTTGGGGACCCCTGGAGGGCAGAGACCACAGGGACCACAGGGCTTGGAACTCTTGTGGTCAGGCTATTGGCGTCCAGTGCTTGAGATATTGGCCCGGAACTTTCTGTTGAAGAATGTCCCCGGGTCAGAATGTGCTGGTTTGGGTGGGATGTTGTGAAACAATCGGTAAACTCTCCCTCCAAGGTTACAGGCTTCCAGGTCCAGAGCTGGGTCTCACGCCCTGGCCCGCTCGCCCCTCGGCCCTGGTCACTGGGCCCGCTCCTGTCCCTCTCTCTGATCCTGGGCTTGGCCCACTGCCTGTGCCTCTGTAGGCTCACTCCCAGGCCTTGGGTCTCCACGCGGGGACCAGCATAGACACTCGTGTCCCCGGGCCCCAGCCGCAGCGTCCTCCAGATTGGTAGTCCTTTCAAGCCTGCATTGCCCTCGTCACCCTGCCTCGGCTCAGGGTGTCGCCAGCTGCCCCTCCCCTCCCCGTCTAGCTGGGTGCCCGAGTGTCTGAACCCTGGTCTCCCTCACACCTTTCTTCAGCACCAGCATCCTGCCTGCCGAAGCAGGGACGTCTTTGGCCTCACCCACCCGACCCTGCCAGCCAGCGGGCCTGGCACTGTGCCAGGTGGGGGAGCGTCTGCCCCCACCCATCTCTTCTTCACTGGGCTCCAACTCTAACTCCGCAGTTTGCTCATGCTCTGCCCCCACTTCTGACCCCAGCCCAGCCTGCCAGCTCAGGGCCGCCCTCCCCCGAGTCCCTCCCATCCCACCCACCAGCTTCTTTCTAATTCAGAACGGACCTGTCAGCCTTCCATCAGGAACCTTGTCCTGGAGAGCACCCTCCTCACCCTCCCCAGGGCCCAGGGAGGCAGTACCTGGGGCTGCTTCCATTTTACCGGCTTGGAAGCCCAGAAGCAAAACCTTGAGTACTGCCAGGGGCCATGAGGGAGACTTCTGGCATCCTGGCATCCTGGGAGCTGTGTTCCAGGGGCCAGGCAGGGGTGGGCGGCAGGGGGAGGACCCTGGGCTGAGGCTGGTGGAGAGGGATGGGCAGTTGTCAGGTCAAACTGGATGGATCTGAGGGGGTCAGTTCCCACCCTCCTCAGTGACAAGAAGCAGAAACCTGAAAGTGGGGAATGCAGTGCTCCAGACACAACTTCGCAAGTCAGCAGAACTGAAAAGCAGCCGGTGGACTGCACCAACCCCCCACCCGCCGGCCCTGCCCCGCCTTCCCTGGCCTCCTCTAGGGCTTTATTCCCACTCCCTAGCTCAGAGCTGCTTCTGCGGACAGTCTGCTAGGGAAAGGGTTAGTGCTGGCCCAGCCGCTCTTGGGGGGACGGGGAGGGTTGCTTGGAGGGTAGGGTGGGGGGATGTTACAGAGGAGGGGCAGCCCCACCCTTCAGGGTAAAGCCGAGGAGAGGGTTTTGCCCAGCCCCTGTGACGCTCCTGTAGTGCTGGGAGTTTGGACGCACCTGGGCCTGGCCCCTGGAAGGCCATTCCAGTGGGAGGTGGCCCATGCCGTGGAACTGCGTCAGTGGTTGAGGATGTCAGATGTGGGCATAGAGGTGCATCCCTGGCGACTGCAGAGGAGGACATGGGCTGGCCTGCTTGGGCTGGGGGTGGCATGGGTTAGGACAGATTCCCTACCTGGTGGCTGGGCTGGGAAGCGTCGTGGGAGCAGAGGCCGTGGGGTCGTGGCTGAGCCCGTGCGCCAAGGAGGCCTGGAAGACGGAGCTGCAGGACTGGCCACAGACAGCAGGGAGGCCTCTGAACTGTGAAAAACACCCACCCAAGGTGGTCGCCTTGGCTTTTGGCTCCCCCACCTCTACCCCACCTTCAACCTACCTCCATCCCAGCGCAGCAGCCCACCTCTACCAAAGCTTTGCCTAGGCTTTCGTGCAAAGGAATCTTGTTGAATTGAGCCTCAAAGGAAACTCGGCAATGTTTTTATGATTTTCATGATTTGCACCCAGAAATTAGGAGGAAGGGTTTGTTTGTTATTAATACACACAGCCTATGTGCCGCCTAGACATGAAACTGATTTTCATCTGGACAAAGATTTGCTGTAAATCCCAAAGCTCCCAATGCTAATGGAGAGTTCCAGGCTGCCCTCTGGGCCCCAGCCCCTTACCCTGCCTCAGTCCTGGACATTCCCAGAAGGGCAGACCCCCTCTCTGAGGCTGAGACCAAGGAGTCACCTCGGTCTCCAATAACACCACCCAGAGTTCAGGCCAAGTCAGCTAGAAACGGATGGCAGGCTTCAGCTGAAGCGCTGCGTCCAGTGGACTCCAGGCTGTGGGCACCACGTCTGGGGAGGCTGTGAACCCCAAGGGTTTCATGCAACCAAACCAGCCAGACCTGAGTCTCTGCGTCCGCTGCATTGGTGAGCAGGTTCTTTACCACTCGCGCCACCTGGGAAGCCCAGATAATCTGCCTGCAATGCAGGGGACCCAGGTTCGAGCCCTGGAGCAGGGCATGGCCACCCACAGCAGTGTTCTTGCCTGGAGACTCCCATGGCCAGAGGAGGAGACTGAGAGCTCAAGTCAGTGTTCGGAGGACTCTGTGGGTGGACACCAGGGGGGAGCTCTGTGCCGGCGAGTGTGTGCCCTCCAAGGGAACCAAGCCGGGTTCCCTCCTTCCTGCTCGTAGGTCTGCGGACCATGCCCCCAGACACCTGGTCTCATCCTGCAGTGAGGCGGGACTGCAGAGGACCCCGCTGTCCTGGACAAAGCTTCCGGGTCACACCGCCCAAAGCGCTGGCCGCAGAGGAGCCGCCCCACTCCGGGACGGGGCTGCCTGGGCCCTCCCGTCCACAGCGGTGTGGTTTTGCTCACACAGCGCGAGGAGAGGCGCAGTTGCGTCTGGAAAGAGCCCCGGATTTGACACTAGACGCGGAGCTATAATTATCATCTTTAATTACATGACAGTACCTCTGCCAGGGAGACAAACTGGACGATTATCTCCTCCCCTGACAAGGGAGGTTCCATTTCCTTTACAAGTACTGACATAAACAGCACGCACGCACTTGGGATTTCAGAATTATGAAAGGCCCATTCAGAGTTGTCTACAAGGACCCCTGGCTTCTTCTCCTGGAGAAAGTGGCCAGCCAGGTGGAAGCCACGCAAGTGCTTTCTTGCCTGCTGCTGGAAAAAAAAAAAACTGCCAACTTACCTCGCATTGACTTGATCTCTAGCGTTAGAAGAAAAGAACACACCTTTTTCCTAATGCTTTAAAAATGAATAGCAGAAAACCACATAACAATAGCCCTTGTGTTCACGACCTGAACATATCCATGCTCCTTTGATTCTCACATCACCCTGGGGAGGTAGACAGGACGGTACATGTGGTGTTTATCCCTGTTCTGTAGGCTGGGCTGTGAAGACTCAGAGAGGTTAAGGCACTTTCCTGAAAACACACAGGAAACCAGGGCTGGAGCCCAGGACCTGACCGTAAGCCTGGCTTCTGCACACACAGTGCAGTTTCCGTGATTCATTGCGGGAGCTTCTTCACCCCTGCTGCTCTGGGGCACTCAGGGGGCAAGAGAAGCTGTTCTGGCCCAGAGTACCTTGCACATGAGAGGGATGTGATGCGGGCGGCCTGCAGTGACTCTGGAGGACAAGCCATGCTAGAGCCCCCAGATGACAGGTTAGCCCCATGTTGCAGACAGCATCCTGCTTGCCTCAGAGCAGGTCCACCGGGGCGGGAGCGTGCAGGAGACATGACGGCTCCGTGGAACACCCTCCCACGCTCTCTGCCCCCAGCTCCGCTCTCTGGTGGCCAAGAGGCCCCTCACCTCTGCTGGTCTGTGAAACATGAAGAGTGTCAGTCCAACACCGTGCCCACCACCCTGGGCCAAGGTGAGGGGCAGGCCGCCCTGAAGATGCGAGTTGAGGGCCTTCCAATGTCAGTCTGTGTCGTAGTCAACACGGGGAAGCCAGGGGAGGTAGGCGTTGCAGGTGCAGATTTCCAGGCCTTGCACCCATATGTGCTCTCGCTGGGGCCCAGGAGCCTGCCTTCTAATAGCTGGCTCCGTGACTCTGGGACAGACGGTCCCCTGATGTGAGAGGCTTCACTTTAACCCGAGGTCTCTTTCAGTTCCTGGCCGGCTGGTCTGCTCTGCCAGCAGCATTGTTCTCCTTGACTTCTTGCCTCCTGTCTCTGCCTCTGCTGCAGGGACATGGACATCCATTCCGGAATCTCATGACATCCCTCCCCCCTTGCAAGTCCTGAGCACTGGGGGCTGCAGAGAGGAGCAGAAACCCCTCCTCTGGGAGTTGTCAGTGGCAGGGGGCAGCCTTGCAGACTCATCCTGTTAGTTTCACAGAGCTGTGACCTTATGGCTAGAATCTTAGAAATCTGTGAGTGACCGGATGAGACAGGGCTAGGGTAGAGGGTGTTTTGTGGTTTGGTGGGGGATCATGAGCTGAAGGGCTCCGGAGCTCATCCCAGTTCCACGGCCTCCTGGTTTAACCATGGCAAAGCACTGCCCATGGGGGCCTCAGTTTCCCCATCTCTAAGGTCAGAGCTCGGACCTGGTCACAGGAGATCCAAGTGCTCATTTCCATCGGTGGTGGCGGTAGCAGCAGTGAGACACAGTGGAATCCCACGGAGCCCCCCGGCCCCGGCACTCGACCCCCCACACAGGTGTCCTCCCGGGCACTGCCCGCAGGACTGCAGCCTTTTTCTCTGTCACCAGTCACCACCCGACCTCCACACGGCCTGTTTCACCCTGCAGACCAGAGCTCAAGCCACACCAGAGATCCTGGGGGCTGTCTTTCCAGAGAAGCCTACTTCCAAATGGAGCAGATTTCACCATGCCTACTTTTTAAAAAAATCTTTTAAAATATACATTTTAAAAGGTTGTCATTTTGCACGTACATCATCCCGTAAAGAGGAGGGGCACATGTCCCCAGGGCACACATCAGGGGAGCTCTCGGGGAGGAGGGACCTGTCAAGGGTCAAGTGAGGGGCCCCAGCCCAGCCTGCCCGCTCACCCTTCCCAGATCCCTCCTTCTTGCTGTCCCAGGATGATTTCCCTGGACATGGCCCGATAATGTTACTCCCCTGTTCAGACACCTTGACCGAGCCCCACAGACCCAGGCTTTCCAGGTCTTCCTCATGCCATGCCTCCGTCTGCACCCAGCCCCTCCCAGGGACCCCAGGCTCCAGGCAACACCTCTGCCCTCCTGCATCGGTTCTCAGTGTAACCTCCTTCCCCCAGGAGCCATCTCCCGGCTCCCTGCCCCCACAGGACTCAGACAGTGCTTCTACTCCCCCTTTCCTGTTCTTGCTCTGGGTCCCGACTGAGCCCCTCTTTCCCCCAGCAGCCTAGACCAGGCCTGAGTCTAACCGCCAAGTCTAGCTTGGGACCCTGCACTCGGGAAGAGCTTGTCAAAACGGGATGAAAACAGGCCTTTCCTCTGCACGCGTCTGAGGCTTGCCTTTGAAGTTGGTGTGATGGCTGCAAACGTAATCATCAGTTGTGCTCTTAGAGCTCCTGTCTGTCCCTGAAAAATGAGCACTCGCACATAAATAATGATTCTGAGGCTGTCAGAGCACACACTCTCCTGAATATGAAAACAGGCGATGCAGGAAACACTTGGCCTCACTCTGGGGGAGATATCACAGGTCCCCGGAGTGTCTGCGGCTCAGGGAAGTTTACAGTTTTTGGAGCTGTTTGTGGTCTGGAGGTCCAGGCTGGTGGGGCAACAGTCCAGTCTGACCTTGGCCCTAGTGCCTGCCCGTCCCTCTGAGCAGCCTGCTGCTGTTCACTAGTGCCTTGAGACCGCAGCGGTGAGATCTCAAAACAACAGGAACACTAAATCCCCTTTACACATTCCCCTTTACCAGAAGGCAGGTGAGGGGGCATCACTTGACAAGGGAGAAAAGCTCTGCCCCAGAGAAATGCGGCGAGATGGCTTCCCTGCCTCCTGACCCTGCTGGTTTTGTTATGCTGCGTGGATACCAGGCGGAAACCATCCTGAGGGGTGGCGGGCCTTAGAGGGGCCCAAGGAGGGTGGCATCAGACACTGCCCTCTGGGCCTGTAGGGTCATAGGGTCAGCCACAGAAAGGCTGTGGCGGGGGTGGGGGCGGGCTGGCAGGACTTTAGGAGCACTTCGTCCTTGCCCCAGTCACTTTGCCGCCCTGATGTAATGAGACCCTGGGAGGCACCGACGTGTCTTGGACTTCACTTCGTTGGGGGGCGGTCCTCGCCAAGATGACACAGTCTCTCGGGTTCCGAGGGAAAGAGGCAGGAAAGGCTTCCCAAGAGGTAACGCTTGACCCACATCTTGACTGATCAGCCAGCTGGGAGGAGGGCCCACCAGTGGCTTCATGGGTGCTTAGCTGGGCCCTGAGGAAGCCCAGAGGTGGGTGCTGTGTGAGGGAGGGGTGGAGACAGCCTGTGCCGCCCCGAGTGGCTGGTGTGGCTGCAGCTTCAAGGCTTGTGGGGAGCATGTGGGAAGACGCGCAGCTGGTGGGTGCTTGATGGCCGGGTCCCAGAAGGCTTTCTGAGCCCCTGAAAGGAGCCTGGGCTTTGCCTCAGTGACTGTTGGGAGTTACTGAACTGTAACTCACCCTTTATCCACTTCCCACCCATCAGCTTATCTCTCCCCTGTATCAGCTGAGCGCCTGCTGGGATCAGGTGGTCAGTGGGCCCCTTGGGGCACCCGGATTGATCCCACTGAGCCTCTGCTCTAAAACTGAGGTCAAGTTGGAAAACTAAGTCTCGGATAAGAAGTTGGGGACACAGAGTCCTGTGGCAGTTAAAACCAGCTCTGAAAGAAATGTCTGAGGCCTTGCGTTGATTAACTGACGCGTGAATAGGCTGGGTCATCCGTGCTGGAGTGGGCAGCAGAGGGACAGAGTGCCCCCCTGGGCTGCCCGGGGGCAGCACTTGAAGAAGATGAGCTCAGCCTGGTCTGCAAGGCCTTGGGGAGCCGCAAGGAGAGGTGATTACTGGTGGGGGACATGGGGTGGGGAGTAGGCACTGACCTTGGCCCCTGGCCTGACACAAAGTGTGCATGCTAACTTTGTGATTCTGGACGTGCCCAGCGTTCAGAGGGTGGGGAGCCAGCTGCTGTTTGTAGACATGAACGTTTCAGACTCTCACCTAAGTGTTAGCTGACCTACCAAATATTTTTTAAAGAACTGCTGCACTACTGAAGTCCTTAAAGCAGGCTTCTGCCATCTGGGCACCTATGCACGTAATCACACAGTCAGCCCACGGGGCCTGGGTTAGGGACCCTCCCTCCAGAGTTAGTTAGCCTGCAAGGCTGTTCTTCCAACATGCTCCTTCTCCCTCCGGAGCAGACCTTCCCTGGGATCCCTAGCTGAGCTCGAAGGCTGTCTTGCAGACGAGAAGCTGGGAAGCTCTTCTAGGGCGTGAGGGCAGAGGTGGGCTTCAGATTCTCCTGAAAATTTAGACAGCCAGTCAAGCCTGACAGGTGGCCCGCCCTGCGTCCGCTCCCACCTGTGGACCGTGGCTGGCTGCGGTCATTCCAGCTCGGGCATTTTTCAAAACAGTGATGTCAGGTTGCCCACCACATAGAACAATCTCCATAAAGTACCCGGCACATCTCGTTTCAAACAGTGGGAGCTTTCTGGTGAACCCTGCAAGAGGAATTAGTTGCAAATTAAACCCCCAGGAAACAGAATGATTTGACCTATTGTATAGACTTGTTGGATGCGAGCCAGTTGGATGTTGAAAGACGTCTGCCTGGGACGATGATTTGGCTCTTAGAGTAATTGGTCTTGAGCGTTCCTTCTGGCAGATGTAAGGGAGTGCCGTGGAGGGTCCTATGGCAGCGACCTTCCTTATAGAGCGGATGAGAAAACTTGGAGCACCCTTCTCTCTGTTCCCCCTTCCCTGCCCCCCACGATGTCACTCCCACTATTAATGTCCCCGACCTTGTCAGTGAGGAAAGCGGGCCAGGAGGAGGGAGTCTTCCTCTGAGTGAGGATGAACGGGATTTTCATGAACTTGGGTGACAGAACCGGTAACCAAAGGCACCTCGGCAGGACCCCCAAGGCCCTGCCCCTCCCTCGGGTCGGGACACAGCGCGACCACTGCCTTCAGGGGAGCGTTTTCACGAACCGGCCAAAGGCCGCAGTGGTCCGCCCGCTGAGCTGGCAGGAAGGCTGGAGGGCAGGGCCTTTTCAGAGCCGGCGGTGGGCCCATGGCTGCGGGACCAGGCCCAGAGGAGAGCTTGTGCTGGAGGCGGGTTGAGAAGCGCCTCAGGAGGATGGACATCCGCGGCGAGGCGCGGCCTCTTTGTCTCCCCGGGATGGATGCGCGTGGAGCCCTGGCGGTCATGTGGCGGGTGCGTCTGTCGGGGGGAAGTGAGAGAAATCTGAAGTGCAAGCGTGTAATGTGACAGCTGCCACTCCCACCCCTCCCAACGCCTTCCCCTCTCGCCGCCCCCACCCCCGTTTCCGAGCCGGTGAGGAAGCTTGTCGGGCAGCACCAACTCAGCTGTCACACCACATCAGTTTTTGTAGGTTCCTAGCTGGTGGAAAAGCGCCAAACGTGAGCAGATGATACTTAATGAAACACTCAGGAAGAAAGCGTCGGTTCCAGTTACTGGGGCCTTTCTCTATAACATCAAGGCACTCCTTTCCCCAGAGTGTTTCTAAACAGTTTGGTGATAGGTGCCAGGCCAGAAAAGTGTGCCATGGAATCAGAACCCTGGAATCAGATCATGTCATTTCAGAATCTTGACACACGTGGTAGGGGTCTTCCTTTGGGGCATAAAAAATGGAAAGTATTGAATAGTGAGGTAGAAGTTGATTCTGTTTGTTCAGCACCAGTGAGAGGCCTAGCACATGACTGAAATGACAAAAGAAAAATGAAATGGGACGTCTTCTTGGGGATGTAAACTGATGGAATGGCAAGTCATTTGTACCAGATGTCAGCCAGAAACAAGGCTGTGTATGTGTGTACACATCTGTATGTGCCGCCCTAATCTGTAACGTCTGCATACAGTTTTATGGTTTGTAAGGCTGTCTTTATATCCTTTGTCTGGTTTTATTTTGTAACAGCCCTGTGGAGTTGATATTAATATTTTCCCTGCTCCACAGCAGAGGATGCCGAGGCTCTCCTGGGGCAAGTCGAGCCCCAGAGGCTGTGAGCTGATAAATGGCAGCTTTTAGTCTTTTAGCTTTTTCAGTCTTGGACCTGAGACTGCTGAGTCTGGTTCCAAAATGGATACACGGGTCGGTCTCCTAGAGTTTAGTACCTGCATTATTGGGCTTCCTGGGTGGCTCAGACAGTGAAGAATCTGCCTGAAATGTAGGAGATGAAGGTTCGATCCCTGGGTCAGGAAGATCCTCTAGAGAAGAGAATGGCAACCCACTCCAGTATTCTTTCTGGGAAAATCCCATGGACAGAGGAGGCTGGCGAGCTATAGTCTGTGGGATCAGAAAGAGTCAGACACGACAGCATGCATGTGCCACGCACCTGCGTTACTGGGGGAGTGGAAGGCATTTACTCCAGGAGTGTAAGGTTTGAAGCACCCTAGAAGCCCGGGAAGGCAGAAGACAATTCTGTTTCCATGCACGGCACTCCTCCCTCGTTACTCATTGGGTTGAGTGACATCATCTGGCTTTTGAGGAGCTGGAGGCCCAGAGAGGTTGGAAAACTCACCAGGGCACACAGCCTGAAAGTGGCCTGAGTCAAATCCAGATCCCATAGACGCTTTCTACTCTCTGTGCTATGGGGTCGCTATCGTACAACCACAGGTAAATATAAAATGTGAAAAGGAAGGAACAGTATGGAAAGTGGTGATTTAGTAAATAAATGAACAAGTGAGGTCAGTCAGCACCTGGCGTTGAGTCTCTTTACAGATGTGGAAGCTGCAAGGAGCCCAGGGTCTAACCAGCCATGCACTCTGCCAGGCTTTTGACCTTCAGCCCAAGTTCTGCCTCTTGCCCACCAGCTTATCTGAGTTTTCTGCGAGTCTTTGAGCCAACAGATAGGAATGCTCTTGAGCTGATCTCCGTCCTCCATTGCCAGCTTCATAGTTGGAAGAGAACGTTAAATTCCAGACTGTGGCAACCCCTCCCTACCGAGTGAGACTGCAATTTCAGAAATTCCATATTTCTCAACGGTGAGTCTGTTAGTCCACCAGTTATTTTTAGGAGGGAACTTTATATTTTCTCTTTCATACCACTTTGGCTTCCCTGCCTAACAGGAGTTATATTTTCTGTCTAGCAATAACATTGGAGCTACCTTATTTTTAGCTTGGTTCATTTTTCTTCCTGTAATTTCTTTTTTCTTCGAATTTATTACACACTCAAATAGGCTTTCTTTCTTGCTCCACCCCCCAACTCCAGTTCTCATTCACTGGGTCCTAAGACTTAATCCAAAGGCAAGTGCTAAGCCTTATTTTGTTCCAGGAAAAAGGAAGGAGAGTCTTCAGCAAGCCTAGAATATCTCGTGTCACATGGGCTGCTGCTTGTCATTTTATTGAGAGTCTCTTCACCGATCATTCACCCCATGTGCCCTTGATAGGAAATACTTTTGACCTCTGCACTCCACCCCACCCCACCCCTGCAGGGAAAACCTCCTGACCAGAATGGCCTGGGGGACTGCCAGACGGCTAGAGGGCCTGGCATGTGAGCACACGACTGTGCGTGCGTGTGCATGGATATTTGTACATGTAAGTACACACACACACGGTGCTCCCCAGATCCTGTGTCCATCTCTGGCACCTGTCGCATTTGATTCTGGCCCAGGGCACCCCGCAGATAACACTTGGAGTAGGACCCATGGTTGATATGATGCATTGTCATCGTTTAGTTCATGCGCCCCTGCGTGCAGTGGCAAGGCAGCAGTGAGAATGCATCTAACACTTGAGGAAACGGCCCCCCTGGGCTGACTAGCCCAGCCTCCTGGCACAGGATTAGGTGAGGCGGGGCAGGCCTAAGGCTCTGCTCACCTCTTAGCCTCCTCAGAAAGCTTCCATGGCGCCCCATTGCCTCTCCGCTGAAGTGTGGTCCTCTTAGCCTGGTGCTACCTAAGCAGGCGACACATAACTACCCAGAGAAGACTGTATTTTAGGTTGTGAGCTTCTTTTGGACAAGGACCAGGCTTGACTGATCAGCATTTCTCCAGAAACCAGTGACACAGGGGCTCTGTAAGGGAGAGCGAGCAAGTGAAAGAATGAACTAGTGAAACAGGTTGTTGTGTCCAGACCTTCACCCTCGCCCACTTGCCGTGTGGGTTTCTGGTGCCAGGATCTCACTCCACTTCCCGAAGCATCTTTCCTGTGTTGGAGGAGCCGGAATCCTGTGTCACTTCTCTGGATAAGAACTTGTCAGGCTGCTTGTAATCCCTTCTGATGCCTTTGGCAAGGAGCCGTCTTTCAGAAGGCACCCTCTTTATGCAGCTGGGCGTCGAGGTCTAGACCTGCTTCCGCGTATCTGTTCCCCATAAAAGGGCAGCCTGCTTGCTATCACACATCCCAAGTTGATTTTGGTCCACTGCTTGCCGAGCAGTGTTGGTTGAAGGGAATTATCACCTTGACTCATCACTTGGAAGAAAGGATAACAAGCACCTAAGAGGGTGGGGGCCCTTTGCAGTGAAACCACGGGACCCAAATAGTGATCAGGCCTGCCCTTGTGGCTGTGTTTTAGGAAAACTGTCATTGTTTGTGGTTGCCGAGACTGTAACTACAGTTCTTTAATGTGTCTTTAAACATGGAGTGCCTCCCCAGATGACCAGGGCATAGCTGGGAGCTGTGTTATAATTAAAATGTACATCTTCATGTTAGAAACCAAAACATGATCTCCTCCAAACTCTTATTTCCTAAACTTCAAATGTGTAAACATGACACGAAATGGTAATTGTTTAAAAACAGTTACAGAAGCAGAAGCTGTTGATTGGAAGCCTGTTCCACAAGAATGTTAAGTAGGAGATGAAGGAATTCTACAGACGTGGTGCTTCCCAGAAACAGCAGGGAGCAAGGAGGACAGCGTGCATGGACTCTGATGAAGGCACGTGTGACAACTCCCAGTCCCGCCCTTGGACCTCACTTACCTGTCCTTCCTGCTGCAGTCTCAGTTTCCCCATCTGTCCTGCAATTACTGTAAAGCTGCTGGCACCAGGCCTGGTTTAAAGTAGACCCACAGCAAGTGCAGTCATGAACAATAATAATAAAGTGCCACGTTTGCAAAATGTGAAATTTCCTTTAAAAGGATTTTTTTAACTATTCCATTAAAAAACCTTGTGCTCTGGTAGGAAAAACATATAGACATATAGAAAATAAAAAATGAACTGTCTCTTCAGAGACAAGAATTGTCATTAATAATTTGTTTTGTATTCCTTTAGCCCTTTTCCCACTAGCTTCCAAAAATACACATCTCTATATTGTACCAGCAATTCTTTTCCTACACAATACTTTCCTACTAGACATCGTTTAGCATCACAGATCTTGTCCAAGGTCATTAGTCTGAACCTTTCAGACTGGTTAGAACCTTTTGACTGGTTCTATAATGTGACTGGAACACAGCATATTCAGTTGTTCCCCTATTTATATCCTTTTAACTTGTGTCAAGTTTTTTGTTCTTACATTCTGCAGCGTACAGCCATGTGCATTTATTTCTGCTTGTGGGTTTGGGTATTTCTGTAGAATTGATTTTCAGAAGTGGAACTTGAGGCCTAAGGGTATTTAATTTTTGTTAGATTCACTAATTTTACCTCTGGAAAGGTCATCTCCACTTTATACTCCCTCCAACAGTCTATGAGTCTAGTTCTCTTCCTAAGGTAAACAGATGTTTTAAAAACATTTTTCACTGTGCTAAATTCTGAATTTGCAAAAGACTGCACATTGTTCTTTCCACCAGTATTTACAGAGGGTCTGTAGAAGCTCGTTCTGTGTTAGGACCTGCAGAGGATGTGTCAGGATGGGTTGGACTTGAACTCGGCACTCAGAAGCTGGAACGGGACTGAGGGCCGAGTGTGCAGATGACTAGAACTGTGGTAGGGTCTCAGGGTCCCTGGGCCGAGGGAGCCTCCCCACTAACATTGAGGGCGTGTGGGAGTGATGAGCACCCTCCTCGCTCCTTGAAGGGAAGAGCTAGTGACAGTAAGGGGTCTCTGACACGCAGTGAGGGTTCGATACGTCGGGTCCCAACCCAAACAGAAGGTAGGACTTGGGGCCTGGGGACTCCCAGAGAGCAGCTGGTTGGGAAAGGCCACCAGCGGTGAGAAGGCTGACCCGGCTCAGCATCACGCGGTGCCTCTGTTCTTGCGTTCCAGGTGCTGATGGCAACTTTCACACAGTATGGTGTCTCTCCAGGACACCCATTTAGGGCCCCAAGAGGGGTTGTTCTTGCATTTCCCGGTATTAAAGCATTCATTATCCAGATGTTTCCTTCCAAAAATTCTTGAGATGGTCGTATGGATGGCGTCATCTGTGATAGCTCTCGACAGGAAAGAGCCGCTTGAAGGCAGTTCTCAACAGTGGTAGCTTTCGGGTTCCTAATTCTGGTGTGTAGCACCTCACACACCCCTTCCCCTTCCCCACTCCCCTTTCAAACAAAACAAAAACACTTCATTGGGGCATTTTTTGTGCCATGAAGTACAAGATGAAATTGTAAAGTCAGAAAGACTTTACATGAGTAGGAATCGTGTAGATTTCTCACTCTAACTTTGGCAAATCACTTTGATTCTGGGTTTCCTGTTTGCCCTGTTAAATGCGAATGCTGGCTCTGAGCGTTAAAATCTGTCTATAGTCAGAAAGTCATAAGAGCCAAATCGCACAAAGGGCTTTGTGGATCAGAAAGTTCTATATGGAACGAGGGAATCTTGCTGTTGGTCTTTTTTGTTAAGTTCGGGTCACTCCTGGGCCAAGTAGGGATCTCTGCCGAGGTCGCCAGTCTCGTGACGGCTTTGCTACTGTGAGGTCTCCTGAGGGTGGAATCTCGTGGCGCTCCATGTTGCTTCTCGGAAGCTGGTGCTTGGCTCGGCCCTCGTCCTTCGGGGTCAGGAAAAGTGCAGGCCCCTCTGCGCTGTGATGAGGACCTGGCTCTCTGTTTGACACACAGTCTTTGCAGGATCTGTTTGAGAAAAGGGGCAGACAAGCAGCCCGTGCTGGGACCGCAGATAGACGTTTGAGGAAGGACTCTTCATCGGGGTGTAAGTTAGGGTTCTCCAGAGAAGCAAACTGACAAGAGAGATTTATTACAAGGAGCTGGTTCGTGTGATTATCGAGGCTGGCAAGTCCCAAAGCGAGTGAGCAAGCTGAAGACCCCATAGCACCAATGGTTTAGTTCCAGTCCAAGTTGGAAGGCCTGAGAAGCAGGAGAGCTGATGGTGTTCTTCCTGGGTCTCAAAAGCCAACAGGCTCGAGACCCAGGCAGAACCAGGACTCCAGTATGAGTCTGAATGCAGGAGAAAAGTTGATGTCTCAGTACAAATGCTGTCAGGCAGGAAGGATTCTCTTCATCATTGGAGGGTCCCCCCCCCCCCCCCCCGGGGTTTGGATCATTAACTGATTGGACAAGGCCCACCATGTTACGGAGAGCAATCTGCTTTACTTAGATATTTAAATGTTAATCTCATTCAAAAAGACCTTCCCTGAGATACCCATAAAAATGTTTGACCAGGTATCTGGGTACCCTGTGGCCCACTCAAGGTGACACATAAAATTAATCACAGGCAGGAGAACACAGCTCTGTGTTGGAGTAGAGCTTCTCACTGCAGAGGATTCTAACTGCATATTGGGCTTGAATTTGGGAGGGGCTTGCTGGAAGGTGGTCAGGATGCCGAGGCCAGGGAACCTGCCCACTGTAGGATAGGTGCTCCTGTGTATGTTCGCTCCTTCATGTGCTGGAGCCCATAGCAGTGTAACAAGAAGCCTGTGTGAACATGCAGTCTTCGTAGAATCAGACTGAGGACCCTGGAGCCAAAAAGGTCTCCGAGAGCATCTCCTTTACTGGCTTCTGCCTCGCCTGCAAGAAATCTTAGACCCCAGTGGATGAGGCAGCAGACCAGAGTCACACAGCCAGTGAGCAGAGGGCCGGGCTGGTCCCAGGCCGGCAGCCTCATCATCACCGTCCAGAAGGCTGCGGTTGTCTACAAGTCCCCAGGGACATTAGTTCCTCTCTTGAAGCAGTTCCAAAAGCAGGGAAGGCTAGGGCAGAGAGCACGCCAGATCTCAGCAAGTTGCTTCCGGCCAGACAGCTGTGCTGGGCATGGGGCACAGCGCCAGCAACACCCCCCAGCATGAGCCATGACCAGCCCCAGGACTGCCGCCTCCACCAGATGGGTACGGGTGGGGTTTGACCACTTTGGCTGCAAACCTGACACGTGGCAAGGGGGGCTGTTAGATACAGATGGAGTGAAGGGTCGTGCCTGGTAGGGGGCCCCGGCTCTGCCCTGGGAGGCGGGCACCCTGCATCCAGTCGGTAACCACTTGCTTAGATCCAGCCAGCCTGGGACCAGTCCTTGCATTGGCCGACCCGCTGAAGATCGAGAATGTGCTTAAGTACCTCCACAGTGCCCACCTCTCTTCCTCCTAATATCCCCCTTTGTTGGCCAGTCAGATAAAATCCAGGGTGACCTGAGTTACTCTGACTAAAGAGCAAACTGGTAACCAGAGGGAGGAAGTAACTTGCCTGGCATCACTTAGCACGGTGAAGCCAGGAGCAAGTTAGCTGGAGCTAGGACTCGCTTCTTCCAGTGCTTTCTTTCTTCGCCTGCAGACCCAAACATGTTTGTGTTATTTTGTACCTGGTGGAGGGGAGGGAGTACCAACTAGTGTTGGAAAGGTGGCATAGACAGCTGCATGGTGAAAAGCGTGAGCTTTGGAGCCAGGCTGCCTCCATCACTGGCTTGCTGTGTGGCCAAGTTTAAAGCGGTAATACCAACATCACCGCTGGACAGAATTGCTGTGAGAATTAAATGAGAGCCTGGAGGCACTGCCCTTAGCACAGACCCTGGTACATCACACATACTCAGCGCTCTCAAAGTGTGTCACCAAGAGTTGAGTCTCCCAGACCTTGGCTGAGCCACACAGCCTGTCTGAGTTGCAGATTTCACATCAGTGAGGTAGGGAAGGGGCTTGGGCGTGGTCATGGCTCCTCCAAGGCTCACTCTGGGAGGTTCCCTGAGAAAGGGTAAATGATGGTGCTCGGTGAGGGGTGTAGCCCAGCTGGTCTGGCATGAAAGCCTGTCCCCTGTGGCTTTATCTCATTAGAGTGTGGCCTGAGGCCTCTCTGGAAGCTGAGACCACTCCATGCCCAGCAGACTGGAAGATCACACCAGAGGGGCTGGCAAGCCCTCTCTGTAAGTACAGTCCATCAGTACTCAGAAGACACACGGCTGGATCACGTCTGGCTAACGTCCGAGGCCCCTGGCCGTCCCCAGGGGGCCCAGCCTCTGTCCACAGCACAGGGGTCAGCGGACGCCTGCCCCCTCAAGGTTGACCTGAAGGTGCTTGTGCCACCCCGACCTCTGCCTGTTAGCCCAGTGGCAGTGCTGGCTTTTCCCCTTTTGGGAACTGTTCACTGGAGTGTGTTTTTCCTTCTGGAGCCCTGGGCATCCTCCACTTTTTGAATGGGTAGAGCCCTAATTGTTCAGAGGGTCAGACCTTCAGGTCATCAGCAGCTGATCACCACGCCCTGGTGTTTCCTGCCAGCTTCTCTAAAGGCTTTTTTCCCCCCCTGAAAGCACAAACCTGATGAAGACTGCTGGCCACATTTTCCAGTTTCCTACCCCTCCTCATGGCATTCGGGGCCCTCCATAGCCCAGCCCCAGTTTCCTTTCCTAGCCACGCCCCACATCCTTTCCTCAGGAGCCCTGGGCTCAGACAGTTCACAGTCTCTGATTCTGCCTCACAATCTCTCCATCTCTGCTCCATCCATGACTTGGCCTGTGTTCAACCTGCATCGCTTGCCCTTTATCCTGAGGCCCTGTCTTCGCCCGTCCGAATCTTCCTCCTTTCCTTGAGCACATTCTTCCCAGAGGGGCTTCCCCAGTGGTTCAGCGGTAGAGTCCACCTGCAACGCAGGAGCCATAGGAGATGTGGGTTTGACCCCCGGGTTGGGAAGATCCCCTAGGAGGAGGGCATGGCAACTCACTGCAGTATTCTTGCCTGGAGAATCCTGTGGAGAGAGGAGCCTGGTGGACGGTAGTCCACGGGGTCACAAAGAGTCAGACACGACTGAGGACTCAGGCACGCATTCTCCCCTGGGCTCCCCATTCGCCGTCTCTGATGCCAGGGAGGTCCCTTGGCTTCTGTGGCCTTGAGGGGCCTCTTTGCACTACGACTTGAGCTCCTCTTAAGTGCCACCTCCTTCCTAAGGATTCTTGAAATCCCTGGGACCGCCTTTGCTTTCTGCCTCCGTGGACTGCCAGCCTCTGCGCGCTTTGGAACTGGGCTGGCCCCTGTGGAGGCTCCAAGGCTGCCAGCCGCCCATGTCTCTTGTCTCATGGCGATGAGGGAGGACACGCAGCCAGCACCCAGGACTGAGTCTGGCACGAGCAGGCCTTCTGTAACTTCTCATGGTTTTTCACCCAGTGCTTATGGTTGCTGGCGTCCAACTTCTGCTGAACCACGGGTTCTTTGGGGTCGAGGGGCCTTGTCTCATGCCACGTGAGTGCTCAGCCCTGGCCTGGGGTCCACCTTGGCGCCAGTGAGGCCCTCGGTGATGGGTCTGAGGAAGAAAAGCAGACATGGCCCCTGCTTGCCGTGAATGTGGATCTTCCGCCGACATGGAGGCAAGAGCGCTGTCTCCGGAGGAGGCTGCTGCTCCTCTGGGCCCTCCTTCATGTACTGCATTGAGCCCGGAGCAGCCGAACCCCGGAGTGGCCAGTTTACCTCAGTGAGTCTCCACAGGGGATGGCGATACAGCTCAAAGAGGTCTCTGCACGCGAGGGCAGTCACTGGAAGAGCACAGAGTGACGGGCAGGGCTGAGGGGCCTGCCGTAATTGCGGGCAGCTCCCGAGAGCCCTGCAGAGAGGCCCGCGTGGCCTTTTAAGTTGTGAGCAAAGCACAATCGGTGTCAGCAGGTGTGCGAGCCTGTCTCCCTGCGGGAACCCCAGAACGGGGCCCTTCGGGGGAGCCCCCATCCTTGCACAGAGGACGGGGGAAGGGAGCAGACCCCGCTCCCTGACTCAGACCAGGGCTGGCCCCTCAAGCCTGGGCTAAGCGTTCAGGAGCGGGCAGCGCCGGCTCCGCCCGGCAGTGACAGGCCCACCTGCTCCCGCTGCTGCAACCACTGTCCTTTTCCACACCTCTGCCCCACAGAGCTCGCCCTTGTTCTGGGGTTTTCTGTGCACGCCTGGAAAGGAGGCGGTCAGGGAACACCGATCAGTCAGTCGCCTGGCTTTTCGACAGCTCCGGAAACCAGACCCGGTGGGGAGGGGGCGGGCCTCTGCCTGGGCTGAGCCGGGTTTGCGTCCAGGACCCGGCTCCCAGCTGCCCGGCCCTTGCTGCCGGGGGGCGTCCACCCCGAGGACCCCTGCTGCCCCATGCTGTCACTTCAACCGCCAGGGGACCCCTGAACTCAGACCCAGCCCTGAAGCCCCCCGGCGAGGAGGAGGGTCTTCCTCTAGCAGATGTTTTAACAGTTTCGATGAGGAGAGCATCCCCTGCCTTCCCTCTGATGCGGTGCCCGGGTCTTGGCTGGGTTTGGGCTGTGTGTCTAATTGGGAACAGCCGCCCGCCCCTCCTGAGGAACGCCTCACTCAGGCTGTGGTGCTGGGTGTGACTTTTAACACCTCAGACCTGACCGAAGTAGTTGCCCCTTCAGCCAAGACAGTCTGATAAAGGAGGTGTGAGGAAGCGTCTGGGAAAGGCAGGAAGCAGAGCCTGGTCTAGGAATTAGAGGACCTGGAGCTTCATGCCTTCCCCAGGCCTCAGGTTCCCCATCTATGAACGGTCGTCGTTGGAGAAGGAGAAGTAGCGTATGACATCCCTTATATGGGGAATCTGAAAAGAAGTGATACAGAAAGAGCTTATTTACGAAACAGAAACAGTTTCACAGGCTTGGAGAATGAACTTGTGTTGCTGGTAAGGGAAGGATGGGAGGAAGGGATAGTTAGGGAGTGTGGAATGGACGTTTGCACACTGCTATATTTAAAATGGATAACCAGCAAGGACCTACTGTGCAGCGCAGGGAACTCTGCCCAATGTTAGGTGGCAGCCTGAGTCGGTGAGGAGTTTGGGTGTGAAAGAATACATGCATGTGTCTGGCCAGGTCCCTTTGCTGTCCACCTGAAACTGTCAGAGCATTGTTAGTTGGCTGTCCTCCAATATAAAATAAAAACGTGTTAAATGTAGTCACTAGACTCCTGGGCACAGATCCTTTCGCTGTGTGTTTTATCTTCTGTGCAAGAGTGGATCTGAGAGCAAAGCTCCCACGTGGAAACGGGAGACTGCCAAAGCAGCAGCTGAAATCAGAAGCTGTGGATCCAGAAAGGGCAGGTTCATAGATGGGCGATGAAACCCTTCCATTTCCAATGCAGGGTTGCCTGTTAGGGTTTGTAAGCAGGACTTCTGTGGCTCTGGGGGATGAAGGCTGATCTCAGAGAAGGAGAGCCCTTGGCATGGTATTCCAGAGATGCCCCGGTAGTGGTAACTGAAGTGAAACCCACATTCCCGGAGCACCTTCTGTGGGCCAGGCACCGTCCTAGACACTGAAGGTGCATGGATTCGTTTAATCCTTGTAACATCCTGGATACCATTGCCCCCCTCAGAGACGAGGAAACTGGGGCAGCTTGCCCTGGGTCCCCCACTGGGGTCAGACCTTGAGCCCCAGCAGTCTGGGGGCATCCGTGGTTTCAGCCAGCACACGGTGCTGTTGAACCTGTCCATTACCTGGAGCCTGGACTTTGTCTCCCAGCTGGCTGGTGTGGGGCAGCCCCGGGCAGTTGCACTGTCCTAATTATACAGCCCTAGGCCATGGAGGCCTGAGGGCCGGCATGCCCACCACTGGCTGAGTAGAGGTTTCTTGGGCTGAGAGATGATGGTGGGGCCTGGGAATGGAGGCCTCCTTGGCCACATATTTCTGTTGAGCCCTGCTACCCTATGATTTGGGATCTGGTGTGGATTCTCAGACAAACCAGCTGGCAAAATTAGAGGTGAGGGGCCTGCAGGCCAGCATCTGTCATTTCCAGCTCAGCTTCTGCACGTCTGTGCCGGCCTCTCCCCGCCCATCTCCACCCTGCCCAGAGGTTCTAGGGCACCTGTCCTCAGACAGTCCTGGGGGTGCCATCCTGCAGCATTCAAGGCCACCCAGAACCACCTCCACGTGCCTCAGCTTCCCCTCCGCCTGAGCCCCCGGACAGCCCGCCTTCCCCACGCTCACCTCGTGGTTCCAGCCGCCGTGCCCCTGGTTCTGTCCTTCCTTCATCAGACACCCATTTTCCCTGCCACACCGCGATGCATGCCCTCGAGTCTGAATTCGTTAAGGCCGTCCCAGATTTCCCCCAACTGAGTTGTAGGATCACATCTGCCCCCTGTTGAGCACCCTAAGCTGCCTCTGTCTGTGCTGGGGGCTCTGACCCTCTGTCCCTGAGGACCAAGTCCTGAAGACCAGGACTGTGTCTGCTTCATCTCGACCTGCTCACGAGCTGGGCGTTCAGTAGATGCCTGCCTGGATGTGCGGACAGGAGGATACCCGTGCTCCTGGAGAGCGCTGGGTGCACCAGCGATGTGCGCTGATTTATTTAGACTGTTTCCGAAAGGGGAAGTCAAGTCCTGCCCTTTTGTTTCTATTCCCAAAAGGAAGGTCAAGAGATGAGTTTTTTTTTCCTTCTAGTCTTTTTCATTAGATGTGTGTCTGCCTGCTTTCAAAATACAGATTTGAGGCTGTGCGTAATAGAAATGTATATAATGAGGCTGCTATAATAGATATCAAGATACACATACTAGAAGGGAGGGCAGGTGAACCCGAATCTGTCTACCCGTATCTAAGCTAATTGAGCCATTGCAGGTAAGCATCAGAATTAACTGAGCTTCCCAACAGACAAAGGAGGTAAAATAAAAACACACAAACAAAAAGCTGTGGGGGGAGGAATGGAATTGGTGAGCACCGGAGCTAAGTGTAGCTTGTTGCCCGTGGACTTGGGGAACTCAACGCTCTCAGAGCCAGCTAGGAGGCCCCTGGTTCGCACCGATCTCCGTCCTGGGCTCCTCACTCAGATGGACCCCCGGCCCTCCTTGCCTCTCGGGGCTACAGTCCTTAGTCAGCACACCAGCCTCACCCTCTGGACTCTATGCCCTTGGTGAGTGTGCTCAGAGTGCCTTCCTCAACAGCCTCTGATTCTAAAAGAAAGTGCTTTTTTTTTTTTTGCACTTCCTCCATATGTAGCTCCTCTTGAAAACCTTTCTACTCCAGAGGTCAACAGAAATCCCTGCCCTGTCAATTTAATGTTTCTGCTCCCTGCCTAAGAGGCATAAAATCACAGCCTGCCACCCAATATTAAAGGTCATTTTTCATGAGTTTATAGATGGTGATGTCCAGATAACTCATGACTTAAAACATATGGTTACAGCTCCCTATTAGATCAATCTCTGGGTCGTCACAGATCAGTCAGAGTAATGATGAGGACGGACCCGGTCATTAGGCAGGGGACAGTGATGGGCTGGCATGGTGCAGCAGCACTTGACTTCCTGGGACTCTTGGAAAGAGGAGAGGAGATGTTCCCTAAATAGGAGCAGAGATGCTCCCTAAATGGGTGTTTTGTCAGGCAAAAGCAGCTGCTTCCAAAACACACAGCTCCTGTAAACCCAACCTGCTTAAAGTCACATTTACTTTCGTGTGAGATTCTCTTAATTACATTTTTTCCTTACTAGCATCCTTATTCATTATTTAAAACTTTCAAAAATTATTATGCAATAATTCCTCCCTCTATACACAGTAACTGTTTACCTTTCTGTATCAGATTTTCCACCCTTTATTCATGTGTATCGGTTCTTACAACATAGCTGTCATCAGAGTTTAGATATGATGGGCAAAATGTGTGATGACAGTATCCAGCAATTCCTAAACAAGGAGTAGAATTCATTTGGGGCTTTGTTCACCTTGCCCAGGACTTGTTTAGAAAGCCCATGAGATAGGGTCTGCTCAACACATAAACAGTCTTGTGTTTCACTTTTTAACTTAGCATAATTTCATGCACGCTTTTCCATGTAGCTACATAATCTTCAGATTTATCATTTTAATGGCTGCTTAATATTCCATCCAGTTAGCGTGCCATAATTTACTTAACTGCTCCCTATTGTTGGAGCCTTAATGAAAATTTGAATTCACCATGTAATACCAGGGGAAGCTTGTTTTAATGATTACCGTTCTAACATCCTCTGCCCTGACTGCATGCCATTACTAACCCAGCTTTGGTAAGGCACAGATGCTTTCAGAACAATAAATCCTGTCTGAGAGGTGTATGCATGAGTCCCTCTGATTTAATAGCTAATCTGTCCCCTGCACATGTTTTCCTTTTAGGCTGGTGTTTATGTAGAATATCCATCTCTTCTGAATATTGTGTAACACTAGACTATATTATTTTTCATGTTGTTCCAGGTACCTTAACCCTGCGGCCAGAGACTTTCATAAATTAATTGGAATTTGGGGTAAAGAGGAGTTTCTGCCTGTCAGTTGTTGTTCATTTATCCCACCCATGTTCATGAATATCTATTTGCAGGTGCACTCTAAGACAGAAAATGAGCAAGGATGTTCATGATTACTGGCGGCCCACAGAGCATCCATGAGTTGCTCTGAGGCCCAGGATTAAATGGTGAATTTTCATGCGAAGTGCCTTGAATACTGTAGAGCACATATTCCTGGTTGTCAGTCCTCCTTGTGGAAGAGGATGAAGTGAAAGGTGGTTTTCCTAGGTCAGTGCCTGTCAGCTGCGTTCCCAATGTTCCCAGCCCTTGGAATTCTCCAAAGATAGGAGGCAAAACTGCAGTCTTTAGAATCAGGACGGCAGTGATGCGGATGATGACAACCCCACAAAACACTGCTCAAATAGCTTGATAGATTTCCTAATTTACAAAGTTGTCTCCAGTACTTTCCAGTTGGTTTTTGCCTGAAAGTGGCCAAGTCCTGCCTCTTATAACTCTTCTCTTGTGTACTAAGTCGCTCAGTCATGTCCTACTCTTTGTGACCCCATAGACCATAGCCCTCCAGGCTCCTCTGTCCATGGGATTCTCCCAGCAAGAATACTGGAGTAGGTTGCCATTCCCTTCTCCAGGGGATCTTCCCGGCCCAGGGACAAACCCGGGTCTCATATGTTTCCAGTATTGGCAGGTGAGTTCTTTACCTTTAGCGCCACCTGGGAAACCTCTTCCTCTCTTACTCCCCCATAAATATGAAAGCATCATCCTCAAAACTAATAAATCATCCCACTTTACTCAGGGGACCCAATAAAGCCACGTGTTGCCAAAGTATGGGACATGTCGGAGGAGACATGATTTTAGGTGGCTACATAGTGAGGTTTTCACTTTTCAACTTTTTCTTTCTAAAAAGAGAAAGTTAAGGGGAGGGAGGTGGGAGCGGGGATCGGGATGGGGAACACATGTAAATCCATGGCTGATTCATGTCAATGTATGGCAAAAGCCACTACAATATTGTAAAGTAATTAGCCTCCAACTAATAAAAATAAATAAATAAAAATAAAATAAAAAGAGAAAGTTATTCTTATTTGCCAAAGAAGGTATCCTGGTTTGCTGCTTGCATCCCCCATCAGCTTTCCAGTGCTTGCCGTCCACCTTTTCAGCAGCGAGAAAGCGAGCCTGGGGCTCTGGGAGAAGTACCTACCTAGCTGGTTTTGTTCTTGTTCATTCTTTTTATGTTTATCATCTGTTTTTTGGTAAAAGGTAATGGTTTAATGGGGTGGTAATTAAAAGTTTCCTTTTCAAGTGGATTTATTTACTCTAAAAAATGAGGCAACATCAATAAAAATGGTAAATAATAACCCAGGTGGTACTAGAAAATGGCAAAATCATGAAGTTGGGATGCAACTCAGTGAAGTTTGGGAGATACCACCATTGTTGATGTTGTTCAGTTGCTCAGTCATGTCCAGCTCTTTGCCACCCCATGGACTGCAGCATGCCAGGCTTCTCTGTCCTTCACCATCTCCCAGAGCTTGCTCAAACTTAGGTCCATTGAGTCAGTGATGCCATCCAACCATCTCATCTTCTATTGCCCCCTTTTCCTCCTGCCTTCAACCTTTCCCATCATCAGGGTCTTTTCCAATGAGTCAGCTCTTCACATCAGGCGGCCAAAGTATTGGAGCTTCAGCCTCAACATCAGTCCTTCCAGTGGATATTCAGGATTGATTTCCTTTAGGCTTGAGTGGTTTGATCTCCTTGCAGTCCAAGGGACTCTCAAGAGTCTTCTCCAACACTGCAGTTCAAAAGCATCAATTTTTCAGTGGTCAGCTTTCTTTATGAGTATGAAAAGGCCAAAAGATGTGACATTGAAAGATGTCATCGTAGTGCTGTTTAATTTAAAACGCTAAAGGTCACTGCCCAGCATCAGTTAGTTTCTGTTGTATCAGGTGCTATGCATAGGGTGTAGTTTTTGTTGGCCCTGTGAGCTGGTATTGGATCATGAAGCCTAGTCTAAAGAATGCTCTTCCTCGGAAGGGCTGACGTCATCTATGTATTTTGTCAACTGCTCTTCAAGACGTGTGACTCCCATGGGTTCCTATTGTATCTCTGTGGTGCTGGAATTCTGATTTGGAGAATGCCTCATAACTCCATTTGAACAGCTCACTCTCAAGACCCTCACCACTTCTGTGTCAAGCCCCACCTCCCCTCCTCCCACCCCCTTGGACCTGGTGCTCCAGCAGAAGTAGGCAGTAAATAGACATTTGCATGCCTGCTAAGTCACTTTAGTTGTGTCTGACTCTTTGCGACCACACAGACTGTAGCCCATCAGGCTCCTCTGTCATGGGATTCTTCAGGCAGAAATACTGGAGTGAGTTGCCATGCCCTGCTCCAGGGAATCTCCCTGGCCCAGGAATTGAACCGCCATCTCTCATAGTCTCCTGCACTGGCAGACGGGTTCTTTACCACTAGTGCCACCTGGGAAGCCCCAAACACATATACTGGGCTATTATTCAGCCTTAAGAAGAAATGGACTACTGACACACGCTACAATGTGTCGTTGTGCTAAGTGAAATAAGACTGTCAAAGAAGACCAAGTATCCCCAGCCAAGTACCTTATATGGCTCCACTGGATGAGGTACCTAGATCGTCAGATTCACAGAGACAGAAAGGGGAATGGTGGTTGCCAGGGGCTGGCGGAGGGGAAATGGAGGGGGTAGTGGGGGACAGTTTCAGTTTAGGATGCTGAAAAGGTTCTGGAGATGGATGGTGGTGAAAGCATGCCAGTGTGAACATGCTTCATGTCACTGACTTGCACGCTTAGGAATGGTTAAATGGCAAATGTTTTATTTATTTGTCTATACATATGTCTTACGAGTAAGACAAGAGAGTGGGCATTGAGCACCTTCTCTCCAGCTGGGCTGCCGTGGCTTGCCCTGGTCCTACCACGGGGGATCCTGTCCCTCGTCCTGAACCTCCACTTGTCACAGCTGAGATTCAAACATCATCTCTCCTCCTGCCTCATCCCTCACGGGCCCTGCAGGAGCCCCCTTCCTGAAAAGAGTATTCTGCTGATTTAGGTGCCCACAGTCCCCCTTCTGGAGGCAACCCCTCCTGTCCCCCTGCACACAGGGGGTGTCTGTGATCAAAGCCAGAAAAACGCCCCCTTTTTTGATGAGGAAGAGCCTGATTGTAGCATCCTGGTGTTTGTCCTTCAGCCGCCGCCACCTCCCAGGAATGAGCAGTCGCTGAAAGCATCATGCCCTGTGTGGGGCCTCATCTCGATGGGCGGCCGCTGGTCAGCCCACACTGGCGCCGGGCCCTGGCATCCTCTCCAGGAGATTAAGAGCGTTCCTTCCTTATTCAGAAGTGAAACTGGACCTCTGCTGTCCAGTGGCTTGGCTGTGTTCAGCGTGTTAGGAGCCAGGCAGACCCCGAGGGAGGCAGAAATTCAGGGAAAGGGTCAGTCCTGGGCTTTGTAGGGGAGAAGTCGGTGACCCGGCTTCTCTGGAGGTGGTTCTGGCTCCTTAGGTCTATAAAATGAGTACGTGAGCTGTGTGGAAACTTGAGGGTCGTTGACCCAGTCTCTTCATCTTATCCCCAGTAGTTCAGCTGGTAAAGAATCCGCCTGCAATGCAGGAGACCCTGGTTCGATTCCTAGGTTGGGAAGATCCCCTGGGGAAGGGAACTGCTACCCACTCCAGGATTCTGGCCTGGAGAATCCCACGGACTGTATAGTCCATGGAGTTGCAAAGAGTCAGACGTGACAGAGTGACTTTCACTTTCATTTTCCTCATCTCATAGATGGGGAATGACAAGTCCAGAGACCAGGAAGCTGCCCTAGTGGGAAGACCACCTCCGCCGCATCTGGAAGCTGGAAGCTGGGGGTTGCTGAGAGCTCTGCGTGTCCTGGGCTGGTGTTGGAACACACCCAGGACATCACGCTTGTGTCTGGACTCTGCCCTTGAAGATAGCAGATGGTGACAGGGAGTGTTCTGGTTCTGTTATTTGGTCCAGAACCTGAGATCTTTGTGAGGAAGCCTTGAGCCATGAGAGCAGAAACACCGCCCTCGAGGGGAGGGCAGTAGTTAAATGCAGCGAGGGGTCTGCTCTGTGCAGTCCGCATCTCCCTGGCTGGCGACTCTGAATTTCCATGGGTATCATCCGGCAGGTGCTTGGCACGCTTTACATCTCCGCTTCCTTCCTTTTCACCTGCAGAGTTCCAGAGGCAGGAAAGCATCCGGTCGCAGCACAAAGGCATCCAGTTGTACGACACCCCTTATGAACCCGAGGGCCAAAGCGTGGACTCGGACTCAGAGAGCACGGTCAGCCCCCGGCTCCGGGAGAGCAAGCTGCCCCAGGATGACGACAGGCCCGCCGACGAGTACGATCAGCCGTGGGAGTGGAACCGGGTCACTATCCCAGCTCTGGCAGGTAAGGAGCCAGCGGCCCCGCTCAGAGGCGGCTGCTCACCTGCATGGCCCTCACCTGTGTAGAGGGTCCCTGTCTGCTCAGATAAGCCACAGGTATCTAGTGCAGCTGGGCCCTTCATAGATGAAGAAGATCCTGGAGGGAAGGGAGGCCAGGCCTAGACAGCCCAGATGCTCTCATTGTCTCTGTCTTGGTCCTGTTGGTAATGCTCTAGTTCACTGAAGCCAAGAGTTTGGAAGGAAATTTTAGAAACTAGAAGAAAATCAGTCTGCAGAGTGACTCCTACTGGGCCTCGTGGATCCCAGTGACTCCATCCTGTCGCTGAGCGACGACGGCCTGCCTGCATCCAGGGCCACTGCATTTCCTGTCCCAGCTTCATTCAGCACAAGCCCGTTCACAGAGCACAGGCTGTGGGCAGGGGCTGACCTCACCCCTGGCCCGGAGCCCCTGGAATGAGTCAGGTGCCTCTCTGCTCCCACAGCCTTCTGAAAAGTGGTAGGCCATATGTGTCTCTTGTCTTAAGATGTGTTCACACCCTTTGATCCTAATCTCAGTCCTTAGGATCCAAACTTATGATCAAAAGCACAGAAAAAGGCATGATGATCATGAGAGATGGGGAACGACCTGGATGTCCGGCATCGGGCATTGATTAAATGGAATATTGAGCAGCCACTGCAAAGTGACGTTGACGAAGAGTTGATAGCAGCCTCGGGAAATGCTTGTGTTTAATGTTAAGCGGGGAAAGTCAGATGCAAAAAAATTTCTATGCTTCTAAGAGTTTTGGCATATGAACAGAGAAACATGGAGTGACTGACTCTTCTCACATTGAAGGTCATAAAGGAAGAGTTTTTATTTGTAACACTCGTTTTGTTTAGAATCTCCCATTTTCAAGCACAACTAGACCCTTCCTCCGTTTCTGGGGCTCAGAAGTGAGGCCTGTGCCCTCCGCTTGTCTGATCCCCTCAGCTGAGGTTCTGACTACTCTAGCGTGTGCGGCTCAGTTCCCTGGATGCAGCGCTCTGCATCTCTGCCTTCTGCTAAGTGCCCTTCCCAGCTGTGTCCTACCTGGAGAAGTCCTGCGCTTCCTCTGCCATCACTGTGAGCCCTCCTGGCACAGCCACACGTCCCATGGGCTTCCCTGCTGCCTCTCTAGGCCTGCAGAGCTTCCTACTCGTGACCCGGGCGGGGCAGTTCTTTCACCATATAGAGTCAGCGCTATAGGTGCTGGGCGCGTCTGGCAGGCGGTGAGTGCCGGCCCAAAGTCGGGGTTAAGAGTAATCGGGTAGCTGAAGGGTCCTTGGTCACCTCAGGTCTCTCCAGCGCATTTCACAGCTGCTCCACCCTCGGCACAGTGAAAGCCAAGGGCTGTCCCCTGGCATGGGTGATCCTGGGTGTGGGAGAAGCTAGAATGGGACTGATGCTGCTCCAGAGGTGGCTCTTTGCAAACGCCAGTTTGATTAAAGGGCCAGACGTTTCATGTGACAACTGTTCTAGATGCCAAGAGGCCGTGGCAAGAGAGGACGCTGCAGGCAGGCGTGGCGTCTCACCCTCTCCTGGGCTGACCACCTTGCAGGTCACGTTACCTTTGATGTTCTGGTCTAGTCTGGTGCTTTACGGCTCAGAATGTGGTCCCTGGACCAGCAACATCACATCACCTGGGAACTGGTGAGAAATGCAGAGTCTCGGGCCCCAGACCAGACCTGCAGGAAGTGAAAGTGCTGGTCGCTCAGTCATGTCTGACCCTGCAACCTCGTGGACTGTAGCCTGCCAGGCTCCTCTGTCCATGGGATTCTCCGGGGAAGAATACTGCAGTGGGTAGCCATTCACTTCTCCAGGGGGCCTTCCCAACCCAGGGATGAAACCTGGGTCTCCTGCATTGGAGGCACATTCTTTACCATCTGAACCATCAGGGAAGCCCCCAGACCTGCAAAGTCAATAAGTTTTAGAAGACCCCCAGGGGGTTCTCAGGCTTGTTAAAATGAAAAGCACTTATCCCACACGACATCTTCTCCTCAGAAGGCTCTCAGGCCAGAACTTGCCCAATTCTGCCCAAAGCTGGTTTTAGAACGACTATACATTTCACAAAGGATCACAAGGTCTCAGATAGAACTGGTCCCTGCAAAAGTTTCTGAGCCACGGGTCTCCATTCTGGATTTGGTTTTCTGTTGATGAGTTGCTATCACATGTGTCATTGTAGGTCACCCTCTTAGGCTACTGATAGGAGGCAGATGCAGAATCCTGTCCCCACCTGTGTCTCATCAGGTTAGTTACCTCATCAACTGTGTGTCCTGCTCTGGAGCGGATACGCATTGTGGATGCATGCTAAGGCACTCAGTCGTGTCCGACTCTTTGCGATCCTCTGAACCGTAGCCCACCAGGCTCCTCTGTCCATGGGATTCTCCAGGCAAGAATACTGGAGTGGGTTGCCATGCCCTGCTCCAGGGGATCTTCCCGACCCAGGGATCGAACCCGGGTCTCCTGCATTGCAGGTGGATTCTTTACTGCTGAGCCCCCCGGGGAAGCCCTGGATACTGATTGTACTTTCCCCAAGAAGCTTTTGGCTCCGTTCTGATTTCTGGGGCATAGAAGGAAGTTGTTTCCCTAGGCTGGAGGGATGCCATGAGCACCAGTCTTGAGTCTGACCAGATCCCCTTCCCACATCTGGACAGAAATTGTCAGGTGAGGAGCACCCTCCCATTTCCTAGCCCAAAGTGCAGGTGGAGTGAGGTGGATGCAGCACCTCTCAAGTAACCAGAACGAATGGAAACAGCTCGATTGGGTTGCTGAAGTGCTGCCAGAGTCCCATTTGTAAACCAGGAAGGGTGTCTGCTCAGGAACAAAGGGGAACGTTCCCACCTCCTGCCTGAGTGAGTAAAGTGCAGCGCGTGCCTTAGCACGTCATTGGTGGTGTCAGGGAGCAACGCGGTGCTGAGCTGGGCGGCGTCCTCCTTTTCAGGACACCTGTTTGAAGGGCCCCGCCCAGTTCTCTGGGCCCTTAGGTGCTGTGATGGGCCCCGGGAGCCTGGGGACAGGATCTGCAGCTGGGCTAAAAATCCACTGGGCAAAACTGTCGTCATCTCTTTCCATCCCTTATATTCTGATTCTGCCTGTTTAGCTCGCATGAAGGAACCTGGGCAGGGCACCTGGGCAGTGTTTTCAGATTTCCAGAGGTGTACAGCGTGGGGCCCCCAAAGGGCAGAGGTGGGCCTACCAAGGAGGAGCCACAGGGATGCACCGGCCCGGTGAGTGGTGAGAAAGTGTATCATGAGCTTCCTGTCACTGAGCTGGGCCAGCAGAAGCTGGCGTGAGGCAGGACTGGAATCAGGAGGGCTTTGCCCTGTGGTGGGAGGTTGGCCTGCAGCCCCCCACTTCCAAGGCTCCTTCCATGCTTCATTTCGTCAGCCCCCCAGCCTGCTGGCCAGAGGCTGGGGGAAGGGGAGCCCTTTGCACTCTCTCTGTGGCTCAGTCTATGAAGCAAGAGTGCTTTCCGCCCTTCACGGTGCTGTCCTGCACGGTAGTCGGGAAAGGAGGCTCTCAGAAGGGGTGCTTCGGCATTCTCCACAGGAGGTAGCCTTCTCGGCCAGTGCCACCTTTCAGGAAGGCTCCATCATCACTTCCTGGTTGTCGTGAAAACAGCTATTGCAGGGTGTGAGGTGGTCCTCACTTGCTGGGAATGATATTCTTCCCTTCTCTCAGAGTTCTGTGGCAGGTGAAGGAGGTTTCCTGCCCGCCCTCCCTATGGGAAGCTGCTGATAACCTCAGCCAGGATCCCCAGCACTCCGGCGCACCCAGCACCGGAGTCTCAGCGCACATGCCTGGCCTGAGTTGGTCCCAACCCCCAAAACGGATGCCTTATCAGTTTTACAATCAGGCTGTCAGCCCCCTGCCCCCCTGGCAGACTCACCTGCCTTCAGAGCTGGCTGGACTCGGATCCCCCTGCTGCTTTGACTCACCCCCCAGAGCCTTTATAGGCAGCAGGTCCACCCCCTCACCGACGCAGCTCCCTGACCAGTGGGGGCAGGAGAAGCATCCTGAGTGATTCCATGCTGTCTCAGGTGGCGCAGCTTGGTGCAGAGGGTCTGACCGGCCCCTGGGCTTTGTAAGATGGACAGAGCCTACCCAGAAGGGGGCCACACGGGGAGGGGGCCGAGGACTGGGTGGGTAACCTAGAGAAGCAGACTTGGGCTCGGGGGGCAGGAGGGGCATGGATGTGGAGTCTCCCCATCTCTGGGGGCCAGGGGAAGGACAGGGATAGAATCTCTCCTGGGGCCTCTGTGCTTTCTTTGGGGAAATGTGTCTGCTGCAGAGGGTCCTGGTGAGGCTTACAGAGCATGGTACTGGCAAGTTCTGGTATTTACAGAACACTTCTGCATGCATTATTTCATTTCATCCTCCCAACCACCCCCTGGGATCTTAGTTTTGTCCTTTTACAGATACAGAAATTGAAGTCCAAAGAGAAGAAACAGTTGCCCAGGATCCTATAGCTAGTCAGCTGCAGCGTCAGAATTTGAACCTATAAAGTCCCACTTAGAACCCAAGCCCTTACCCTGTAGATGTCTCGAGTCTCTGACACCATCCGAGATGCTGCATGTGATGTGCTGGAGCCCTCACCCTCCCAGGGCCCCTGGGTTGTTGTTCAGTCGTTCAGTCGTGTCCCACTCTTTCCAACCCCATGGACTGCAGCACATCAGGCTTCCCTGTTCTTCACCATCTCCTGGAGTTTGCTCAAACTCCATCAAGTTAGTGATGCCATCCAGCCATCTCATCCTCTGTCGTCTCCTTCTCCTCCCACCTTCAATCTTTCCCAGCATCAGGGTTTTTTCAAATGAGTCAGTTCTTGGCATCAGGTCGCCAAAGTTTTGTAGTTTCAGCTTCAGCATCAGTCCTTCCAATGGATATTCAGGACTGATTTCCTTTAGGATTGAGTGGTTTGATCTTCTTGCAGTCCAAGGGACTCTCAAGAGTCTTCTCCAACACCACAGTTCAAAGCATCAATTCTTCGGCGCTCAGCTTTCTTTAATGGTCCATCTCTCACATCCATTTATGACTACTGGAGAAACCATAGCTTTGACTATATAGACCTTGTTGGCAATGTCACCAATTTCTCTGTGTCCACAGCAAGTAGGATATGTGCCTGGGGTGGAGGTTTCCACTTGGAATGGTTCCAGCTGAGGAGCCTGTGGCAGCCCAAGTTCTGGAAGGTTCGTGACTGCACGGGGATGACCAGAGCCGTCCCACGGGTTGGTCATGCTCTGCCCCGCTCTGCACGGGGAGGGGTCCCCACACCATGGCATCCCACTCCTTCTTGTCCAGCCAAGGAAACTGAGGCCCAGGGCGGGGACGGGAACTGCTGGAGACCTCGTGGCAGAGCAGTTGGGCCATACCAGAGGGTGGGTCAGCGTTCCTTCTCAGGTCAGTGGGTCGGGTTAAAGCTACGTTTTTAATGGTTACAGTTGCCCCTGAGAAGAAGCAAGCGATCAGAGTGCTTGCTGACGGTGCCCGGCAGCAAGAGAGGGTGGAGGGCACCCTTAAGATATCTCAGAGAGCGTGGTCCAGTGCGTAAAACTTCCTGCTCCCAATTCAGGGGGCCCGAGTTTGATCCCTGGTCAGGGAACTAGATCCCATGTGCCACAACTGAAGATTTTGCATGCCGCAATGAAAGTCAAAGATCCACATGCTGCAACTAAGATCTGGCACAGTCAAATTAAAAAGGAAAAAAAAGATCTTTCAGAGAAACAAAGTGATTTTGTTTTTGACTCACTGTCTGGAGATTTGTCCCCATTGAAGTTACTTTTAAAGCAATGTCCTGGGTTCAGCCAGCAACGGGCCTGCCTTCTAGCGAAAAGAGAAGACAGACATGACTCAATGCTGAATATACTTATTTTGAGTACCTATCTGTCTTCCTTACTAAGCTCCTTGGCCAAATTCTCTGCCCTTGAAAGCTCAACACAGTGTCTTGGTGTCAGCAGCCACTGGGACAGTAGCAGGAGCCAGACAATCCCCAGTTCACATGCCAGCCCCACCACTCACCAGCTGTGGGATCTCAGACCGAGTTCACATGCCAGCCCCACCACTCACCAGCTGTGGGATCTCAGACCGAGTTCACATGCCAGCCCCACCACTCACCAGCTGTGGGATCTCAGACAGGCTCTCAGCCTCCGGAGCTTCAGTGTTCCTGTCTGTAAAACGGGGATTGTCACAAACCGTATTGCCCTGGATCTCTGTGGTGATCAAGGGAGAAGACTGGCTGAAAAGACTTCATAAACTCTAAAGGGTCATGCCTGAGAGAATAGTTACTGGTGCTCAGGGAAGGCTTGCTGTATTCAATAAAATTTAATTTTATATATTAAAACAGTACTGCATAAAAAGCTACTTTGGGGGCACAGAAGGCCCATTTATGAAATTCATTCCGTTACTCCAGGCAGTGGAGGTATGGATAATGTGGAAAACAACACTTCTGTAGGAGATACTCCCATCTGGATTCCAGCACCAGTTCTCACCGTGAACCACCCAGTTCTTCCATCCTTTATTCAGTCCCTCCTGAGGACTAGGCCACTGGTCCCCAGGTGTGAGAGGGTCCCCACTGCCAGTCTCCCCCAAACCCCTCTCGATTCTAGCTGTGACATGTTCGTTCGTTGGTTGGTTTGCTCAGAGCACGTGGCAGAGTCACCTGCCAGAAGCGTCAAACACATTATAGAGCGACCCCCAGAGCTCCTGATTCAGGAGGTTCCAGGGATGAGGCTGGAGAACCTGCTTCTCAGACAGGATCCCAGGTGTTGCTGGGGCTGCTGATCTGGGGACCCCGCTTTGAGAGCCTACAGCATGCTCGGTGCGTACTGTATGTTAGGTGCTGGGGTCAGGGAGGGTGGTGTCAGTGCCGCCTCCTCCAGGAAGCCCCCCTTGACTTGACTCCCTTCCCCACCCCCATCCCAGTTTGGGCTGGGGCCCCTCTGTGGTCCCTCCTCACCCCCTATGGGTGTGCGTTGGTTTATTCTGGGACAGCCAGATACTCCCTTGTCACTGTCAGCTGAAGGGGTGCTATTGCTGTGTTGGACACCCCTTTGGCAGGCACCCTCTTGAGTTTTGACATTTTCCCAGCCTCATCAAGTGAAGCTCAAAGGGCAGGGGAAGGGGAAAGTAAGGTCCCAGGTATGTCTGTTTCCTAAACATCTGTGAGTCATGCCTGAGCTGGCTCAGTTGGCTAATTTAAGATAAGCCCATGAAGGTAAGGGGGTGATGGCGGAGGGGCAGGAAGTTAACAGACAGTGAGCCCCGGTTAAGGAGGCTGGCGTGGGTTAACCCTGTGAGGTCCTGCAAGGGAGGGTGTGGTTTCACGGTCCTCACACAGATGGGCACACTCGGGCCCAGAGACGGTGAGCGGCCTGCCCGCAGTCACACAGCCAGTGGAGGCAGGCGCTGTCCCCACTGCCGCCTGGACACTGAGTATGTCACGGGAGGTCTGAACCTTCCCGTTACCTGTGCGGGGGCGAGGTGGCTTTTCTTGAGGCAGCAGCCGCCGCGCCCACTCCGCACTGCGCTGGTGACGGACGCGTTGTCACCGGAAACGCAAGTGCCCCGAAGGTGGCGGCCCTGCCGCTGCGTGCGTCAGCGCCGGCTCAGGCCCGCTGCTCCCACCGCGCCTGTGACTCATGCCCGGTGCTGAGAATAAACAGGCCCGGCCTCGGCAGAGGACTCCACGGGGACTCTGCCACCATCGCCTGGCACCCCTGCGCACGCCACCTCCTCCCCGCTGGCCCCAGCGGGGCTCCAGCAGTGCTTCCTGCCCCCTGCTCCGCCTCCCAGAATGCCTTGGGCCGGGGAGGAAATTAACAATTGTGTTGGTACTCCGAGCTTTTTGCTATGTAATGAGTAACAGTTGTAATTAATGTTTAACACGTGTGAACAGCGGGTCTGCAGAGAGGAGGGGGAGGGTTTAAACGAGAGAACCGGGATCACTCGCTTCCTTTGGCTGATATGTTACTGAGGGACAGGTTTTTCCAGTTGGTTTTTCTGTTTGACATATGAATGAATTCATTTAGTAACCTAAAAAAAAAAGAAAAGAAAAACACTGGTGTTTCATAGCTTTGGCTTGCCTGCTAATTATGTTGATAGAAATGTTTCTTCTTCAAGTGCCTTTGTCTCCTGTGTGGAAGAAAACCCAAAGGTTTAGTAGAATGTCTTTGCTCTTCTGCTTGGCAAGACAGAGGTCTCCGTGTGGATAGAGGTTTTTAAGTTCTGTGAGGTCAGAGACTCAGCCGGCCTTGTTGACACCTAGGTTCCCAACTTAGATCAGTGCCTGGCACGTAACGAACACACATTTATTAAATTATTGAGTAAATTAGGTCTCAGGAAAACCAACCCCAAGTTCTCTTGAGGAGTATCACACAGCCTGCTCACACAGAGATGGTTATGTTTTCACATCACTCTTTCCAGCTGTACGCCTGTCTCTCTTCTAATGAGGAAGAGGGCCCTGCACAAAAGAGGGGCGTTTGTGAGCGGCTGGTGACGGCTGTGGTTGCTGCCGTCGGTCTGATCTCGAAGCCGAGAGTGTGTCCCTGGATGTTTGAGGACTGGCCCCTGAATCCACCTGCCATGTTGTGGGTGGGGAGGCTGGTGTGCCCGTAGCTGGCAAGCAGGGCCCTGAGAGCCGGGCACCTGTCCCCTCCTGTCACCCCTCTCCTGTAATTCCATCTATGGATGGGCAGCAGCAGAAACATGTGAGCAGCTGGGTTGAGGTTTGGGGGCTCCTGGGAGGGAAGACTCATTTCTACAAATGCCCAGCCTGCTTCCTGCACATCCTCCGAGGCTTGTGGATGGGGGACGTCCCTTTCCCAGGCCCTGGGACTGACTCTAAGTGTCTGTGGGTGTCTGCAGGTGGAGGTATTAGGAGACACACTGCATTAGCTCTGGGCATTCTCCATCTGACAGGGAGCCCAGCCCAGAGCGAGCAGAGCTGCCGGGTCTAGATCTAAACCCCTGGGCTGCCACTTGCTAGCAGGGTGACCTGGGGCAAACGGCCTGTTTCCTCACCTATAAAACCAGGTGGTAATTGGAATCGGTGCCAGGAGTCAGGGGCACAGTGAGTGTTCAGTGGATGCTGGCTTTTGGTATCTTTATCATCACTACTGTTCTTGAGAACCTGTTGCACCATAGACAGGGTTTGTGCTGAACTTGTTAGAAGCCCCTGGGATTCAGAAGGTATGGGTTCAATTCCAAGTTCAAGTCTCGCTGTTGACAGGGGACAAGTCAGTCCCTTTCACAGCCGGTCACTTTTCATTTCTAAAATGAGTTATGCTGGTGGAGATGGCTTGCTTCAGCAGCTGTAAAGGCCTCTGCGTTTAGGTCATTTTATCATTTTCATCAGGATTTATCCCTACTTTTCCTGCAGCCAAGCAGCAGCCCTTGGGGTGGGGTCTTTGCACCAAGCAGCCACATCCATATTTCCCTTTTGGGGTGCAGGCTAGGAGGATAAAGGCATGCTCACTGGAGCCAGGCCCTCCTTCCCCAGTCCAGGCTTGGGTGTACATGCGTGGACAGCATTCCTGGAACCCAGATGGCATTCCTGGAGCCCAGGCGGCTTCCAGGCGCCTGCCTCACGGGCTTCCCCATGCCCTGCTTTGGGGGAGTCACCCCTACCCCCTCATATAAGGAGGAACTTCTCTTCTCAGGCACTGCCCTTGAGATGTGGCGGCATGGTGTCCTGGGGCCTGCGTGTGCCTGTGAGGGGAACTCGGAGGCCTGTTGCTGGGGATCCTAAGGCAGCCAGCCAGCCACTGTCTGACGGCCTGTCTGCAGGGGCAGCCTTCACTCCCTGGGGAGAGGAGAGAGTGAGGCCTGCTCTGGAACCGCAGGGGAGAAGGGGGCTTCCCCTCTCCGGGCCTTAGTTTCTCCACCTGTAAAATGGAAACTCTAATGCTTGTCTCTGAGAAACAAGCGAGATGACGCAGAACGTATGTTTAGGAAGGTGAAGCAGCAGAGGGCCGTGGCCGGGAACCGAGTTTCCGTCGCGCAGGCGTGTTTGCGCGTCGTCTCAAGAGGTCCATCGAGTCTGGGTCCTGGGGGCCCCACCTCCCCAGATCAGTGCACAGTCTCCCTCCTTGCCCCCTCTCGGGGGCTCATGACTGCCTGCGCTGCAGCCCCTTATACGCCTGTCCACCCCTGCCCTCCCCACTCCCCACCTGCCCCCTCTACCAACCCAGCCAGAGTCAAGGCCAGCAGCGTGCAGGGATCAGCACCCTGGACTGTGTGGAAAGGGTGCTGTGGGCACCTTCGTTCTGGTCTCTCTGCCCTTGTGTTTTCAATGTAATAGGATACTGGTGAACAAACACCAGACCTGGAACACGGTGCAGGCCCCTGTCAGCCCCCTATTTGCTCCCGCCTCACCCATATGGGGCCTTAAAAGGCCTCCCAGCACCTGAGAGCTCTGTGCAATGGTTTTGTTCTCAGTTCTCTAATCCTTGTTGCCCCCGCGTAAGGGACTCTGTCCTGGGCTGGAGGGCTGGGGAGGCCGGAGGCCAGCCAGAAAGATGCAGCCACCGATCTACAGGCCCCACCTGGGGACCCAAGGCCCTGGGTCCCCTTCCCTTCCTTCCAATTCCCTGTGAACCATCCTCAGGGGCCAGCATCCACACTCATGGTCAGCCCGGAGGACTCAGGGATGTTTGGCAGACTGTCAAGTCTTCTCTCCCTGCCTGGCCCAGAGAAACGCACTCCTAGAGCGCCCCAAGGTGAGGAGAGGCTGCCCAGGCTCTCATCCCAAAGCAGAGAGTCAGGGACTGGGGGCTGGGGCCCCTGCCTGGCCTGATGGCCTGCTCCTCTCTGCTGGGCAGTCTACTTGCCCGGTCTAGGCCCCGTTCGCAAAAACATAAAGTCCCACCAACAGCCTCAGTTTGTTGTGAGGGTCAGAGAATGTCACATCGGGTCCTCACATATGCCAGCTTGTGAACAGAAAGCACTCAGTAAAGGTCAAGTCATTTTTCAAAACTATTTTAAAATGATTTGAGGGGGGAGTCCAGCTCCTAAGTTTCCTTTCTTGATTGATGAATGAGGTGTTTTTTGGACCTGCTGACCATGAATCTGGGTGGAGATTCATTCACTCAGTAGAGTCTAAGCACCAACATCAGGCACTGTCCTAGGCACTGGGAATTCAGCTTTGTAAAAAACAGAATCTGTCTTGTCTTCTTGGAGCCTCCACCTTAGGAATTTCAGCGCAGGCTGGAGAAGAAGGTGAAGTCTGGTACAAGGCACTTAATGCTCCTGAGTACATGAAAAGGAGCTGCTCTGAGCATGGATGTGACCATGGGGAGAAGGGACCACTGTGTACAGTGGTCCTGTCTGGGCTTTGGTATGTCCTCTGTTCCTAATCACCTCCATAATCCTTTATGGCATAGGCATTGTCAGCCCTGTTTTATAGAAGTGGCAGCTAAGGCTCAGAGAGGCTTAGAAACTTACCCAAAGCCACACAGTAGTGGCAGAGGCAAGATTCAAACCTGGATCTTCCTAACTCCAGAGTCCACACCCCCTCCATGAAGCTGAGCTGCAGTTCATCTGTTCTCTGGCCTCGTTGCAGCCCGTGGACTGTGTGCCAGGCACAGAGAACTTCAGAGGCCTCATCTCCATCTGGTTCTGAGAAGATGCCTGTGTGTCCTGCAGTGTGACGTGGACTGGGGTGGGGTCAGACAGTGCCTTAGACAGGGGAGGCTGGCTTCCGGAAAGGAGAACGGAATTCCTTTCTCCTGGGGCCTGCGGATATGTAAGTTGCTTCAGTCGTGTCTGACTCTTTGCAACTCCATGGACTGTAGCCCACCAGGCTCCTCTCTCCATGGGATTCTCCAGGCAAGAATGCTGGAGTGGGTTGCCATGCCCTCCTCCAGACTATCTTCCTCACCCAGGGATGGAACCCATGTCGCTTTTGTCTCCTTTGTTGGCAGGCAGGTTCTTTACCACTAGTGCCACCTGGGAAGCCTTCCACCTTGGATGGTCCTGACAAAAGTTGCCCCCAGGAGGCAGCATTAAAGCTGAACTTTGAAAGATGGCTAGGATTTCTGCACCCAGAGATGGTGAAGAAAGGGATTCTCCAGGGCAGACACAGCAGAGCAGAGGCCTGGAAGTAGGAAGATGTGGGATGGGGAACCAGCTATTCTTTGTGACTGGAGCCGAGGGGTGGGTGTGGAACCCAGAAGGGTTGTCACCAAGTCACTGATGGCCTCAAGCACCAGAGTGAGTTCTCTGTCCTTTCCTGTCCTGGGGACCTAGGAGCTAGCAAGTGTTTCTGGACCCAGAGAGGCTTTAGAGGCTGTGCTTTAGAGGCTTATGGGAATTTGGGAACCTGATCCCTTTGGCTAGCCCTGAATGATAAACAGGAAGGAGCCAGATCTAGAAGGAACACATTTGTTTCATCTAAGCAAACATTTGCTAAGCACCAGCTCTATGCCAAGCACTGCAGTCAGTTTAGAGGCTGACAAGATATTGGAGAGGAAATTAAGTCCTAGGTACTGTCCCCCAGAGAACCCCATGGGCCGCCAGGGGCGGAGTGGCTGGGGGCTTGCTGAGCTACAAGAGAAGGGTGGAGAGCTGTGAGCTGTACTGGAGGAGGGGAGCTCTCAGAAGGCGGGATGGGGAGGTTTTGTGGAAGGCAAGCTTTTGTGCCAGACCTTGGAAGCTTCTAGACATCATACAGTTGGTGGTCATTTCAGAGACTCAATGAGGGAGATGCAATGCCTGCCTGTCCAGCCCTGTTGCTTAGCTCTGAGACCCGGATGGTAACCCCCTCCCTTCACTCACAGGGTGGCAGGGTTGTCGTGAGGGTTAGAGCTAGCATGGGTGCTTGTTGACACTGACCCAACGTCAGGACTGATTGATATGAAATCTATAATGCAAGTAGGAAGGGCCCCACCAACAGCAAAGGCCAACCTGGATGGAGGAAAGGCCTCCCAGGAGACCTGAGCTGGGTCTTAACGATCTCATCAGATCAGAGCTTTGGGAGGACATTTAGGGCATCGCAAAGGGCCACCTCACCTGCCTTGGAGACAGAGGCTGGTGGAGCCATTAACTGGATCAATGCCACCAGGGCTTTTGTCCCGCGGTCAGGCCAAAGAGCTCCAGAGGCCTGGCCCTGCCCTCCTGAGCCTCCCCTCCCTCCAGCAGAACCCTGACTTCCGTTTGTAATTGCCTATAGGTGGAGTTAATTAGATACTGTCATTCTAACAACTCACAGGGGTGGTATATTTTTTCTCTAAAAGCAGATATTCTTTTGAGGGCTGTGTCTTCCTTTATCTTTTGCAGAAAATCACTAAATTAAAAGAATTGCCTTTTAAAATTGCAGATTAAAGAGAAACTTAATTAGAAGGAATGAAAGCAGTTGTGTTTGGAGCTTTTGTTCTTAACATTTTTTTTTTCCCTTGTGCTGCTGAATCACTGCACTTGGAGTTTGTGTATTTTTATTTTAGGTGAAATGATTTGCCTAATTAAGCCTGTCATTCATCACCACCTGTTCCCTCTAAAATATATGGCTATATTATTAAGCTTGCAAGCGAATGTATAAATTAATTCAGTGGGGAATTGCAGTGTTGACTGGGATGTTATTAGGTTTTATCCAATTTATCTGGTATGAAAACCGATATTTTTCCCCAGCAAAATGAAACAGCAGCTCATTAAGTTTCTTCATTCAGTCATTCTTTGAGCACCTATTATGTTGTGGTCATGCATTAAGGATGGGGGGATGGGGGCAAATATGGTGTTGCCCCTGCTCTTGAGGGGCTCATGGGGAGCCAAACAAAGAAACTGGCCGTTAGGGTACCAAAGGCTGAGATCAGAAAACTAAGACCATGGCATTCAGTCCCATCACTTCATGGCAAATAGATGGGGAAACAATGGAAACAGTGACAGACTTTATTTTCTTGGGCTCCAAAATCACTGCAGATAGTGACTGCAGCCGTGAAATTAAAAGACACTTGCTACTTGGAAGAAAAGCTATGACCAACCTAGACAGCATATTAAAAAGCAGAGACGTTACTTTGCCAACAAAGGTCCGTCTAGTCAAAGCTATGGTTTTTCCAGTAGTCATGTATAGATGTGAGAGTTGGATTACAAAGAAAGCTGAGCACCAAAGAATTGATGCTTTTGAATTGTGGTGCTGGAGAAGACTCTTGAGAGTCCCTTGGACTGCAAGGAGATCCAACCAGTCCATCCTAAAGGAGATCAGTCCTGGGTGTTCATTGGAAGGACTGATGTTAAAGCTGAAACTCCAATACTTTGGCCACGTGATGCGAAGAACTGACTCATTTGAAAAGACCCTGATGCTGGGAAAGATTGAGGGCAGGAGGAGAAGGGGACGACAGAGGATGAGATGGCTGGATGGCATCACCGACTCAATGGGCATGAGTTTGAGTAAGCTCTGGCAGTTGGTGATGGACAGGGAGGCCTGGCGTGCTGCAGTTCATGGAATCGCAGAGTCAGACACGACTGAGCGACTGAACTGAACTGAACTGAGGCTGAGATCAAGGTGAGTCTGGGAAGTGGGTGAAGCCAGGGAGGGCTTCCTGGAAGAGCTGACTCCTAAAGAACACATGGAGTCAGGCAGGTGGACGAGGAGAAAGGCAAGAGCCCTGATGATTCACACGAAGAACAGAGCCTGGGAGGCGGCGTGGTGAGACCTGAGACCAGACAGGTTGCCAGGTCGTTGGTCTTGAGAACCTGCCTTCCTTCCATGATCATGTTGCATGCTCCATGCCTCTCCCCTTACCTTCTGCGCCAGGAGGTGTATAGTAGGATTTTATGCTGGCAGAAATTCCCAGATTCCGATTTGGAGCACCCAAATTGTGGAGCACCCAGATTGTCCGAGGTGAAAGTGCCTTACAGTTCGTCTGGTCTCTCGCTCTTATCTGCCTGGGCCAGAACAAAGCCCAGAACCTCGTCTCCCACCTACCCCTTCCCACACCCCCACCCTGCTGCCCCCTGGGGCACCGTTCACCGCTTGGGGTCAGAGGCCTGCTGCGCAGTCCTGTCTCCATTCTCTCCATTCCCCAAAACCAGAAAGGTAGCCGACGGGAGGCTTCATGGGGAAGTGCACACTGGCCCCATTCTCCCCGACCCCACGTCCCGCTGTGCCCCGGTCTCCATCGCAGTGCGGTACTACACAGGGGTCTTCCCGGACTTGCCCCGCGAATAGTCAAGTCCTGTTGGAGTCACCTCCCTCATCCCTGTCATCATTGAGGGATTCACCCTTCATCACTTTCCCTACCTCTCCGCCTCCAGAGTCACCCCTAAACCCTCTCCCCATCAGCAGTCAGAGAGGTCTTTAAAGCCCAGTCTGAAGGTTGGCATTCCTTGATTCAACCCACCATAGGATCAAGTCTCAGCTCTTTAGAAGGTGACCAGGCCCTCACCTGTCTACCTGATCCCCACGCTTGCCCCTGCCCAAGGTCACCCATGCAAGGCTCTGCAAGTTAGGTGGCTCAGGTCAGAACCTGCTTCACCTCTCTCTCACACCCCCTCCCAGGACATGTACCCCATTTTGCCGGCTGCCCCTGAGGGCTGGTGTGGTTCCCTGTGAGTTCTGACTGGGGAGCTGGGAAGCTGGGGGAAGGCCCGTGATGACATGCGTGTGGGGGCCCCAGCTCTGAACATCACCCCTTTATCACCACTGAAAGCTCAGCTCATCAGCCGGATGGAGGAGGATGTTTGTTTCTCAGACAGCCAACCCCAGGACCTGTCCCCTAGAAGGGCCTTGAGATCATCGCCACCTGGCTGCTTGTCCCCGTGGTTGGACACAGGACAGAACCATAGCCAGGGACGAGGGCAGGGAGCCCCAGGCGGGCCCCCACTCTGCCCCCAGCCCTGGCGTCATAGGCTGTGGGCGTCTGGAGGTTGGGGCTTGGCCTTCTTCACCTGGGCTGGCCAGCTCCGTCCTCCAACGCTCAGGCCGAAAGCCGGTAGTGACCTTGACCTTCTGTCTCTCTCGCCCTCCATTCTGAAGACATACACAAGTCCGATTCTCAGTCACTTCTACCCACCTCCCCAATGCCAGCCCGTCCTCCAGGAGCTTCTGCACCGCTCGGCCTTGCTCCTCGTCCATCTCACTCTCTCTCTTTTTAATTAACACACTTTTGTTTCTCTAAGAGTTGTCTTAGGTTCACAGCAAAATTGAGATGAAATTATGGAGAGTTCCCATAGACCCACACCCTCTGTCCCCTTTTCAGCCCAGCAGTCCTGTTAAAGAGTACCAGGTCGAAAGCTTTCCCAGAAGCTTTCAGCTTTCTGACTTCAGAATCAGAAGTCAGAATGGCTCTTCATTTCTCTCAGAATAAAACCGAAGTCCTTCCCAGGGTCCACAAAACCCCCAACCACACGGCCCTGCTCCCTCCCACTCCCCTGGGCCTCAAATCCCACCCAATGCAACCCACTCCCGTTCCCCTGGTGTGTTGTTTCTCTGTCACCCTCAGCCTGAGCCTAAAGTCAAGGGCCTGGAATCTGTTCTTCCTTCTCTCCAGAGTGTCCTTCCCCCAGCCGTCCACGCTGCTTGGCCCCCTTCCTGCAGGCGTTTATTCAGATGCTATCCTCTGAGAGGCCTGCCTTGTCCTGCTGGCCTCTCCTCCAGAGCACTTAGCTCTAGCTGGAGTGCTGTGGATCGGACTGACTTGACTTGTCTCTCAGACCCTGAACTCCAGAAGTGGGGCTTTCTGTTCTGCGCAGTGCTGTTTCCCCAACCGCGGACCACGCCTGGCCCACGCGAACATGAGTCTGGAAGGGACAGCCTGCCAGACCCCGCTGCAGTCATGACAGTGACCAAACACGTGGGTCCAGCCTGTCTTGAGCCTTCGGTTGGCGGGAACCACCCTCCCTCCCCACTGTTTTCTGTAGTGATTAATAGAGAAGCCTGTCTCAGAGGAATGGAAATGCTTCGCCGCCCTGATGGGTAATCTGGCTCCGTGGCAGAGACGTGCCACAGGTTCATTCACCATCCTCGGCGGTCCGTAGACCGCGCATCACCACTGTCAGGGAAGGAGTTTCCCACCACCTTCCGTGAACATGAGGTTGATCGCTGTGTGTCTGGGGTCGGAGGCCAGCTCGCCACGTCCGTGCTTGCTGGCTGGGGCTGGGGAGATTTCCACCATTGTGCGTCTGTGGGCCTGTAGCTGGATGTGGCCTTGGGTACGCGGTTCCGCAGGCCCTGGCCCAGTTTACTCAGTGCTTAAGTATATGCTGTGCCAATCAAATGTAGTCCCTCACCTGATTCCCACGGCAGTCGGTATGGTAGGAAATACGGCTTCGGAGAAGTGGAGTGGCTTAGCCAAGGCACACAGCTGGTCATGGACTGCAGAGGGGGACTCAGGGCAGTTCGGAAGCTTCTGTGAAGTACGTAGTACGTGTCCACAGTGAGTAGGCATGATAAGAGTAATGAAAGCAAACCTTTGTGATAGCATTGACCGAGCACAGACTAACCACACGCCAGGCGCTCTGCTGAGATGGCTGTTCATCCCCTGGCAGACTCCTCACAGCTGCCCCACGCGTTGGGTATGGTCGTCATCCCTCGTTTTCAGACGAGGCAACCGAAGCCCAGAGTCATGACTTGCAAGGTGGACTACTGGTCTCTCCCAACACCTCTGGCAACTCCAGTTTTGTTTGTTTGTTTTTAAAATACTTATTTATGTGGTTGTGGTATGCAGGCTCTTCCACTGTGGCACGGGGGCTGCGGAGCATGTGGGCTCAGTAGTTGCAGAATGCAGGCTTAGTCACCGCGAGGAATGTGGGAAACTTAGTTCCCTGACCAGGGATCAAACCTGCATCCCCTGCATTGGAAGGTGAATTCTTAGCCACCTGACCATCAGGGGTGTCCTGGGAACTCCGGTTTTAGCTCAGTATTTTCCACTCTTTGTGGGGTGTCTCCAGGGTCCTTCCCTCCAAAGGTACCTCCCCAGCCCATGGGGTAGAGGATGCTCCTGCAGGTCCAGGGCTGGAAGGAAGGCACATTGGAGGGCCCATCCCACCGTGCTGGGCACTGCTCCAGCCTCACCTGGGGGCTCGTCCAGGACGGGGCTGGCTTGCAGAGGGCCCACGCAGTGGGGTGAGTGTAGAGGAGCAGACGGCTGTGGTGCAACACACCCCTCGATTGGAACTCTGTGTTTGTCCCAGGAGAAAGGGGGCAGATGTGGCCAGTGCAGCCCCGGGTTGGGGGGAGGGTGGGAGAATGGAGGAGGAGAGGAGCCACTTGTAGGCAGGTTTTTGGCACAAAATAAAGAAAAACTTTGCCCCTGACCACTGTCTAGGGAGCAGAGCCCCTCTGGGGGTACCGTGTCCCCTTGGATGGAGGCTGTGGGAGGGTTCCTTTGGGGATAAGCCTGAGCTCAGTGGTCTCTGTCGATTCAGCCAGCCCCTCGATTGCACCGTCTGACTGTGATGGCACCTCACATCCTGCTCTAGGAAGCCCACAGCTTTTGAGCTGTGTTTGTTCATTGCTTGGAACTCTTCTGCCTGCAAACTGTAAATCATCACCCACCCGTGCTGATTTCCTGGCCCCACTGTGTGCCGCCCCTAACTTGTTGGCCTGAGCTCTGGGTAACCGGGTAACCGTGCTCTTTCTCTCTCCCCCACAGCCCAGTTTAATGGCAGTGAGAAGCGGCAGTCATCCCCCTCGCCTTCCCGGGACCGGCGGCGCCAGCTTCGAGCTCCCGGAGGGGGCTTCAAGCCCATCAAACATGGGAGCCCTGAGTTCTGTGGGATCCTGGGAGAGAGAGTGGATCCCGCTGTGCCACTGGAGAAGCAAATGTAAGTCCGCAGGGAGCGAAGCTCAGTCTCGGGGACCAGTTCACGGAGCTGCTGTCGATGCTCAGAGAAGGCCGAGGCCACTGTCAAGTCTGTCTGGTCAGGGTTAAAGCACACGTCTCCTGATTCCTGGCCCCGTGCTTCCTCTCTCTCCTCTGTATCACCTGCCTGCCTCTGGATGGCTAGTAGGAAGGACAGTGAGATCATCCACATGGTGTTCTCCTTACTTTCGTATCCTCCTTTCTAGTTTCATCATGCAGCAAGTGAGCTTTTAAAAAGCTAAATGTATATTAAACCCTCCTGCCTGATTGCATATTAGCTTTATTATATAGCAGGAGTGATGTTTTTGCCCTACATCCCTGGAAGCTCAGATGGTAAAGAATCTGCCTGCCATATAGGACCCGGGTTCGATCCCTGGATTGGGAAGATCCCCTGGAGAAGAGAATAGCTACCCACTCCAGTACTCTGGCCTGGAGAATCCCATGGACAGAGGAGCCTGGCAGGCTACAGTCCATGGGGTTGGAAAGAGTCGGACACGACCAACACATACATACACATGCTAAATCCTGCTTCCTGTTAGCTTTATTTTATAGCAAGAGTGATCTTTTTGCCCCATATCTGCTTGATCTTAGATGGACAAGACCTTGGCACTCTTGATTTGGGTTTCCCCCAGAGAGTTCCCAGCTTTAATCAGCATCTGAGTCCCACCCCTGCTGCCCCTTGCCCCCGGCTTCTCCGCGATACTCTGGTCAGTGTTGTCTCCATCCCCTGACCGAGGTGGTCCTCTCCTTTCTCTGCTGGGGTCTCGGGTCCCTGCTCTGCTCTGAAACCTTCCATGGCTCCCCATCGCCTCCAGGATAAAATCCCACCTCCCAGAACTGCCGGATTCGCTCTGTGAATGGCCCCCCAGACTGCTCTTTCAGTTTCTCGTCATTCCGCATACCTGCCCTAAAGTAAGTTCCTCCAGAAACTTAACAAAGCACATCCTGGATCCCATGCTCATACCATCAGGTGTATCACCCTCTTCACAAGTGGATGTGGGATAAGTGGGATTGTCATCTTACTGCAAAATGAGAAAACCGGGACTCTAAGAGATGTGGAGCCTCGGCTAGGATCTCCTGGCTCAGAGTGCTGAGGCAGGATTCAAATTCCATGACTCGACCCCACACCTTCCTCTCACTTCCCTCCTGTATGCAGTTTTCCCTCACCCTGAGCACATGGCCAGCACAGAGTAGGCACTCAGTAAGGCCAAGAGATTAGCTGACACTCAGCGGGCTCCTTGTGAGACCGCGTCGAGTGCATCATGTGCTATATTAGTCTCCACCCAGGGGATTCTGGTCTCGCGCAGCCGGCAGTGCATCCCTCACAGGAAATGCTCCCTCGCTGAGCAGGATGCGGAGTTTTCCGAATGATGTCATGAGCTCGTGTGCCCTTTTTAAGCATGTGCTGCAGCCTTCTTTGTGGCAGCTCCGTGCCTGCTGTACCGAGCACGTGGGTGGGGAGGTGGGGGGGCGCCCAGCAGGTGTTGAGTTAATCTCTTATGTCTCACAGCCACACAGATTGGGTGGCAGGTTTTGCTTATTTCTGATCAGACTGTGTGCTTTTTAATCAACAAACAAAATATAATCCAGAGACGCCTGGGAGCTATTCAGCAGGCATCCTGACCCAGGTCTGCCTGGGGTCGGCAGCCCAGCCTCCTCTCTGCCCACACCCGGACGGAACTTCGTGAGCCCCGTGGGGGCAGGGCTGCCTTGCCTTTCCCGTTCCCGCCCAAAAGGCCCTCAGCCAAAGCCAGAGCCGTGGCTGGCTTTTCCCCCCCATCATCTCATCTCCCTGGAATTATTCCAGCCTGCTAGAGGCCTCCCTCCTCACCCAAGAAGTCAGGTGGTGGGCTTAGGTAAGATCCCACTTCCAGTAGAGCCTGAGGACCCTGGACCGAGGCCGAGAGGTTCACTGTATCCCACCCGGGCTGATGCTGTCTCGGAGTTCAGTAGGCACTTCCAAATCCCGACTTCTCCCCACCCCAGTGCGGGGCAGAGGGAAGGTGGGCATGCTGAGCACGCACCCCGTCTTAGAGGGTTGTCAGGGGTGGGTAGTCACACTTCTGCCCAGGCACCCAAACGACTCGCTGGCCCTCCTGGGACAGTGGAAAGGCTGCTCAGGTACTCAGGGGGCAACTCCTCCCCAGCCTCCTGGAGGCAGCCCACCACCCACTCCGTTCTGCATTATTGTTACCATCAGCACATAGACGTGTCCTAGTCATGAACTTCTTAGTATTGCTCAGTCGCTCAGTCATGTCCGACTCTTTGCGACCCCATGGCCTGCAGCACACCAGGCTTCCCTGTTCCCTTCACCGTTTCCCCGAGCTTGCTCAAACTAATGTCCATTGTAATCAGTGATGCCATCCAACCATCTCATTCTCTGTCACCCCCTTCTCCTGCCCTCAATCTTTCCCAGCATCAGGGTTTTTCCCAACGAGTCAGCTCTTTGCATCAAGTGGCCAAAGTTTTGGAGCTTCGGTTTCAGCATCAGTCCTTCCAGTGAATATTCAGTCTTGATTTCCTTTAGGATGGACTGGTTGGATCTCCTCGCTCTCCAAGGGACATTCAAGAGTCGTCTCCAGCACCACAGTTCTAAAACATCAATTATTGGGCGCTCACCTTCTTTATGAACTTCTTGAAACAAATAAATAAATAAATCTCGACTAGACACCCCCATCTGGCTCCAGCCCCTGTTGGGAACGTAACCTCCATGAGGGCAGGAACTTGTCTGGGTCACCATTGTGTGCCCAGAGCCTAGGTGGGTGCCTGGCACGTAGTAGGTACTCAGTGAATAGGCAGCTGTCCCCTCGGTGAACGAAGTCCCCAAAGAGCCGTCGGCGCATTCTCTCTGCCTCCCATCACCTCCTGTTCTCTCATCCACCCCAGTCTGCTTCCCTTTTCTGCCCGGGTGAGCAGCTGACCTCTTCTGGCCCCTGTGGCAGCCAGCACCGTGAACGGCTCACTCCTGCTAAGACGTGCTCTGCTCCCGGCTTTCCTCTGCCTTCCCTGCCAGCTCCTCACCTCAAGCTGACCTGAAGGTTAGACTCTCCAGGGCTCTGTGCCCTCCCTGGGTATTCTCTCAGGATGCTGGTGGTGAGTCACCAGCTCGCATCCCCAACCCACACCTCTCCCAGAACTCCTAACTCCTACGGCCAGCTGCCTCCTTGGCATCTCTACTTGGCTGACGAGTGGGCATCTTAAGTTTAACACGTTCAAAACCGGACTCCTGATCTCCTGGACACCCGCTCCTTCCGTTTGTCCACCTTCCCCACGCCACCCCAGCAGCATCACATCTCCCACGTTGCTCAAGCCACAGTCCTGAAGTCATCTTGATTCCTTTGTTGGTGTCACACCAGCATCTAGTGCATTACTAAGCTCTGCCAGTTTTCCATCCAAAACACATCCCGAATGCATCCATTCCTGCCATCTCGGGTCCTTCCATCTGGACCACTGCAGAAGCCTCCTCGCCTGTCTTGTGCTTCACTTCCCCTCTGGCCCTGCTTCAGGGTAGCCTGGCTAACCTTTTGTAAAGTCATCCAGAGCAAGTATCTCTTAACATCTCTATTTAAAACTCTCATTGCCCTCCTTAAGCTTACAATGAAATCAGACTTCTTCCTGTGGTTCACACGGCCACGGGAACTGGGCCCTGCTCCCCCACACACCCCAACACACCCCCCCCCACCGAACGTTCACCCTCATCCTGCCCCACTTCCCACAGTCACAGCACTGGGACCATTTTGGCTGCCTTTTTGCTCCGCGAACACCCCGAGCTCATTCCTACTTCTGGACCTTTGCACTTGCTGCTGCCTCTGCAGTGAACGTGTTTTCTTTGGCTCTTCACGTGATTGGCTTCTTCTCAGTGCAGATTCTCAGGTCAAATGTCATCTCCTCCGGGTTGCCCCCCGTCCATTCATTCCACAGTCGGCACCTCCCGGACCCCAGTCACTGCCTTATCACAAACCCAGTATTCCTACGTAGCAGTTGTCACCATCTGAAATTGTCTCCTGAATCTGTTGGTTGACTCTGTCTGCCTGCATCAGCCCTTTGAGAGCAAGGTTATAGTAAGTGGTGAGTAGATAATTGGATGATCTCATGGGTGTTGGATGGACTGGGCGGCGATTGAGTCCTCTTAATTCCCACGGTTCAGGCCTGAGTGGCCAGCTCTACAAAGTCCAGTGCCTCCCCAAGATGGCCTCTGTCTGGATTCTCTTTTCAGCTCAGGCAGGTCCTCCTTGGGCCCAGGGGTTGCCCCCAGCCCCGAGGACCAGCCAGGCCCGTCCTGTCTCCTGGTAGGCATCCTCATCCTGACAGTCTGCCCTCTCCCCATCCCCCAGTTGAGCGCCCTTTGCCTCTTCTCTCCCCACCTCCTCCTGGTTCTCTTTTGATCCTCAATCCCAAGTTCCCTGCCTTTCTCTGCGTGTGGAATGGCTGGAGCAGCTGGGGAAGGAACCAGCAACTTACTCTGTTTACCCACCAGGGATCACCCTAATGAGGGTCCAGAGCCCCCAAGGCCCCGGGCTCAGGCGGCGCCTCCCTGGAGACCACTCCTTGGCCTTCCCTGAGGACGGCTGCGCTGCAAACAGCTGAAACTTGCGTGGCTAATAAAGCAGCATTTTGTCATCTCACTGGGGCTGTGTTACACAGGTGAAACTTCCTGGAAAACAACCTTGGCAAAACTGTTAGCTCTCATCTCTAAAGTCAGCTCCATCCTTGTCTCACCACGTCTCCCAGTTACACTCACGTGTCCTAAACACACACTGGCCCTTCACATCTCTGGGAATGTTTTAATTATGGCAGCTCGTGCGATTCCCAGCGTCACATCCTGTTAATTTCTGTGTAAGTGTAGACAGGAAGGCGGGTCTGCACTGTCCACTTCCTCTTGCCTTTTCCCTTGGCGAGTCCCCCTCCAGATGTCCAGCCTCGGGTCTGACCTGTGAGCTGTCACCTCTGGGGCCATCAGTGACTCTGTCACAAGCTCACTGGACGGGGATACTCACGTCTCTCACTCTGCAGTCCTTGCTTTCCTAGAGCTGGTTGAGTTGGGTTTTTTTCTTAGGTTATAATTATGTCATCTTCACTGCTGCTAACTGTTTAGAACACTGCCTTATAAACGGCAGGACGTGCAGAGAAAGGCAGTGTGATGCTTTTCTCCACGCAGGATGTCTGTCCCAGAACTCTCACGGGTACTATTCACAGGGCAGTCCTGGGCCAGGTCCTGGAGACAGGCTCCTCCGTACCCCTGGGGGAGGTACAAAATTAAAATGCAGTCTACACAGCGGCAGCCTGAAATACTGGTAGTTGGGGAAGTGACCTTTGGCTGTCTGCAAGTTCACTTCTCTTTTGGCTGATGCTGGTAGCTGCCAGTTGCTGAAACCCACCCCACTGCAGGCTTTCCATCAGCCCTTCAATGCATCATTCTGTTTAATCTTCCCAACCCCAAAACATCAATAGAGTGACCTAACTTAGGAAACTGAGGTGCACCCAGATTTAGCGTCTTGCCCCAGACTCCTGGCCAGCCAGTGGCAGAGCCAGGTCTGCGCCTCCACGGCTAAAGCATGATCTATCCTTGACCACTGGTACCTCTGGTTCCCTTCCTAACCACATCTGGCCTTCCCACTGATCCAATCCCTCAGAGACCGTCATGTAAGTAAGCGGAGACCTGTTCTCAGTACACCTACTGACCAGCATCCTAGGATCTTCACTCTGCTGCTGAAATTTTACCTTCAACTCTTCCAATCTTGAAAACCCACGTCCCCCTTTTGTCCTGCGCTCGGGGCCTTAGCCAGGCGTCTGCCACAGCATCCCCCCCAACGTGATTCTGCCGCTCACCACGTGCTGCCTGGAAACAGAACTGCTGGGATGCCCACATGCCCGGCCGATGCCAGATGCACTTGGCGGGAGCACTGGTTTGGCCACCCCACCCCACCGCCTGCTCTCTTAAGTGATGAGCACCGCCCTCGGTCCCGCAGATGTCGCAGAGCCAGCACGCATCCCTCCTGTCGGCGCCCTCTGACGGCTCCCGTGTCTCTCAGAGAGACCAGAGTCCTCGCGTCACCTCGAGCGCCAGGCCCCCAACCCGGCCCTGCCCCCAGGCCTCAGAGTCCTCGCATCACCTCGAGCGCCAGGCCCCCAACCCGGCCCTGCCCCCGGGCCTCAGAGTCCTCGCATCACCTCGAGCACCAGGCCCCCAACCCGGCCCTGCCCCCGGGCCTCTTGGGCCCCAGCGCCCACCCCGCCCCCTTGCCTCACTCTAGCCATCACTGGCCTTCTTGTTTCCAAAACATGCCGGGCATCCTGCTCTCGCTGCCTTTCTTCTGCCACATAGGCTGTTTTCCAGCTTCTTCTTCTGTGGCATCTTCCCTCAACTCCTTCGGGTCCACACTGAAATGTCACCCCTGCAGAAGGCTTCCCTCGCTGCTGCTTGAGACAGCAGTCCCTCCCGCCAGCTCCAAGCCAGGCGACCCTGCGCCGTGTCCTTCGCGGCACCCACACTAGACTGTGAGCCACATGGAGGCCGGGTTTGCGCACCGTCCTGTCCCCTGAGGCCTGCACGCGGCCGGCACTCTGCCGATGTCTAGTGAGTGAGCGCGCACGTGACGTCGGCAGGGACGGGGACGCCGCCTAGTGACAAGGAGGCCCAGGACGCCCACAGCTGCCTTCCGGGGGGGCTGAGTCTCCCGGGGGCAGAGGGGTTTCGGGGTGTCCAGCCCTTCTGAGCTCTGGGCCCATCTCTCCTCTGCAGATGGTATCACGGAGCCATCAGCAGGGGCGACGCTGAGAACCTGCTACGCCTGTGTAAGGAATGCAGCTACCTTGTCCGGAACAGCCAGACCAGCAGGCACGACTACTCCCTCTCCCTGAAGTGAGTAACCTCGGCCGCCTCCCGCGACCTGCGACCCCGCCCGGCTGCCTGGGGCAGAAAGACCCGCCGGTGTCCCCCCAGGGAAGCTTGCCAGCATGAGTGATTTCAAGCCTTGCTTTTCCAATTTGATTTAATTCTCCTGGGACACAAAGGAGGGTTTTTTGTTTTTTTTTTTAATTCTCCATTTCTGCCTCCCTTGAAGAGGAGGGGCATTTTCCTAGGATTTATATTAAATATCCAAGAATAGCTTCCACATCTGCCGTAAGCCAGGGACTGTAGAAGCACTTAGCATGTCTCATCCCTCCTTCAAGCCTCACAACAGCCCTTTGAGGGGAAACATCTTGTCCCCATTGTGCAGATGAGGAAACTGAGGCTCAGAGAGGGGCGGGGGCTGGGTCAGTACTCAAGGCCGGGTGTTTGACGCCCCTCTGCTCCTGCTGCCCCCGTGAGAACCACCCTTTCCTTATGTCCTTGGCTACTGTTTGGGAAAGTCTCCCTTTTATGTGTCGCGCGAAGGTTGTAAGGAACCCCACGGAGAGCCAGGAAGAACCTTGCTGACATGATCACCTGCAGCTGCTTTGTCAGCTGTTGGGTCTTTGTGATCCACAAGATGTTGCTTTCAGGATAGGTGGCCCTGAAATAAGAAAAGGGTTTTTTGATTGAGGGTTTCATCCTTCACTGCTGTTGCTGGATGGAGCTCAACAGATTGACTAAAACCCATTTTACAGATAGGAAAAGTGAGGCTGGGAGAGAGGCGGGATTTAAAGAGTTAGTGACAGAACTGAGATATAAACCCAGGTCCTTCAGCCAGCACAGACCGCCACGGATCTCTCAAGGACATCAGGGCAGAAGTGGTGGATGGGGCGTTATGGGCAGGTGGACTCCAGGTCAGCGAGAGGTGCGGTTCTCCGACCCTTCAAGCCTATCAGGAATCAGAGCTGCTTCAGAAGGTAGTGAGTGTCTCATCACTGGGGGTGTGCAACCAGGAGCTGGGCAACTGCCTTGCCAGGGAGGACGTCGAGGGGATTTCTGAGCCTCTGGGAGGGCACTCAGGGCAAGCGGCACATGGCTACTTCATTCTTCACCATCAGGCCTGACAGCTTAGAATCAGGCTGGTTTTATTGCAGCCAAGGAGAACTCAGTGCGCTAACAGCTGGGCTGGTGGCAGCCACAGTCAAAGGGCTGTCCCTGCCCCGGGGAGGGGGCAACCGCAGGGAGGGGTCACCCCGCTGCTCCATGCTGCCTCTTCCCGCCCCCACTGCTCGAGGTAACCTAGCAACCTAGGTCCATGAGTGATGCTTCCAGATCTTCACCTTCCTGCCTCAAGGTGAACTGTGCCTTTCTGGGCTGCAGGAGGTGAGGGAGGTGAGTGACATCAGAGATGGGCCTCCATGTCACCATCCATCCTTCCTTGCTGACCCGGACAGACTGCCCACTCCCTGGTCTTCCTCACACTCGTCACACTGGCCGTCTCTGAGCTCCTCAGTGTATTTCATTCTTCCTGGAATTCCGTCATCTGGGACCAGGCCGGAAGCGTCTTCCCTGGAGGGCTGATTGAAGGCACAGAGGCGGGGGTGGGGCGCCCCACTCCAGCCCAGTCATTGCTGTGAGTGGCAGGGACCCGGCGCCTCTGTTTGTTCACTGAGAGCACACGAGGAGTCTGGAACCAGGGGTGGGAACTGCTCACACCAGCAGGGTCCGCTCCCCGGCACCCTGAGCCAGCGCCATCGTCATGCGCACAGACGCAAATGCTGGCTCACAGGTGGGTCTTCAGAAGAGCGTGTCGCGGTTCTAAGGGCGTAGCTCCCTTTGCGTCCCTGGACTGCTCCCTCCCCGGACGCTCCTGCTCTCACAGGCTTCCAGTCCGGGCCGGGTTTTCCCGCTCCCCAACCTCGTGGTCTCGGCAGCCACATCACCTCTCTGAGCCTCAGTGTCCCGACCTGCACACGAGAGGCAGTGCTGTTCTCCGAGCAGACAGAGAGGCCCAGCAGTGTCCCTGGCTCCCCGGATTTCCCCTGGCCGGCTGCGGCCAGATCCCCTGCACCTCCCGGCAAGAGGAGAAGGTGGGGGAGACTGCGGGCACAGCTCGGGGGCCTGTGCTGGAACCTGGATCAGAGCACTCTGCCATCAAGCCCGGGTTGTCTTCCTGCACCCGTCCTGTCTGTTCTCATTATCGGGAAGTGCAGTCTGGATGGCTGGTCTCTGCCCACGGATGCTGAGGTAGAGGGTTTAGTTTTGCATGCTTGTCTAGAGCCATTAGATCCCAAAGGCCAGAGGGGTGGTCTTACCTGATCAGCTTTCCCTCAAAGGAGGCCAGAAGTGGGGAGGAGGGTTGGGTGGTCCATGGCTTGCCAGGGCAACCTACTAAGGGGAGTTGGGCTTGTTTTCCAGAACAGCCCCAGTAACCAGCCAGGCTGCCAACCAGGGAGAGACACCTGGCATTCATCACCTCAACCCCAAATGGAACTGCCTTGTTACTGAACGTCCCAGCTGCTTGGGGCAGGTGCCAGCTTTGCCAGCCACCATGGAGGTTTGGGGTCTCTCTGATGCCGAAGGCTGCCTGGCAGGGGTGGAGTGGGGAGCGACATTATCAGGATTGCAGGGCCTAGTGACCTTGGAATTCTAGCTACGTTATCACGTGAGCCTTGGGCCCTGCTGCGAGGGTGTTCTGGGGAAGAGAGAGAGTTTGGGGGAGTGTGGCCCCAGGGAACAGGGCTCTCCACCCCTCCCGCCCAGAGGACAGAGTTCATCCATCCGTCCCTTGGCAGAGTGGGGAGCAGAGGTGAAGACAGTCTCGCCCAGGCAGCAGAGCTCCCAGTCTGGGCCTTGTTACTTGCAGAGGGCTTGGGGGCCGGAGCTGGCGTAAGGGTGAGAAGGTCTGGAGAAGCCGCAGGGCAGAGGTACATTGAACCTTAAGGAGAGGGTAGGTATTCCCTAGGATGGGACAGTTGGTAGGCATCTCAGGTGGAGGGGACACGCCAGGCAAAGCCCTGGAGATGCACAAGAGCCTAGGCAGGGCTCAAGCCCCACAGAGGAGCTGAGACTCAGTTCTTAGTGACGGGGCCACCCTCAGGCTTCCATCAGTATGCCTAAAGCCCACTTCACCCTGAGTACTCACAGTGCTTCACAATTTAGAAAGCCTGCACCTTGGTGTCGGAACAGCCCCACGGGGTGGTCAGGGCAGGCATCACTACCCTCGTCATCAGTGACCTTAGATGCCCAGCTGGTCCAGTCCCTTGGCTTTGTGGTCAGGGAGGCCAAGACCCAGAGGAGACTCACGACCAACCCAGCTACCTAGCGGCAAGTGACCTCACAGACAACAGAGATGGTGTCTGCGTCCCACTGTGGGGACCAGTTGGATCCCTGGACCAGGCCGAGCAGCCACCCACCAGCCCCTTCCCCAGAAACGTTTCCCTGCACCCACGGTAATCCACGCGGTGCCTGCCTGCCTCAGTTTCCCACGTCCCTCCATGGCAGCCGCCCCCACCACGAAGCAGTCTCACAGAGGTCCTGCCTTGTCACTTTTCAACACTGTCCTCAACCCCTCCTGCAGAAGTCTCCGTCTTCCCATCTCCAGCCTGACCCAGCAGGGCATTGGGCCATCGGCCATCAGCACACACCATTGACCCCTGCTACACTCACTCTAGCCTCAGGAAAGCAAAAGGTTGAGCTTTTAGAAGTTGGCCAGAAAACATCACCCTCTTACCCAGTTTCCTGTCTGGAAAGGCAAGCAGTGGGAGAAAGGGATTTAAAAAAAAAAAAAACCTCATTAAAAGGGTTCTTTAGGCACTTTGGAGTATGAATGACTCTTTGCAAGTTCTAGTTTCATGAGTTTTTGCAAAGGAATCAGGACAAGATGAGGGAAACAGGACTTCAAAGGCTGGAGGGTTTACAGCTGGGAGGCAGGGAGAGCACCAGGGCCTCCTCGTATGCTTGGGAAGGGGACAGACAGAGTGACCCTCCTGGCCGCAGCAGAGATGCCCCTGCTGCTTTGACCTGGGCCCAGCCCAGCTCTCTTTAGGCCCTGAGCTGCCGTCCCCAATAGGGTACACAGCCCCCAGGGAGGCCTTGAAAGGTGCCTTCAGCTTTGAAATCCCCACAGGCAAACTGCGCAACAACCTTGCAAATGTGGCCCAGATTCCGACCTCAAGAGACATTTCTGACCTTCCCGTCAGATTGCAGCTCAGCCCAGATCTCTCAAGAGTCTTCCTCGGCCCATAAGCTCTGTCCCCTCATTTCTCATCAGTTACTGGGCTGCAGTCTCCAGGAGCTCGTAGCTCAAGTGGGGAAGAAGCGCCATTTGCACCGGCGACTCAGATCCGCACAGAACATGTTCAGGGCTACCTAAGGCAGAAAGTGGGCTTCGCCCGTGGCTCAGACGTAAAGAATCTGCCTACGTTGTAGGAGACCTGGGTTCAGTCCCTGGGTTGGGAAGACCCCCTGGAGAAGGGAGTGGCTACCCACTCCAGTATTCTCGCCTGGAGAATCCCATGGGCAGAGGAGCCTGGCGGGCTGCAGTCCACAAGGTTGCAAAGAGGCAGACACGACTGAGTGACTGACACTTTCACTTTTTCACTTTTCAAGGCAGAAAGTGCTCAGGTCCATGAAAGAGGGAAGGAACCAGGAGAGCGGGTGTTGGAAGGCTGGGCAGATCTTAGACCGTGGACAGGGCAGAGAGGACAGCCAGGCAGAGAGGGTGGCACAGAGACAGGAAAATGCAGAGCTTGTGTAAGAATAGCAAGTAACCCTGGCCGGAGCCAAGGAGAAAGGCGGCTGGTCATGCAGCTGGGGGGTTGGGGCTCCATCCTGCATGTCGGGGAGCATTCCTGGGGGTTCTGAGCCGGGCTGCAGTCATGACCCCACAGATGTGCTCCAGAACCGTTCATGAACCGGGTGTCGAGTGGAGCATCGCTCTGCCTGCCCGTGCCCTCGCATGTCACGGGCATGCCACCAAAGCTGGCACAGTCCAGGGAGCAGGCGGGAGTCCCGGGGAGACCACTTTTAAAGATGTAGAGGGAGGGACTTCCCTTCCAATGGTCAAGATTCTGCACTTCCAGTGCAGGGGGCTCAGGCTCAACCCCTGGTCGGGACACTTAAGATCCCACATGCTGCGCAGTGTGGCCGAAATTTGTTTTTTTTAAAAAAAGTGAAGATGTAGAGTGAAAGGCATGGGCTCGGCAGCCGGTGATACTTGGGTTCGAATCCTTGCTGCACGCTCAATGCTGTGTGGCTCTAGTGAATTACCTCCCTGACCATCACCTGGAAAGGTGTGCAGGCCACTCCCATGAAGTTCTTATAAAAACTAAGGCAGCCCGGCAGGTCCGGCCACAGCAAGCCCTCGTGTGTGCCGGTCCCCGGTCCTCCCAGCTTTCCCAGAGCCTGCAGACATTGCGCGGAGCCAGCATGGGGCAAGGCTGCACCGGGCACACACGCTGGGCGTGTGTCTGGGCTGCCGCTGCCTCCGGGTGACCCGCGCCGGTGTCTGTCCCCACCCCCAGTGCCGTAGAAAGAGGGTCCAGTGTTTGATTCATAGATCTGCTTCCCGGTCACGGTCTCCACAGTCAGGACCAGCTTCTCTCTCTGCTCCGTCCTAAGGACAGTGGGAAGGCCCCACTTCCTTCTTCAGGCGGGGAGGAGGGGGCGGGACAATTTATCAACAGAATGCCTCCTGGTCTGACTGCCAAACGAGGCCCTTCAGGTTCCCGCCTGGAGCTGGGAGGGTGTGCTGACTGCTGGGCAGCCAGTCTTCGCCCAGCATGTGCTTCCTGGGAGGGAGGTGTGTGTGGCAGGGCCAGAGGAGATGATGGGCCGTGTTCCAGGGGCGCTGGGGCGCATTTCTGTTAGGCTTGTTTTTCTTTCTTCTCTCCCCTCATTGATTTATATGGTAAAGGAGAGAGTTTTCAAACAGTAGGCATGTCTGGGTCTAGGCAGGCGGGCGAGTGATTAATCTTAGTTTGCTGCTGCTGACAGCCAGGAGCAAGAAATAATAACAGTTTGTGGGGTGGGGAGAGGTGGGGGAACGCGAGGACTGCTTGCCCTTCGATCATCAGAGAGAGCACGGACTGCACTTCCTTCTGCCGTCTGGGCTACCCCTTGAGTGGACGTCTGCGGCTTCGTCCTCCTAGCTCCACTGTGGCTGCCCCCGCGGGCGAGCCCCAGGGTGGCCCCCCGACCACCGCGGAGGCTTTCCAGCCATTGTGTGCTCCCCTGCCCAGCATGACTTCCTGCCCCAGAATGTGGGGCTCTGTCCCCTCTTGCCCTCCTCCCCAGGCTGCCCTGAGGGCTTCAAGGAAGGCGGGTATGTACCGCCCCGGGCACTGCCCAGCTCTGATGACCGGGGCCCTAGTCTCCTGGCTGTTTGCCCCCATGACCCCCTGACTCTCTGCGCTTCCAGGTGGGTGTGAGGGCTGGAGGAGGGGGGTACCAAAGAAACAGAGGCGGGGGTCAGGCAGACTGGCCCAGAGGTAGCTGGCTGACTCCAGGCAGACAGTGATGGCAGGAGAGGGTGCGATCAGGAAGGGTTTTGACCTGGGCCTTGGGGAATGAGGAGGGTTGAGACAGTTGGGGATGGGCAGGGTAAGGAGCTGCCCATGCTGGGGAAACGGCAGAGCAGGAGGAGAGAAGCTGCCTTCTTTCCAGCCCAGTTTTCAGTAGATCCAGTCACTAGCATCCTCCCCCATCTCCCCAGAATAGAGGCAGCTCGGGGTAGCTGAAGAAATGAGCTCTGGATCGGTCTGGCGTGGGCTTTTGAACCCCAGCTCTGCTACTTACTAGCAGGACGGTCTTGAACAAAGGGACTTAACATCTCTGAGCCTCGGTTTCCTCATCTATAAAATGCGTTTTACAGAGGCATTCATGAAGAGATGATGTATGCGAAGTGCTTGGCCTGTGCCCAGCAGGCAGTAAGTTAGTGGTAGCTCACTGTCTTTGTTACAGACTTGGTTACCACCATGAGTCATTGAGAAAATAGCTCGGTGTGGCTCAGTACCTTGAGAACTACCTGACTGTCCGTGCCCACATCCACTCCCCTTTATGGTGATAGGATCTCAGAGTCCATGCAGACTGCCTCTGGAGAAAATCCTGCATTGCCATGACTGAGACAAATCACAGGGCTCATGTTAAATCCAGGCTGCCCTCTTGATGACCGTGTGACCTTGAGTAAGTCACTTAAGCTCTCTGACCTGCCAGTTCCTCATCAGCTCCTGAAGATGATGACCACCTCAACAGGCAGGCAGAACTAAGGCCAGAGAGAGGAAGGAGCTCGTCTGCCTCCTAGCTTCTCAGCCCGGCCCTGTGTTTTGGCAGCATTTGCACCAGCCTGAGACAGGGCAAGCAGGGAAGGGGGGTGTCTGTGTCTTTGCTCTTGCTACACGGAGGGTTTCACATCCTTTCAGGGCTGATGGAGGGAAAGTGAACTTTCTGCTCAATTAGTGGACAGCATGTTTTCGCCTTCTCTAAAAGGTTTAAAGGAAATGGTGCAATTAGGAGCTACTGCTGTAGGCAAAACAAGAGGCTCCTCAAACGTTCTGTGCAGGAGACAAAATGAAAACAGTGAACTCTAGAGACAGAGGGTTTCAGAAGCCCCATCTGACGGTGGCTGAATCTGGAAGGCAGGTCGGGGTGGAGCGCTGGCTGCCGGGGAGGCTGTAACAGTTCAGCGAAGGACTCGGGCAGTGGAAGAAAACAGAGGTCGTGTCTTGGTCGAACTGAAGAGGGTGAGAAAGAGCAAGGAGCCTGGGGCCTCGTTCAGATTTCTGAACGGCCGGGCGAGTGGTGACTCCACCAGCTGCAACACGGACCTGGAACTGTCAGTTTTGAAAAACCTAGGAAACTCATCCTAACTCAGGACGAGTTTTCATCCCTGCCCCAGTCTCTGCCCCAAACCCAGAGGCAAGAGGCGCCTGCACTCACACTGCCCGCCCGTTGTCCAGAGCACCTGCTGGCCTGGCAGCGCCCAAGGTGCCCGCTGATGGGCTGGGGTTTCCCTTCCTGACCTGCCGCGTGTCCCCTCCCAGCCAGGCACACCGCATTGCCCTTTACTCCCCCGAGAGCTCCCTAGTCCTCTCCAGCGTCCGAGCCACCCCGATTACATTTCCAGCTGGTTTTTAATTGCCTGGTATCAGCCCACAAAAATCTGCCTGCGAGGCTCGCCTGCCGGGTGGCAGTCGGGGAGCCGGGTTGGGGGGCGGTTTCAACTGCCCATCCATGGCCAGGAAGCCTCTCGTGCCCGGGGACAGCTTCCTTTCTGAGGCACTGGTCTCTCCAAATGTGAAAAACATTTCTTTCCAGTCACATTTCTAACATCTTGTTAATAGGATTTATTCAGCAATGTTTTTGCAAAAGCCACCTGGGAAAGGCTTGTTTGGGAACTTGGGAGGGCACTGCAGGTCCAGGCCGTGGTGACAGATGCAGACCTCATCCCCGCCATCAGGGAAGGGGCAGAAACGTGAAGGACGCAGTCAGGGGCCCGAGGACCAGGGCCTGAATCCCACTGCTTCTGCTGGCTGTGGGGGTCACCCAGCGAATTATTTCACGTCTCAGAGCCTCACCCCCGAGGTCCAGGGACACAGCGGAAGGGAGATCTCTTTGAAAGCCCCGAGTGGCTGTATAAATGCAGGTGGGGTTATTTACAGAGGCTTGTGCCTTCCCCAGGGAAGTATTGGGGGTCTTATTTTGCTAGTAGCTAGGTAAATAACCCCCAGAGGAAATATAACCAGCCCCCTCCTTGAGGCATTTGGTGGGGCTTGAAGCACCCGGCTTCATTCAGTAAAATCTCAAGGTTTCCTGTTCCCCACACCCTCAGGCCCTTGCAACCAGAAGAGTCTTGAATCATCCAGGTCAAGACCCTGGCTTTCAGATGAGAGAAGCAGGCACAGGAAGGGAGAAAGACCTTCCCAAGGTCCCACAGCGAGTTGCTGGCGGAGCCCAGATGTCTCGACTCCCAGCCCAGGGTTATTACCCTTTTGAAGCCCCGTGGCACTATATTTTCTTCTCTCATTTTCTCCATAAACGTTCTTGGTATTTGCGGCAGGTTTATAAAATCGGATGTCAGATTTTATAGCTCTCGTCTTTGCTCCCACAGTTCAAATTCTAAAGCTATAAAAACGATGTTTTGCTGTGTCTGAGTGTGTGTCACACTCACACACGCACACATTTTGTGCCTCAAACCCGTCCTTTGCTGGGTGCACCCCACCCCCCCGACAGTGAGCAGCCGCCAACCTCCTTCCAGCCGAGGGTGCTTTCTGCCACTTTTAATGCCTTTTTTTTAAAAAAAAAAATTGCTTCACCCAGGAGGAATATAAGAAACAATTGGCTTGGCAAAGCTGGCTTATTAGAAATGCTTTAATTAGAACTTTTTTTTTTTTTTTGCTTGCTATTTTCCTTTTGAAAATCCACACGCTGCTCACGGCTCCAGGCGGCTTGGGGATCAGCCTGTCCCATTCTCAGCACAGACTTTGAGGGCAGGGTGACAGGTCAGCAGCCTAGGTGTCCTTGCTGCATTCCCGCTGGGCACCAGGCCTCCAGCTAGATAGGGAGACAGAGGGACAAGAATAGGTGAGGGCTGTGGTGGAGGGAAGTGTGGCAGGGAATAAATAAGAAGAAAGTGAGTCTGACTGGTGGCATCTTGGAAGGCTTCCTGGAGGAGGTGGTGTGTGAGCAGGGCCTAGGAGGATAATAATGTGTTGGGAAGTAACAGCAAGGCCGAAGGGCAGTTGGGTTTGGCATCAGGGGAGAGGTCTCTGCAGTGTCCCCTCTCCCTGTGGTGCCAACTTGAGTTTTCAGCTGTCCCCTCCATGTCAGCCCCCCTTGGCCAAGGCGACTAGACATTTGGCCCAGGTGGACAAAGATGTGCCTCATAAACTCTGAAGTCCTGGTCAGCTCTGTCTCTCTCCCCACAGCTTTCTGCATTGCTGGCCCTTCCTCTCTTCCACAATCCTTTCCCACCCCCCAGCTTGCTCAGAGCAGTTGTGTGCCCATCGTTTCCAGCTGATGGACGCTAAGGTGTACAGTCCACCCTGGCTGAACACAGCCACCCGGGGAAATGCATTTACACGGTGCCCCCACCCTGGCTGAATGCAGCCACCCGGGGGGAAATGCGTTTACACGGTGCCCCCACCCTGACTGAACACAGCCTCCGGGGGGGAAATGCATTTACACAGTGCCAGGTAGGCGCTTTGCAGTCCCTGGTACCTGGTGTCAGAAACTAATTTGAAGAGGCTTCCGCAGCGTATCCTCTAAGGCAGGTAGACTTGCGCCAATAACAATGATTAAAAACTTGGGGCAGTTTATGAGTTCTGACACAAGTGATGATCAGACCACTGAGGCGGCAAATGCGTGAGGTCGTATGTGCCAGGCACACCCACATTTCAAAAACAGTCTCCAAATGTGAGCGTAATCCCATTTTGAGTTCAGATTTTCAAACTAGAGAAATGCTTCTTCTTGTCCTGAATTGTTCCAGTCTTACCCCCCAGAAATCCTTCTGTGACAAAATGAAAGTTGACCATTTCACTTCTGTGGTAGTTATGCTTTTAAAAAGCCATCAGTTCCAATAGTCAGTAACTTTTTGGAACTCAATTACTTGCAGCCATGCTGAAAAAAAACTGTAATTAATGTGGTCAAACCCTAGCCAAATAATAAAATGAAAGCTTTGTTGTGTATCAAGGCAGAAATCAATTTCATTAGGGAGCAAAGAGCCAGCGATTTAATTTTAAGAGAACGCTCCACCCTGTGGACGGAGGTTGTCCAGAAGCTGCCAGAATGGATGCCCAATGTGAGAGGGTTCGCCCTCCAGAGCCCAGATTACGAACGGCTGACAGTGACCTTTCAAAATTACGTTTGCAAACCTTCCAAGTGTGGCCACAGCCAGTGGGCGTTTGCTTCTTCATGTTCCTGGGCTGGTGCCCTTTGGGGTTTGGGTCAAGAGGTGCATGTTGCCTGACCCACTGACACTCTCAAGCCAATGAGATCCTGTCCTTTGGGATCAGGAGGAGGAGGAAGACAGTGGACTCTGGAGGTCAGCAGACACCAGAAAGGAGTTCAGCAGAGGCTTGGGGTGTAACATGGTGCAGTCATGTCCAGACAGCTGGACTAATGGCCAAGTGGGACAGACCCACGGGAGCAATGTCCAATTGCAGCCCCCAGCATATGAGAGATCGTGAGCAGCAGGGGGCCAGGATGGGAAGGGCTAGGAGCTCCTGCCCTCTGAGGACAGCTGGAGAGAGGAGCAGCCTCGGGTCTGTACCTGCTCTGGGCCCCGTTCTTCAGGCGGGCCTTCTCAGGGCAGGTGGAGCAGCTGTGGTCTGCAGGACCGTGCTAAGTCACAATTCAGCTCAGAACATAGAAGGACTTTCTCATGGGGAGAGCCATCAAAGGTTGGAAAAGGTCGTCCCTGTAAGGAGTGAGCTGCCCAGTGCTGTGGGTGAGCAAAAAGCAAACGCTGGACGTGAGATGTGAATGTGGACTTTGCATCACCAGATAAGAGATAGAATGGTGGTTCTCAAACTTGAATGTGCATCAGAGTCTCTTGAAGGGCGTGTTAAAGGCTGATTCTAGTTCCAGAGAAGCCCAGGAAGCCACAGGCTTAGCAAATCCCCGGGGACCTTGAGGTAGGCATTCCAGGGCACATTTGAAGAAACCCTGTGTTTGAAAAACCTGTACTTCTCTTCCAGTCCTGGAACTCTGGGGCATCTGCAGTGAAGGTCAGTCGTTCTGTTTAATATCTGAAGTCATTCTTTCCTCATCTCATGGTGTGACCATCTTCTATGTGCTAAGTTTCAAAGGTTTAGAAGTTTGTGGGACCTCACTGGTCCCCTCGTCCTTTCCCTTTGTTGTGTAGATGGGAAAACCAAGGCCCAAGAAGGCAAGAGCCAGGGGTCAGGTCTCGACTTCCTGTTCAGGGCTCTTTTCCCTTACTTTCAGTGACTTTAGGGAACATCATAAAGATCTCCCCATTTCACAGATGAAGAAATTGTGGCCCAGATCCCCAAGGCTTATTGGGAACTTTTCCACTGAAAACCACCAGTCACTGTCTTTCACATGATTTGCAAAAGGCCTTTGGCCAGGGCCACTTTGGCTTAGAGTCAAGTGTGTGCCTTTGAAATTCTGGGGAGGAAGAATGGATCCTCAGGTTAGAGGCAGGGCTGCTGAGCAAACAAATCTGTTTTAGTTTGCAGTTTTTAAAGACCTTTCTGGATTTTCCATCTTTACTTGTTTTTGTTTTTTTAAGTAAAACTGTGAGTTGGGTCAGATGCTTTGTGGGCGAGTCCCCTTCTTTGCTGTGGTAATGAATCCATTGTTCAGTTATGGAGGACAGCTCCACCAGGAAAGGAGTTGGGTCCTCGGATAATGAGGGTAAGCGCCTGAGGGTAAGCGCCGTGCTTTAAGGACGGAGATGAGAACTGTGCTTTAAGGACAGAGATGAGAACTGGGGTGTAGGTGGGTTGCTGTCTCCCTGCCCCTCCCTGCACGCCCACCTCCACCCTCGGCATCCCTGCCTTCTTAGAGCATACGGAGGATGTGGGTAGTGCCCTGTGGCTGATGGCACAAGGTGGGGGTCATACCGGGTTCGCTGGAGAAGGGGAGCAAACCTCCACCCCTTTCTGGGCCTCACGTCATCGGTAAAATAAGGTCAGGGAAACACATGGCCTCAAAAGCCTCTGCTTGGTGTCTCGTGTCCCTCAGAAATGTTGACTGCAAAGCAGTACCCGCAGGACTGCCTTAGACCAGGATTTTTTAAGCAGAGAAGGCTCTTTCCTCATCATCCCCATTCTATTTTCTGGTGGACCCCAGTGTATAACAGTGTGCTTTTGAGAGTGTTGAGAAATACCACTTGATGTTTGGGAAAATTGATCTTGGGGATGCAGACACCATGCCCATTGTCATCTGGTGACAGAGCTGGGGCCAGAACCTGGGCCTCCCACTTCAGCCAGGCAGGCTGCCTGGAGGAGGTGGGCCTGCCGCCAACATGGCCACGAATGGCAGATCAGGCAGGGGGAGGCACCTTAGTGCTCAGCCCGGGCAGCACCTTCTACGAGGGCGCCTGCAGCATGTGGGTGGGAACGAAGCCATGCCAGAACTCCAGACCTTAGCACCTGCCAAACTTGCTCATGCCCCACCCAGCTGGGACCTCAGGACCGTCCTTACGGGTGGGCAGTGAAAGCTCCAATAAGGAAACTGAGGCTCCGAGAGAGGCCGCAGCTCAGAAGTGGCAGTCTGGGAGACTCTCGGACCTGGGAGACTGAGCCCAGGTCTGGGTCCCTCTGGATCTGCAGGCAGTGATCCCTCTGCCCGTGTCTGACCTTCCTCACCCCAGAGTGCTCCCCTCATCTCCCTCTCAGCATCAGCTGGCTCAGCCTCAGGTTTCCAGCTCCCCGCTGTGCCCCTCCAAGTCCTCTCCGCGGCAGCTGGTGCTTGCCTCGGCAACTGCCTTTGCGCAGCATCTGCCCGACCCCTGTTCTGGACCTGCCTTCAGGTGCCGTGTGTTCCCCCTGCACCTGCTGGCTGGAGTGACGGTGGGGGGCTGGTCCTTGGAAACAGCCTGGAACCTCTGCATCCCTTTGGCAAATTCTGTGCCGTGTCTTCAGCCCTTGAATGAGAAGCCGGACAACTAACCTTTATCCGGTGTCCTTGCTTCCTTCACATGCACATTCTCGCTTCTCCCTCACGTCTGTTCTTGTTAGCCCCACTTCACAGATGAAGGATTGGAGGCACTGGCGCCCTGTGAGTTTGGGCTGGGTTATTCTGTGCTGTGATCTGTCCTCTGCCACATCCTTGGCCTCCACCTAGAGATAACTGTGTGAGCGTGCCAGTCCTGCCGGCAATGCTGGTGCAGCTCCCATGCCCCTGGGATGCCTCTCACTGGCTTGAGAACTTCAGCGCTGGAGGAACCCCCTCTATCTTTTCCAGACAAGAATGCTGAGGCCCAGGGAGAGGGGACCTGCGCAGCCACTGACATAAGTGGGATCAGAGTTTGAACCCAGGTGTCTGACTTCAGTCCAGCCATCACCATCAGCCCCATGTGCTTCAAACACAAAAGGGTCTTCGTGTTCCTAGAAAAGTCCTCTTTCCTCTTCCTAAAGCTCTGAAACATTTCACATGTCACCCTTCGTTCTGCATCCACATCTCGCCTTGTTTTCACGTGCTCTTGCTGAAGCCTATGTAGGGACACCGACCGGAAGAATTAAAAAAGTCTTCCATGCATCATTACCCTCCCAGTCACACACCTCCAGCGATGGGAGGCTCACTTCCTCAGCTGTCTGGATCATTGCAGTCCTCCTGTCTGACACTCTGTTAGTCTACTCCTGAGAAAATTGCCCCCGATGGGTTCGTTCTGACCCACCTGCTGCATTGTGCGGCACAAAACAAGCTCTCTGCAGAAGGCATCGGCCGCCCTTCTTCCCCCTGGAGATGGCTTTTCACCGCCATTTACTGAAGATCTCACCCTGAGCCGCCAACTTAGAGCTTGAGAAATGTCTGGGCTTCTTGGGGAGGCTAGTCGCTGCCAATGCACTTATTGAAAGTCTGATTATTTGGTTGTAAATCAAGTCATTTGGCTCAGCGGTGTTCACATCTAGATGTTTGTGCTCTATAACCTGCTGCCTGTGTCTTTGGCTTGTCCCCCTGAAGGCAATTTCAAAAGGCGTGTGACCACGTGTGACCGCGTAAACCCCTTCCCTCCCTCGGCCCCTAGAGCGTCTCAGCTGGAAGGGGCCTTCGTGCCCCCCACCCCGTGCATGGCACAGTTGGGGAACCCCACCACACGGCTGTAAGGACTCAGAAAGCCCTGCTGTCCTCTCACTGCAATCCAGGCAGGCTGCTTCTCCCTCTGCCCCTTGGTGCTCTTGCAGATAATGTCAGCCGTCCCAGCTTCTTTGTGAAGCCACAGCTTGGTCCAGTCACTGACCAAGGGCAGCAGTGGTGATCACGTGGCGCGTGTTTGTTCTGCCAGGCTCCCAGGCCCCAAGCGGGAAGTTCGTAGCTTGTGCAGGGCCAGCCTGCAGGTGGAACGTCCTCAGGAGATGTCACCCCAGTGCCCTTCCCCCGAAGGCCCCCATCATTGGAGGTCTGGGTGGTTTCTTCCACAGCAGCCCCAGGGCTCTCCTTGGAGCATGCTTCTCTGCAGACACAAATGTTTCTGGAGAGGCTTGCTCACAGGTGTGATGAGCAGGAAAAGCGTCTTCTCTGTAGACATCTCCCTGGAGGTCAGAGAGCAGATGTGCTGAACCAGAGCCATCTGCTTGCAGAGGCAGCATTGCCGCAGGAAGTACCTGTCGTGTGGGCCCTGAGGTGCCCATGGAGGCACACAGCCTGCTTCAGCCTCGGTTTCCCCATCTGTCAACACCGGTAGTTACACCAAGCAACGTGTCAGCCTTGCCACAGGCCTAAATGAGATAGCATGTGGTAGCAGCTCGGTGCACGGTCCGGCTGAGCCTTTATTCCGCAGGGTCCCAAGGACACCCCTGGGTGGTCTCGAGCTGAGGGACAGTGTGCTGGGGCATCTCCGTGAAGAGAGCAGCTCCCCAGCCACCTTTCAAAAGAGGTAAACCTGAGATCACACCTCTGAGCATGGACTCCTATAACCAGGTCCTACACACGAATCCCAAAGGACAATTTCCTCGACTTCTCCCACATAAATATTATATCAAGTATTTTTTAAGTCATTTCATCATGAAAAGAAGCGATTTAACATAACTATTACCCAAGATTCTTCATGAAATATGCATCAAGCAATTAGGTCTAAAAGCGTGAGGTGAGGCCTCGCACCCTGCTCGGGCCGGCAGCTGCGGGCTGAGTGATGTTTTATTAAAGCCCGTGATTATGAGACGAGGTGGGGCCTGTTATTAGGCCTGACGCGCCAGGCACGTTTGATAATCCCGGTTATACAAGGAGGTGCTTTTTGTGATGGTAATGAGCGATCTGAACGCCCTGACAGCCCCAGCATCCCCAGCCTCCACCAGCCTTACAAGACTCATTAGACAGGTCACCCGCTGGAGACACCCCTAATTGTGACTTAGCTCTCTCAGGATGTCCTATCAAAGGAGACAGGGCTGATGCAGGAGCTTGGCAGGAGGTGGCAGCCTGTCTGAGCTCCCCAGGGACCCATGCCTTCTCAGAAGCCATGATGGGGAGGTGGCCGGGCCAGGAACCTGGCCCTGGATGCATGGTCCCCAGGCTACTTCTTGCTGCTAAAGCCCCACATACCCCTGTGCATGCTGAGTAGCTGACGTACCCTCCCTTCTCCCTGAGAATTTTAATCTTGTGCTGGATTTCCTCCTCTGAGTTGGCAGTTATTAAAATCATCCCCGGCAGCTGTTTTTAAATCTTCAGCTGTCGTTAGGTGGCATCTCACTCGTGGGGACCTTGTGACCGATCAGGATATATCACTGCAGCACACCTCCTGGGTGTCTGCTGACAAGGCTCTGCCCAACGTTTGCATTAAGTCGGGGTTTGACAGATTGTATCAGAAAGAAGGCCCCGCTCACCTCTCGAGCCCATCAACTCTGTGTGACGGTCCCTCCGTGGCTGGGGCCTCCACCGGTCGGGACGCAGCATCCCTGGTCCCCGGGACGGCCATTCACTGCCAGCCCTTATGCTGCTCTGAGCCACTGTTACCGGCGGGGTGGGTGCCATGGGAACTGAAGCTGACAGTCAAGAAGTCACCTGCTCAGGGTCTGATGCCTCTCACCCGCCCCCCTGCCCCCGGCTGGCCTCATGGGGAGTGTTGGGGGCTAGGTTGGGCCCTCTCCTTAGCTCACGGTGCTGAGGTCAGGAGCATGGGTTCTGGGAAAGGCTCCCAGGGAGGGAAGCAGCAGCAGCTGATGGCTGCATGACCCCCAGTCAGCTACCTCCCATCCTGAGCTTCAGTGCTGGGCACATGGCCTGGCTCACAGGAGGTGCCCAGGATACATCAGCCCTGAGAGCCATCCAGGCCAACACCCTGTGAGATCAGGACTGGAGGCCAAGGGCAGCAGTGGAGGGGGCATGAGGCTGACTTGATCCCTTCCTGCAGGAAGCCCTCACCTCATGGGCAGCAGACTATGCTCATAGACGTGGAATCTAGGACCTTAGACCTAGAAGCACTCTCAGAGGCCATGCAGTTAGCCTTCCCGGGTTCAGTGTGGGTAGAGACAGAGCCCAGTAGGGCCCAAGGAGAGCCTGAGGTGCAGAGAACCAGAGAGTGCAGTGCATGAGCCCAAGGGGGAGGGCCGTTCCTGCAGGGACTGCAGCCTGAGGGCCAGCTCGTGGGCCTTTCTCCCTCTGCCGGGGACAGCCACAGGCCTGAGTTCTCTGCCTTGAGCTCTGAACTTGGTGACCGCCTGCCCCCTCAGCATAGCCCAGCTCAGGGTTATAAACTGGTATGTACTGAAATACCAGCATCAGAGGAAAATCCAGTGGGCCTGGAGAGTCAGGAAGGTGCGGGGAGGTCCCAGTGCCTGCCAACGTGTGTTGAGATGGAGACATTGGTGTGGAGTTCCGAGTATGTGGTGACCTCGAGAGCCTTTGATCTGGGCACCGAGGAGCTTCAGCTTGCTTCTCTGGCTCTGTCCTGTTGTCAGCATCCCTGCCCACTTCCCTCACTGAATGTTTTCAGAACAACTGGTGTGAAAATATCCTATTAACCCACATGAGTTATTTTCTTTAACCTCCTTAGATACTAAATTGGTTCCCCTAGCGACTTCATACCTGCAATGCCATGAAAGCTTTGGTGTTCAGGCCAGCTCACAGCTAGTTGTTGAGACCTAACACATCCTGTGCTTTGCATCACCAGCTGTAGAGCCCAAAATATCACCCAAGCAGAGGGCATGACATGTCCGAGGCCACACCCACCCACCCAGGTCACTCACCTCCGCTCCAGCCCTGTTGTCCCCATACCCACCCACCCCTTCTGCAGGTAAAACTGAGCACATGGCCTCCAAGGCCGCAAGGCTTCGTAACTGTCCCCGGTTCTATTAGGCATACAATTTCAGCCCTGCATTCAAGCAGTTACAGACTCTTCTAGGCCAGCACAGATTTGCCATCTCTCCACGGAGGTGGGTAGCAGGTAGCTGAGTCTTGGGCTCAGAGGGAGTTGCTCGTATTTGAATGTGTGCACCGGCTTAAGCAAGTGCGCCTCCTGCTTCTCAGATGAGGCAATTCTCCAGTGAAATGACCCTTCACTGAGGAGCAGGGCTTGCCACAGGCTCTGTAATTAGAACATTGTCAGCCTTAAAAAATCTTGATTTAAATTTCAGTTCTTTACAGGAATTATTCTCTCTTGAAACATAATTGCTCTCTGAACGATTTCCTTTAAGCTGAGGGTGACATCTCTAAATACATTATTATGAGCAGATGTATTACTCAGTGCCTGCACTTCATTAAGCATTTGCTCTGCCCATTTGAAAATGGTCCTGGAGTCCAAATTGATGCATTAATAGAGCGGGCACCGGTAAGGGAGGAGAACCCAGTCCTGGATGGAAGAGATGCGGGAGCAGCTGAAACAAGAACCAAAGCTCAGGAGGGCTGCAGGCTGCACGCCCGCGTCCACGCGGTGCTCTGGGCCTCGCCTGGGATGGGCTTGGTCTGGAAGCTGGCCCCTAGGGCTGCTCGCAAAAGATAGGCTCTGGAGAAGGCGCTGGAGGTCAGAGCCCCAGCTTTCTCACTGACACAGTAAATCTGGACGGTGTTTTGGAAACCAAGCATCCACAGGTGTGGCGGCCAGGCCAGGCTTGGAGCTGAGTGAGCAGGGGACGGGCAGCCTGAGCAAAGGTGGGTTGGCTGGGGGTCAGTGACCGATGTGGTCAGAGTCCTCAGTGGGACGTGGGGAGGTCCACGCGGGCCAGGCGGAAGCGGCGCCCCACCCAGCACCATGTCATGGGCTCAGGGCTCTGCTTTGTCTCCGAGGAACCCACCCACTGCCCGTCTCAGCAGATGCCAAGCGTGGTGGGCGCAGAGCCTGCACCCTGCTCCGGAGCTCCCAGGGGAATCGAGAAGATGGATAAGTGATCACAGTTGAGGAGGGCAAGTGCTGATGGAGGCATTACACCCCTGGTGCCGTTGGAGGCAGGAAGGAGCTCTGCCAGTGGGAACCTGGAAGACTTCCTGGCAGAGGAGACACTCAGGCTGGGCCCTGGAGGAGGCAGGCAGGGTTTACTGAGCAGAAAGAGGAAGCACGCAGAGAAGGCTGCCTGTGTTGGGGCAAAGCTGGGGAGGACACGGTCTCCCCACATTCCATTGGCTACAACTAGTCACGTGACAACAGTGGGTGCAAGGGAGGCTGGGAAATGTAGTCTCGGGCTGGGCAGCCCCTTCCTGCTGACAGTTCCATATTGTTGAAGGGACAGCATCAGCTTTTTGGAAACAATTCACCTGTCATCCTGCCACACTCTGTTTCCTCTTCGGTAAACTGGAGGTGTAACCCCTGCCCTGCCCACTTGTCAGGGCGCTGGGGATGTAAGCATGGTGCCTGCCAGGCCAGGCTTAAATTCTCCTCTGCATCAGTGATAGGGAGGGGAGCCACGTTTGGGGGGTCGCGTGTTTTTCTGAGGAAGTCCCTCAAGTCTCCTGAGTTTTGACGACTCTCCTGCAGCCGAGTCTGCTGCTAGGATTGAGGGGCTCTCGGGTGAGGCCCCGTTTCAGCTGGGCCTGGGCCCCACCCGTGGCTGGGAGAGGGGCAGCTCAGGGCTGTTTCTTGCATGTCCCAGGCAGCAAGGAGTCTTCCGCGCCTCCACAGGAGGGCGGCCAGAGGGAGAGCTCTCCCGGGTAACGAGTGTGAGTTCGTGACAAGCTGGTTCAGAGGGAAGCCAGAGGCTCCCTGGGAGCTGCTTTCCTGAGGGGCCCTCGGCCCTCCCACCGCCTCCCTCCTCCCGGGCAGCGTGGCGGCTTCTGCCTCCCTCGTTCTGCGGATCCTAACCGACCTCTGCGCTTTGTTCACAGGAGCAACCAGGGCTTCATGCACATGAAACTGGCCAAAACCAAAGAGAAATACGTCCTGGGCCAGAACAGCCCCCCGTTCGACAGTGTCCCGGAGGTCATCCACTACTACACCACCAGGAAGCTGCCCATCAAAGGCGCCGAGCACCTGTCCCTGCTCTACCCCGTGGCGGTGCGGACCCTGTGAGCCCCGCCCCGCCCCGCCGGGCCCGGACGGAGGAGCCGGCGCCCCGCCGCCGCCGCCGGCGTGTCCAGTTCGCGTCGTGTGTATGGTACTAGCGCGCCACTGCATGTCTTAGAATGCTGCCGCCCCTCGCGGGGGCTGGAGGAGGCCCGGAGAGACTGAGGACAGCCAGCGCGCCGCCCCAGCCCCACCCCACCCCCTCCTCGAGTTTCTGTGAATTAAAATATTTGCAAACCCAAAGAGATGCCTTCCCGGATGAACAAAGGAGAGCAGCTCCGAGGGGCGGGGGCGGCAGCTCCCGGGTCGCGGCGCTTTGTTCTCCAGCCGTCAGGAATTCACACCTGTGTCCCGGGCGCAGTGCTTCCCACCGGGGGCCCCCCTGGCGCTGGGAGCCAAGTGCTGGTGTTTTGAGAGCCCAGAAGGCCCCAGAGTCCCGCCTCCCTTCTGGTGTGTATGTGTGTGTGTGTGTGTGTGTGTGTGCGTGCGTGCACGTGAGCACATTGGTGGAAGAACACGACCACACACAGATGTAAGCCCACTAATCCACTTCCAGTCACTCAGTGTAACCATTAGGAGATCTCCAAGGGGTCGTTGTGCAGTCAAAAAAAGATTCAATTATTTATGAATAGGGCGTGTAAATAAAATAGTGGTTTAATATATATTCTTATCCCTTTTTTTTTTTAATATACTGCAGTGGGTCTCTGATGGGGGTCAAGTGATTACCTGTGAGTTTCGTTCCCAGAGCAAGGTGCAGCTCCTCTGGGCACGTGGGAAGGAGGCAGAGCCCCCAGCTCAGGGCAGAGGGGTTTTCTTTGCCTCCTTGAGACTCAGCCTACAGGAAGGGACATTCAGGCTCCAGCAGTGGTAGCCTTCAATGTTGATCCAGCATCCACGCTCCCTCTTCTGCATACCACCACCCCATGATGGCGAGTCTGTGTTCACCCCACAGGCGCACAGCACCCAGCAGTCCATAACGCGCTCTCCCCATTAACTGGGGTCAGTGCTACCCCATGAGGCACTTCACATGTGGGGAAAGGGAGGCTCAGAGAAGGAAGGTGATTTGTCCGAGTTCACCCAGTCCACACGCAGAGGAGACTCTTGAGCCGGCTCTTTGTCTCTGGCTGTCACCCTGCTCCTGGAGGAAAGCAAATCCCGACCTCTCGGGGGACATGGAGTCCTCTTGGTCATCTGCACTGCCTCCTCGCAGATGGGAACATCTGCACACACACACCCACACTCCACCCCATCTTGCCGCTGCCCTTCACAGGAGGCAGATCCATCTCATACAGAGCAGACGCTCAGCGAGGCTGCTACCTTTCCTTTTCCTCCGACCCACCCACCACCATACCACAATTAAGTGCAATGGAAGAAACAAAAGAATCTCATGGAATAGCATGAAAGGCATGGCTTTCACCTACTGAAGGAGGTGCGAGGGGTCCAGGTGCATCACGAGTTTCAGCACCTTCACCAAGCACATGTCATCCTGCCTGCCAGCGGGCTAAGAGGAATGGAAGTCTGGTCACCATCGTCCCCAGTAGGAGGGGGCTGAGTCCAGTCTGACCATCACCAGCACTGCCAGGCCTTTGAGATGCTCCCGACTCACTGTCCAGATGGGAGATGGAGGCCTCATGAGAGGAGAGGGCTTGCCCTGTCCTCCTGTTAAGCCAGTGCAAAGCAGGACTAGAAGCCGTGTCTCTAGGTGTCTGGTGGATTTTAGCAGGCTATGGCCAAAGCTGTTTCCTCAGCATCTGCTTCCTGCCCAGTTCAACCAATCAGGTCAGTCTCCCGAGTCCTTGTCTCAGTCCAGGCAGCCCCAGCCCCTCCCATCCATGAATCCCACAGGCCCATCCACCTCATGGTTGCCTCATTGCCTGTGACCTGGGCCTAGTTTCCAGCACCTCAAACCTGACCTTTCCTTTGCTGTTTCAAAAACATCCTTTGAGGCTACAGTACCTAACTAATGTCATGTTTTCCTCTTTTTTTTTTCCCTAGTGAGTGAGAAAAATGAGTGAAGTGTTGGCACTTGTCCAAACAGAGGTGCCAAAGGAGAGTGGATCCCCAGGACCCAGTTAGAGATAGAAGACAGGGGGAGGTAGCCTGCGGAACAGGGCGTTGAGATGAACCTCACAGTTGCCCCTCCTTCACCAGCAAATCCAGATTTCTCCAGGGCCCTTCCTAAGAACCACAGGTCAGGCAGTGCAGGAGCCCAGGACCATCCTCAATGAACAGAATTCAGAACAGACTTCTCAGAAAAGGCTCCGCCCCATGGTCTGAGGGAAAACAAGAATGCTTCACCCTCTGTTCTTGCCTTTACTCTTTTAAGGGATTCCTGGGCCCTGCCTCCATCTTCCTGAAGTTTCCCTGGGAGCCCCAACCTCCAGCTCCCCTTGGAGGCTGAGGTCGGCAGAGGAGCCAGCTTACAGGATGGGAGCCGCTAAAAGGAATTTTTTTCCTTAATTTTATGAACCTCTCCCTCTTCTTCCTCTAATTGTGACCATTTCCTCTGGCAGCGTGTATTCATGTTTTCTTGGACATCTAACAATTGAAACAGCTTTTCCCTTTCAGAAACACTCACATTCAGGTTATTGGCGTTGGTTTGGGTTTTGTTTTGGCTTTTTTTTTTTTTTTTCATCTGCTGCCAATTAATGAGGGGGAAAATGAGCTGGATTTCTTAGAGGGGGAAAAAAAAAGCTCCCTGCCACACAATATCCCGCCTCAGCATCTTGTCTCAGAGCACAGCCTCCAACCCCCAACAGGCTGTGTTGCTCAGAGCCACAGGACTGTTGGGTTTTTTTTTCCCCTTTTCTTTCCCTCCATTGCTGGCTTCATTATTGACCATAACGCCCCAGCCACTTCAGCAGTAATGTCCTTGAGCACCGAGGAGTCAAGGCCTTTTGGGCAGCCCCTCCAGAACAAGATGGCGACCCAGGAAGAAAGGAGGCTTTGTGGGGAGAGAGGGCCCACCTGCCGTCAGGAGACGGGCTCACAGAGCAGCCCTTCTAAAGAAGGAGGTGGAAAGGGCCCTCTTCAGAAGGCGGGGCCAGTCCCAGCTGAGCTGTGCCTCCGCTCCCAGAGCGGCTCTGGTGGGCAGGCAGAGGGCCATCTTGATGTAGCTTCCAGCAGGGGCCTGGGAACCAACAGGTGGGGCCCTCGGTAGATGGTTGCTTCTGCAGTCACGGGCCCCGGAGCTTGCCTTTCTGAAGAGTCAGAGCGCTGAGCTCTGACAGCTCTCCAGTACACGCTCAGGGAAGCGGCTGATGTCGTTGATCAAGGGCCCAGCAGGGGCAGACGGCCAGGCTTACCCTATGTTCTCACAGACCCAAGGACAGCGCCTGCAGAAACGGGCAGACAGGGCAGGCTGGCGTCTGGAGTGGGCCCATCGATGCCCGTGAAATGTCCTGGCGGGCTCAGATGGTCATCCAGCAAGCTGCCACGTCTGTCCTTTTACCTTCCACCAGCGATTGCCGGCAGAGACAAATGGGGCAAGTTGTCCAGTGGAACCAGCACAACCCAGAGCCCAGATGCAGGAGCACCTTCCAGAACCCCACAGAGACCCACTCAGGCACCCCCGGGCACGGACAGCCCCCAGCCTCTCCCCTTCTCCTCGGGGCTGTTGTGTCACTGCCAGGAGCCTTGTGACCACCGCCTCCTGCTGAAAGTGTCCTGTAAAGATCTAATTCTGTGTGATGAACTGTATGATAATGTATTTTTAATGTGAAGCTTTTAATATACACGTGTTTTGTTTAAACTGTACCTCACTGAGCCTGCATGTTTTCTTTCTTTCAAATGCAAACGTGTGCCCGGGGTCTAGTTTGATTGCCTTCTTCTTGCAGAAATTGAAGTTCTGCCATCATTCCCCAAAGATGGATCGTTAAGGAAAAAAAGGAAACTTCCTGCTTCATCATTAGGAGGAAGCTAGAGCCCTAATGAGCTTGTTAAGTGAAAACAAATTAATTTGTTCAGCAAACATTTGTCGAGTCCTCAGGCCTGGTGGATACAGAGAACAGAACACAACCCTTGCCCTCAGGAAGTTTCCAGTGTGGAGGGGAACCGGGCAACTACCCGTGATGCAATAGAGGCGGGCCGGGGTCGGGGGCAGATGGGGGGCATTGAATCTGCAGCCTTGGAGGACGAGTCAGGAGCCTGAAAGCCTGGTATTCCCAGCAGAGGTAGCAGGTGGGGGGCCACGGTGTGGCGCAGCCCGCAGAGAGGAGCTGGCGAGGTCTCCGGGCCTCTGAGCGCCTCATCCCTTGGAGGCAGGAGAGAGGCGTTCATCGCTTGTGGCAGGAAGCCATTCTCGGCCTTCCTGAAGACGGAGAGATGCTGGCCCGCTGAGGGCTTCCCCGCTGGCTCGGCCAGTAAAGAATCTGCCTGCAATGCGGGAGACCCGGGTTTGATCCACGGGTCAGGGAGACCCCCTGGAGAAGGGAATAGCAGCGCACTCCAGTGTTCTCGCTTAGAGGGTTTCGTGGATAGAGGAGCCTGGCGGGCTACAGTCCGTGGGCTCACAGAGTCAGACACAACTGGGCGGCTGACACTTTCACTTTCTGCTTTCTGGGGAGAGGCCGCTCGGACAGACGGGCATACAGTCTCCCGTTGTCTGTTCCCGAGTCACGATCACGATGCTGTCCTTCTGCGGCCTGAGACAGGGAGGCCGGGGGGTCTGCAGCCCCAGCTCCTTCCTCCCTCACGCGTCAGCACCTGAGGAGGCGCAGGCCCTCCCCGCCGCACACCGCCCACCCCGGCTCGCCTGGAGGCCTGCTCTGCCGTGGAGCCCAGCCCGCCCGGCCCGCGGGGACTCCGGTCTCTCCCTCCCTCCCGGGGTGCGGCCCTCTGCCCCCAGCAGGCCGCTTCCCGCGCCACCGCCCCCAGGTCCAGCCTTGATTCCATATTCCGTCCTCAGGGTCAGTCCTGAGCGCGTCAGAGCACGCCCCTCCCCACCTCACACACACACACACACGCGCACACACACACACGGTTGACACACACACACACACGCGCGCGCACGCACACACACACGGCTCACACACACACACACGGCTCACACACACACACACACGGCTCTCACACGGCTCACACACACACACGGCTCACACACACACGGCTCTCACACACACGGCTCAAACACACACACACGGCTCACACACACACACACACACGGCTCACACACACACGGTTCACACACACACACACGCACACGGCTCACACACACACGGTTCACACACACACACACACGCACACGGCTCACACACACACGGTTCACACACACACACACACGCACACGGCTCACACACACACGGTTCACACACACACACACGCACACGGCTCACACACACACGGTTCACACACACACGGCTCACACACACACGGCTCTCACACACACGGCTCAAACACACACACACCTCACACACACACACACACTCCGCTCTCACACACACACTGGGCTCACACACACACACACACACACACACGGCTCTCACACACACACACGGCTCACACACACACACACACACACACTCACACACACACACGGCTCACACACACACACACACACACGGCTCTCACACACACACACGGCTCACACACACACGGTTCACACACACACGGTTCACACACACACAGCTCACACACACACGGCTCACACACACACAGCTCACACACACACGGCTCACACACACACGGCTCACAGACACACACACACGGCTCACACACACACACACGGCTCACACACACACACACGGCTCACACACACACGGCTCACACACACACACACGGCTCACACACACACACACGGCTCACACACACACGGCTCACACACACACACACGGCTCACACACACACACACACACACGGCTCACACACACACGGCTCACACACACACGGCTCACACACACGGCTCACACACACGGCTCACACACACACACGGCTCACACACACACACGGCTCACACACACACACGCACGCACACGGCTCACACACACGGCTCACACACACACGGCTCACACACGGCTCACACACACGGCTCACACACACACACGGCTCACACACGGCTCACACACACGGCTCACACACACGGCTCACACACACACACGGCTCACACACACACACACACGGCTCACACACACACGGCTCACACACACGGCTCACACACACGGCTCACACACACACACACGGCTCACACACACAAACACACACACACACGGCTCACACACACACACACGGCTCTCACACACACACACGGCTCACACACACACACACACACACACGGCTCACACACACACGGCTCACACACACAAACACACACACACACGGCTCACACACACAAACACACACACACACGGCTCACACACACACACACGGCTCTCACACACACACACGGCTCTCACACACACACACGGCTCACACACACACACACACACACACGGCTCACACACACACGGCTCACACACACGGCTCACACACACACACGGCTCACACACACACACACGGCTCACACACACACACACACACACACACGGCTCACACACACACAAACACACACACACACGGCTCACACACACACACGGCTCACACACACACACACGGCTCACACACACACACACAGCTCTCACACACACACACGGCTCACACACACACAAACACACACACACACGGCTCACACACACACAAACACACACACACGGCTCACACACACACACAGCTCACACACACACACACACGGCTCACACACACACACGGCTCACACACACACACGGCTCACACACACACGGCTCACACACACACGGCTCACACACACACACGGCTCACACACACACGGCTCACACACACACGGCTCACACACACGGCTCACACACACACACGCACGCACACGCCTTGCTGTGGGAGGCCCACGTTCAGGGGAGGGCAAAGCCCTGGCATGTCCCGGGCCCGACACTGGCAAACAGCAGTGCTCTGATACCAGGGATATTTCCTGAAGAGAGGAGCAAATGTCTCTGGTGGTCACTTCTACCTGCCTGTTTCATGTCTGGGGGAGTTTTCTAACTTCTTTTTTGGTTCAGTTTAACAAACATTGAGGCCAAAACGGCCTGGGAAGAGCTGGTGACCAGGAGCAAGGTGAGGCCAGGTAACACGTTCCCTAACTGGCCGACAGGAAGTGGTGGGCGACCGGCCGCCTGCCGCCCTGCATCTCTGCACGGGGCCCAGCATCGAGGGCCAGAGACTGGGGTTCAGAGAGGGCAGGGGGCCGCTCAGAGCCACGCAGCGAGTCCGTCTCCACGTGCCGTGGGTGCGGGGCCGCCGCTCCGGGAAGGCTGGGGTAGGAGTGGGGGTTTTCTAGGAGAGTTTGTGAGCCAGTTCCTCCCCTCTCGCTCCGTCCTGAGTGGGAGCGTCCCAGCTTGCAGTGACTAGTATCATCTCTGACCTTGGGGGACGACTGTGAAGGGACCGGGAGCCGACCGGGTGGCAGGATGTCACCAGTGTGGTTTTGGCGCCCTCGTGTGGCTCTCTTCAGCATCGCAGCCGGTCTCAGCGGGAAGGGAAAGCAGCTGCATGCAAGTCAACTGGCCTGTTACACAGACAGATACTGAAGCCCAGGCTCTTGTGCTTTCCAGCTGTGTGACCTGAGCAAGGTGTAAAAAGCTTCCATTTTCCCCGCTGTAAAGTGGCGTCAGGGGTGACCTCACGGGGTTATTGCAGATTACACGCAGTGTTGGATAAACACCGCTCACATATCTTAGCTTTTTTCAACCTACAGACAGCATCAGCTAGGATGAGAACAAGGTGTGCTTTCTGCAAAGGCAGGGGTCATTACAGCCACAGAATTTCAAAGGAGAGGATCTGGGTTTCTAGGAAGGTTTCCTGTAGGAGGTGACAGAGGAGTCCACTTTACGAATCAGAAGTGCCCCAGCACTACTGAACATCATGAAGGATCAGGCCTCAGGATCATTTTTCTGTCCGGATTGAAGTCCAGAATTGCTCTCTTCATCCCCCTACCTCTGCATCTTCCGCTGTCTCATCTTTATGTATTGAAATTAATGCTCACATACTATATTACTTAAATAATAAGCAGCTGTTGTGTTTACCATTTAAATAATTATCACAGCTGTTTATTTCAATATTAAACCTATTTCTTGTCTTTTCTGTTTAAGCATCAAATCTATGTAGTGTCTTGACTGTTTATTAAACACATATCATGTTCAGTATTTGTCTGTCTCCACCCACTAGCATGTGCACGCCACACAAGCCGAGGTCTGGGAGAGCTCCTGACACATAGTGGGTGCTTAAGAAGTATTTGTTAAATGACATAAGGATGATAAAAGTTCCCATATACGGGGGGCTTGCTGTGTGTGCCCCACACGCTGTGCACACACCAGTCTGTGTGTGTGAGAGCAGGAGGTTTAGAAGGTGAAGTGGCTGCAAGGAAAAGCAGAAGTTAGATTTAGTGGTGAGGGCCCTGTGTTCCTCTGTACTTCACACCCCAGAGCAGAGTCAGCCCAGAGGTTAGCAGGGCCTAGAGGGAAGTACAGGGCTTCCCAGGTGGTGCTAGTGGTAAAGAACCAGTCACCAGCCCAGGTTGGGTGCATGAGACAGGTGCTCGGGCCTGGTGCACTGGGAAGACCCAGAGGGATCGGGTGGAGAGGGAGGTGGGGGGGGGGGACCGGGATGGGGAACACATGTAAATCCATGGCTAATTCATTTCAAGGTATGACCAAAACCACTGCAGTGATGTAAAGTAATTAGCCTCCAACTAATAAAAATAAATGGGAAAAAAAAGAGATACAGTTCAGTCCCTGGGTTGGGAAGATCCCCTGGAGGAGGGCGTGGCAGCCCACTCCAGCGTTCCTGCCTGGAGAATCCCCATGGACGGAGGAGCCTGGAGGGCTATAGTCCACAGTGTCGCAAGGAGTCAGCCACCACTAAAGCAACTTGGCACACGTGCAGACGGAAGCACAGTCCCTTCTTCCCGGGGTCAGGAGAGAAGGGTGGCATCTGCAGCATCAGGTGGCACAGTCCCTGAGCCGCCACTGCCCGCTCCACGCCTTACGTGAAGGAGGACGAGCCTCCGTCTTGCCGGGTCTGCCGTTGGGGAAGTCTCCTTCAGGGAGGGAGAAGGTGGGCTCAGGAAGGACCCTCCTTCTAAAGTGGGGGTGTCGAGGCTCTGAGCCAGAGCAAGCTTTGCCCCAGATACGCGACCGGGAAGTGGTAGGTCTAGGACTCAGACCTGGGTCTGCTGATCTCGCAACGTGCCACATCCACTTCAGTGGGTCCCACCTTAGCCTCATCATAAGCTTCACTCAGGCCTCTTGTGAATTACAAATCCCTAAGCCTTCTTCTGGGAGAGTTGAGCCAGTAGGTCTTGACGGGCACCAGGAGCCTGTGTTGGCAACAAGCTACTCGGGGGCCTTATGACCAGCGCGTCCTGGGTGAAGGGCCAGTCTCCTCGCTGCTTTGCAGCTCACCACCCATCGATTCCTCCCCAGGTGCCAGGCACCAGCTACTCAACAGCGCTTCTGTTCTCAGAGACGGTGGGAGGCGGGGCCGCCCAGCCTCACCTCTGGAGGCCTACTAAACTTAAGCAGGTCACAGGACTTCCCTGCGCACACAAATTACACAAAAACCAGAGGGGATAGCTAGCGCGTCACTGCTTGGAAAATTCAGGCTGTTGTGCAAATGTTTGATGTTGTTTTATTGACTCGGCCCTTGCCAGATAGAAACGTGTTTGTATTTCACAAGTATGTGTCACTTAGATACAAAGTAAGGTGCCCCAGGATCCCACCCCAAGGTCAACAATGTTCTGAGCCCTGAAGGCTACCAGGGGCATAGGCTCTGCTCAGAGATGTGACTGGGAGAAAAGCAAAGCTGGGGGACAGGGATGAGATCAAGAAGAATGAGAAGCCTGCTGTCTCCTTCCTTACACACTCCTTCCTGTCCCATGCTTTTTCTGGAGCCCACCTTGTTTTAAAAGCAAGATTCGATGCTGTAAAGAGAAATACTGCACAGGAACCTGGAATGTCAGGTCCATGAATCAAGGCAAATTGGAAGTGGTCAAACAGGAGATGGCAAGAGTGAATGCTGACATTCTAGGAATCAGTGAACTAAGATGGACTGGAATGGGTGAACTTAACTCAGATGACCATTATATCTACTGCTGTGGGCAGGAATCCCTTAGAAGAAATGGAGTAGCTGTCATAGTCAACAAGAGTCCAAAATGCACTACTTGGATGCAATCTTAAAAATAAAAGAATGATCTCTGTTCGTTTCCAAGGCAAACCACTCAACATCACAGTAATCCAAGTCTATGCCCCGACCAGTAACGCTGAAGAAGCTGAAGTTGAATGATGCTATGAAGACCTATAAGACCTTCTAAAACTAAAACCCAAAAAAGACGTCCTTTTCATTATAGGGGACTGGAATGCGAAAGTAGGAAGTCAAGAAACACCTGGAGTAACAGGCAAATTTGGCCTTGGAGTACAGAATGAAGCAGGGCAAAGGGTAATAGAGTTTTGGAAAGAGAATGCACTGGTCATAGCAAACACCCTCTTCCAACAACACAAGAGAAGACTCTACACATGGACATCACCAGATGGTCAACACCGAAATCAGATTGATTATATCCTTTGCAGCCAAAGATGGAGAAGCTCTATACAGTCAGCACAGACTGTGGCTCAGATCATGAAGTCCTTATTGCCAAATTCAGACTTAAATTGAAGAAAGTGGGGAAAACCACTAGACCATTCAGGTATAACCTAAATCAAATCCCTTATGACTGTACAGTGGAAGTGAGAAATAGATTTAAGGGACTAGATCTGATAGACAGAGTGCCTGATGAACTATGGACGGAGGTTTGTGACATTGTATAGGAGACAGGGAGCAAGATCGTCCCCAAGAAAAAGAAATGCAAAAAAGCAAAATGGCTGTCTGAGGAGGCCTTACAAATAGCTGTGAAAAGAAGAGATGCAAAAGGCAAAGGAGAAAAGGAAAGATATATCCATTTGAATGCAGAGTTCCAAAGAATAGCAAGGAGAGAGAAGAAACCCTTCCTCAGCGATTAATGCAAAGAAATAGGGGAAAACAACAGAATGGGAAAGACTACAGATCTCTTCAAGAAAATAAGAGATACCAAGGGAATATTTCATGTAAAGATGGGTTCGATAAAGGACAGAAATGGTATGGACCTAACAGAAGCAGAAGATATTAAGAAGAGCTGGCAAGAATACACAGAAGAACTGTACAAAAAAGATCTTCACGACCCAGATAATCACAAAGGTGTGATCACTCACACTCACCTAGAGCCGGACATCCTGGAATGTGAAGTCAGGTAGGCCTTAGAAAGCATCACAACGAACAAACTAGTGGAGGTGATGGAATTCCAGTTGAGCTATTTGAAATCCTAAAAGGTGATGCTGTGAAAGTGCTGCACTCAATATGCCAGCAAATTTGGAAAACTCAGCAGTGGCCACTGGACTGGACAAGGTCAGTTTTCATTCCAATCCCAAAGAAAGGCAGTGCCAAAGAATGCTCAGACTACCTCACAATTGCACTCATCTCACATGCTAGTAAAGTAATGCTCAAAATTCTCCAAGCCAGGCTTCAGCAATATGTTAACAGTGAACTTCCAGATGTCCTAGTTGGTTTAGAAAAGGCAGAGGAACCACAGATCAAATTGCCAACATTTGCTGGATCATCGAAAAAGCAAGAGAGTTCCAGAAAAACATCTATTTCTGCTTTACTGACTATGCCAAAGCCTTTGACTGTGTGGATCACAATAAACTGTGGAAAATTCTGAAAGAGCTACGAATACCAGACCACCTGACCTGCCTCTTGAGAAACCTGTATACAGGTCAGGAAGAAACAGTTAGAACTGGACATGGAACAGCAGACTGGTTCCAAATAGGAAAAGGAGTACGTCAAGGCTGTATATTGTCACCCTATTTATTTAACTTACATACAGAGAACATCACGAGAAACGCTGGGCTGGAGGAAGCACAAGCTGGAATCAACATTGCCAAGAGAAATATCAGTAACCTCAGATATGCAGATGACACCACCCTTATGGCAGAAAGTGAAGAAGAACTAAAGAGCCTTTTGATGAAAGTGAAAGAGGAGAGTGACAAAGTTGGCTAAAAGCTCAACTTTCAGAAAACTAAGATCATGGCATCCGGTTCCATCACTTCATGGCAAATAGATGGGGAAACAGTGGAAACAGTGGCTGACTTTATTTTTCTAGGCTCCAAAATCACTGCGGATGGTGATTGCAGCCATGAAATTAAAAGATGCTTGCTCCTTGAAAGGAAAGTCATGACCAACCTAGACAGCATATTAAAAAGCAGAGGCATTACTTTGCCAACAAAGGTCCATCTAGTCAAGGCTATGGTTTTTCCAGTGGTCATGTATGGATGTGAAATTTGGACTATAAAGAAAGCTGAGCGCTGAAGAATTGATGCTTTTGAACTGTGCTGTTGGAGAAGACTCTTGAGAGTCCCTTGGACTGCAAGGAGACCCAACCAGTCCATCCTAAAGGAGATCAGTCCTGTGTGTTCATTGGAAGGACTGATGCTGAAGCTGAAACTCCAATACTTTGGTCACCTGAAGCAGAGAGCTGACTCATTTGAAAAGACCCTGATGCTGGGAAAGATTGAAAGTAGGAGGAGAAGGGGACGACAGAGGATGAGATGGTTGGATGGCATCATCAACTCGATGGACGTGGGTTTGGGTGGACTCTGGGAATTGGTGATGGACAGGGAGGCCTGGTGTGCTGTGATTCATGGGGTCACAAAGAGTCGGACACGACTGAGCGACTGAACTGAACCGAACTGAACCCTGTTTTAAGTCCTAGTTATGTTTTGTGGGTCACCTCTTCCAGGTAGCCTTCCCTGATTGCAGCTAGGGCATTTTCATTCTTCTATTGGCATTCACAGTGCTTGGTATATGTCTGTTTCAAGCCTTGCTCATTTCTTGTTAAGAATAAATCCCAATTTCCTCTCTGGGCTGCATTCCTGAGCCCTGCCATTGAAGAATTCAAACTTTAGGTTACTGTTATGGGTCAGGATATCCGTTTAGAGCTGTTGTTTCCCTAACGTGTCTAAAAGGAACCACCTGAGGCTTGTGTTTCAGCTAGAGAGGCCAACAAGACTCTCCCCTGGAAATTCTGATTTCATAGTGCATCTGCTAGGATCTAACTCTTTGATCTGTAAAATGCATACGAGTCACAAAGGACAGCCCTGTGAGGGAGCTCTGTGTCAGGCAGTGAGGTCAGGAAGAGCATCAAGAAGCCTCTACATAAGCTGAGCAGTGAAGGGTGAATACAACTTTGTCATGAAGCAGGCAGAGCCTTTGAAGAGGAGAGGCCAAAATGTACATGGTTCGAGGACAAGTCAAAGAATGCAGGGAAGTGAAACTTCAGGGAAGGGACCCAGAAGTAGCTGGCCTGTGGCTGGAGCCTAGGGATGTGTACAGGAGTGGCCAGAAAGGGAAAGAGAAGTCACTGACCCCCTGCTAGGGACAGAGCCGGTGACCTTATCCGGGCAGAGCCTCTCAAGGTAGCAAGGCTCCACTGACGACAGCTTGCGTAAAGCTGTTTTTGTGGACAAAAGGGCCCATAAGTGCACTGAACACGTTTCTGGAAAGCATTTTAATGGGAGGTTGAAGGGGGAGTAGAGGGTGCTTAAGCAAAGATGCATCTGCAACACTCCCATGGCCCTGTTTCCAAGAACCCAGACCCTCTCCACCAGCATTTCATTTGGGGAAACACCCTTTTTGCCAAGCACTGAGTCAGAGGGTCAGAAATGCCAGACAGCTCTGCCCTAGTAGAAAAGCGAGCCACCTTCACACATGACTGTAACATAAACAGATATTAGAAGTGCCCCAAACTGTGTGCGATGGGCAGGGCATGGGCAACCATGTCTGCCCAGGTTAATAAGACATGCTTTTCCAGGGAGAAGGCAGAGGGCCTTAAACAGTTAACATGTTTGACTACTGAGAGTCAATGATGAAAGAGGGAGAAAGGTTTAAGAAACAAGGGTTTGCAACACTGAGAGACTGCGCAACACTGAAGCAGAAGATGAAGCTAGAGATGAGGTGGGCAGATAGTAAAGCAGCAGGACTCCGAGAGCCCACGAGCCACGGTAAGGAGTTTGGATTTGTTGCGGAAACCAGATGGGGCCCTTAGAAGTTTTTAAGCTGAGGAGTGAGATAATCAAAACTGGCTTAGACACAAAGAGCCTAGCCTGACGCTCTGTGATGACCTAGAGGGGTGGAATAGGATGCGGGAAGGAGGCCCAAGAGGGAGGCTATAAATATGTATATTTATATACATATTTATAGCTGATTTGCATTGTTATATGGCAGGAATCAATACAACACTGTAAAGCAATTATCCTCCAATTACAAAAATTTTTAAGTGAAAAAAATATGAAAAAGAGATGACTTCTCCATCAGATGGGCAGTATTCTTGGGCTTCCCTTGTGGCTCAGCTGGTAAAGAATCCACCTGCTATGTGGGAGACCTGAGTTTGATCCCTGGTTTGGGAAGATCCCCTGGAGAAGGGAAAGGCTACCACTCCAGTATTCTGGCCTGAAACTTTCCATGGACTGTATAGTCCATGGGGTTGCAAACAGTTGGACATGACTGAACGACTTTCACTTTTTCCATCAGACAAAATAACATAAAATACCATCCAAATAGATAAAAGAAAACCATTAAATGATTAATATTTGCAACCTGAAAAAAAAAAAAAAACTTGGTTAGAGGATGTTATCTGACAGATGCTATGGAAGCTGGAGGTATAGAGAATACTTTAAGAGACTGAAGAAAGAATACAACAATGGGTGGATGAGGATGGAGAAATGAAAGGATAACTTTATGACGAATCCTGTATCAGATAACAGAGGTTTTTGACCACCAACATTCATACGCCCAAGAATAGCCAATTAAGGACCTGGGAGGTTTCTGACAAGGAACTAAGCTGGTGGGGGAGAGGCCAGCGCTGGGACCGGCTGCATAAAAGAAAGACTGGCTTAGCTCCGGAACTGAGTGTTCCTGTTGACACTGCCCTCTTTTGAGGGGATTCCCCCTTCTTTTGAGTCTGTTGTGACCCAGCTGTGTGTTTAGTTCCATTTTTGCCTCCTCTTCAGGCTTTACCACAGGAGAATAACCTCTCCATTCTAATCAGAAATGAATTATTTATGCTATGAACACACTGGGTGTCTGCCTAATTTATTTATTTTTCGAATAATACATCCAAATTGGAATTCACACACGACAGGGCAAACATAACCCTAGCATAAATGCCTTTCCCCAGCTGTTGCCCAATTTTAATGGTTCCAAGGTACAGAATGGCCTTGTCATTATCCGTGGAGCCTGAAATCTATCTCTGCACACTAGTCAGATGCCAGATGCCTGCATCTGACTGTCAAAGTTTGCAATATCAGACCCCACCTCCTGACCTTTATAATCTTTTCTCCTTCTGCTATGACTTCCCTCACTAGTCCAAATTTCACTCATTCATCCTCCAAGGCCCAATTCAACACTTCCTCCTCTATGAAGCCATCCCTGGTTCTCTCTTAAGGGAAAGGCGCCCCATGCTTCTGCATTTTCAGAGTTATGGCTTTTACAGCCTTCTCTGCACTCTAAGATCCCCCAAGAGAACACAGTGGCACAGAGTAGGTACCTCAGCAGAGCACTGGCTGAAATTAGGTAGCATGGCCTCCCACATCACAAGAAGCAGCTCATCAGACCAGCTCAAGCAGTCAGTATTTACAAAGCGCTCTCAGGGGACGTACACAGAGAGAGCCCCCCACCCTGCTTCACCCCAGTGGAGCTGCTCATTGCACAAACCCCAAGGCAAGAGCATGTAGTTGTTGCTTAGTTGTAAGTTGTGTCTGACTCTTTTTTGCAACCCTATGGACTATAGCCTGCCAGGCTCCTCTGTCCATGGAATTTTCCAGGCAAGAATACTGGAGTGGGTTTTCATTTCCTACTCCAGGGGATCTTCCTGACCCAGGGATACCAGGGGATCTCCTCACCCAGGGATGGAACCAGGGGCTCTTGCACGTCCTACACGGGCAGGCAGATTCTTTAGCAACGAGCCACCTGGTAAGCCATCACATACTTGACGATCCTCCAGAGGACCTCGCTCCCAGGCTGACCTTTCCATTTCCTTCGGTCCCTCACATCCGTGTGCCTTCCAGTTGATAAAAGAGTCAGCTCATTGTTCCCAGTTCTTCTTACAAAGGCCCAGGGATAGGCAAGGCAGGCATTCCTTTTCAGAGATCTGGGGCTCAAGGATCGCTGTGACTTGACCTAGGCCTCCTAACTCTGAGTGCTGTGGAGCCCAAGACGTGCAAGTTGTCTGAAATGGAAGGAAACGGGGCTTTTAAATAATCTGTATATTTTAGAGCACACACATTTGTATACTCGAAAGATGTTCTGTGAACGGCAGTATCAGTAGCTGACCAAAGGCAACTCTAAGCGTTTGATGAAATCTAACCAATGACACAAAGCGTAGCGAGGTGGGGACTTTGCAGGCCTAGTCCCACGTGCAAGTTTGCATCCACAACTGTCGATTCCCAGGGGTCCGCCCATAGGCTGTGCACTAGCAAAAGTGCTGGCTGTTTGTGGCGCGGCAGGGCCACCGTACACCAAGGGCACGCTAGTCCAGCAAGCGGAACCCCACAGCCTGACGACAGGTGTGATGGGTGACCCTACACCTGCCCTGCGGCGGCGGACCGCTGCCAGGAGTCAGCCGGCCTCACCTGACCCTCCGCGGGATTACGGAAAGGTGGTGAGTCGGCGTCTCCCTCACGTGACCGGGCTCGGCGGCGCCGGCCGCGTCAATCCCCGCCCGCGTCACGCCCCGCCCACGCGTCACGCCCCGCCCACCGCGTCACGCCCCGCCCACCGCGTCACGCCCCGCCCAGAGCGCTGGGTCGGTCAAGGTCTGCGCCTGCGCCAGCTCGCAGGCTCACCAACCTGCAGGCGGGCCGCTACCGGGCGTGGAAGCCGGGCGCCCGCGGCGATGGGTGAGTGGGGAGGCAGGCGAAAGGAAAGCACGGGGTGTCCCCGGCCTCCGCGTGGAGTGAGTGGAAGCACGAAGGCGGCGCTGAGGAGGCCGTCTGTCCGGCCCTCTGGCGCGGTTGCTGGGCGCCCACCCCCGTCCGCGCGCGCGCACTGCCTCCCCTCGGTGCGCCCCGCTGTTCCCGCGCGTGCCATCCCGGGTGGGGTCCGCAGTCGCCGGGCCAGCTCTAGGCTCCCTGCTCTGCCCCCCGCCACCGGGCTTTTCCGGGCCGAGGGCGCCGTCTGGCTGCTGGGAAGAGCCTTTTCGGCAGAGGAGGCTGTGCGTTCGTTTGGGCGCGCCCCGGGCGGGGAGGTGCCTCCCGGCCAGCCCTGATAGCGGGGCGGGGAGGGGCCGGGCTTTGCCTGAGTCCCGGGAGAGCGGCGCTGGGACCGCTAAAGGGCTCCTGCCATCTCGGGCCTGGGATTTCAGGACCTCCGGTTCCTTTGCCTGTCAGGGGCTGGAGAGGCCTGGACGATCCCGTCCCCTCCCCTCCCCCTTAACCACAGGCCGGGGAGATGGACGCCAGGGGAGCGAGCGGTAAGGTCAGCTACCCGGCCAAACAATGCTTGTTCTGCGACACCATGTTGCTTCGCGTTGCGAGAAACTCCGTTGTACTAGGCTGGTTTTTTTTGTGTGTGTGATGGTGGGGAAGGGGGGGGTGGGCATTGTTAATTGAAAATCTCTGTACCAATTACTAAGCTTATCTAGGTGGAGCGTGTCGATGTCTCAGCTGTATTTACGCTTTTCTTTTTTGCCCCTTACAGCTGTACACACCTGGTCTTAATCCCCACCTGCAAGCAGTGAAACAGAAGCCCGTAGAGTAACTCTGTAGTGCTCTTGCTTTGAAAGAATTCCATAAAATCAAAAGGTGTCAGGACTGGTTGGGCCCGCTAGTGGTTCCAGAACACAGGTTAGGCGCTTTGGATCTGGAGTCACCTCGAGTGCATCCCAGGGAAGGATCACAAGCTGTTACCTTCAAGAGAGAGTGCATTTATCTGGTGTCTCCTTTGGTATCTTAAAGTTAGCCCAGAGAAGTGGAATTTTTAAATTATAGACATTGCTCTGTATTTATAGTAGCAAGATAGTGTCCTAACTAGGACTAGAACCCAGATTAACCTTGCTCTGAATGCTGACTCAGACCTGCTGACTTGTGGGACTCAACATCCTTTGAGAATTACGGTTGCTTTCTCCCCGGTTTTTGCACAAAGACCTTTGTGCTGGATCACATCTCGGTCTTATCCTGTGGGCTGTAAATTACAGTGAGCATTTAGACTTTACACTGTTTTCTTCTGCCACAGAAGTTTGATTGACACTTGGAGTTTAATAACAGTCAGCTTAATTAACTTTGTTTCATAATGTTGACATAGGTTGAGTGTTTTAGGTAGCAAGCAAATGTAAAATTATGGCAAATAAGTTTTGCAATAAATTGCAAAGAATTATTATCCATGTTAAAGAATTTAAATATATAGATCAGTTTAACAAAGAAATTTAGTCATGTTTACACTCTAGATAAACATGCAAAATTTTAAATTTTGCTACAGAAGAATATCCTGCACAGTAGCCTTCCTTCTGTTGCTGAATTGAAAACCTCTTCACACTATCCTGGTGTGTAGGATGAAATGAGGGAGAAAGCTGTAAATCTATAAAGTCTGGAAAGATTTCATTATGTTCCTTTTTCCTAAGTCCAGGCTTATTTTTTAAAAATCTGAAACCCTAAATGTACATATGTTCTTCAGATTTCTTAATTTAGTACAGTAGTCAAGAAATGACTGACTGGCTTCTATTAACCACAGTTTTGTGTTTGTTTAATAGCAGACACAAAGAGTCATGACAAAACTAGTTGAAGTACTTTAATTTGCAAAATTTTGTAAAGTAATGCAAGTACATTCCAGTAATTAAGAGTGAACATGAACAAAATTTTGTTGTTCAGATGTACAAGTATCTTGGTTTGTGTTATCAGGGATGTATATTGTTAAACAGTTTGTAGGTTGTGACTTTATAATTTAGATTGTTATGTGTTTTGTATGTAAAAATGAAATTTTTTTTACATTTACAAATTGTCACTGTGTTATGGCATAATAGCATACATGAATCTGGATGTTTTTGTTGATTTTAACATTGGTTATTCCTGAAATTGAAGAAGAGCAAAGCATTACATGGATATAAAGTATTTCTAGGATAAGTTGTTTTTAAAATGTTGGTTAATCTTAGATTGACAAGTGCAGTACTAGTAAGAGTTTAAACTCATGTCTGGCAGCTGAAACGATAAGAAAGGATATAGAAGACTGATCGATTGATAATTATCAAACTCTATGCCCTGGAAAACTTCTCAAGCGTCCATAAGACAATTTTTCTTTAACTAAAAATGCTGTTGACACCTTTAGTTCGTTAAGAGCACAAAATGTAGTAGTAGATCTGTTTTAAACAAATTAAAAAACTGTGTTTTTTTTTTTTCTAGTTCTCCCAAAGTCAGATTTATGCATACCCACAAAAGTTGTGTGTGAAGGACAGCTGTCATACATACAGATCATATCCTGAATTAAGGGAGACATCTGTTGAAAGGGGAGTTAGCACTGTCAGAAACAGGTTAACAAGTTTAAAAATTGAGTCTTCAATACTCCATGGCACAATGCCAGTACTATATAAATTACTTTCGGTATGAAGGAGGAAGTCTATACAGCTTTTATCAAAAGTGCTTTTCCAGAAAAAAATCAAAATAATGGCAATCAGCAGGTCAAGGAGGCCCCAGCTAGATACCAGATCTGCAGCTTCTCGTATCTGTGCTGGAAAATCCTGTTTGTCCTGGATGGACTAAAAGTTCAGAACAGAGCAGGGACTTTTTAACATTCCTGGCTTCATTTTAAAATCTCAGTTTCCTTCCCTCTCACTCTGTATTTCAGCATGGTCCGGCAGAAAGATGGCCACTTTGAAAAGTCTCTGTTTGATTTTCTTTCTGTGGCGAGTCTGTTACAGAGCCTGGATACTCCAGGCTCATGTACACGCGTGACCAGTGTCCCACTGTGGTCAAAACCCTCAGCCGTGAACATGGTGAGCTTGGCTGCTTGTGGCTGCTTTGTTCTCCCACTGGTGAAGGTCACCCTCAGGGTGTTTTTGTCATTGGACCTTTTCAGACTGGAGGGTAGTTGTCAGATAGCAAGGTTCATCCATATAGGATCTTTCCTACACAAGAAAGATTCTCTTCTCCTGAGCATAAATTAAAGATATGCTGTGATGCATGAACCCTAAACAGGCCTGGACTCTGGAAAGGGTGCATGTCATCCCAGATCAAAGCCACTGTGGTGAAGAACAGGAGACGATACAGATGGTAAGATAACCACCAATTAGACCAAAACGCTCCATGGAATGGCTTAAAAAGGAATAGTAAAGGTTTTGATTAAAGCAAAATATACAAAGCCTTGAATACTCAAATTACGAAACAAAGAATACATAAAAAATTTCCCTTCAAGAAATTAGAAGAAAATAAACCCAGAGCAGGAGAAATAAGATTATGAAGAAGAAAAACAAAATTTTTGAAAACTGAAACATAGTAAAATTGGTAAATTTAAAAACAGGTTCTTTGCTGTGATGAGAGAAATGTGAATTAGTTAAACTGGCTACCTTGCTCAAGAAAAAAGGGAATATAGACACACAAGGTTAAAAGTGTTCTTTTAAATAACAAGTGCTTTATAAAACTAAATAAATCAGACTTTTTTTTTGTTCTGTCTAGGGAAATCCAGTTATCACAGTTGGTTCTGGAAAGTGAACCTAACAGACCAGTAACAATGGAAGAAATTGAGGTCGTCTTTGAAAAGCTACCATCCCCCAAAACACCGGGCCCAGATGGTGTTTCAGGTGAATTCTTTTAACTTTCAAGAAAAAGATAATTATGATAAGATTTAAATTGTTTACCAGCTTAAAGAAGGAAAAATGACAGAATTCTTTTATAAAGGGAATGGAACGTTGACATCTGAACTTTACATGAAGGTAGTACTGAAATCAGAAACTCAGTATGTTGTGAATAATGATGTGAAATTTTAAAATATTAGCCAACTGTAGTGGTACATTCAACGAATATTTCACCGTGGCCAAGTAGGATTGCAAGGGTGACATATTGTCAAGCAGTGCACTCACGTGTATACCAAACAAACACATCAGAAAAGAACAATAGTACTTTATCCTTGTCCAGCCATCTGTTGTGCCGTAGATTACTTTCCTGGGTGCTTCCTATGTATTTATTCAATTAATTGGCTGGCCTGTGAGGTAGATAGCATTCTTATTTTATGAACAAGGAAACGAAGCCATAGAGACATGAAGTAACTTGTCGAAAGTCACGCAGTATATACATAATTCAACCAGGATTTGAACCCAGGAACACAGGCAATTATCTGTACCTGTTAAATGTTAACTGGCTCTGTCTCCAGGGTCCATAGGATCCTCTCAGGAGCTTCCTGAAAGCAACTGACCAGAGTTCAAGATGGATTCCTAGTGTAGTGGTGGTGGAAAAGGGTGGAGGTGATGGTAAAACAGAAATAAGTGTGTATTCCCTTTTCATGTTTGAAAAACTAAGAGGCCCTTATTGGTTGATTATTAGTGGCCAAAACAAAAACAACACCCAGTTGTGGATGTGACGGGTAATAGAAGTAAAGTGCAACGCTGTACAGAGCAATACTGCACAGGAACCTGGAGTGTTAGGTCCATGAATCAAGGCGAATTGGGAGTGCTCAAACAGGAGACGGCAAGAGTGAACATCGACATGTTAGGAATCAGCGAACTAAAATGGACTGGAATGGGTGAATTTAACTCATGATCATTGTATCTACTACTGTGGGCAGGAATCCCTTAGAAGAAATGGAGTAGCCATCATAGTCAACAAAAGAGTCCAAAATGCAGTACTTGGATGCAGTCTCAAAAATGACAGAATGATCTCTGTTCGTTTCCAAGGCAAACCATTCAGTATCACGGTAATCCAAGCCTATGCCCCAACCTGTGACGCTGAAGAAGCTGAAGTTGAACGGTTCTATGAAGACCTACAAGACCTAGAACTAACATCGAAAAAAGATGTCCTTTTCATTATAGGGGACTGGAATGTAAAAGTAGGAAGTCAAGAGCTTCCTGGAGTAACAGGCAAATTTGGCCTTGGAGTACAGAAGGAAGCAGGGCGAAGGCTAATAGAGTTTTGCCAAGAGAATGCACTGGTCATAGCAAACACCCTCTTCCAACAACACATGAGAAGACTCTACACATGGACATCACCAGATGGTCAATATAAAAATCAGATTGTTTATATCCTTTACGCCCAAAGATGGAGAAGCTCTATACAGTCAGCAAAAGCAACACCAGGGGCTGACTGTGGCTCAGATCATGAACTCCTTATTGCCAAATTCAGACTTAAATCGAAGAAAGTAGGAAAAACCACTAGACCATTCAGGTGTGACCTGAATCAAATCCTTTACCATTATATAGTGGAAGTGACAAATATAGTCAAGGGATTGATTAGACCTGATCGAGTGCCTGAAGAACTATGAACGGAGGTTCGTGACATTGTACAGGAGGCAGTGATCAAGACTGTCCCCAAGAAAAATGCAAAAAGGCAAGATGGTTGCCTGAGGAGGCCTTACACATAGCTGAGAAAAGGAGAGAAACGAAAAACAAAGGAGAAAAGGAAAGATACCCCATTTGCAGAATTCCAAATAGCAAGGAGAGATAAGAAAGGCTTCCTCAGCGATCAATGCAAAGAAATAGAGGAAAACAATAGAATGGGAAAGACTAGAGATCTCTTCAAGAAAGTTAAGAGATACCAAGGGAACATTTCATGCAAAGGTGAATACAATAAAGGACAGAAATGGTATAGACCTAACAGAAGCAGAAGATATTAAGAAGGGGTGGCCAGAATACACAGAAGAACTATACAAAAAAGATCTTCATGACCCAGATAACCATGATGGTAGAGCCAGACATCCTGGAATGTGAAGTCAAGCGGGCCTTAGGAAGCATCACTACAAACAAAGCTAATGGAGGTGATGGAATTCCATTTGAGCTGTTTCAAATCCTAAAAGATGATGCTGTGAAAGTGCTGCGCTCAATATGCCAGCAAATTTGGAAAACTCAACAGCGGCCACAGGACTGGAAAAGGTCAATTTTCATTCCAATCCCAAAGGCAATGCCAAAGAAGGCTCAAACTACCGCACAGTTGCACTCATCTCACATGGTAGCAAAGTAATGCTCAAAATTCTCCAAGCCAGGCTTTAGCAATACGTGAACTCCCAGATGTTCAAGCTGGATTTAGAAAAGGCAGAGGAACCAGAGATCAAATCACCAACATCCGCTGGATCATCAGAACAGAGAGAGTTCCAGAAAAACATCTCCTTTTGCTTTATTGACTATGCCAAAGCCTTTGACTGTGTGGATCACTACAAACTGTGGAAAATTCTTCCAGAAATGGGAATGCCAGCCCACCTGACCTGCCTCTTGAGAAATCTGTATACAGGTCAAGAAGCAACAGAACTGGACATGAAACAACAGACTGGTTCCAAATCAGGAAAGGAGTATGTCAAGGCTGTATATTGTCACCCTGCTTATTTAACTTACATGCAGAGTACACCATGCGAAATGCTGGGCTGGATGAAGCACAGGCTGGAATCAAGATTGCTGGGAGAAATATCAATAACCTCATACGCAGATGACACCATCCTTATGGCAGAAAGCAAAGAAGAACTAACGAGCCTCTTTATGAAAGTGAAGAGGAGAGTAAAAAAGTTGGCTTAAAACTCAAAATTCAGAAAACTTAGATCATGGCATCCAGTCCCATCACTTCATGGCAAATAGATGGGGAAACAATGGAAACAGTGACAGACTTTATTTTGGGGGACTCCAAAATTGCTGTAGATGGCGACTGCAGCCATGAAATTGAAAGACGCTTGCTCCTTGGAAGACAAGTTATGACCAACCTCATTCAGTCAGCCAATTCAGTCACTCAGTCGTGTCTAACTCTTTGCGACCCCATGAATCGTAGCACGCCAGGCCTCCCTGTCCATCACCAACTCCCGGAGTTTACTCAGACTCATGTCCATCAAGTCGGTGATGCCATCTAGCCATCTCATCCTCTGTCGTCCCCTTCTCCTCCTGCCCCCAATCCCTCCCAGCATCAGGGTCTTTTCCAATAGCGTATTAAAAAGCAGAGACATTACCTTACCAACAGAGGTCTGTCTAGTCAAAGCTATGGTTTTTCCAGTGGTCATGTATGGATGTGAGAGTTGAACTATAAAGAAAGCTGAGCACGGAAGAATTGATGCTTTTGAACTGCGGTGTTGGAGAAGATTCACTTTTTTTTTTCCCCCACTTATTAGTTGGAGGCTAATTATTTTACAGTATTGTAGTGGTTTTTGCCCTACATTGACATGAATCAGCCATGGATTTACATGTGTTGAGAGTCCTTTGGATTGTAGGGAGATCCAACCAGTCCATCCTAAAGGAAATCAGTCCTGAATATTCCTTGGAAGGACTGATGCTGGAGCTGAAACTCCAATACTTTGGCCACCTGATGCCAAGAACCGACTGATCAGAAAAGACCCTGATGCTGGGAAAGACTGAAGGCAGGAGGAGAAGGGAATGGCAGAGGATGAGATGGTTGGATGGCATCACCAACATGATGGACATGAGTTTGAGTAGGCTCCAGGAATTGGTGATGGACAGGGAGGCCTGGCATGCTGCGGTCCATGGGGTCACAAGGAGTAACATGACTGAGCAACTGAACTGAGTGCTAGGAAAATGGAATCCATTTTTAATGGGAAACAAATTTCCTAGTAAATGGCAGGGGGCAGGGTCTTAAATTATCATTGTAGGTGTACTAATTCTTAGAATGAATGCAGAATGAAGTGTTGGGGTTTACAGTGTAATTTGTCAGATGAATTTGTGTAATAGCTCTGGGAAGACATTATCATTTCATGTTGGCAGCCCAGTCCTAAAGATGGGCAGGGAGAGATGGTAAACAGATTGCTTGAGTGGGACCAAATTTTATATGGTCCAGTTGATCAGTGAATATTTTTGTATCATGATGACTTGTTTCCCCACATTAACTTGAAACTGCTAGGACTTGGGTTATAAACAGTCAGATGATAAGAACTTCATGTTCCTCAAACCAAAAGCCAACATCATGCTTCACATACCGGAGTTCCCACAAATGTCAGAGTATAAGGATGTTTACTATTACCATAGTTCAGTTTGGTTCAGCAAGTACATGCCAATCCAATAAGAAAGATACATGCTATAAAGGAGAAGGCAAAGTTATTTGCTATTTTATGTAGTGGAAACAAGCAGATTGACCAAAAAAACCTGAGAAATAGAGGCTGTTGGCCGCCTTTAACCTTAATACACAGAAACTGGTAACTGTTTCATACTCAGACAAAGAGCAGAAAGTTAATTGGAAGAAAATAACTCTTTCATAATAGGGACTAAAAAGGTAAAATACCTGGTCATGAGAAATTTCAAGATCCGTGAACAAAATTTTAAATACCACTAAGGTTTCTAAAAAGTAAATAGGAAGAAAGCACATCCTTGTAAGGGACAGTTTTGTTTTTTTTTTAAAGGTTCAATTTAGAGAAAGTGAGTTATTTAAATTTATAAAGTCACTTCTATGAAATACCAAGATTTTGGAGAAGAATATGACAAAAATACACTCAAGTTTACCTGGAAACTTAAAGTGGTAAATGAAAACCACAGAAGTTGCAGGAGGAAGTGTGGATTACTTATAATCCATGTTATACTTCAAGAATAGTGAAGGCCTTCTATGGAGCACACAAAACCTAGAGGCCAGAATCAGTAGGTGTCATATCCATAGTAGGAACTTCAGTATCACAAAAATGATGCAAAGTGGAGAAAGTGTTTGCCACAACTTACTTAATGTACTAGGGTTGATTTTCTTCAGATACGAAGAAATCTTACAAATTAACAAAAAAACAAAATGTCTTCAGAAAAATAGATAATGTAAAATTTTGCAGTAAAAAGAAATTCAGATGGTCAATAAATACTAGAAATGCTCAATTTTGATCAAGAAATTTCAGTGACAAGTTTTTTTTCACCCATCAGATGGGCAGAAATTACTGTTTAATATGTGGTGCTGGAAATGGTAGGGAAACTGGGAACTCGCATACACTTAATAGAAATGTAAATCACAGGTATGGTTTCTGGGGGCAATTTGGCATAGCCTTCAAATTAAAATGTACTGCAGTTTGAGCCAGCAGTCCATTCTAAGGATTTTACCCTACAGGTAAATTTGTGAGAGTTCCCCAGGTGTAGTTACAAAGTTGCCCATTGCGGCATTGTTTAAAAGGAAAAAATCAGAAATAGCCACCATAAATAAGGGATAGAATAAATTACATATAATATATCCATTTGATAAACTATGCTGCTAAGCCTGCTAAGTCACTTCAGTCATGTCTGACTCTGTGCCACCGCATCCCTGGGATTCCCCAGGCAAGAACACTGGAGTGGGTTGCCATTTCCTTCTCCAATGCATAAAAGTGAAAGTGAAGTCGCTCAGTCATGTCCAACTCTTTGAAACCCCATGGACTGCAGCCTACCAGGCTCCTTTGTCCATGGGATTTTTCAGGCAAGAGTACTGGAGTGGGGTGCCATTGCCTTCTCCAGATACACTACTATATGACCATTCAAAACACGGGTATCTGCTGCTGTTAGCAGATTTTTTAATGATGGAGAGGTTGGTGGGAATGGGATGGAGTGTGTGATTAGAGTCAGGCTGACTAGTAAAGAGGGTTTGTCAGTGGGTCAGGCAGGAGATGAAGAGGACCTGGGCTAGGGCAGTGAGCTTGGAGGAGAGGACATATGTGTATTTCATTAATTACACTTTTATTTTTCTCTTGAGAAATATACATCTTTTTAAAATGTGGTTTTTTTTAGTTTATTGAAGCATGGTTGATTTACAATGTTATTTTGTACTCTACAGCAAAGTAATTCCATTATCTATATATGTATATATACGTTCTCTTTCGTATTCTTTACCATCGTGGCTTATCCCAGGATATTGAACATAATTTCCTGTGCTGTATGCTGGGACCTGTTGTCCATTCTCTGTATAATAGCTTTGCATCTGCTGATCCTAAACTGGTGTGCCATCCCTCTCCCAACCCCCTCAGCAACCACCGATTTTACCGTCCCTTTATTCCCCGTCGTGATAGTACCAAGCAACGTTCAGAGATGAGTCCCAGTCCTCCAGCCTCTGCCGGAGGTGGCGTTTGTTCAGGGGGACACTGTTCTGGTGCCCAGGGGCCGTGTGGCTTCTCTGGTGATGGGAGTGGACAGGGAAAGTAGGGCCTGGCGCTGTCTCCTTTTGCAGGTGTGACCGGGTGGCCACAGAGAGGGGGGTTCCTGACTCCTGTTATTACCTTCTTTGGGGCAGGCTTTCCTTGGAGAAGGACGTGGCAGCCTACTGCAGTATCCTTGCCTGGAGAATTCCATGGACAGAGGAGCCTGGCAGGCTATAGTCCATGGGGCCTGCAGTGGTTTCCAGGCATAATTCTTCTCAACTGAGGGCATGTTTATCTTTTCTAATAGAAATGTGATAGCAAGCCAGCTCCAACTGCAAACAGCCATTGGGCTAGAGTATATAGGTGTTACATTTTCTACTTAATATAGTCTGTCTTCTGGGAAAAGGGCACACAGATCTTGGTATAACATGCCTAAGGAAAACAGTTTGTTTCTATTGGCTTCACACGAGAAAGGGAAAAGAAACAAAACATCATGGCATCAGAGGGTCTTGGGATCGTCATGAGGTCCCTGGTGATGCAGGTCCTAGCCAGCTTTTGTGTCAGGCTGCCACGCATCCGTCTCCCTCCACAGTAAGCTCCCGCCAGACACACTCCTCAGGAGTATGATGCTGCTGTTCCTTGATACGGGCCCTCCGTCTTAGCCTGTGCTGCCTTTGGCCAGAATGTGCTTCACGCTTACGTACAACCAGAGTCCTGTTCACCTTCAGAGCCCTGCCCGGGAGCCCCAGCCCACGTCTTTCCCTCCAGACCGCTTACACCTCGCACATGTTCCTGTGGTTGCATTTATCACACTGACCCAGTCATCTGCGTGTCGTGTCTCCCCTGAGGCCAAGGTCCTTTTTATCCCTAACCTCTGAACATTACAGGAGTTGAATAAAGGGGTTGAATTAAAATCTCTTAGTAGACTGAGGAGACCAGTGTAAAAGCAGGCAAAGAAGAAGAAATTCCTCACAGAAGTAAATGAAAATAACATCTTGGTGATGTTATCCTGCGAGTCTGAGGGAAGCAAACAGAAGAGCCCAGTTGAGAACTCGCTGTGTCCCCAGCATACGTGGGTGCTGGCGACTGTCCTCGGCAGCTGACTTCCGCCCCAGCGTGAGGGTGGGTGGCCTTGGCTGCTTACGCGTGTGGAAGCAGCCTCGGGAAGGTGCAGCAGCTTGCCTTTGGTCACTTGGGAGCTTCGTCACGTCCTCTGTCACTGTTGGCCTTTCGTCCTGATTAGACCTTTAGATTTATCACTGTCTCCAACTAATTCAACTTGAAAAATATAGCAAAGGAAAATACAGCATTATTATGAAATCAGAAAATATAAAACTAATTTTGGCTTTTCTATTTCTTTTCTAAATATATTAATAAAAATGTGATTGTGCCGTGTCAATAAAAGTATTCTCCCTTATTTTTATTTTTTCTGTGATACTTTATCCAAAAAAGGACTCACTGCTATGCAACACTTCATTAGCACCATTAAAAATTCAAATTAATATACTGAGCCTTAAATGTAAATGCTCCTTTATTTTGAGTACCTGTATGACATCCTGACGTTGGCCACATCTTCATTTACGCAGTGCGTGTCTCTCTGTTCCACATGTTAATTCTGACTCTGTGTTTCTGTGAAGAGCCTTGTTGCACTGTCCTGCAGTTGAGTCTTCGTGTGCCTCTTCTGTTAATAACTCTGTCCCCAGGCTGTATTTCTAGAAGGAAAACTAGAGTCGTGTAGGTGTGTTCTGTGTTTTCTGACCCGTGTCTGTGGCTCCTGCACATGTAAGCTGAACGTACGCTTTCTGATTCTGCGCCTCACTCTGCTCCAACTTCACGTGATGACCTTTCTCTTTAACATCTTCTGTCCTGAATGGTTAGCAGTTTACAGCAGCAGGTGTGTGGTATGAGGAGGAAAGAACAGTAAATTTGTTTAGGAAGGGAGGTGTTTTTATTTTTTTTTTGGTCCTATGTCAAAGACCTAAATGGTTTAAGTGGCCTATTTTATTCTTGTAATTACTTATAATCAAAACTCTTATATGTATTCTTTTCTAGGTATGTGGTTAAAAAAAAAATGTATCCTAAGATTTACCATCTTAACCAATTTTTTAAGTGTAAATTTAGTAACATTATATTTACATTGTTATAAAACAGGTCTCCAGAAGTTTTTCATCTTGTAGAACTGAAACTATACACATTAGTGAACAGTAGAACTCTGTTCCCACCTTCCCCAGCCTCTGGTAACCACCTTCATTCCACTTTTCATCTCTATGAATTTGACTACTTTAGGTACTTGTGTAAGTGGAATTACATGGTTATTTGTCCTTTTATAACTGGTTTATTTCCCCTTATCCTCACAGTTGATTCATGTTGTAGCATGTAACAGAATTTCCTTCCTTTTTAAGGCTACATAATATTCTATTGTATGTATATACCATGTTTTGTTTATATATCCAGACCCTGGGGTTGCTTTCACCTCTTGGCTCTGTGAATAGTTCTGTGAACTTGAATGTGCAGAAATCTCTTGGAAACCCTGCAATGATGTGTACCCAGAAGTGGGGTTGGTGATGATCTCATATGGTAGTTCTGTTTTTAATTTTTTGAAGAACTGCCATACTATTTGCCCTAGTGGATGCACCATTTTACATCCCCACTAAACACCTGCTCTTTTCTTTTTTAATAGCAGCTGTCCTAATGAGTCTGAAGTCTTCATTTGCATTTCTCTGACAATAAGTGATGTTGAGCATCTTTCTGTATGTCTCTTGGTCATTTTGTAGATCTTTGGAGTAATGTCTGTTCAAGTCCTTTGCTTGTTTTTAATTAGGTTGTAGATGACTGGCAAGGAGTAATCTGGCTTTTTTTAGAAAGCGTATGTATTCCAGGGGTAGGACCTTGCCTTCATTCTTTCAGTGGGCTCAGCCTCAGTATTTAGGCTTCAGGTCTTCCTCAGCACGGTCTGGTACAGCCAGCCTGTCCCAGGACAGCCTACCAACGCCACTGCCGTCTGTGGTGTGACCAGAGGAGCGGGAACTCTGAGGCAGACTTCATCTCAAGACGGCAGCTCCACCAGCTACTCACTGTACCTTGGATGAAGGGGATATTGGTTTTTCGTTGGTAAAACTGGGAAAGTAATGTTTATGGAGTTGTTTTTGAGAATTAAGTATGTGAAAATAGTGTCTGGTATGTACCTGCAGGCTGTCTTTGACCCTGTCCTCCCAGCCTCCACTTCACAAAGTATGTGCCTGCTGTCCCTTACCTGTGTTCCCACAGGAGATGCTTATCACAGAAGGTGCTACGCAGAAGTGGCTGTCTGCCTTGGCAGTCCTCTGTTAGACTGCAGGCTCCTTGTCTTTGAATATCTAGCGCTTAGCAGAGGACCTAGTTTACAGTAGATACTAAGTAAGTGTTAGCAAACAGAATATTGAATGTGTGTCTTGTTATTTTATTACTTACAAGAGCCCTTTGAATCTATTTCAGAAGGATATTAGCATGTACCATTATGTAGTTTAGGCATTACATATGATCTAGTCCAGTGGTTCTCAAATTTTTTGGTCCCTTTACAAACTTAAAAAAATTTTGTGGACCCCCAAAGAGCCTTTATTTGTATGGATTAATATTCATGGTCTTAGAAATAAAAACAAAATTTTAAAATATTTATTAATTCACTTTAGAATAACAGCAATAAACCCATTACATGTTAACATAAGCAACATGTTTTCATGAAAAATAATTATTTTCCCTCCCCAAAAATTAATGAGAAATATGTTTTACAGTTTTGTAAGTCTCTTTAATGTACAGCTTAAAAGGTGAGTGGCATCTCATATCTACCTCTGCATTTGATCTGTTGTGGTAAATTGTTTTGGTTGAAGTACATGCAGAAAATCCAGCCTCACGCAGATATGTAGCTGGAAAAGAGAGGACCCCCTGGACTGCTGAAAGGGCTTCAGGCCGCCCCCCCCCCCAAATGTAATAGAGTCCAAAAATTGGAGGAAAGATTAGGGGAATTTTTCATATGTTAAGTACTGTATATAAAGGTTTACCTATTATCATTTGGTTGTTTGCAGGTTAGAAAAGTCCTTTGTGACGGAGAAAGATCTTAAGCAACATGATGGATTCAGAAGCTCATGAAAAGAGGCCCCCAATCCTAGCGTCGTCAAAGCAAGATAGAGCACCTCACATTGCAGGTGTCGGCGAGATGAAGCATTACCTGTGTGGCTGCTGCGCGGCCTTCAGCAACATCGCGCTCACGTTCCCCCTCCAGAAGGTCCTCTTTCGGCAGCAGCTGTATGGGATCAAAACCCGCGATGCTGTGCTGCAGTTGAGGAGGGACGGGTTTCGAAACTTGTATCGCGGAATCCTCCCCCCATTAATGCAGAAGACAACCACACTGGCACTTATGTTTGGTCTGTATGAGGATTTATCTTGCCTTCTCCGTAAGCATATCAGTTCCCCAGAGTTTGCAACCCGCAGCATGGCCGCAGTCCTTGCAGGGACAACAGAAGCAATTTTCACTCCACTGGAAAGAGTCCAGACGTTGCTTCAGGACCACAGGCATCATGACAAATTTACAAACACGTACCAGGCTTTCAAGGCACTGAAATGCCATGGAATTCGAGAGTATTATCGAGGCTTGGTGCCCGTTCTCTTCCGTAACGGATTTAGCAATGTGCTTTTCTTTGGCCTGCGTGGCCCCATAAAGGAGCACCTGCCTACAGCCACGACTCACAGTGCTCATCTGGTCAATGATTTTATCTGTGGAGGCCTGCTGGGTGCCATGTTGGGAATCTTGTTTTTTCCAGTCAATGTTGTAAAGACGCGCATGCAGTCTCAGATTGGCGGGGAGTTTCAGTCTTTCCCCAAGGTTTTCCAAAAAATATGGCTAGAACGGGACAGGAAGCTGACAAATCTTTTCCGAGGTGCCCATCTGAATTACCACCGGTCCCTCATCTCTTGGGGCATAATTAATGCGACTTACGAGTTCTTGTTAAAGATTATATGAAAGAAATTGGTTCAGTGCCATTTGTCGCCTGAATAGACCTAAGATGGATGCAATTTGGCCTTGTTTCTAACAGGCCAAATAAAAATTGGTGTCATAAGTCCAGAGCACAGTGAATTCTGGGCAAAGCTATTTTCCTTAAGCCCCAACAAATTCAGAATAAAAGGTTTCAGTTGGAAAATTTAAAGGTTTTTTTTGAGCGGGGTGGGATTTTTTTAAATCATTATCTGAGACCTTTAGGCCTGTTGCCTTGTTACTAGCTGTCTCTCTGATAGCTTTTTGACAAGGAAACAAACAGCCAAGGTGTGATTCTTTTTTCCAGAAGTCTTCTGTACTGAAACGTAAGTGGCCATGACCAGCCAGAGAAAAGGCTTTTAGGGTCCCATGAATTCTCAGGCTTCCTTCTGTTACTCTATTTCTTGCTTCTCTGCTCTTAGGAGGAGTTGCAAAGGGTAGTTTTTGTGAACTTAAGCATGTACATGGTAGAACAATGGAGCAGAAGAGAGAAGAAAAATAGTTTATTATGTGTAGGCTTTTCATGATAAATTGCTTGTATTTGTCTTGAAACTAAGCACCTCTTGTGATGGTCATTTTCTGAGTTATTTGTCTAGACATGGTAGACTCAAGCATTTAAGGTTTGCTTTCTAGGATTGAAAGTTTTCTCTGTAGTTCTGAACTTGACCTTAAACCTTTCCAAAATATTTTTGTATTTCACTTATTTCATTGCCAAAAGATCTGGAGACTTAAATTTTGTTTCATCCCATTAAGTTTCATATTACAGGTAATCCCCACTTTTCCAGAGTTTCCTTTATGCCACTTCCCTTTTACATAAGACCTACATTAGTACCTGTTTCCACTAACCAAAAGAAATCTGAAGATGATGTTTGCTTTTACAAAAAGTAATTGCTGCTTCACTCTGCCATTTCGGCTTAGGAAAGGTTCCATGGGAATGCAGGGGAAACCTGTAATTGTGTTTCAGATCCAGCTCTGTTCAGCCCAACTTTGAATTGTTTTTGCCAACCTAGTGAAGAACTTTGAAGTTTGTTTTTCTTTTTTCCTTTGAGTATTAGTTTGTCATTTTCAGGTATCCTATTCTCTTAAAACTCCCTTTAGAAAACAACAAAAGTGCTTCCATTTTATTTTGGAAGTCTATTAATTGGACCTCAGATTTTTTTTTTTTTTTTCTGGTTTCTAAGTGTTCCAGAGAAGGAGGGGAAAAAACTCAGGATAACTTTTACCCACAGTGTTAAGCTGTCTTTTTTAATTTTAGTCTTGGAAATAGAAACTTCTGTTAGGATCTTTACATTTTGGGAACCCAGTTTTACCATCTTATCATTTAAATAGTAAGACAGTTTGAGAGGATAAGGCCTAAATAAAGATATTTGAAATATCTTTTAGTTTTAAATGCTAGAAGTTGGTGATAGCTGAGTAGCATAGTTATCCATCACCTAACAGACAAATTTGCTTGTCAAAGGAATCAGATTTTAAAATATTTTTTTCCAGATAAAAAAGCAAAGTTGGTTCATTCAGTTGGTATTGAATAACTAGTAAAACATACCAGATATCCTAGAAAAATGGTTTGTCAGCTTTTAAAAAATCCACATGTGTAACTTACGTAGTTAAGATGGCTTTCTAGCATTTGACATGGGGCAGGGCACCTAGCTTTTATTAGTCTTTCATCGTTCTGGATGATTGCATGTGAATATGTGCACATGCTGACCAAAATCAAACCAGGGCCTCAAATGGTAGTTTACTCAGTTCCTGGACAGGCAGTCCAAAACAGATGTTTACGTCTCAGTGCGGGACGGCTGGCCGGGCGACAGGACCGTCGTCCTTCCCGCTGTGAGGGGTCGGGGGCATCGTCACGTGTTGGCCAGGTGGTGATGAGCCTCTGCAGAGGCGCTTTGGTGATGCTGTGCTGAAATGGCAGTTTATCCTGGAAACCGAGGTGCAGGTGCAAGCGTTTGAGAAAGTAAGGATCTCACGCCAGGTAAACGGGAGTGGCGTCTTCTGGCCTGTGGAGCGGAGTCGGGATTTGAGCCAGTGTCAGGGATGGGTAGCAGAGGCCCTGCGGTGCCTGGCCCTCTGGTTCCCTGGTGTGTCCTGCGCGCGCGGGCGTGTCTGGGTGCTCGGCCAGGGCGCGGGAGTCAGCCTGCGGTCACGCCCTGGCCCGGCAGGTGGGCTCCACTTCACTCCGTTCTGCAGGGCTTCCTTTTGCCTATACACTCCATGTAGGTGATAGAAATCCAAACTCTAAAGCACTTTTGTGAAATAGAAGCGGAGTGAGAATTGGAAGGCCGCTTTGGTTTCTGCCATCTCAAACATGTGGCATTTAAAAACAATAAATATTTTTTAATGGTTTTAACTCACTTTATTGATTTCTTTGTCACTTTTTACAGCTTTTGAAGACCAAAATGCAAATACATTGCCAGGGATGGTTTTGTGTTTTCCTATGGTTTAAATTTGACAGAAAACTCAACAGAACTTGTGGTAGCAAACAGCTTTTTCTGAAATTGAAAAGAAGTCAAAATGTGTTTTTAGTAAGTAAGATATTCTAACTATTGTTTTTACCTTTAGTGTGAACTAGTATGGTAATAATTTTGAAAAGGCATATAATGATCAAATAACTTTATCTGGAAAGCTTTAAAAGTGGCCTTTCTGTTACACACGTGGGGCAGACGGCGCAGAGCAGAGGGCAGTTTGGGTCTTGCCTCCTATACTTCATTCTGATGCCACCAAAAATACGTGATAGATTCTAGCCTTACCACCCTTCACGTGGTGTGAACCCCCAGGACGCACTGCAGAGTAAACACAGCCTCGGTGTGGTGGCGGGTGTGTCTTCTGCTTCTTTTGTAGTTGGGGACAGTCGGTGCTTTTGTCTCAACAGTCAGTATTGCACATACTCACCCGCTATATATTGTGAACTGTGCAATGAAACAGAACTGTGTATATGTAAACAGCTTTGAAGACCTGAAGTTCCCTAGTGAGAACGCGGTGAGACTCAGTTATAACTAAGGCCACACAGACCTTAAGATGACGACGACAGTGGTCCTGGAGGCCTTCACGGTCAGCCGGTCAGACCCACCAAGACTGTTCAGTGTAGATGAAGTCCTGTCGCGTGCGGGGTATGCAGTCAAGATGAAGGCGCGGTGGCGATCACATTTAAACAAAGGGTAAGCACTCAGACTTGATGCTTTGAAAATAATCTGTTTTCTTGTGTGCTAATAAATGAGTATCAAAGACTTGAATAGGCATTCTCCTTAAATTTGAGGATTTTTAGTTTTTAATGCTGCCTTTTTGCCTAATACTGAATATATGCTTGCGTAAATGGCTCCCAAATTGTGGGGGAGTCTCTATATGTTTCCTTTTTTGAAGTTTCGTTATTAAAAGTGGTTAAGCACACAGCTGGTTTTGTTTGATATTTTGAGTTTTGTGACTATATGCCTTTAAATGAAATCTGTTAAATGATTCAGAGTTAATGTGCTTCTTTTGGTATTTCTGTTTGGAATAAAGTTTTTTGTTTTTCTTTTTTAAAGGCCTTTCTATTTGGTCTTGTCTTGTGGCTGGGTTACGGTTACTGGCACTCTTGCTTTTTGTAGTAGGTTAGTCTCTTAGTCTTTTTCTTGGTAGACCATTTAGCATGCTACCTTCACTCTTAGTGACTCCACCTGATAACTTTGTAGGTAAAACAGTTCTTCACTGATCCATTTTATTTGGTCAAGAAAAGTTACAAATAAGTTTCTTTTCTAAATAGGTTGACTGCAAAGCTTTTTTGTTTTTAAGGTTTTTTCCAAATAAACTCTTCCCTTACTGGGTATAAACTGTCTTGGTAAAGTCAGCTTATTGATACTTTGTATTATAATAATGTATCTTCAGGCTTTGGTTCCCTGGTTGCTCAGACGGTAAAGCATCTGCCCGCAATGCAGGAGACCTGGGTTCAATCCCCAGGTTGGGAAGATCCCCTGGAGAAGGAAATGGCAACCCATTCCAGTATTCTCGCCTAGAAAACCCCACAGATGGAGGAGCCTGGTGGGCTACAGTCCATGGGGTCACAAAGAGTCAGACACAACTGAGCAACTTCACTTATCTTCAGGTCATGCTTATTCCCAAGCTACATGGTCTGGATATTGGTGCTTTCTGAGCTTTTTCTATCTGCTTTTCATTTCATTCTGCTTGTTTCTGTTAGGAGACTGAAATCATAGGAGCTGCACTGCTGGTTTACACATTAAATTGTACGGTGCTCCCTGACCCTAGGGATAGTTGGGCTTGCCTGATGAGGACCACCAGATGAGGAAGCAGTTGCCATATGTTAATAATTCTTCTAAAACATTCCAGTTTGAGAATTTTTTAGGGAATTTATCATAAAAGTGAATATCCTGAACTCTAGAATTGATGAAAGGGGTGTTCAGCACATCCTCTGAGGAAATGTCATGTAAACTGCGTGCAGAGCATTTCTCAGTGTGACGCAGGGTGGGGGGCCCGGGGAGGCCTGCAGCTGCAGCAGGATTTCCGTGTACAGGCACTCCATTTGTCTGCTCTTGCCGCTGTTTGTGAATTGTGGAACTCAGCTGAGTCAGGCTGACTGAGGAGGCAAGAAGAAAGCATTCCTTAAAGCTAGTCTGTCACTGGCTGCTGCTTTGTCACTGTGTGAGTGCCATGACTTGCTTAAAGCGGACCACCTCCGAGCTGCTCCTCCTTTGACCGTCAGTGTTCAGTTCAAGTTCTCTCCAGTCATTAGTCAGCAGTGACTTGCTTCTGAGAGCACACCAAAAACGGGGAATGCATTTAGTTACACTGAGATGCTAGCTAACTTTTTGTTTCAAATGATAGGAAAAAGAAACTAATTTCTTTGAAGGGTCACCATATCTGTAGCAATAGGTGGCTCCTGGTGTATAGCTTTCTCCTTTCCCTTTGGATAAAAGAAGCTTCCAAACTCTGCTTATCACTGTCATACTTCGCTGGAAAAAGATTAAACAAATTTCAATACCATCACATTTTCTTGGGCTCCCCTCCTCATATTTCCCCACTAGAAAACAGCCATTGGGAAAAGTTGGTATATAAGGGATCCAAGTACTTTTCATTTTTAATTTGTGTGCAAAATTTGAAGGTAGTGAGTGAAAACGAGTTAGGAAGTGAGGACCTAAACTTGGAGATATAATGGGTGTGATAAGCCTTGAGAAAGCTAAGGCAAAGTCCAGAAAGATTTAAAGCTTTGCTGTTCCTGTTTGGAGCCCATCAAAACTTCTGCGCTTGTGGTCTGGGAACAGAAAAGCATGGTGTTTTTACATTTGGAAGCAATGCTGAATACAGCATCTGAGTTTATATCAGTTCAAACTAGAGAAAACAGTAACCCCAATATCAGTTTGTAACTTTTATCATTTTCTTTGGCAGAATGCCTGACATCTCAGTACTGTAAAACTGCCCTTTTTTAAGGGCAAATCATTGTGAGTTACAAGATTCTAGAATTGCGGATAGTACAGAGTATTGGCTGCCTGAGACAAGTTCCTAGGTTCAACGTTAAATTTCCCTTGATTCCCTACTGGTTTCCAGACTAGATTAGGTCTCCTTCTGTGGCACGTGATGATTGTCTCAACTCCAGGACTCTGACCAGGATGTGTGGGCTGTATCCCCTCAAGACAGTGTGAACTCCTTGCGGGCAGAGATTTCTGATCTGTATCCCCAGAGTAGAGGCTCTCATGACACCTGCTTAGTGAGTGCATCAGAATCTGATCCCAGAGGTTGTCTTTGTCACTAGTCTACCTGTTTCAGAGACACTTTGAATTTCTTAGAAATTTGTCTTTTAAAAATCATCATGGGGAATACATAATGTCTGAGTCCATTTATATGAAGTCCTAGAACAGGCAAATCTGGTAGGGAAAAAAAGTGGTGGTCTCTGGGAAGGGGCATGAAGGAAAAAGAATATATTTTGAATAGGGGTGGGGATTATATAGGTGTATGCATTTGCCTAAACTTCTTTAGCAAAAGTACCGTTAATATTTGTGCACTTCATTGTATGGAAATTTTACAACAAAAGAAAAATATTGAACTTTAGTTAATGATATGTATTGCCGAGGAATTTTAGAAGGATAGGTGTAGATGTCTGCAATTCATTTATGAAAATACATCAAAAATGAAGATGGACTGATAGGTGGGTAGACTTGGATAACTGATATAACAAACTTAGTAAAGTGTTGACAGTTGAGTCTTGGTAAACATATATTCCCTGTGAAATTCTTCCAACCTTGCTGTATGTTTTGAACATCTCATAATAAAATGTTAAGAAAAATCATTAGGGTGTTATCACAGTATTTGATGTCAGCAACATATTGAGAGACTCGATTCAGTTCTTTTACTATACTACTAATTCTTAGATTGCCATGAAGTCAGGACACCACACAGAAATACCTGCTGGAGGGGAACACAAGCCTATGGCATATTACTCACTTAACCTTCCCACTAGTCCTACTAATGATGTGGTGGCCACCAGCTCCTTCTCCTCAAGCCCAGAACACATGCCAGACTGGGACAGTGCTTGTGATAAGCTGACGCTGTTATTAGCGTTTTCCTTAAGATTACCCCGAGAGTGAGTGGTTTACTCACACCTGAAGTAACCAAGGTAGGTGGGCATCATGACCTTCCTGCCAATACTCTGCAACTTTTAATAAAGGCCAGGAAGTTGTTCTTTTATACAAACGTTTATTGTATACATCCACAAAATCTCTTAAGGTAATAGCTCCCTAAGAATAATGTATTCAGAACCAGACACTTTTGTATTTAACTTTAAGAAAGTAAACCTTTTAGGACAAAATTGGATTTTTCATTTTACCCAAAAACTAATCTTTTATAGTGATGGGCTTTTGCAAGTTAATTTAAACAGAGCAGGCTCATGGACCCGTAATTTAAATAGCTTTCAAAAGAGACAGCCGTCCACCCCCCACCCACCAAAAGGTTTAAGAGCTGTTCTGTGTGGTGTGTCCCTGTTCTGAGCTGTCACCCTGTCCGCAGCTGTTGCGAGCTGTTTGGAGGTCCCTGCGCTTCTGCAGTGACTCCTCTCGTGCAGTTAGAAGACAGGCCACACAGCGCCGGGTCTGCTCCTGAGAAGATAAGATGATCTTGGCATAATTAACTGCTCAGTAACACAAATACCGTTTGAAAACAGGGAAGTCTGAGCTCTAGCTCTTGCTTGAAGGAGGACGCTGTAGCTGACGGGAAGCATGGTTATCCCTCTCTCAACCTCCAAAGTTAAGATGTTCTCCAAACTGGCTTTCTTTATTTTCACAGAGATTCATGGAACTGTCATCCGTGAAAAAACTAAACCTGAACTACATTTTCTATATCCCTGGTTCTCAAACTGTGGTCCCCGGATATACAGCATCAACGGGAACTGACTAGAAATACAAAATAGGGGTTCCCACCCCAGACCTGTGAAGTCAACATCCCTGGATGTCAGCCTAGCAATCTTTTAACAAGCTCTCCTGGTGGTGCTAATGCCTGCACCACTTTTCATGTTCTCTGCCGGAAGGGAAGGGCCTAGAAGGAATCTCTTAACCATTAAGTTTTTGGAAATTTGTTACATCAGTAATAGGAAACTAACATAAATAATTAATTCTTTAGTATTAATGCATGCCAAATCTCTTCTATTTAAATAAACTATATTTAAATAATCTAAAATATGTCAGTCATATTTCAGGAATAATTGAAATAGTGATCATTAATGCTATGGTTAAATTATCTAAAGAATGATTAATTTCTCAAAATAATCTGAAAGAGATTCACTCTATTTTCCTTTTCAATGACTTACCAAAAGTTAGCATCCCAAGTAGGATTGTCATTTTTCTAGTAAATTTAAAACAGTATGGCAAAATGAACTGTCAGTCACACTGTTAAATAATGTAAGATGTCATTCCAGGGAGCAGCGTGAAAAATAAAAATGTTCTAAGTTTGTATGAGAACTAATCACTGTTTACAGCTTGACAAAAAATTATCAGCTGCTTCCTATTGGTGTGAATAATTTTCACTGAATAAATCATTTCTGAAATGACACACATTCATACTGAATAAACTTGTAAATGGCCAGAACTTTAGTGCACAGATGTGAATGGTTCAGATCTTAATGTATTTTCAGTGTAAAATGCCAGTTCTGTGTTTTAGAGCAGCAGCCTTCACAAAGTGAAGTGTGCATACACCAGTGGAAAGACAAGGTGAACCATGAAAGTGCAGGAGGTAATGTAGAACTTTGACTTTTTTAGACATCTTATCCTTCTAAAGTTTCCTTTATACATGTTTTATGATGTATATAATAGATGAGTATAATATGTATATAATTTATAAATAACCAAAATTTAGAGTGTCTTCTCTTAACTTTTTCTGGTAGGAATCACATGATCAAAAAAGTTTAGAATACCACTAACAAGAACTACCACGGCCTCTGTCATAGCCTTATGGTTGATTCTGGTCTAAAAATGAACAAAATGTAAACAAGTTTTCAAACTAATACTAAATCCAAGTTTGCTATCAATCTTTTAAATAGGTTAACCACACACAAAATGTGTGTCAGATGTTTCAAAGTAGCATTTATTTTTTTAAAGCACATTATGAGGTAGACTTAAACTATTCAATGCATATATTAAACATTTATTAAAAACCTTAAAATTGGATGTAGGTATGTATGTAGCTAAGTTCACCTACAATTCTACCATCCATTTGAAAACTCAGAAAAGGTAAAAATCTATTAATATGTTTATAGAAAGCTTTTCTAATTCTGAAATGAATAACATTTGATCTGTTAAAAAACTATGGGAAGAAGGAAGTTTTGTTTCAATTTTAGATTTTAGAAGTTACTTTACTAAATTATTTTATGGCTAGTTTTCAATGAATGTGAATATCTTTACTAGAAGGTAGATAAAAGGTACTCTAATGCTTATTGTTTTCACTAGGTCAAAATGATACTATCCAAGCAGGACCAGCTACATAATTTGTGAGCCCAGTGCAAAATAAAAATGCAGGCCCCTTGTTCAAAAAATTAAGAACGTCAAGGTTGCTTCAGCAGAGCAGTAAACTAAGTGTGCGGCTTTCCGAGTGAAGGGCCCTTGTGACTGCACAGGGCACACACCCATGAAGCCAGCCCTGGGTCTGAGTCTGTGTCACCTGCAGTTATGGAATACCAAAACCTTAGTTATCCTTGTCCCTTGAGCTCTAGTACTAGACTAGGCATCTAGTAGGGAGTCATATGTTTGTTGAATGAAAAACTGAATCTTGCAGTTTTCCAGAACAATGAGAAATACTTAGTTTTTCTGACCTAATGTCAGGAAAAAAACCTTACTCCAGTGAATAGTCTATTCATTATAAATAAATGATGGACTTCTGTAGTACTGAGTAATTTACACATCAAAATTCTGGCTTCATGGGAACTTGAGGCCACATACGGTGAATTTGATTCATCCAACATTCAATTCATTTGATTGATCCTGCTGGGCACTGCCCTCAAGGATCTTACAGTCTGGTGTAAGAATCTAGTGAGAAAACCTTCTGGTGTTTGGCACATTATGTAGGACACTCTAAATTTCCTGAAAGTGTTAAATCTAAGATTTTCAGAAAGCACAGTGAAGACATAAAAGATGCAGTGAAATTTAAAAGAAAATTCAAATATTCAACCTTTAATGTAAAAACTGAAATCTAAGGGAAAAAACTCAGGAAAGCTGAAAATTCTTTAAGTACTTTGGACCAGATTTAAACTTTAAAAGTTATTTTATTATCTCTGGCATTTTCATTTATAGTGACATTTATATACACATACATAGAGGAGGGTATGTGCATGGGAGATATATTCCCTGGAACTTTTGATAAAATCCATTAATAAAATCCATTTTTCCATCACTAATTCATTTACAACTAAAAAAAGCACACAGGTAAATTTAAGACTTTCATTTTGATAATTTTGTATCATTTGAATGGGAGCAATTCTTAAGCACTGTGTTTAGGTTATAAATTTTGGTACAGTCTCCTTTTGCACTGAGATTAAACTGTCTTTGTACAATGTGATAACCATATATTTTAATAGTTATCGACAAAATTTAATGGTATCAAGAATACTCTTAAGTCTACCTGGATTTTTATTTTTTCACTCTGTACTCATCTTTTTCCTTCAGAGCATGGACCCCTGTGCAAATACAGAGCCTGTTTTCCCTTCCCTGTACTTTGGTGCATTGCTTTCCTTAATAAAGCGGCATCCTTAGCTTTTGTAATATTTTACTTAGTGGCAACTGAAGAAAATCACTAGCCTGGGCTTTAACTGGGAACTTCAGAAGGTTGTTGTGGAACTGTCAGGAAGGTGGAGCAACCAAAAAAACTGTCTCACAGATTGTGCACCCAGAGCTCACCCAGATCTTTAAACACTGAGCAGACTTGGTTATCTCACCTCCCAGCTCATAACAGATGAACACAGCATATTAGAAGGAAGTGGGAGCCTGTTAGAAGCAGGTGTATTGATAGGTATAGTAAGAAACCACTATATAGGCAAAAAACTGCTTAGCAGACATAAAATTTTTTATGTTAAAAAAAAAAAACCACACCAGCAGTCTGAGGCAAATGATTATATATACCTTGGGGCTGAGGGAACCACTTTATAATAATATCAATTTGTTATAGCCCTTTACAATTTATGATTTTACATACATCAGAGCTCATTAGATACTTGTAATAACACATGAATATAACTTTTACTTTTTATCATGAAAAAGTGAATTATACTGAGCATGCTGTTTAAGAAGAAGGCAGGTAAGGTATACTGACATATCTGAAAGACTTGCATCAAAAATAATTACAGGTTTTAAATTTTGGCACTTAAAGAGATATGCATTATTACCCCAAAATTAATATATATGTTTTTCTTCATGACCAACATGGTGTTACTGAGTGAATTTTCATAGCTCTCAGTGACTGCTGGTCATTAAATGGGGATGATTGTCACCAGTAAGTTATCAGACCATCCTGTTAAACGGAAGCTTAACAGGTACTTATGGATGCCAACACCATATATTCTAATATGGGAAACACTAGGCTCCTAAAAGATTCTCTGAGTGTTTTTCCTATATTGCACTTTCTAGAAAACAGCTTTAACAATGATGTGATGTGATCCTGGTTCTAGATATAGGAGTGCGGAATGGGTGATTGACCTTTTCCATGCTTGTTTTCCTGAAGTTTTTGGTATAGCCTCTCTTCAGGGATGTAACAAGGAGAAACAACAAGATATACATGCTCTTTGGGCTTCTGAGAAAAAAAGACCACAGACATTTTCAAAAGATTAAAATACAGGTCTCTTCTGCATCAGCCATTTCATTTTCACAATTGAAAATAACTACTGTGGAGTTGATGTTTTTAAAGTCATTCAACATAGCTTTGCCATAAATATACTACTCTGCAGAAAGCTTTTAAAAACAGCAATATAATTTATACTATACTTACCAACAATTATACTACTTATCAATTATAATACATTTACCAATTATCATGAATAAAAATAACTAAATAAAATTTCTGAGTTAAAAAACACCAAATTAGACTTTATACTGTAAGTGAAATGGGACCTCAAAATCTTAAGTGTAATATCCCCCAATATTAATAGTATAGCATTCCTGATGCACTTTAATTTCTTAATATTACCTGATGACTTTTTGATCATGATCATACCTCAGAGGGGGCTTCCCTGGTGGCTCAGAAGGTAAAGCATCTGCCTGCAGTGTGGAAGATCCGGGTTTGATCCCTGGTTCAGGAAGATCCCCTGGAGAAGGAAGTGGCAACCCACTCTAGTACTCTTGCCTGGAAAATCCCACGGATGGAGAAACCTGGTAGGCTACAGTCCATGGGGTCGCAAAGTCGGACACGACTGAGTGACTTCATTTTCCTTCTATACCTCAAAGAAGACAAAAATTACTGAGTTTGCTGGCTATTAATTTTTAATTCTCATCTGTGTGACTCTGTACAAGGCTATTAATCCTCCATTTTTCTTTATAGTTATTTATCCTACTTGAGGGTTTTTAGTTAGGTATGGACTGTATGTACGCCCTGCAGTTTATGGCACTAATTCTAATAGAAATTGTCAATCTTGTAAATGTTCTTTTGCATAGTAAAGAAGATAAGCCAGCTCTGTAATAAAGGACTGCCAGAGGGTGTTAAATAGGTAAATAAATAGGCCAGTTCACCATCCTTTACAAACTAAAGGGCAAAATGGTTGGGTGGTAAGCACAGGCTGGGAACTAAGACACGGGGTTTGAAATCTAGTACATGCCAGCTCTGTGCTCAGGGCAAATCACTTAACCTGAGTCTCCATTTCCTTCACAGTAAGTGGGTGCTCACGTCACCTACCTTGCAGTCTTTGTGAAGGTTAGTAGTAAAGTATGTACATTATTTGACATATGATAGATACTTTATAGTGGTTTAAGAATCATATACTGAAATTTAGAGTTGGGCAACATTTGGGCCCAGTATCTAACATGGAGTGCTCTCCAAAGGAGATGCAATATATATAAACTTCTTATAACCATTGTACTTGGTAGCTTATTTTTATTATCAGCATTAGGTATTTTTGTCTCCAAAACTTTATTTTCTTTTAAATATGTATTTTTTTTAAAGTTTATGGCAAACTTGTTTTTCACTGTGTACTTTTTATGATGACTTAAAAAATTTACAATTTTTATTTTAACAACCATGGTAAAGAAAAAAGATCTAATTTTTAAAATTTGTCCTAGAGCCAACATTATCCAAGTGATATATAACCTCTATGTGTGTAAATGGCTGTCTGGTAGGTTCTACAAAAAATGTCATTTTTATTCATGCATTTGGGTTGCTTAAATATTTCTATAAGATTTAAAACAGTTTCTCCTTTTCGCTGGAATTCTCAGCATCAATACTCCCATGCCTTTCTTTTTCAGTCTATTGGCCAGTTTAAGGGTATCCATAGTAATATAACTTAAAGACAAAAAAAAGTGTTCATAAATCTTTAACAGCCAGCATAATACAGTAGAAATTGCCCTGAGCAAGGAATGGAGAAACTTGAATTCAAGTCCTGGCTCTGCCACTAATTTTGCAGGATGACCTTAGCTAAGTCACTTAACTTCTACATTCATCAAATAATGAGATTTTGTCCATTTTAAGACTTCTAAAATTGCTTTCATTTGCTTATTTTTTAAACTATCAAAACACCTTCTGGGAGTTGTGGTAAGCACCGGATGGGTACAGAAATATTTACTGATGTAGTAATGTTTCAAGCTGTGATCTAGGAACCATCTGAATATAAATTATTTGGGGTTACTGTTAAAAATACAGATTCCTGTCCTCTCCCAGGCTGAATCAGAACCTCCTAAGGTGAGGGTCAGATTCCTCTATTTTTCACAAGCTCCTCAATGATTATTGGAGAAGGGAAAGGCTACCCACTCCAGTATTCTGGCCTGGAGAATTCCAAGAACTATATATAGTCCCCTGGGGTCACAAAGAGTTGGACACGGCTGAGCAACTTTCACATCAATGATTATAATGCACCCTCAATGTTTGAGAGCCACTGGCCTAAAAGAATATGTTCCAAGAGGGAAAAAACTAGCATGTGGCTCAAATTACACTAAGCTCTGGCAAAATCTCCTTTAAAGACAATCCCATTGAAAGCGGAGAAGACGAGAAGACAGCTGCCTGCGTCAGCAGAGTGGTCAGGCTTGAGCCTGGCCCCGGAATGGTGCTTCTTACTCACTGCACTCCAGAACAGGACGCAACAAGGGCTTGACAGCAAGTCACCGCCTGCCACAGTCATGACAACAGTTTGAAGACAAACGGAGTTCTCCCTTCATAATAGTGAGAGCTGAACTCAAGGAAAATGAGAAAAACACAACTCTCTCTACTCTCAATTTTCCCTCCACCTGTCATTCTGTGTGATGCAAATAACCTGGTGGAGGAAACAGAAAATCTAAGCTACATTGTTCTCATCACTCTGTGGCCAGATAGACAGTATACTAATTTAATAAATAAATTCTCTTCATACAATAGAAATGACCCAAGCCCCTTCCTTCCTCTCTTTTCCTTTCTAATGCTGTTGACAGGAACAAAATATCAACTAAGGACATATGCTGTAGATTTAAAAATGCATACAAATACAGTAAATTACAAAGAGAGGTGGTAATGTTTTTTCTAAAATTTCACAACAAAATTCCTCTCATGGTAAAAAACATGTATAATTTTGACAGGAAACCGAAAAGACATTTTGCTGCAAGACTGTCACAGTTGTAAGGATAATGCCATCATCTGTGCTCATTATAGAGAAACTAACAGCAACTTTTAAAGGCCAAGAATACTGATAAGTGAAGATGAAATTTCTTTCCAGCAACCAGTATGCCAACATCAGACTTCCGGGTTTTATTCAATACTAGCATCACGAGTTTCTCCTAATCCAACCAAAACTCCTGCCAAATGTCCACAAAATTCACATCAAAATCAAAAACAGAAAAGAGAATTAAAAGAGAGGGACCTGACAAAGCTACCAGCAGAGCTGGAGTGAGTGGCCCGGGTCAGCAGGAGCAAAGGAGCGCTGCAAAAGTGCTGCTGCCTGGAGTCTGACTTGGCGACGCCTCGTGATGCTGGACGATCACGTACTCAGGTCACAGGTATGTTCGTGGACCCACAAGAACCAGGATCTTGACCCAAACTTTTAAGATCTTCTAAAAAGAAAATACTTCACCTAAATTGAAGTATATAGAAGTTGAACACCAGTAGAGTTCCTTATTTGACATAAGTTGTGCCTAAAACTTTGGCTGATACAAAGAAACCCGTCCACTAAGGCACCCAGAGGCGATCTGACAATGTGTTGGAGAGAACTTTGTTGTCAGTACCACATCATTGTGAGAGTACAGAGAACGGATCACCCGCAGGGGACTGGCTTCTTTGGGCAAACAGTCAATAAGTTCACTGCATTGTTTGTCAAACCCCAGCAAGCGGATCCCATATCCGTGTGGGGACGAAATCATTCGCCCATCAGGGCTGAAGCAAAGTTCTTTGATATAACCCCTGCCTACATTGGCTTCTTCAATGTAATGAGTCAGGCGTAGAGAACAGCGAGGTGCGACTGGTCTCACGGGTGCTCCTTCTTGGAATTCATAGACACAAGTCCACTAGAGGGGGAGAAGAGAGACAAAGTTACAGAGTCTCATAAATGGAGCATAATCTTTAAAAACTGAATAACCATAGTCAGCTGTAACTTTTATAATGCAGCACAGCAACTATGCTTCAACTAAAATTAATTCAAAAACAGTTACAGAGCCCCAAACAGCACCACAAATAATCTTTCTTTCTCCCGAAGGCTCAACAGAATGCCACAGCTACATCCCTGCTGCAAGAAAACATCCAGATAAATGCTACCCCTCTCCCAATTAACAAAATCTGCAGGCCCCACACTGTCTTATCTACATTCAAATCAAGGTTACTGCTGTACTGTGACACTTTGAAGCATTTTATTCCCTGAGGCTACTGTGACTTCTAAAGTAATAATTCTCCTTTCTGACAGTAACAGCAACCTTGATATTTTAGGGTTAAGATATCTAAGCCCTAGACTACCTCTCCTTCTACACACTTCGAAGACTCTTCTCTCCTTCTGTTAGCTGTGGCTTCTGGAGCCAGTGAGATTCTTGGAAGATACTAGCTTTCTAGAGTAAGGAGGATCATAAGGTCATAGAAGACTTTTTCCCCTGGTTATCAGTTCAATCCCTTCCTTTCCCAAAGCTTTCTGTTTTTGTTTGTTTTTTGTCTGTGCTGGGTCTTAGTTACAGTATGCAGGATATTAGTTGTGGCTTGTAGGGTCTAGTTCCCTGACCAGGGATTAAACCCTGGCTGCCTGCAGTGGGAGCATACAGTCTTAGCCACTGGACCACCAGGGAAGTTTCCTCCCTAGTTTTTAAAAAGAGAAAATCATAATACTCCATTGATTTAGCAAAACCTCCCATTTAGTCAGCTTAGCTCAGTCCTGGGTTTACTATGTAAGAGGTTTTTTACAATGAGATGAAGGAGGCAAGAATTAAACTGGGCTTAACCTGAGCTGATGACTGCTTTAAAGTATCTCCCACTTGCCAAACCCAGGCCAGAGAGGAGGAAGAAGGATTCTGAAGGGATAAAGACACCATGAGCACACATGGCAATGGTGGTTTGTTCAGTCAGCCCCGTTGAAGGAGCAGTGCTGCCGCCCCGTACCTCCTGATCATCAGTGTTGCTTGAGCACCGAAGAAGAGTGGCCCAGCCTTTTGGGTGCAGCTGTAAGGATGTGATGCAGTTTCCACGGTCTCTCTCACCAGGAACTTCAGGGGTTAAGACTTCAAGACTATTTCGTGGTGAAATTCCTGAGATATAAGAATATTAGGATGTGGAATTCGCATTATTAAACGACTAAGGCAGCTCATGAAAGCTTTGATTTCTGGCAGCTACCCCTATGGGCTTTTCTTATTTCTTCATCTGCCCTTTACGCTACCACATGTAAATACACTGAGGTGCCCTTTAGTGTATGGGCTATGTCTCTGGAGGTGGGTGTAGGGGAAAGGGTATGACAGGGACGAAAGAATCCAAGTTCCTGCAGCAGGAGTCAACGTAATCTATGGCTACGGCAGTAAAGAAGGAAATGGCAACCCACTCCAGTATTCTTGCCTGGAGAATCCCATGGACAGAGGAACCTGGTGGGCTACAGTCCATGGGGTCGCAGAGAGTCGGACATGACCGAGTGACTGACACACACACGAGGCAGTCAAGCTGACTAGGAGTCCTTTTGATTTGAATCTACATCTCAGAAAGCTATATAAGAATCAAAGTTATATGGTATGAAAGGAATCTGGAAAAGTAAAAGATAACAATTGTCATCTCAGAAGATCTGATGCTCTCTAGTCCAGAGAAAGAAATACTTGGAAGCCATGAGGAGTGCCTTTATGTAGATTAAGGATGTATGTAAGGAGCAGGACTTACAGCCCCTAGGAATGTACTATAAACAACAAATTGACCTATAATTTTGGGGGTAATAGAGGACAACTCACACAGAGACATGTCAAGACAAGGGTTGGGAGATACTGCCAACTGTCCATAATCCTGGTACTCTGCTATGGGCATCGTTTCTTTCTACCTAGCCACCACGGAAAGCAACTACTGCAGTGAGCCATTGTTACAAATGGGAGTGTGTCATGTCCCTCAAGTATGTGGAAAACCACTTTCATAAACATTGTAAGGAAGCAACTTAAAAATTTAATACCAAGTGAAATATTTCAACACTTCTGTGCCTATAGAAAGAGTTAATTTAAAAATAATGAACTGCCTCTGTCAGACCCTTTGTGAATTATTTCTCACTTAGATGTGGTCTCTTCTTTTGAAAGCTTCCCTTTAGATTACTGCACTGACAAAAACCTGTGATGTTATAAATTAAAGTTACAACCAAATTATATATAAATAATTTCCCATATGATTAAACTTAAACAACAAGTTTAGGAAAAAAATCGTATTTCAAGAATTTTGAAAATCTACAACCAAAGCAGAAAAGAAACTCATTCTGAACAGGCAGGCAGGGGTTTTTGAGTCTCTGCTCCTTGGAGGCTGCTTAAGAGCTGGCTAAGGGAGGAAGCACGCTGGGTCAGAGTAGAGGTGGGGCAGGAAGGCTGGAGGGTCAGGGCCCCTCTGATCACACCTGGGTCAGTTGCTCCACGTTTATTTGTGCTGCTGCTGCTCCTGCTGTGTGTGCTACATCCCTAAAAATCCACAGGAGAAATGTTACATGTCCAGGCATGAATCTCTAAGAGGAGGGATACTTAACCTTAAAATGAGACAGCACAGTCTTCAACATCCAGAGGACTGGATGATGGCTAGTCAATGGGTTAGGTTAGGAAAGACTCTCAAACCACTCTTGGAAGTAGCCATTTGTATGGCTAATAGTAATCAAGTAATCAAATAGGCATTTACCAGGTAAGGCCACCCAGGAAAAACCTTAATTAGAAGTCTAATGTACAGTCTCTCTAAATTTCTAGGTACAAGATATCTCCAAAAGGTGAGGTGACCCAAAACTACAAAAACAAAACCCCCCTGTATTAGCCATCAGTCCACCAGGAGCAGAACAAACAAGAAGTGAGACCTCACATGTGGGTCACTATGGGGAGGGGTGGAGAGTGAAGTCTGTGAGGTAGAAAGCATTTCAGCTGAGGGGTAGATGGGCTAGACTGGCCAGATGGTTGTACCAGACTGGCTGGGGAAAAACTGGCAAAAGCTAAGTGGGGCCACATTGTAGCTCACTTTATCCCACAACCCCTGTGAGGCTGCCAGGCATTGCTGAGGTGAAGAAACAGCGGAGCAAAAAGCCTACTGGGCTGGAACCAGGCGACTTTCACAAGCACCTGATAAATCATCCCTTTATATTATATATTATATATTATATAGCACTATCATATCCATTGCTGTTACTCAGTTGCTAAGTCGTGCGCAACTCTTTGCAACCCCAGGAACTGCAGCACACCAGGCCTCCCTGTCTTTCACCATCTCCCAGAGTTTGCTCAAACTCATGTCCACTGAGTCAATGATGCTGTCCATCCATCTCATCCTCTGTCACCCCCTTCTCCTCCTGCCCTCAATCTTTCCCAGCATCAGGGTCTTTTCCAGTGAGTCAGCTCTTCACATCAGGTGACCAAAGTATTGGAGCTTCAGCTTCAGGCATCAGTCCTTCCAGTGACTATTTGGGCTTGATTTCCTTTAGGACTGACTGGTTTCATCTTGCTGTCCAAGGGACAGAGTCTTCTCGAGCACCACAGTTCGAAAGCATAAATTCTTTGGTGCTCAATCTTCTTTATGGTCCAACTCACATCACTGTAGATCTGTACATCACTACTAGAAAAACCATAGCTTTGACTATATGGACCTTTGCTGGCAAAGTATTGTCTCTGCTTTTTAATACGCTATCTAGGTTTGTCAGCTTTTATTCTAAGGAGCAAGCGTCTTCTAATTTTGTGGCTGCAGTCACTGTCTGCAGTGATTTTGGAGCCCGAGAAAATAAAATCTACCAGTTTCCATTCTTTCCCCATCTATTTGCTGTAAAGTGATGGGACCAGATGCCATGATCTTCATTTTCTGAATGTTGAGTTTTAAGCCAGTTTTTTCACTCCTCTTTTACCTTCATCAAGGGGCTCTTTAGTTCCTCTTCAATTTCTGCCATTAGGGTGGTATCATCTGCATATCTGAGGCTGTTGATATTTCTCCCAGCAGTCTTGATTCCAGCTTGTGATTCATCCAGCCCAGCATTTTGCATGATGCTCTCTCATTTAATTTCTGTAACAATATTCATTGGAGTCTGTATTTCCCAACTATGCCCTCTCCAAACTAGACCAAACTAAATCCAGGAAGTAAAACCAAGAGTCAAATTCCAACAAAAATTTAAGCCCATGATATTCAATCTAGAGACTCTGGTTAGCTTTGTGGGGTTTTGTTTGTTTTTTTGGCCAAAAACTGAGGGACATATGGGATCTTAGTTCCTTGACAAGGGATGAAACTTGTGCCCCCTGCAGTGGAAGTGCAGAGTCTTAACCACTGAACCACCACGAAATTCCTTGGTTAGCTTTTTGAAAATGATTATTGAGGGGCAAGGAATAACCTCATTCTATTGGCTTAAAATCAAACCAAAGAAAGCTATTTTAGCATCTATACACATGATTATGAAATCCAACTTTTAACCTACCTTCTCTTTGTGAGGTGCGTGACATGTGTTTCTCAGAAGATGAATTAGAATCACTGTGATGACAAGGTGAACCAGAAACTCTAGGACCAGATGAACTTGACAAAGTGGTAAGATCTTGAAAATACAAAACATTCCAACAGTGAATGCTGGTAGTGTCTCAACTTTTTAATAATCTACTTGAGTCATATTTTTAAAGTTCATCTGAAGCATGCCAAGTACATACCCACCTAAAAGTGGTCCATAAATAACTAAGATTGAGGTGGACAAGATATTTCTTTGGGATGTCCTGTCCATTCCAAGGCTTAGTCCCTTTCTAACACTCTTTACACCAATGACTTCCTTAAGTGAAATAAAAATGAAAAACCAAATAAACACAGGAACATCTTGAAAAGTAAAAGTGAAGTCGCTCAGTCGTGTCCGACTCTTCACGACCCCATGGACTGTAGCCTACCAGGCTCCTCCATTCATGGGATTTTCCAGGCAAGAATACTGGAGTGGGTTGCCATTTCCTTCTCCAACATCTTAGGTTCCCCATTATTTCTGTAGTGAAATGGAATAAGAAAATTCAGCATGAATGAAAACTGAGCTGCTCAATCTGTTGTTTTATGTTAGAATAGCATCCAAACAACAGGCCCATTACTGAAAACACGAACAGATCTTCCTTAAAGCATACCAACAACTTCTATCATGCTTACTGAAATTATGTGAATACTATCTTTGAAATGCGATACAAACGTTAACATTGAAATCTGAGAAAATAAAATGAATTATCAGATAGGGGAGTCTGATGTACTACTTCAAACAGCAGTCTCTACGTCACACTTTTCTTATAGCCCCACACATCTGTGGGGACTTCTTATTAAGCTAATTTCTTTTGATGGTATTAAGTATCAGAATTACCTTTAAAAGACAGAAAACCTTCTTGGTTTTTAAGCAAAACATGCCAACTAGATTTACTAAATCACTACTTCTCACTAAGCTTAAGTTGATTATTAATGTTTAAGCTAACAAATTCTGATATTAAAAGGACTGTACTTACATGTTAATGAAATCTCTTGCTTGCAAATAAGCCGGTAAAACTTAAATTTCTACTTCAGCAATGAAATTAGGCAACTGTAATACAATGAGGCCTATGCATTCCCAAAGGTCTTCAAAAGTGGCCACATGCACAGAGAAAGATTCCAACCATTTGAAGCTGATTTTAAATGGCAATTCATCAGAAAGACGTAAAAAGATTGACAGTACTTTGGGCTATCACTAATATTTCATATAATGATGATTTACAAACACTGATGAATATTTTCTGGCTAGCAGAAGGCTAAAAATTTTTTTTTAGAGTTTGAAGTTATTATTCCTAGATCATCTGTGAGGCACAAACTAATACTACATCAAAGATACATATAGATCATTATACTTCTTTGGGAAAAAAGCTCTCACTGAGCTTTCCAAAGAATGTCTTTTAATTTTCTTCCCTTCTTCCTGTTATCATTTTCAAAATAGAAATGCATACCATCCCCACGTCTGAAATTATTTAGAAAACTCTTTTAATCAAAAAAGGAAAGCTTACCTGAACTTGATGTTGTTCTTCTTGCCCTCAAAATGGGATAGCTGCCTACTTCTAAAGACTTGGTTAAGTCAAGATCATGCAAAATCAAGAGATATCCAGAGGACGTTGAGATCAACATTTTGGAACAATCTGGTGTTAATCTCATCCGCATGAGAAAACGTGTGTGAAAGAATTTCTTATGTGGACATCCATCTTCTGTACACCTTCAGAAGAAATCAAACCAACAAAACCTAGTTATCAAGTTTTCAGAAACATAAACATTCAGTGATAGTTATATTTTTGCCCTTCCAACTAGAATTTACACTCAATGTATACTCAGACTTATACAGATGAAGAATTTTTGCTCACCATTCCTTTATCCATCTCTTTAATTTTTTAAAAAAAGATTATTCTTTTATTAAGTAAAACTTTGTTGAGGAAAACTCTCACTTTTTGTTGCTCTGAAAATCTTTATTTCACTGTTTTTGATTAAAAGTTTAACTGAGCTTATCTATAAGGGTTGATAGTTACTTCTTTCTAAATAGGATAATATTTCATTGAGTTCTGGCTTCCATTGTTGTTATTTTATTATTTTTTTTCCAACAATAATTATGATATTTATTTAAAGTAATACATTTACAGCCCAGATAGTTCTACATTGTACATTTCAGGTTTAACCAGCTTCATAAAAATACTTGAGAACAGCTGTACCCACAGATTTAGACTACTAAATTGCTTCTTTGCCCATTCTTCTCTCTCTCTTCTTTCCCGAATAACCTCTTTCAGATACGGTTCAAGGTAGAATTTATCCTCCTCATATTTTGTCCACTGCTCTTTAGGCAGGATCTGCTGCCTCATGCTGAGGTCCAGTGCTCTCTTAATGCGAAACACTCTGTCGTTATAAAGGTTCTCAGGAAGCCTTCTTATGGCTTTTTACATCGTCATTCTCATGTATTGTGTCATCTCGCATTAAGCCCAGTTTATTGAACCCGGCAGCGTTGTAATACCATTTTCGAATACCCTCCAGCCACCTGCTTGATGCTGAAACAACTGGCCAGCCCGCCATGTTGACCTGACACCCATTGTTGTTATTTTAAAGTTATCACTTGAATTGTTACTTTGGATACTTTTTTTTCCTTGACTAATCTTCCCTTGTCTTTGGAGTATTGCAGTTTCACTCTGACGTCCATAAATGTTGATTTCTTATTATTGATCTTCCCTGAGATTCGTTTGACTTTCCAAATCTTAAGATTCAAATTGTTTGTATATTCTGGAAGATTTTACATCATTATTCCAATGTTGCCTCTCACCTGTTTCTCAATTCTTTTGGAGTTTTAAATAGATACTTGAAACACTCCCATAAGACTCTTGTCTCATAACTGCTCTTTCATGTTTTCTATCTCCTCACCTCCATATATTGCCTTCTGGGTAATTTTTCAGTATCTCTCTTAATCTGTTGTATAAACTGTTTCTGCCACTTGTTTTTATAAATTTCAGCAGTACTTTTTTTTTTTTTTTTACTTCTTTAAGTTCTATTTGGCTTTATTTCAAATCTGCATGATCTTTTGGATAGATTTTTATTCCTTGCCTAATATTTTTTATTCCCCATTTTATTTCCTTGTTAATTATTTTTAAAACTGTGAAATGTATCATCCTTACAGAAAAGTACATAGATAAACCACTTGTAGAGTTTAAAGAAAAGTGAAGATTTTCAATTAGCCTGGTTGCAGGCTCCTCAAAGATACAGTATTTTGAGTTTTCTGTCATTGTGGTGTTTCTCTTCAAGGCAAGTTTGTTGTAGTGCTTTGGTAGGATTCTCATAAATGGTGATCTATAAAATAGGGCATTTTTTCTAATAAAAAATTCAATTCACAAAAAAAAAAAAAAAAAGAAAAGTGAACATCTGTAACTCACCCCCCATGTTAAGAAGTAGAACAATACCAATACTTTAAAAGTCTCCTGTTTCTCTCCCCTTGTTGCATCCTTCAGTCAGCCTTGCAGCGCTTCAAGCATGCAATGTCTTTTCTTATCTGAGAGTAGAGTTTTTCTAAAATTTAAGTCTGCTTCTCCCTCTGTAGTCTCTATATTCCAAAATATCTCCCCATTTGTTTAGGTCTTTACATTAGACACTTTTGTCAAATGTTTGATTATCTTTTGACTGTCTGCTCATAGTTAAGAGTGAGGAACTAAAAAGGTGACTGGGAACTCTGAGTGCAAGGGCAGGCTTGAGCTTCACTAAATAGGGAGACGCCATTTTTTAAGGAACTTCTAATGTCAGTATCTTTAGTTCAATAGCTCAAAGAACTCTCAGGATCTCTGAATTCAATATTCAGTGTGCATATGGTTATTTAGTCCCCCTGATTTTGGTCAGGTACTCAAAGCCTTCAACTGTGTCTGGCATCCTTTAATATAGAGGGATTTCTATTTTACCGTCTTTAGAGAATAAGATTTAAGATTTCTGCTGAAATACAAGGAGGTAAATCATCCAGCAGTATGGATTAAGAGAAGAGATGTAAGTTCTTAAATATCTTTCATTTAAATCCTTGTTTTAGCTACCCTTTCTACTACAGAGTACTCAGAGTTGCCAGTTCTTGTGATTTTTAAGGATTTTGTATAAACTGTCTTAAGTTCTTAACATTTTCCACTGCTAGTTTAGGATTCAGCTTTCTTGTACTTATTAAGTTTAAGTAAGTTGCTAAGATGGTTGTCACTCGTCCTCCTGCTTTACAGATTTTAAAATTTTATTGTCATTGCTTTCTTTCCTGTTTCCCCATCTTACGAGTTTATAGCCTTCATTTAAAGTTTGTTTGTATTTTAGAGGAATCTTTTCATTCACAGGCTCTATTTAGGTCTTATAATAACATAAATAAAATTTTAGTTTTCCCCATAATGGTTATACAAATCTTCTGCTGTAATTTATTCCTGTGTACCAACTAAAATTTTTAAGAGTATTTTATTTATTTAATTTGGCCACACTACATGGCATACAGGGTCTTAGGTTCCAGACCAGGGATTGAACTTACTATGACCCTTACACTGAAAGCATGGAGTCTTAACCATTGGACCATCAGGGAAGTCCCCAGCTAAATTTTTTAATTATTAAAATTTATGTACTTAAAAATTTTAAATTACTTAAAGTGATATATAGGAACACTACTGATTTTTATATTTTGATCTTATATCAACAGTTGTATTAACTCTGATTCTAATAATTTGTCAGTAGAATTTCTAGGGTTTTCTATCTAGTCCATGTGTCTAAAAACTGTGGCCTATGGGCAAAATCTGGATTACTGCCTGTTTTTTTTTTTTAATTAATTATTTTTGGTTGCTGGGTCTTCAGTGCTGCACATGGGCTTTCTCTAGTGGCAGCGAGCAGGGGCTTCTCACTGGTGGCTTTTCTGGTCGCACAGCACAGGCGGCAGGCGCATGGGCCTCAGTAGTTGTGGTGCACAGGTTTAGCTGCTCTGTGGCATGTGGAGTCTTCCTGGACCAGGAGTTGAACTCGTGTCCCCTACAATGGCAGGCAGATTCCTAGCCACTGTACCACCAGGGAAGTTCTCATTGCCTGTTTCTATATAGAAAGTTTGTTGGAACACAGCCATACTCATTCATGTATTATCTATGACTGCTCAGAGACAATAGAAGGTGTGTGAATGCTACGTCACTTCGCTTGTCTGACTTGTTGTGACCCCATGGACTGTAGCCCACCAGGCTGCTCTGTCCATGGGATTCTCCAGGCAAGAATACTGGAGTGGGTTGCCATTTCCTCCTCCAGAGGATCTTCCCAACCCAGGGGTCGAAGCTGCATCTCTTAAGTCTCCTGCATTGGCAGGCAGGTTCTTTACCACTAGCGCCACCTGGGAAGCTCCAGTAGAACACACAAAGTCTAAAATATTTATTACACAGTGGTTTATAGAAAGTTTGCCAGCCCCTGATATAGACAATCATATCATCTGTGAATGTTGTTTCATTTTTTCTTTTCCAATCCTTATATATTCCAATCCTTATTTATTTTACTGCACCAACGAGGACCCTGCCTCCCTCCACACTAAAACAATAGTGAACAGTAATAGTAATAGCAAGCATGTTCTCCTTCCTGATTTTAAAGAGAAAACTTCTAAAATTTCACCATTTAAAAATGTGCTACAGGGTTTTAGTGCATACTTTTAATGGGTTTCCTTCTATGTCTAGCTAATTAAGATATTGTTTTTAACAGTTTTATCATGGTATAATTTACATACCATAAAACTCATTCATTTTAAGTGTACAATTAAATTATTTTTTTTTAGTAAATTTACCGAGTTGTGCAGTCATCAATATAACCTAATTTAGAACATTTTCATCACTTCCCTCTTCCCCATTAGTAGTTGCTCCCTTTCCGACTCCCAGGCACAGGCAACCAGTACTACTTCCTGTCTCTATAGATCTGCCTGTTGTTGACATTGCATATAAATAGAATCATACAGTAAATTGTCTTCTGGTTTAGCTTTTTCAATTAACTTTTCTGAGCTTCTTTGACACTGTAGCACCTAACAGTTTGTTCATTATCACGTAGTATTCTACTGTATAAATACATCATCACATGTTGTTCATCCTTTTACCAGTAGATAAGTATTTGAACTGGTTCTATTTTCTTCTGCCATTATGAATAATACTATTATAAGCATTCTTTGTGCAGACATATGTATTCATTTCTCTTGGGTAGATACCTAGAAGTGGAATTGCTGGATCACATGGCAACTCTTATGTTTAACATTTTAAGAAGCTGCCAAACTGTTTTCTAAAATAGCCGTATCACTTATTTTCCTACAGTAAGCAAATGTGAGGTTCTGGTTTCTTCACACTCTTGCCAGCTTCTGTTGCTGTCTTTTTGGTTAGAGCTATCTTATTGAATATGAAGTGGTATCTTATTTCAGTTTTAATTTGCATTTCTTTTAAGACTAATGATGTCATACATCTATCCAGGTGCTTATTAATTATTTGCATATTGCCCTTGGTGAAATGTCTATGTAAACATCTCGCCTATTTTTAAAGTGAGTTATTTGTATACATATAAGTGAGCTGGAAGTGTGTTCTTTATACATTCTGGACATAAATCCTTTAAGTAAATGTGATCTACAAATATGCTATCCCATTCTGTAGTATTTCTACAGAAATACTTAGTGTCATTTGATGTACAAAGCTTTTTAACTTTAATGAAGTTCATTTTATCAATTTTTAAAATCAGTTTGGTGTTGTATGAAAATTCACTCACATGTTTTCTTCTAAGAGTTATATAGTTTCAGCTCTTAAGTTCAGGTTGAAATCCATTTTGAATTCATTTCTGTGATGTGAGATAATGGTCTAAATTCATCTCTTTGCATGTGGGTATCTGGTTGCTCATATCATTTGTTGAACAGACTATCCTTTCCTGAACCACTGAATTACCTTAGCACCTTTGTTGAAAATCAGCTGATCATAAATGTAAGGGTTGATTTCTGGACTCTCAATTTTGTTCCCTTAATTTATGTTAGATATCTATCCTATGCCAGTACCATCTTGCCTTGATTACTATGGCTCTGTAGAAATTTCTGAAATCAGGAAGTGTGAATTTTCCAAATTCATTCTTCCTTTTGAAGACTGTTTTGGTTATTCTGGGTTATTTGTATTTCCATACAAATTTTAGAATTGGTTTGACAATTTGTCCAAAAACAAGGCAGCTAGAGTTGATAGGGATTGCACTCAATCTATATATTAATTTGAGAGAATTGCCATCTTAATGATATTGAGATCCATGAGCATGGAATGGTCTCTCCATTCACTTATATCTTATATTTTATTCTTTTTGATGCTATTATGAGTGGAATTTTTCTTTTCATTCTTTTTTGGACTGTTCATTGCTCATGAACAGAAATACAGTTTTATATATGAATCATATATCTTATGACCTTGCTGAACTTATTAGTTCTAGTAGTTTTGTGAATTCAAACTTTTTAATATATAAGACCATATCTTATATAGATAATTTTACTTCTTTCTTTCCAATCTAAATGCCTGTTATTTTTCTTGTCTGAATGTACTTTCCGTGCATGTCCAGTAAGATGTTGTATGAAAGTGGTAAGAGGAGGCATCCTTGCCTTGTTCCCAGTCTTAGTGGGGGTGTTTTTAGTCTTTCAACACCGAGTATGATTTGAGCTGTAGGCTTTTTATAGCCGTCCTTTATCAAGCTGAAAAAGTTCCTAAGAGTTTCATCACAGATGGTGGATATTGGATTTTGTCAGGTGTTTTTCCTGCCTTGGATGATTGTATATATAGGCTTTGACCTTTATTAATATATTACACTAATTGATTTTTAGACGTTTAACCAACCCTATCTATATTCCTGGAATAAATTCCACTGGTTGTGACATATAATCCCTTATATATGTTGCTAGGTTAGATTTGCTAATATTTTGTTGAGAATTTTTATCAAACTATCAGGAGAAGGATATTGGCCTGTAGTTTTCTATTCTTATGATGTTTGTCTGGGTTGGTAGCAGAGTAATACTAGCCTCATAAAATGAATTGGTAAGTGATCTCCCTTCCTCTCTATTTTCTATAATACTTTGTGAAAGATTGATATTATTTATTCTGTAAATGTCAGGTAAAATTCACCAAACTTCATAAGTGAAGACTTATGAGTCTGGGCTTTTCATTGTGGGAAGATTTTTAAATTGCCAATACAATTTCTTTACTTGCTATATAGGTCAGTAGGTCTAGAGATTTTCTGTTTGCTCTTGAGTTAGTTTAAATAATTTGTGATTCTGCAGGTACTTGTTTATCTAAGTTGTCTGATTTGTTGCCATAAGTTGTTCATATGTTCCTTTGTGGGGCTTCCCTGATGGCTAAGCGGGTGAAGAATCTGCCTACAATGCAGGAGACACAGGAGTCATGGGTTCAGTCCCTGGGTTGGGAAGATCCCCTGGAGGAGGAAATGGCAACGCACTCTATTCTTGCTGGGAAAATCCCATGGACAGAAAAGCCTGGTGGGCTACAATCCAAAGAGTTGCAAAGAGTAGGATACAACTGAGCAACTAAGCACATATTCCTTTTTAGTCCTTTTAATTTCTGTAATGATGTACCTTTTGTTTTAATTATGAATGATTGTTGAATTTTATTCTTCAGTTGATACAGTCATAAAGATTTATCTATTTAATCTGTTAATGTGATAAATTATACTAACAGAATTTCTACTGGTAAGTTGTCTTTTCATTTCTAGAATAAACCGAAAGTGGTCATGATTATTTTGATTAATTTCTTACAGGATCTTTTTTTTTTTAGAATATTCACATCTACATTCATATTACAGACTGAACTTTCATTGTGAATTTAGGTGTCAAGGTCACACCAGCTTCATACCTAAGGTAAGAATTCCATTTTTCTGCAATCTGGACAGTTTAATAAAATTGGAATGTTCTGTTTCTTGTAATATTTGGTAGTAGTCACCTGTAAAACTGACATGCTGCTGTTTTATTAGTAGATATGTTTTAATTGACTTTTTTTTTTCATTTCTCTAATGGTTAAAGCAGAGGTGATGTTCCGAATATTTAAATAACCAGCCCTGCATGAAAACTAGCCAGAGTTGATGCTGGAACTGGATCCTCAGTTCCAGAGTCTCAGTGCTGGAGCTGGACCCTGCACTTAGCTTACTGTGTAAAAGGGACGTTGGCTACTAGGTCATAAAGAGAGATATTGAGGGAGGCACTCCAGAGAGCTCCGAGGGTGCCCAGAGGGTGCTAGGGCGTGACGCCTGAGGGTGACTCACGACTGTGACTGCCTATCAGTCTGGAAGACATCCAATCTTTCAACAACCTTCTCAGCTGAACCAGTGCATCGTGGTTAAATATCTGTCCTGGTAATGTCTACTTAAGGTTTTCTATTTCTTCCTTGATCACTTCTGCAAAGGTGTATTTTTTTGGGTAATCTGTCAGTTTCATCAAAGTTTTCAAGTATATTGGCAGAAAAGTGATCTTATTATTTTATTCTATATTGTATTTATTATTGTCTCTCATTGTTGAGATTGTGTCATCTCTCTTTTTTCCTTAATGTATCTTACCAGAGAAGAACAAGCTTTTAAAAAATCTTTATTGTACTTTCATTTTCTGTTTCATTAATTTCTGCTTTTATCTTAATTATTTCTATGTATCTACTTTCAACAGATTTACTTTTTTATCTTTTTCAAGTTTTTTGAGTAAGATGTTTAGTTCATTAATTTTTAGTCTTAGTTCATTAATTTTTAGTCTATCTTTTGACTTCATTATGACTTTTTTCTTTGATCCATCAATTATTTAGGATGTAAGTTTATAGGTCTCCAAACCTGGGAATTTTAATTTACCTGTAGTTAATTAAACTGTACTGAGGTCAAAGAAAAGATTTGTGTGATAACAATTCTTTGATACTGGTTGAGACTTATTACTTTGTAGTCCAGAACACACTCAATTTTTGTACATGTTCAAACTCTGCTTCAGAGGATGTATTCACTATTATTTGGCAGCAGAATTCTACATCTGCCAACTAAGTCAACATTATTAATAACATTAAAATCTTCTAAATTAAAAAATAATTAGTTCTAAGTTTAAACAGATATGCTTGTCTTTTTTTTTTTTGATATGCTTGTCTTAAAAATAATCAGTAGCTCTACGCTTGGCTCAAACACTGTGCATAACTAGAAATGTTTAAGAATATTCCCCTAGTTTTACATATGAGCTCTAAAAATAATATCTCAGAAATGTTATAATTATTTCCCAAACTTCAGCTCTTTCAGTTCTCTATCAGGAGATACCCTATCGAGGTGTTTCACAATACAGGCATTAGTGACAGTTTAGATGGGATGACGGGTCCACTGTGCAAACTACCCCATGCACTGCAGGGTGTTTACAAACTCTGATCTCTGCTGACTAAATGTGAGTAGGAATCCTCTTCTCTTCTCCTGTAGCGACAACTAAAACTGCACCACACATTATTTCTAAACATTCCCCTAACATCAGTATTACTCTGAGAAACTACTCTTTTAATGCGTGAAAACAAACTTCAAAATTTACAAAATAGATTTAGAATTGAAGGATCAAAGGAAAACATTTCAGTTCCAAGAAGGAAATAACAAAATATTTTTCCTTAAATTCAGGAAATTCATCTTATAAACCAGTTTTCATCATTAACTTGGTCTTGGTTAAGTATTTGGTACGTGGTCTCTTTTCTACATAATTTTCTCCAAATTTTTTAGTCACGATATATGACTAACTGCAAAGAACTAAAGACAGAATCACTTTTTGATTGTTTTCCCCAAAGCTAGTTTCTTTCTTCTAAAGAACCATGAGAGCTAAGACCGAACACTGAGGTTTTTTTTTTTTTTACCATTTTAAAAACATTTTTTTGTTGTTCATAATCCTAACATAGTCTCCTATTCACAAACCTGTTGGTGTCCCAAATAATGACATTTCCATCAAATCCTGACGTTACTAAGAGTCTTGTATTAGTATCATATTCGATGTTCTTCACCCAGCTAGTGTGACCATGTAAAGTGCATACTTTCGTGTTCAGTTTTCTCAGATCCCACAGGGCTATTGTAGTGTCATCAGAACAGGTAGCAAACAGCCGGTTATCAAGAAATCTACAAAGCAGAAAAGAAAAACTGGTTTATTTAATCTCTTATTAAGGAAAACTGCTACGTTACCTAATCAAGAAAACAAACCAAAGGACTACAAACTCACTGTACAAACCCAGTGATTCTAACATATAATAGTAGTAAGTATATTTCACATAACCAGAGGATACTAGGAGTTAATGAGGACCATGTTGTAATTTTATCTACTTGTGTTAAATTATTTTATTGAAAACCAGGAATAGAGGTGGGTGTTTAAAGAACAGTGCTAGAGAAAATGAATTTTAGAATCTGTATAGAAAACACAAATGGTAGACAATAGGAGACAAAGGAGATTTTGAATACTTAATGCAGGTGAAACATGTTAAGCATAAAAGTGTTCAAAATTATGACAGATATTTACTTTACTACAAATAACATCACTTTCTATTTAGTGTACATTTCTCTTTAAAATATATTTACATATAAAAATTTTTAATCAAAGTGACAGTGTTTAGTCACTCAGTTGTGTCCTACTCTTTGTGACCCCATGGACTGTAGCCCACAGGGTCCTCTGTCCATGAAATTCTCCAGGCAAGAATATTGGAGTGGGTTGTCAGTCCCTTCTCTAGGGGATCGTCCTGACCCAGGGATCGAACCTGGGTCTCCTGCATTACAGGAAGATTCTTTATCAATTGAGCCACCAGGAAAGCCCAATTAATTCAAAGGCATTCCCCAAATAATCTCACTTCTAGGACAACGAAGAAGAAATGGAAAAAATTCTTAAAAAGGTACACTCTTGAACCAAGATTGAACCAGGAAGAAATAGAAAATATGAACAGATCAATTATCAGTAATGAAATTCAATCATAATTTTGAAAGTCCTCACAGGGAATTCCCTAATGACCCAATAGTTAGAACTCTGCTTTCACTGCTGAGGGCCAGGTTCCATCCCTGGATGGGGAACTAAGATCCTGAAAGCCACATGGCACAGCCAAGTAAATAAATAAATAAATACATTCTAAAATTTTTAAATAAAAACTCCCCATAAACCAAAGTCCAGGACCAAATGGCTTCACAGGTGAATTCTACCAAACATTTAGGGAAGAGTTAAAATCTATCATTCTCAAACTATTCTAAAAAACTGCAGAGGAAGGAACACTCTCAAACTCATTCTATGAGTTAGTACCCTGATACCAAAACCAGTCAAAGATATCACACATGCACATAGTAATTACAGGCCAGTATCACTGATAAACACAGATGCAAAAATCCTCAACAAAATATTAGCAAACTAAATACAATATGAAAAGGATCATACAACATGATCAAGTCAGATTTTATCCCAGGGATGAAAAGATTTTTCAATATCCACAAATCAATGAGTGTGATAAACCACCTTAAGAAACTGAAGAGTAAACACCATATGATCATCTCAACATATGCAAACAAAGCTTTTGATAAAGTTCAGCATCCATTTATGATTAAAAACTCTCCAGAAAGAAGGTATAGAAGGAATCTGGCTTAATATAAGGCGATATATGACAAAGCCACAGCTAACATCATACGCAATGGTGAAAAGCTGAGGGCATTTCCTTTTACCACATTATCAATCAGAGACATATCAATATGTCTTTTGTTACCCAAAAATTGTTTACCAGAGACATTTCAATATTCATTTACATAACAAATTACCAGTCACAGGCATTAGTTTCTGCAAAATCCCCCAGTCAATAAGGTGTTAAGATCAGAAACAAAACAAGGATGTCCATTTTGAAGTCCTAACCACAGCAATTAGAGATGAAAAAGAAATAAAAGGACTCCAAATAGGAAAAGAAAAAGTAAAACTCACTGCTTGCAGATGACATGATACTACATAACAGAAAATCCTAAAGATATCACAGAAAACTATTAGAGCACATCAACAAATTTGGTAAAGTTGCAGGATACAAAATATACAGAAATCTGTTGCAGTTCTATATGCAAACAATGAACTGTCAGAAACAGAAATTAAGGAAACAATCCATTTACCATCATATAAAATACCTAGGAATAAACCTACCTAAGGAGATAAAAGACCTATACTTAGAAAACTATAAAACACTGATGCAAGAAACTGATGAGAAGACAACACAGAAAGATATGTGTCCTTGGGATAGAAGACCTACTATTATTGTTAAAATGACTATACTGCCCAGGACAGTCTACAGATTCAGTGCAATCCCTATCAAGATGCCAGCGGCATTTTTCACAGAACTAGAACAAATAATTTTAAAATTTGTATGGAAACACAAAGACCCCAGATAGCCAAAGTAGTCTTGAGAAAGAACAGAGGTGTGAGAATCGTGCTCTCTGACTTCGGACTATCCTTTGCTGTGCTTAGTCACTCCTTGTGTCCGACACTTTGCGACCTCATGGACTGTAGCCCTCCAGGCTCCTCTGTCCATGGGGATTCTCAATGCAAGAATACTGGTGGGCTGCCATGCCCTCCTCCAGGGGATCTTCCCAACCCAGGGATCGAACTTAGGTCGCCAGCACTGCAGGCAGATTCTTTACCATCTGAGCCACCAGGGAAGCCCTCAGACTATACCGCAAGCTACAATAGTCAAAGCACCATAGTACTGGCACAAATCACACACACAGATCAATGGAACCGGATGGGCAGCCCAGAAATAAGCCCACACACCTATGGTCAATTAATCTATGAGAAGGAGGCAAGAATATACAATGGAGAAAAGACAGTTTCTTCAATAAGTAGTGCTGGAAAACTAGACATCTAGAGAATAAAATTTGAACATTCTCTAACACCATATACAAAAATAAATTCAAAATGGATTAATGACCTAAATGTAAGACCAGATACTATAAAACTCCTAGAGGAAAACATAAGGCAGAACAGTGTTTGAAATAAAACACAGTATTTTTTTTTTTTTTTTGGATCTGTCTCTTTTTTGGCCAAAAAGTTCATTTGGCCAATCCAATATAATGGAATACTACTCAGCCATAAAAGGGAAAGAAATAATGCCATTAGCAGGGGCATACAAATGAGGTATACCAACGGCCAGAAAGCACATGAAAAGATGCAAATCTTTTGAAAAACATGCTGGACACTGCTAATTATCAGAGAAATTATTATTATACTAAGTGACATTATTATACTAAGTGAAGTGTCAGAAAGAGAAGTAACACATGATATCACTTACATGTGGAATCTAAAATATGGCACAAATGAACCTATCTACAGAACAGAAACAGACTCACAGACACAGAGAACAGACTTGTGATTGCCAAGGGGTGGGGGTGCTGGGCAGGAGAAGGATGGACTGGGAGTCTGGGGTCAGTGGATGCAAACTAATATATTTAGAATATGGATAAACCACAAGGTCCTGCCTGTATACGCTGTATAGCACAGGGAACTATCTCTAATCTGGTGGGATGAGACATAGTGGAAAAGAACATAGAAAAAGAATGTATACATGTGTGTAACTGAGTCACCCACAGAGCAGAAACTAGTGCAACTTGTATAAATCAGTTATACTTCAAATTAAAAAAAAAAGAGGTGGTACATATATACAATGGAACCTTACTCAGCTGTAAAAAAGAATGAGATACCTAGAATTCAGTATAAAAAAACAGATGCATAGAAATAATACAAATATTAAGAAACATAAATAGAAAAAAAAAAAGAAATAATACCAGTTGGAGCAACATGAATGGTCCTAGATAGTATCATGCACACATGCTCAGTTGTATCCAACTCTTTGTGATCCCATGGATTGTAGCCCACCAAGCTCCCCTATACGTGGAATTTTCTAGGCAAGAATACTGGAGTAGGTTGCCATTTCCTACTTCAGGGGATCTTCCTGGCCCAAGGATTGAACCTGTGTCTTTTGCACCTCCCACACTGGCAGGCATTCTTTACCACCGTGCTGCCTGAGAAGCCCTGGAGGTTATCATACTAAGTAAAACAAATCAGTCAGAAAAAGACAAATACCATATAATGTCACTTACATGTGTGGAATTTTAGAAAAATGATATAAAGGAACTTATTTACAAAACAGAAATAGACTCACAGCCTTAGAAAACAAGCTTATGGTTACCAAAGGGGAAAGGGGGTAGGAGTTTGGGATTAACATATACACACTACTACACATAAAACATAACAAGGACCGACACATACATATACACATACATACATACACGTAACTATATATATATAAAAAACCTAAGCTACTTTGCTGCACACCTGAAACTGATACAACATTGTAAACCAACTATAGTCTAATACAAAATAAAAATTGTTTTTAAATGAAAAAAGGACTTCGGGCTGGAAGACGTTGTTCCTTAGTGATTCTATGTATTTCAGAATAATTTTATACGATGTATAATTTGTGAACCACATTAATAAATTAATAGAAAAATTTAAGCTTAAAGACTTTTGTACAGTAAAGGAAATTACTGACAAAGTAGTCTGAAAAGACAACCTACTGAATGGGAGAAATTACTGCAAATGATATGACTTGTTAAAGGGTTAATATCCAAAATACATAAACAGCTTACACAACTCAACATCAAAAAAACAAACAACCCAGTTAAAATATGGGCAGAGGAAAACAGATGTTTTTCCAAAGTTGAAATGCAGATGGCCAACAGGCACATGAAAAGATGCTCAATATCAATAATAATCAGGGAAACATAAATTTAAAAATCACCATGAGATATCATCTCACACCGGTCAGAATGGTTATCATCAAAAAGAATATAAATATCAAATGTTGGTATATATGTGGAGAAAAAGGAACCCTTATACACTGCTTGTGGGAATGTATGGATATAGGCACTGTGGAAAACAGAGGTTTCTCAAAAAAGTAAATTAGATTTATATGACCCAGCAATTCTACTCCTGGATATATATCTGAAAAAAACATTCAAAAATATATATGCATTCCAATGTGCACAGCAGCATTATTTACAATTGCTGTTGTATGAAAACAACCCATGTGTCTTATCAATAGATGAATGGATAAAGAAGATGTGGTGTATATATATGGAATACTAGACATAAAAAGGAATGAAATTTTGCCTGCAGCAAAATGGATGGACTTGGAGGGCATTATGCTAAGGGAAATAAGTCAGACAGAGAAAGACGAATACTATATGATATCATTTACAAATGGAATCTAAAAAATACAACAAATTGGTGAATAAGACAAAAAAGAAGAAGATGAGCAGATACAGAGAATAAACTAGTGGTTACCAGCAGTGGGAAGAGGGAAGCAAGGAGGGGCAGAAAAGGGATAGGAAGGGGAAAGGGGATGGTTATTACGGGATTATATGAAATCATCTATGTGAAACTTTTTAAAATTGTAAAGTAAAAGTGAAAGTTGCTCAGTCAAGTCTGACTCTTTGTGACCCCATGGACTATACAGGCCATGGGATTCTCCAGGCCAGAATACTGGAGTGGGTAGCCGTTCCCTTCTCCAGGTGATCTTCCCAATCCAGGACCAAACCCAGGTCTCCCACATTGCATGCTGATTCTTTACCAACTGAGTCACCAGGGAAACCCTTAAAATTGTAACGCACTACAGAATTTTTTAAATCTTTCATTCACCAAAAAAGGGGGAAAACATGCCATCATTTTTAAACTATTAAACTGGAGTGGGTAGCCATTCCCTTCTCCAGGGCATCTTCCCAACCCAGGGATCAAACCCAGGTCTCCTGCACTGCAAGCCAATTCTTGACCATCTGAGCCACCAGGGAAGCCCATTATTTCAAATGCATTCCCCAAATAATCTCACTTAGCGACAGTTTATTAGGATCAGTCAAGATTACAAAATAATTAACAGTTTTCCAAGGCAATAGAAATGAAAGAAAAAATAGATAAATGGCACATATGCAAACTTATAAGCTTTTCCATAGCAAAAAAACCATAAACCAAACAAAAAGACAACCTACAGACTGGGAGAAAGTACTTGCAAATGATGTGACCTCCAAGGGCTTAATTTCCAAAATTTACAGAAGCTTGTACAACTTACTAACAAAAAACCCAATTAAAAAATGGGCAGAAGACCTATACAGACATTTCTCCAAAGAAAACATCTAGATAGCCAATAGGCACATGAAAAGATGTTCAACAATCAGAGAAATGCAATTCAAAACTACAATGAGGTATCACCATACACCAGTCAGAATGGCCATCATTAAAAAGTGTACAAATAATTAATGCTGGAGAGTGTGTAAAGAAAAGGGAACCCTTCTACAATGTTGGTGGGAATGTAAACTGGTATAAGCACTATGGAAAACAGTATGGAGGTTCCTTAAAAAACTAAAAACAGAACTGTCATATGATCCAGCAATCCCATTCCTGGGCATATATCAGAAAAACTCTTAATTCAAAAAAATATATGTACCCCAATGTTCATAGCAGCATTATTACAATAGCCAAGACACAGAAGCAACCCAGATGTCTGTGGACAGATGAATAAAGATGATGTAATATATATACACATATATAAAGGAATACTACTCAGCCATAAAAAAGAATGAAATGCCATTTGCAGTAACATGGATGGACTTAGAGATTATCATACTAAATGAAGATAGCATATAATATCACTCATATGTGGAATCTAAAAGATGATATACAAATATTCACAAAACAGAAACAGACTCACAGCCCAAGAAAACAAACTTATGGTTACAAAAGGGAAAACGGGGTGGATAAATTAGGAGTTTGAGATTAGCAGATACAAACTATTATAACACAGATAAACAACAAGATCCTACTGTATAGCACAGGAAATTATGTTAAATATGTTGTAATAAACCATTATGGAGAGAATATGAAAAGAATATATATAACTGAATCATTTGCTGTACCCCAGAAAACACATTGTAAATCAATTATACTTCAATAAAAAAAACAGAACAATTAAAATACTCTATAATTCAGATTTTAATTATTTTACACTAATTTCTCAGTGAGAAATCTTAAATATTTACAAATATTTAAAAATTATAACCTATCACATTTTAATTTCTGCTTAATTCAACATTAGGATGCTTTCTCTAACATATACTATTATATGTAACTACCTTCTCTCTCAAAGAAAAGAATTCTGGAGCTTCCTCCAAGATAAAATTATATAGAATTATTTTCTATCAGAAATCCCTATCCACAAGCACCATAATGGCCTTCCTGAAACAACAATTTAAAAAATTCCCGGCTTTTGTACAGGCTGTTTCTGCTACCTGAAACCACACTCTCCCTACCTCCTGACCTGGCTAACACTTGCTTCCTTTTTAATACTCAACAATTAGCCCTTCTAGGAAGGCATCTCTCTATATCATCTGGGCCAGATTTACTGATCTAATCTCCCAAAGCACTCTACACTTCTATCACAACACTTAATGTTACAGTGTAAGGAATAACTTTAAAAGGCTATAAACTCCTTGAAGAAAGGCAAAACCTATGTTCGTAACTCATGGTTAGATCTTGTAGTACCCAACACACACAGTCCTACTCACAAATTCACAAATATTTATTAAATGAATGAGCACTTCACTGCCTAGTGGAGAAGCTATAAATATATAGGTATACAAAATAAATATGTTGAGTAAGCAAAGAAAAGAGGACAGTTAGGAAATGTGTCATGCTGGTGTGTTTTTTTAAAAAAGAGCAGGAACTCCCTAAGGGCAAGGGGTAAGCAAAGGTATAAAGGTACGTACAGGGATGGTGTACCCTGAGGCAACAGCAGTTAGATGTGCTGTGTGTAGGAAACTAGAGTCAAGTAGAGAATAAATCATGGAATCATTCTATAGTGATTCCCAATAACTATTTCTTAATTATAAATATATGTCCACTGAAAGTATTTTTTAAATGGAAAAAATCCACTACCAAAAATAACCACTGAAATTGATATTTCACTTAATTCATGTATCTCATGCTTAATATTATTTCAGAAATATTTTGCATGTAATTATTTATTGACAAAATAATTTTTAATGGCTGAATAGCATTCACTATGGGTGAATCATAATCTTTTCTCTTTTTTAAACTAATTTGCAAATTGCTGGATGTTTAGATTGCTGCCAATTTACTACTATTCAAAACACTATAATGAACATCATGACAGTCAAACATTAACCACATTCCTAGTTATTTTTCTAAATACATTTGCAGAAAAATGTATTGCTAAGTAAAAAGGGACTTTTTATATGTAAGGCTTTTGAATATAAATAGCCAAATTGTCCTCAAAAGAACATACTAATATCTAGTTCCACGAGCAGTTAGAAGAGTGTCTGTTTCTCCAAATCCTTCCCACACAAGTTATACCTTAATTCTGTTAAGTGCAACGGAAAAGATATCACCTTGTTTTAAGCTGAAATGTTTATTTTTAGTAAAGTTAAACTTTTTTTTCATATTAATTGGAAGATTCTATTTCTTCTGGGAACTGCTATTCCATATTCCTTACTGATTTCCCTCCTGCAATATTTTGTTATTGAGTTATAAAATCTGTTTATAATGAGGATAATATACTTATTTTTCAAATACAGTATGTTGAATGTTTTACATATGTTTCTATCTTTAAATATAATTTATATTTTTTACTATATGAAAAATTTAATTATATTATGAAATCCATTTTTCCCCTTATAGTTTTAAATTTACTGATGAGGCTTTTTAAAGTAAAAGTATTTCAAAGACTTCCACACTTGACAGGAATTATATGATTTTAAAAAGTACAAAATTACAAGGGCTAATGGAAAGTCAGTCAAACTTTTTAAACTGATTATCATCATAAAAGCATCTTAATACATTTGAAAAATTTAGGGGAAAAAATCTAAGATATTTTATTTAGTATAGAAAATACATAATGTACATATGGATTTAAAACCCCAGTGGGATTATACTGCTGTAGACCATACCAGTCCACCCTGAAGGGTTTTAAGCAATAAAGTAACATGATTAGTTAAGACTTTCAGAAGAATCTCTGAGCTGACCAGGTTCCAAAAGTATATTAATAAAAAATAAAGTGAGGGATCAGTTTAAAAATTTTGTCAATAAAGTCACTGAAAAAAATTACCATTGTTGTATATAAGGATATTTTCATTATCAGTAATGCAGAAAATAATCATGGAAAAAAGTTAGTAATTTTGAACTGAATAAGTTTAATGAAAAATTCAATACTTAGACTTTAGTTTTCTAATTTTTTGCCTCAAAGTACATGTTCAGTTATTCAGTCATGTCCGACTCTGCGACCTATAGACTGCAGCATGCTAGGCTTCCCTGTCCTTCACAATCTGCTGGAGTTTGCGCAAACTCATGTCCATTTAATCAGTGATGCCATCCAACTATCTCATCCTGTTGTCCCCTTCTCTTGCCTTCAATCTTTCCCAGCATCAGGTTCTTTTCCAGTGAGTCGGCTCTTTGCATCAGGTGGCCAAAGTATTGGAGCTTCAGCTTCAGCATCAGTCCTTTCAATGAATATTTAGTGTGGATTTCCTTCAGGATTGACTGGTTTGATCTCCTTGCAGTTCAAGGAGTGCTATACAGTGCTGAATAAAACAAAGACTTGTGTGTCTTACAGGTGTAAGAAAGGAAGGAAGGAAGGAAGATGACTGATGGTAAGAACTCCTAAAAGTATTGGAGCTTGTTTCAACAGTCCTTCCAATGAATATTCAGGGTTGATTTCCTTTAGGATTGACTGGTTTGATCTCCATGCAGTCCAAAGGATTCTCAAGTTCTCCAGCACCACAATTCAAAAGTATCAATTCTTCAGCACTCAGTCTTCTTTATGGACCAACTCCCTCACATCCACACATGACTCCTGGAAAAACCACAGCTTTGATATATGGACCTTTGTCAGCAAAGCACAGGAGCTCAGTCAAGTACAACTCTTAGTAACCCCATGAACTGTAGCCCACTAGGCTCCCATGTCCATGGAATTTTTCAAGAAAGATCACTGAAGTAGGTTGCCATTTCCTCATCAGGTGATCTTTCTGACCCAGGGATCGAACCTGTGTCTCCTGCATTGGCAGGCAGAGTTATTATCACTTCACCACCTGGAAAACCCTAAAGTGATGTCCCTGTTTTTTAATACACTGTCTAGGTTTGTCACAGCTTTCCTTCTAAGGAGCAAGTGTCTTTTAATTTTATGGCTGCAGTTACCATCTGCAGTGATTTTGAAGCCCAAGAAAATAAAATCTGCCACTGTTTCCATTCTTTCCCCATCTATCTGCCATTAAGTGAAGGGACCGGATGCCATGATCATAGCTTTTTGAATGCTGAGTTTTTTGTTTTTTTTTCTTAAAGCTTTATTTATTTGGCTACACCGGGTCGTAGTTGCAGCATATGGGATCTAGTTTCTTGACCAGGGATTGAACCCAGGCTCCCTGCATTGGGAGTGCAGAGTCTTAGCCACTGGACCACCAGGGAAGTCCCTGAATGCTGAGTTTTAAGCCAGCTTTTTCACTCTCCTCTTTCACTCTCATCAAGAGGTTCCTTAGTTTCTCTTCACTTTCTGCCATTAGAGTGGTACCATCTGCATATCTGAGGTTGTTGATATTTCTCCCAGCAATCTTGATTCCAGCTTGTGATTTATCCAGCCCAGCATTTCTGCATATGAGTTAAATAAGCAGGGTGACAATATACAGCCTTGTCATACTCCTTTCCCAATTTTGAACTAGTCAGTTGTTTCATGTCCATTTCTAACTGTTGCTTCTCGACCAGCATACAAGTTTCTCAGGAGACAGGTAAGGTGGTCTGTACTCCTATCTCGTTAAGAATTTTCCACAGTTTGTTGTGCTCCACACAGTTAAAGGCTTTAGCACAGTCAATGAAGCAAAAGTAGATGTTTTTCTGGAATTCGCTTGTTTTCTCCACAATCCAACAAATGTTGGCAATTTGATCTCTGGTTTCTCTGCCTCTGTCAAAACCCAGTTTGTACATCTGGAAGTTCTGTTCATGCACTGCTGAAGCCTAGATTGAAGAATTTTGAGCAAAACCTTGCTAGCATGTGAAATGAGCACAACTGTATGGTAGTTTGAACATTCTTTGGCATTGCCCTTCTTTAAGGATTGGAATGAAAAGTGACCTTTTCCAGTCCTGTGGCCACTGCTGAGTTTACCAAATTTGCTGGCATATTGAGTGCTGCAGTTTAACTGCATTATCTTTTAGGATTTTAAATAGCTCAGCTGCAATTCCATCACCGCCACTTGCTTTGTTCATAATAATGCTTCCTAAAGCCCACTTGATTTCACACTCCAGGATGTCTGGCTCTAGGACAAAATGAGTGCTCAGTTGACAAGTGGTATCAGACTCTTTGCAACCCCATGGACTGTAGCCCATCAGGCTCCATTATCTATGGGATTTCCCAGGCAAGAATACTTGAGTGGGTTGCCATTTCCCTCTCCAGGGGATCTCTCTGACTCAGGGATCGAACCTGTGTCCCCTGCACTGACAGGCACATTCTTTACCACTGAGCCACCAAGGAAGCCTAGGATATAATAGGACCCCATTTAACTCTGACATATGACTATAGGAGCTCTGGATAAATTGAGGTTTTCATTATCAGAGGATGACTGGTAAAGGATAACAGCAACTGAAATTGAATTTTCTTAAAACAGGTACCAACATTTCATTGTACAAGGGAAATGTATCTTAAAACAAAAATCATGTTAATAAGCCTTTTTACACTTAATTATATGCAAATTTTTAGAAAAAGAATAAGTTAAATGTATGGGTTTTTACATAACATTTCCAATGAAATTATGACACAGAATATGACATCCTTACTTCACAATTTTGTACTATAATAAAAAGAGGGCCATTTCTGTATAATATTCAAGATCTTCATCAATTTTCCCAAAGGCCTTTCCCTTAGTCCTATGAGATATTCACTTAATTCTTAGAAGTTCCTATCATGTCATCAATTCTGTCGTTCTTTCTTCTAACTGATAACTAGTCTAACTCTATCATATCCTCATTTGCCAATGATTTTGACCAGTTCTTTAATATCACTTCTCAGGGTCTTGCAAAACTGTACATCCTTTACAAGATCAGAAATTTCATGTTTCCCATGATAAGGACTGTACCTACATTGTCTTGAAATATAACAATCAGAAAAAGACCAACGAAGACAGTAGGAAGGAAAAGAAGATCCTAGAATATTTAAATGGGCACTGATTTTTTTAACTGCCATGTCGCTAAGTAAATAGTCTTATAATAACTTCACTTCCTCTTGCAACCTCATAACTAGGGAACCTTGATTATTATATGGACTCAAATCCTCATACAGAGTCCTCATGAATGAGAAAAATGACTGTATAATGGGCTTAAGAATTTAAATTACATATTTTCCCCTTTACTTTCACATGAAGCAATAGAAAATACTCTCTACAAATATCAATATTTTAACTTTACAAGATAAGCAAACCTCAAAACTAAGAAATGAACTACAAAACAGTACTAAGTATGTGGAAGATGACTATCTACAGGCATGGAAATGCATGCCTGTATCTCTGAATAGTACACTGAGGTGGTCTAATGGAACTAAGCACGAATTCCAACTCTATCACTTACTATATATAAGAGCCCAGGCAAATCTCTTTATCTGAGTTGCAGTTTCCTCATTCCTTAAAAATGGGTACAATATCTGTCTCACATCAGGATACTGTGAGGATTAAACAATATAGTGTATTAAAAGTGCTTCACAAAGTGGCACATGGTAAGCACTCAAAAAATGGAAGTTAGTATTATTAATAAGTAATGCACACTTAAGCTCATGCCAGAGGATCTTTCTGATGTTTACTCAAAACACTTATGGGATATGTACTTCTAAATGGCTTCATAATCTGTTTTTCTAACAAACAGATAAGCAAATCCAAATTCGTAAGTGTCAGGTACTAGAGCAAGCACACTGACAGCAGCAGATGAGAACTGATAATGAAAACGAACACAGATTCTAACAGCAAATTAGTCAGAGGTCAGTTTGAGTAGGGGCAAAGAAACTGACATGTCTTTTCTTTTTGAGATGAGAAACTTTTAAATTGTAAAATATTAGAAACAAAAAGAAAATTATGAAGAATATAACAAACACCTGTGATACCCACCACCCAGCTTTATCAAATTTTAACATTTGGTTATCTTTTAGATTTTTTTTGAACATTACAAACACAACCAAAGAACCCTGTATATCCCTCCCCAATCCCATTCCCCTCCCTCCCTCCCCAGAGGGAACCACTATCCAACTTGTTTTGTTACTCCACTTGAAAGTTTTTAATACTATGAATTCACAACTGTATATCCATCCATAAGCAATTTAGTTTTGTTTTGCATTCAACTTATTTTGTCAGTATTTAATAAGCACCTACATGTGGCACAGTTCCAGGTGCTGGGAATAGAGCAGAGAACAAATACATGCCCTCGTCAAGTTTGTTTATTTATTTTTAAACTTTATATAAATGGTATCACACTGTGTACAGCTCATTCCACAATTTGTTTTTTTGGCTCAATCCTGAATTTCTGCGGTACATCTCAGATACTGATGCTTCTATTTCATTTATTTTAACTGATGTATAGTATTCCATTGTATGAGTATACAATTTATAGTCCTCTTGATGGAGATTTGTTTCCAACTTCTATTACTGACAATGCTATAATGAAACTTCTTTACACATTGCTTTATTCACTTGTGGTTTCTTTTAAACAACTGATATTCAGTTTTAACCAGATATTGTTAAATTGCTCAAAATAATTTTACCATTTTATACTCCATCAATAATGTCTAAGTGTCTATTTTTCAGTATCTTTGCCAATATTTTTTCTATATTGCTATTTTTATTTGCATTTCCATGATAACTAGTAAGCTTGAAAATCATTCCATATTTATTGCTCATTTTATTGGTTTTTTCTCTTATGTGAGTCTCTGCCTATTTTGCTCTAAGCTAATTTATTCATATATTCTGGATACTAATCCTTTTCTTGGCTATGTGCATAGAAAATATCTTCTCCCACCAGCTTATCACTCATCTTCTCACACTGTTATGTCTTTAGTTACAACAAAGTTTTAAATTTTAATACAGGTGACTTTATCAATCCTTAATGGTTTATACTTTTTTGGTGTGTCTTAAAAAGAATCCTTTGTTGTATTTAGAATATAAATATATTCTATATTTCTTCTAAAAAGAGAGAAACTGGCAGTTATTTTTAGTTATGATATGAGGTAGAAATCTAATTTCATTTTCATATATATATATATATATATATATATATATATATACACACACACACACACACACAAAACCAATCTCTTTTCCATTTACCCACACTGGTTTGTAAATAACCTGCTGTCATAAATCATATTTTCATGTATGCATGTGTCTGTTTCTTGAAGTTCTATTTCATCTCATTGGTCACTTAATTTATCCCTGTCCTAAGATAAGGTCTGATATCTGGAGGGGTGGGTTCTCTTATCATCTCAGTCTTCCTCAAAGTTTTCTCAGACATTCTTGGTGCTTTATTTTTAAGTATGTACTTTATATCAAGTTAAAAAAAGAAAACCCTTTTTTTAAAAAACTAAAAATAAAAAATCCTGTTGGGATTTTTATTAAAACTGCACTAAATTCACAGACTACTTTGGGGGAAGAACTGACTTTATAATAGTGAGTTTTCTCCTCCAGAGAAGATTTGCATTTCTTTTTACAGGTACCCCACAGCACTACTAAGCTGGAACCAATTTAAAATTGCTGGCTGGAGGGGTCTGGACCATATGGCAGTGTGAAGGCTACATGAAGGCTAGCTTGTGGTTAGCAATTTACAGAGATTTTCTGACACGCCTCTACCCAATGCCACAGTCTAGATGAACAAGGTGGTTTATTTCTAGAAACCCTTTATGCTGAAACTGTAGCCCTTTGCAGAATTTATAGCCCCAGTCTTATGTAGAGTTTTCTACTAGACTCCTCACCTTGAACTGGATGTAGAATTAACTCTCCTGTCCTTTGTACTTCTCATACCTGTCAAAACAGAAACTCAAAGAGTCACAGGCATTTAGCAGATGCCTCCAGGGTAAAAGCCAGCTGAATACATGTTTACTTCTTTGCATTCTTGCTTCCACTTCATTTTTGGCCCTAGGAGTCCTTCCTTTCTTATCAGCTCAACTCTACATTAAAACAATATTAAAAAAAATTTATCCAACATTTCTGTTTGTAGCAGAAAGGTTATTCAAAGTATTTAAAATCTTTTACAACTTAATTTTTATTTGGTTGATTTACCAGTTTTTGTACAGAACTGGATTAAAATCTCTTACTATGATTATAGCCATGTATTGGAGGAGGTCTCGCTCAGTCGTATTCGACTCCTTGCAACCCCGTGGAAGCTAGCCTACCAGGCTTTACTGTCCATGGAATTTTCCAGGCAAGAATACTGGAATGGGCTGCCATTTCCTTCTCCATAGACATGTATTAGTAATTCCTTATTATTCTGTTTTTGCTTTCTTAATTTCAAGTTGTATACTAGTTCATGATTATTATATATATGCTTGGTGGATTTTTCTTTTAATATGTAGTTGCCCTTTATCCTTATTAAAGAAAGCCATTGGTCTTCCATCTGTTCAATAGGGATAACCTACATCAATTTTCTTTTCCCATTTCTGGGTAGTTTTATTTTTGGTATCTCCATAAAGAGTATGTGTGATCTTGTTTTTTATTCAAATTTCTATCTGTCTTTTAATAAAGAAGATCAATTCATTTATATGTAAATGTAGACTATTAATATTTTGGACCTATTTCTACTTCTTGTTTTCTATTTATCTTTCCTTTCCTTTGCTTATTTATTTTTACTTTTTAAGCTTTCCTTCTGTTTACTGATCAAGTTTTTAATAGTCTCTGCCACCCCCTGCCCCAGTTTGCTGGTTTGAAAGCTATAAATGAAACTTTTATTATTTTAATTTTTTTATCATATATTTAATTATAAATTGTTCTGAAAGTGTCAGAAAATTACTTAGTATTTCTATCCTCTTCCTAAACATGATGTGAACCTTAAATGTTATACCTTCCCACTGAACAAAACTCCTCCACCCATACAAGCTATTTGTTGTCACCATCCAGAGCTACACTGTGCAATTTGGTAGCCATTAGACACATGTTGCTTTTGAGTCCTTAATATGTGGCCAGTCTGCCTTAAGATGTGCTCCAAGTTTAAAGTATACACTGGATTTTGAAGATTTAGCATGAAAAAAAAAAAATGTAAGTAAAACATCTCAGTATTTTTTATACTGATTGCATGTTGAAATAATAATATTTTAGGCATACTGGAGCAAATAAATTATTAAAAATTAATTTAGTGTCTTTATGTGACTACTACACAATTTTTAATTTAACATTATAATTGTATTGGATAGTGCTAATCTAGAGTTTTCATTTTAAATTTGTTTTAAATGCACCTTCTTCCCCCTAAAATCCTGATCTATCTTCTACTGATAACAATATTTATAGTTATAATATATATTAAAATTGAAATTATTTATCCTAGAATAAAAATTTATCTGGATATGAAATGGTATAAAACATTATTTTGACTTAGTACTTATATTTAAGATATTACTCCTTTTTCTTCTAGCATCAACTACTGGTGATAATAAACCAGGTAGTTTAATTATAATACCTCAGTAGATAATCTGGCTTCTAACTTTGGTGGTAAGAGTTTCTTTACTTTTGATATCCTAGAGTTTCATCACAACCTGTCTAGATGTGAACTTATCTTTGTTTAACCCACTAAACATTACATTTTACTTTTAATTCAAGAATTCAGGTCTTTCTTCAATGCAAAAAATTCTCAGCCTTTGTGTCTTTAAAATTTAGTTCTCTTTTAATCTCTGCAACTTTTTTTTCCTGTAGTTGATATATTACATATCTCAATTAATCTCTAGGTAAAATTCTTAGTAATATTTTCCAACCCATTAATTCTCTCATCAGTGGTGTACAGGGTAATAATTATCCCATCTATTAAGTTTTTTAATATACCAACTATATTTTTAATTTATAAAAGGTCTAGTTACTTCTTTTCCATATTAACCTATTCTTGTTTCATCTCTTTTGTTTCATAATTTTGAGCTCTCTATTAATGGAAAGTATCTGTTAACTTTTTTTTCTTTTTCTGTTAACTTATTCAAGCATCCTAAAGATGCTTTAAAGTGTCTTCCAATCAATGGAATACTATGCAGCTGTTAAAAAGAGTAAAATCATCCCATGGTACAAATATGGAATGATCTCTAATAATGTCATTAAGTGAAAATGCCAAGGTAGAATGGTACCATCTATATAAAAGTATATATGTGTGTGTGTGTGTGTGTGTGTCTATGAGTGTATGTATATATATATTTGTACATGCATAATAAACTATCTCAGAAAAGATACCAAGAAATTGGTAATAGTGGTTGCCTCTGGGGAGAGGAACTGGGTGGCTAGGGGACAGAGGTGGGAGACAGACTTACTTTTCACTGTTTACCCTTTTGTACCTTTGAATTTTGTACCACGTGCATGTATTACCTAGTCAAAAAAAATAAATAATTTATTTTTTAAAATAAAGTCTTTGTTGGACTACTCTATAAAAGTAATTTCATCCGGAGAAAATGCCTGTTCCAGTTGCTGATTTTGTTATACTAATATTAGATTATCTTAATGAGTTTTAGAATTTTGGTTGTAGACTCCTTTTGAGTAAGAAAGATGAAAACAAAAATTTCTTTCTCTCTTCCTATTTAATGATTTTATAGTTGTCCTATTTGGATTTCTGGACCCAAATCCACTACTAGGTCCCACTGAGATCAAAGCCTCCAGTGTCATGATGCTACGGGAGCTATCACATATGTACCTTCAATCACCGACTCAGCAATGGCTTCACTCAGTTCGTGGTCATGAGGCTATTTAAATAAATCTTCATCAGCTAAAAGCTACAGCCCCACGTAATTTAACAGTTTTTTCCTCTTTTCACCCTTCACAAGTGGGACAGACATTCCAACTAAACCCCTGGCTTTGCGTAATGATTCTGGCTCTGGTTCCTGCCTCACATGAAATACTTTAGCATTTTTGATTCCTCACAGGAGCTAAACTATTACATGTCAGTGCCAGCCTGAAAACCCAGTGGGCTTGTGTCTTCCACTCTGTAACAGCTTTTTGTGTGTGTTCCAGTCTGGCCATACGGCCACAAAGATGTTTATGCTGTTTCAGAGCCTAGCTGTATCTTTTGTGCTATTTAATCTACTGTTGTATATGTTTGGAGCATTTCTTCTTTTTGATGATTAAAAGTAATCATTATGAAAGTCATATAATCTCATTATATAAAGTTTTGAAAACAGAAAATTACTCATAATCCATTCATTCTAACACATCCACTGTAAGCATTTTAAAATACTTTCTCTAATCTTTTTCTTCTGCATCATGTCGTATCTATAGTTTTTATGATTTTAACCTGTACTATTTCAAGCATTTGTCCATGGTGATATGCAGCATCTGTAATCATCATTTTAATGACTGTGTATTAGTCCACCAAATTATACAACTGTTATTTCCCACATTATTGAGAATTTAAGGAGCTTCAAACAATAAAGAAGTTCTCTGTGCCTATCTGTTTTTTTTCCCCTCAACAGTTTGAATCTGGGGGCTGGTGGTGAGAGAGGCTAAACAATGGCACTGCCCCAAAGCATTACAGGACTAACAAAATACATGGCTGAGGTTCATAATGATGGCCCTAATACACAAAGAGAAAAGGGAAAATCAATATGGAAGTGAAAATGCATTTCAGAAAGATCCAATCCAAAATGGTTAACAGTAACTTTTATAATTAAAATGATAAGTTGCACAGTTCACAAATGTGTACCATCTAGTGCTGCTGGTCAAGGCATTATAAATTTTCACTAACTTCCAAGACAGAATATTTTGGGTCACATTAATAAAGTTTACTTTCTCACTGTAATACTAACCTTATATTATTTACACAGTCTTCATGAGCTTCAGAAAGTGTTTTTATGTGCTTTGAAGATATAGGATCAAAAAGTAGAACTTCAGTCTGTTCACAAGCAACTGTCAGCACTGACCTGGAAGCAAATGACACATTTCTCTTAGTTTATTTAGCATTCTCTTATTTTATTGATATTCATCTATTTATGACTATATAAGATATAGATGAGTAACTTCTGTCCACATTAGTAGCAAATATTTAAAAGACTGAGACTATGCACTGTTGCAAGTAGTAGGAGGAAATAGTACTCTCATACCTTATGGTGAGGTATAAGCTGGGTGCAGCTTGTATGGGTAGTACCAGTATCTAGCAAAATTTTAAACGTGCATATCTTTTATCTCAGCAAATTCAATCTAGAGAAATAATAACTTCCAAATACAAAGAAGCACATATAAAGATATGCTTCATTGTAGGGAGAAATTGGAAGTAACCTAAATGTACATGAAAGAAAGATCGATTATATAAGCCATAGTATGGAATACTTTGCAAAATGGTGCAACACTTAAAATGGCATAACTTTATATGCATATGAAGGAGCCTAAAACATATTTTTACAAGAGAAAAGCTGGCTTCAGAAAGACATGCTTAAATGAGGCAACTTAGGAAAAGATCATATAAATTAGGCAATTCTTCATCAGCATCAATTAAAATGCATTGAAAGGTCTAGCACATATCCTACCAAACCAGTTTTAGTGAAACTAAACCTTCTCCTTTACGGATTTTAGTACTGTTTCCTGTTTCAGCCCTTTCCTATTACCAAATTACATTTTTAAAACTTTTTTATTGAAGGATAATTGCTTTACAGAATTTTGTTGTTTTCTGTCAAACCACAACATGAATCAGCTATAAGTATACCTATATCCACTCCCTTTTGAAATTCCCTCCCATCTCCCTCCCCATCCCACCATCTAGGTTGATATAGAGCCCATGTTGGAGTTTACTGAGCCATACAGCAAATTCCCGTTGGCTGTCTGTTTTACATGTGGTAATGTGAAGTTTCCATGTTACTCTTCCCATCCATCTCACCCTCTCCTCCCCTCTCCCCACGTCCATAAGTCTATTCTCTGTGTCTGTTTCTCCACTGCTGCCCTATAAATAAATTCTTCAGTACCATTTTTCTAGATTCTGTATTTGAGTTAAAATACGATATTTATCTTTCTCTTTCTGACTCACCTCACTCTATATAATAGGTTCTAGGTTAATCCACCTCATCAGAACTGACTCAAATGCATTCCTTCTTATGGCTGAGTAATACTCTATTGTGTACATTACCACAACTTCTTTATCCATTCATCTGTCGATGGACATCTAGCTTGCTTCCCTGTTCTAGATATTGTAAATAGTGCTGCAATAAACAATGGGATACATGTGTCTTTTTCAACCCTAGTTTCCTCAGGGTATATGCCTAGGAGTGGGATTGCTGGGTCATATGGTGGTTTTATTCCTAGTTTTTTAAGGAATCTCCATTCCATTTTCCATAGTGACTGTATCAATTTACATTCCCACCGAAAGTGTAAGAGTGTTCCCTTTTCTCCACACCCTCTCCAGCATTTACTGTTTGTAGACTTTTTGGTAATGGCCCTTCTGACCAGTGGGAGGTGGTATCTCATTGTGGTTTTGATTTGCATTTCTCTAATAATGAGCGATGTTGAGCATCATCTTTCCACATGTTTATTAGCCAAGTGTATCTCTTCTTTGGAGAAGTGTCTGTTTAGGTCTTTTCCCCACTTTTTGGATTGTTTGTTTTTTCACCATTGAGTTGTATGAGCTGCTTGTATATTTTGGAAATTAATCCTTTGTCAGTTGTTTCATTTCCTATTACTTTGTCCCATTCCGATGGTTGTCTTATCACCTTGCTTATAGTTTCCTTTGCTGTGCAAAAGTTTTTAAGTTTAATCTGGTCCCACTTGCTTACTTTTGTTTTTATTTCCATTACTCTAGGAGGTGGTTCATAGAGGATCTCACTTTGATTTATGTCATTGACTGTTCTGCCCATGTTTTCCTCAAAGAGTTTTATAGTTTCTAGTCTTACATTTAGGTCTTTAATCCATTTTGAGTTTATCTTTGTGTATGGTGTTAGGAAGTGTTCTAAATTCATACTTTTACATGTAGCTGCCTGGTTTTCCCAGCACCATTTATTGAAGAGGCTGTCTTTGCCCCATTTTATATTCTTACCTCCTTTGTCTAAAATAAGGTACCCATAGGTGCATGGGTTTATTTCTGGGCTTTCTATCTTGTTCCATTGGTCTATATTTCTGTTTTTGTGCCAGTACCATACTGTCTTGATGACTGTAGCTTTGTAGTATAACCTGAAGTCAGGAAGGTTGATTCCTCCAGCTCCATTCTTCTCTCTCAAGACTGCTTTGGCTATTCAGGGTCTTTTGTGTTTCCATATGAATTGTTAAATATTTTGTTCTAGTTCTGTGAAAAATGCCATTGGTAATTTGATAGGGATTGCATTGAATCGGTAGATTGCATTCTGTGGTATAATCATTTTCACAATATTGATTCTTCCTACCCAGTAACATGGAATATCTCTCCATCTGTTTCTGTCATCTTTGATTTCTTTCATCAGTGTCTTGTAATTTTCTGTGTACAGTTCTTTGGTCTCCTTCAGTTCAGTTCAGTTCAGTCACTCAGTCGTGTCTGACTCTTTGAGACCCTGACTCTCTGTGACCCCATGAATCGCAGCACACCAGGCCTCCCTGTCCATCACCAACTCCCAGAGTTTACTCAAACTCATGCCCATCGAGTCAGTGATGCCATCCAGCCATCTCATCCTCTGTCATCCCCTTCTCCTCCCACCCCCAATCCCTCCCAGCATCAGGGTCTTTTCCAATGAGTCAACTCTTCGCATGAGGTGGCCAAAGTACTGGAGTTTCAGCTTCAGCATCAGTCCTTCCAATGAACATCCAGGACTAATCTCCTTTAGGATGGACTGGTTGGATCTCCTTGGAGTCCAAGAGACTCTCAAGAGTCTTCTCCAACATCATAGTTCAAAAGCATCAATTTTTCAGCACTCAGCTTTCTTCACAGTCCAACTCTCACATCCATACATGACCATGGGAAAAACCATAGCCTTGACTAGATAGACCTTTGTTGGCTTTGCTTTTAATGTCTTTTAATTGCTTTTAATGCAGTAATGTCTCTGCTTTTAAATATGCTATCTAGGTTGGTCATAACTTTCCTTCCAAGGAGTAAGCGTCTTTTAATTTCATGGCTGCAGTCACCATCTGCAGTGATTTTGGAGCCCAAAAAAATAAAGACTGACACTGTTTCTACTGTTTCCCCATCTATTTCCCATGAGGTGATGGGACCAGATGCCATGATCTTAGTTTTCTGAATGTTAAGCTTTCAGCAAACTTTTTCACTCTCCTTTTTCACTTTCATCAAGAGGCTTTTTAGTTCCTCTTCACTTTCTGCCACAAGGGTGGTGTCATCTGCAAATCTGAGGTTATTGATATTTCTCCCGGCAATCTTGATTCCAGCTTGTGCTTCTTCCAGCCCAGCGTTTCTCATGATATACTCTGCATATAAGTTAAATAAGCAGGGTGACAATATACAGCCTTGACGTACTCTTTTTCCTACGTGAAACCAGTCTGTTGTTCCATGTCCAGTTCTAACTGTTGCTTCCTGACCTGCATACAGGTTTCTCAAGAGGCAGCTCAGGTGGCCTGGTCTCATCTCTTTCAGAATTTTCCACAGTTTATTGTGATCCACACAGTCAAAGGCTTTGGCATAGTCAATAAAGCAGAAATAGATGTTTTTCTGGAACTCTCTTGCTTTTTCAATGATCCAGGGGATGTTGGCAATTTGATCTGTGGTTCCTCTGCCTTTTCTAAAACCAGTTTGAACATCTGGAAGTTCTTGGTTCACGTATTGCTGAAGCCCAGCTTGGAGAATTTTGAGCATTACTTTACTAGCATGTGAGATGAGTACAATTGTGCAGTAGTTTGAGCATTCTTTGGGACTGCCTTTCTTAGGGACTGGATGAAAGCTGACCTTTTCCAGTCCTGTGGCCACTGCTGAGTTTTCCAAATTTGCTGGCATATTGAGTGCAGCACTTTCACAGCATCATCTTTCAGGATTTGAAATAGCTCAACTGGAATTCCATCACATCCACTAGCTTTGTTTGTAGTGATGCTTTCTAAGGCCCATCTGACTTCACATTCCAGGATGTCTGGCTCTAGGTGAGTGATCACACCTTTGTGATTATCTGGGTCATGAAGATCTTTTTTGTACAGTTCTTCTGTGTATTCTTGCCAGCTCTTCTTAATATCTTCTGTTTCTGTTAGGTCCATACCATTTCTGTCCTTTATTGAGGCCATCTTTGCATGAAATGTTCCCTTGGTATCTCTAATTTTCTTGAAGAGATCTCGAGTCTTTCCCATTCTGTTGTTTTCCTCTATTTCTTTGCATTGATCACTGAGGAAGCCTTTCTTATCTCTCCTGGCTATTTAAGTTTATTCCTAGATATTTAATTCTTTTTGTTGCAATGGTGAATGAGACTGATTCCTTAATTTCTCTGATTTTTCATTGTTAGTATATAGAAACGCAAGTGATTTCTATGTGTTGATTTTGTATCCTACAACCTTGCTAAATCCACTGATTAGCTCTAGTAATTTTCTGATACTATCTTTAGGGTTTTCTATGTACAGTATGATGTCATCTGCAAACAGTGAGAGCTTTACTTCCTCTTTTCCAATCTGGATTCCTTTTTTGTCTTTTTCTTCTCTGACTGCTGTAGCTAGGACTTCCAGAACTGTGTTGAATAATAGTGGTGAAAGTGGACACTCTTGTCTTGTTCCTGATCTTTGGGGGAATGCTTTCAGTTTTTCACCATTGACAATGTTTTTTGTAGGCTTATCATATATGGCCTTTACTATGTTGAGGTAGGTTCCTTCTATGCCCATTTTTTGAAGTGTTTTAATCATAAAGGGTGCTGAATTTTGTCAAAGAATTTTTCCGCATCTATTGAGAGTATCTTATGGTTTTTATCTTTCAATTTGTTAATATGGTGTATCACACTGCATATATTGAAGAATCCTTGCATTCCTGGAAAAAACCCAACTTGATCATGGTGTATGAGATTTTTGATGTGTTGCTGAATTCTGTTTGCTAAAATTTTGTTGAGGATTTTTGCATCTATGTTCATCAGTGATAATCGCCTATAGTTTTCTTTCTTTGTGTTGTCTTTGTCTGGTTTTGGTATCAGGGTGATGGTGGCCTTGAAGAATGAGTTTGGAAGTGTTCTTTCCTCTGCAATTTTTTGAAAGTTTTAGAAGGATAGGCATTAGCTCTTTTCTAAATGTTTGACAGAATTCTCCTATGAAGCCATCTGATCCTGGGCTTTTGTTTTTGGGGAGATTTTTGATCACAGCTTCAATTTCAGTGCTTGTAATTGGGTTGTTCATAATTTCTATTTCTTCCTGGTTCAGTCTTGAAAGATTGAACTTTTCTAAAAATCTGTCCATTTCTTCCAGGTTATCCATTTTATTGCCATATAGTTGTTCATAATAGTCTCTTATAATCCTTTTTATTTCTGCATTGTCTGTTGTAACCTCTCCTTTTTCATTTCTAATTTTGTTGATTTGATTATTCTCTTTTTTTCTTGATGAGTCCGGCTAAAGGCTTGTTGATTTTGTTTATCTTCTCAAAGAACCAGCTTTTAGTTTTCTTAATCTTTACTACTGTTTCTTTCATTTCTTTTTATTTCTGCTCAGATGTTTATGATTTCTTTCCCTCTACTAACTTTGGGGGTGTTTTGTTCTTCTTTTTCCAGTTGTGTTAGGTTGTCTATTTGATGTTTTTCTTATTTCTTGAGGTACGACTGTATTCCTATAAACTTCCCTCTTAGGACTGCTTTTGCTGCATCCCATAGGTTTTGAGTTGTCATGTTTTCATTGTCACTTGTTTCTAGAAATTTTCTGATTTCCCTTTTGATTTCTTCAGTAAACTGTTGGTTATTTAGAAATATGTTGTTTAATCCCCATGTGTTTGTGTTTCTTACATTTTTCTTGTAATTGATATCTAGTCTCAAAGCACTGTGGTCAGAGAAGATGCTTGATATGATTTCAATTTTCTTAAATTTACTGAGGTTTGTTTTGTGACCCAAGATGTGGTCTATCCTGGAGAATGTTTCAAGTGCACTTGAGAAGGTGTATTCTTCTGCATTTGGATGGAATGTCCTGAAAATAACAATGAGATCCATCTCATCTAATGTATCATTTAAGGCTTGTGTTTCCTTATTTTCTGTTTTGATGATCTGTCCATCAAAAGTGGGAGTGTTTAAAGTCTCCTACTATTATTGTGTTACTGTCAATTTCTCCTTTTATGTCTGTTAGTCAAACACCATTTTGATTTCTGAAAATCTATTGTCTTTTATTGATTTTGTCTTAGTTTTCTGCAAAGACTGATCTACTAGCAAATGAAATCTTGAACTGATTTCAATTCAGGATTGAAATTGAATGATTTTACTTTCAAATGAAATTCTGAAAGTGCAATCTTTTCAATTTATAATTCCAATAGCACATGGGATGTTTACACTTTAAGATGAAAGTGCATAAGATAGAATTCTAAATGGGCAAACTTTAAAATTCAGAACAAATGGTAAGGGGAAACATTTACTAAATTGAAATCTTTTCCATATTTAGAAATCATGAAATTATCCTTTAAAGAGTATCTGCCTAAATAAATCCTTTTGTGAGGTACCTGAATTTCAAAAATTTGATAATACCTGAAGGATTTCTGTGTTAGTTAACTACCATGAGTAAAAATATTCAAATTAATATATGTAATTTTAGAAGATGCATAAATATTTCTTTTTGTTAGAAGAGTCATGAAATGAACTTGTCTTCTTTTCATGCATAAAAGTAATGAATCAATGATTCTTGGAAAGTCTTAATATTAATTATAAACAAGAGAGCTATTAAGAGATCAATAAAACTGATAGTCATTTTTTCATTTTAATATAATCTATTTTTGTACATGGCATAATTTGTAACTTTTAAAACTGGATGTCATTTGTCCCAACATCAAACCCTATACCTTTGTAAATGCCATCTTTATCATATATAGATTTTCTTTTAGGACTCTATATTCTATTTCATACAATTTCTAAAAGATTTGCCAAGTGGCAAAGCAAGACCCCCTCACTGCCCTAATAAACCTTTTAAGGGGAAGCTAATGTCACACTCTCTTCTCCAAATGAATTTTAGATGGCATGTCAGGTCCTACTAAAAAATCTTGTTGGTATTTTTATTAGGATGCAGTGGCTTTACAAATTACTCTGGTAGAACTTATATCATACAGCATTGAATCATCACATCAGTAATATGCAACTTTCCATATATTTAAGATATTCTTAGCAAGAAAACTGTAACAATTCTTTGTACATCCTTATACATTTAGAATTGACACAGGAAGTTATACACACACACACACATATCCACCTGTGGATTTTGAGGCTGTAATAAATCTATAGAAAAGTTTGCATAGGGTTGATAGTTTTACAAAATGGAGACTTCCAATCCTTGAACATGGCATATCTCCATTTACAATGGAGATTTTCTCCATGTAGATCATGCCTATCTTTCATTAGATCTATTCCCGGGTACTTGAGATATTTTTTATGCTTTTGTAAATGTTCTTTTTAAAATTTTGTTTCATTTGTTGCTGGTGTACAGAAGGCCAACTGATTTTTTATTCATCAATCATATTCTAATATTTATCATATGTTATTTTAGGTTTTGTCAATTATCATTAATCATCTACAAACAACTGTATTCTTATTTTTAATATTTTTTTCTTTGCTGCACCAGCTAGGACCTTCAGAACAATGTTGAACAGAAAAGTTTATATAGCAAGCACTCTTCTGTCTTATTCCTGATCTTTAAGAATACATTCACCATTTCATCATTAAGCACAATGTTTGTTACAGGGTTTGTTTGTTTTGGTAGATTCCTATTACTAGATTAAGGAAATTCTCTTCTACCTCAAATCTGTTCCTTTTTTTTTCATTAATATACATTAGTGAAAAAGTGAAGTCACTCAGTCGTGTCTGACTCTTAGCAACCCCATGGACTGCAGCCTACCAGGCTCCTCGTCCATGGGATTTTCCAGGCAAGAGTACTGGAGTGGGTTGCCATTGCTAAAATATATGAAATATTTTCTAACATTTATTGAAATTATCCTATAGTTTTCTTTTAATATGTTAATGTAGTGATTTACAATTAATATATTTTCTAGTGTCAAATCAATCTTTCACTTCTACCATATTGCTACATTCAGTTGGCTAAAAAGCGGATTCACATCTCTGGCTACCCTCCTTTTGCAGAGGTCGGCCCTACAATTTCCTCACTGCCTCAATTCTCCACTCCCTTCAAACATCACTGTTTATATCTTAATCAGATATTTATGTTTTTCTGTAGCTTTTCTAATTATTCTCAGTTGGAGGGTTAGTCCAAACCACCTATTCTGCTGCTTCTGGAAAGCTACAATCTCTGCTTCTTGCATCTGAAATTACACCCCCCTTTCCATTCTAAATGTTGTTCATCTGGGTATTCTATTGATCAATTTAATGAGCATGTTTCATTATTCTCTGTCTTTTCAAAGGCAAATCTTTCTGTTGAGTATTTCTACTTGATTTTTAGAATTTCAATAATTTTACTCTATTTCTGTATTTCCTTCCTTTGGCTGTCTTCAGATTTACTTTGTTATAACTTCACTATTCTATAGTTATTATTTCTTGAGATAGATACTTAGCTAATTAATTTTCCTTATCTTCCTTTCTAGTTTATTCAAGATCATAATTTTCATACTAAGTACAGATTTATTTATATCCCACAACTTTTGAGATGTGGTATTTTCATTTAGTTCTAAATATTTCTAATTTCCATTATCATTTCTACTTTGACTTATGAGCTATTTATAAATTTTTACTTATACATATTTAACTTGAAAATACAATGCTATTAATTTGTAGCAATCACATTATCCTGAGAAACTATTTAATGACAATCTTTTGAAATACGTGGCCTTATAAGAGAGGAATTTTTAACTCATCTTTGTGTATGTGAGGAAAAAAAAACCCATGTGGTAGCTGTTACATAAGTGTGATATTAGAAAATACTAAATATTCAATAGTAATATAAATTTACATATGAATAAAAATTTATATTTTAAAACATTAAAAAATAGGCTAACCTATAGGTTATAAAAATGCTTGCCAAGTGATATTAATTCTAACTCAAATTGTTTATCAAATTGTTCTAGTAACTCCCAAACATTTATTAATTTTAGAAGCTGTAGCCATAATTATCTCCTTGACCCTGATGCCTTTGTTTGGACCATGAACTGCCATAGGAAACTGCATAAAGACCCTCCAAAAATTTCCACATTAAACAGGTAGTCATTCTATAAAACAAACTTATGGTTACAAAACAGGAAGGAAGGAATGATAAATCAGGAGTAGGGGATTAACAGATACAAACCACTACAGATAAAATAGATAAGCAACAAGGATTTACTATGTAGCACAAAGAATTATAGTCAATATCTTGTAACATCTATAATGGAAAAAATCTGAAAAAATATATATATAACTAAGTCACTTTTCCGTACACCTGAAACTAACACAATATTGTAAATCAGCTATACTTCAGTTTAAAAATTCCTCATAAATAGGCAGTCATTAAGTGACCTGTGGTCTTGATAAGTTAAAAAAAATCACTCTTAATAGCAATAAAATTATTCATGGAGCTGAATCCTCTTTTTAGCTTTTGCTGCAGTTAACAGTAAGTATACTGGAAAAATTTTAGCCTTTATAATGCTTGCTGTTAATTTTTACATTCAATTATATTAATAACTAAGTGACAAAATAATTGATACATCATATTTAATGATATCAAACCTAATCCTTCAGCCCAGATGAGACATAATGTAATACAGCAGTTAAAAGCATAAACCAGAGTACAAATCCTTTTCAGTTCTCTCAACCAAGTGTTTCTGATATAGAGAGGACATTTTGGCAGTCATGTTCATTAATAAAGTGAGTGTTATTAATACCTATGGTGGGTATGTATTCAGTGGCTTTTGGCAAAATTATACCTCTAAATAAAGGTGAAATTCAATAAGAATGATAAGATTAGGGATCTGCATCCATAAGGTATTCCTCCGTAAAGCACCCCCACCGGCCTCATTTACCTGCCACGGGTTCTATCCTGCAGTGGGTGTTCACACTTTGTCGAGAGAATGAACGTTTGGATGGTGCCTCCAGTAGTGGCATTACTCTCATCTGACTGCTCCTTTTATCTCTGGATCTCCCAAGAGGCTGCTGCTGCTGCTAAAGTCACTTCAGTCGTGTCCGACTCTGTGCGACCCCACAGACGGCAGCCCATCAGGCCCCTCCGTCCATGGGATTTTCCAGGCAAGAGTACTGGAGTGGGGTGCCATTGCCTTCTCCACCCAAGAGGCTAGTTGCCACAAACGGGTTACTCCAGGAGATCCTATGGAAGGTGCTTAAGTACTAGGAGGGCACTCTGGACTTGGCGCAGTAACTAACTATTCAACCACCATGGATATGCATTAGTGTTTTAACAACTGGTACAGCTGAACCAATGTGTACTAGCTGAACATCAGGTCTGAACGCGGTACTCTATACATACTCTTTAGAAGTGGTACTATTTCTGTGTCTGTCTGATTAACTGAGGTATGCTATAATGTACATTAAAATCAACTCTATGATAAGTTTTCTCTTTTCTCCTTGAAGTTATCAATTTTGGATGTATATAAGTTAAAAAACTCAATTTCAGAATTTTTTTATTTTTCAGGTGAATTGATCTGAATATAAAGTAACCTATCTCTAGTAATTTTTTTTTTGCCTTAAAGCCTATTTTGTTGATATTAAATATAACTCAGCAGCTTTCTTTTGCTTAGGTGTTTGACATATCCTCTTTATCTTATGTACAAGAAGTACATTTAGTATTTCCATATTATAATTAGTAACATTTGTATTTATTTTCAGTGATTCTTTGTGCTTTATTATACCTTTTCTACTTTTCTTCCCTTTCCCTTTCTTGTCTTCTGGAATGTTTTTCCTCATTCCAAATTTTTTTCTTCTTCTAGTCCTGAAATAATACACTTATTTGTCTTTTGGTGGTTACCCTGTAAATTTTAATATGTACACATTAAAGCCTAAAGTTAATATATCACGATTCTCCCTCAAAAAAATAAAGAACTTCGAATATCCCTTCATAATTTATATGCTATTGTTGTCTTCTATTTTAGCTACATCTTTGTTAATCCCAAAGACAAAATCAGATTGTTTTACATACAAATTTCCCACTTTCTCTGATCATTCCTTCTAATATCTCAAGACCCTAAGCTGAAAACACTTTCTTCTCTCTGAACTTAGACTTCCATTACTGAAGGTCTGGTGGCAAACTTACTGAGCTTTGATTGGATGCTTATGTATTTATATCATCTTTGTTCTTGACAAGAACAAAGAACTCATATTTGCTGGGTATAGACATTCAGGGTTGGCAGTTTTTCTCAGCATACTGAAATGTAATCACCACTATCCTCTAATTTACACTATTATTGATGCCCGATTGGCTTTCACTTGCATAGTTACTCCTTGGAAGGTCTTTTTCCCTCTGGCTTTTATTATTTTATACCTGTTATCCTACAGTTTCCTATATGGCAAGGGAGAATTCCTGCTAGGGGTGTGTCCGGTTTCTTAAATCATTTGATACCTTTCTTCAACTCTGGAAAGTTCTCAGCTATTGAGGCTCCAAGTTTGTTTTATCCTATTACTGCATTTTCGTTGGGAACTGACCAGATACACAGTATACATTTTTCTCTCTGTGCTTTGTGTCACCAAGCCTCCTTCGTATTTTCAGTCTCTTTGCCTCTCTTGTCTGCAATCTGGATAAGTTCTTTACTTCTATTTTCCAATACACTAATTCTCTCTACATCACTGCCTAATGTATTCTTAGAGGATAGCGTAAGAAAGTCCATTATTATTGCAAATATTATCAAAATTCCTTTTTCAAAATGCCATTTTAGGAGGTGACACACTTATCTGGACAATGCTGCTATTGCTTAAAACATTTTACAGTTCTTTATAGATTACCTTCTGGTCCATGTATCCTTCATTTTTCTTTCTTAGTGCCAAATTTCTAGTCTGGTCTCTATAAAATTCTTAATTTTAATTCTTATCTTCTGTATCACCTCTTCTTTTTGCACTGAGAAGTCCTTGACAGTGGCTACAGTATCCAGTAAGCTGATTTAACTTATTTATAACTGAAGGATATGAGAAATCATCTCATTTAACAAGATATGTCAATTTATATAAAACCATTTTAAGTCCTCTAAATATTGGGGCATATTAGATATAGTCAGAAGACTAAAAAATTACAACACCGAACTATTTTCACCTATTACCTTGACAGAAATGAAAAAGAATGGCAATGTGCAACACTGGCAAAGGTACAGGAAGACAAGCACTTTCATTGGGACTGATAAGAATAAGGATTGGTACAGTCTTCACAAAGGGCAGTTTAATAACAGGAATCCAAAATCTTCATAACCTTTTACTCATTCTAAGGACTTACCATAAGAACATAAATTTAAAATATCAGTTTAAAGGTTTTATTTTAACCAATGAAAAAATTTAAACAATGCTGTAGAAATATATTCAGTAACATAGATAATTTATAATGTATGAAATAAAGCAGGCTGCAAAACAGTAGGTTCTATTTTTATGTTAAAAAAAAAATACAAAGGGAGCTCCATGGTGGTCCAATGGTTAGGACTCAGCATTCTCACTGCCATGGCCCATGTTCAGTCCCCTGGTCAGGGAACTAAGACCCAAAAGCTGCACATGGTGCACTCAAGAAAAAAAATTTTTTTAACAAATAAAAAAGATATATACAAAGAAAAAGATTCCTTAGATATCCATTTACTCTCTGGGATCATGAAGGATATTTAGCTTATTTTAGTTTCATTTACTGCCTAGGTTTTCTACAGTAAGTAATTAGTAATTGTATAGTTACACGTTATTGCATGAAATATCAGAGTACCTAAATAAAGTACCACCTTTTACAAAAGTGTTACTGTAGGAAAACATAGCCCATATTAAAACAAGAACTATCAGTAATATACTCCTCATTCTTATAGTACTGGTAATGAGAATTCCTTTGTCATAATTCATTCTATCCCTCTCACCCTCTACCTAAAATTCCACCTTCAAAGAGTAGAAACAACTACTTCTGAAGGCCTGATAGAACAGGTAGGAGGCTGGAAGGAAAGGAGCTGGGATATGCTGAAGAGAGGAACAGAGGGGTTATGAAGAACAAACTGCTGGTATTTGGGGAGAAACTTTAGGAATAGCACTAGGTTGGAGGAAGGAGTGAGGAGAGGAGGTTCCACAGATAAACTTCAGCAGAATAGTTAGTTTCTCCTCTCACCAATCTTCCCTGTATTCAGGTGTACAGTCACTGCTTCAAGTCAACTACTATATTAAGAAAAAGCATTTGCAAGTGAAATGGAATAGGGTGTACCTGCTCAGTGACCCCAGATTCTGATACTTTGCTCCTTCGTCAGCGTATTTTATGTCTTTCTTCAGCACAATTTTTTCCTTTGTTAACCTATGGTCTTTCAGTTTCTCTAACATATCATCTAACATAACATAGGTTGTTTGACATACCAGTTCCTTCATCTGAAATATTTCTATCCCCTCCCCAACACTGTCTTGACTAATTTATCTCCTACTCATCTTTCCATCTTGGTTAAGTGTCACTTTCTCAGGGAAACCCTGAACACCCTAGTCCACAACAGGTTATTTCCAGCCTTTATCTCAACCTGTAAATATGTATCATGAAATTATCTAGTATGTTTATTAATTTCTAGTTGAACCAATAGGTCCCAAGACTAATGAACGCAATGCCATTTGTTGTTTTGCTCACCACTGCCACCTCTGCCTCTAGAGCATAGCAAGTGCTCAACAAATAAATGCTCAATGAGGGACTGAGTGAATGAATAACTAAGCAAATGACTAGGAACCCAGAGGCCCTGATTTGGTAAGAGTTGTATTATTTACGTCCCCTCATGGTGGAACCCTGTGTAAAGTTTTTCCCTTGACTGCTGCTGAACTTGTTCCTGTACTCAAAAAACAAAGTTTAAAAAACAGGTATCACTTTGAAAATTCTCCATAGCTCAAAGCAAACCGAGGCCAAACGTGGTATTTTAATTATCCAAGAAAAAGGCTAGATACCGTTAACAGAACATGTAGTCTAGCCTGGGAACTTCACAGATGCCCACATCACAAGATATCTCTCTACTGGAGGAAAGGAACGGAGGAACCCACACTTGTCCCCTCAGCGCAGGTCGGGCACAGGGAACGGGGATTCTGCAGGCTCAATACCCTTGACAAAGCTTAGGTGGGAAAAACACGCCTAGGGTGTCAGGGGGGTTGGGGCATTTATTCAAAGTGAACTTACTGAGCATCTACGGTGTACCAGAAAACCTTAGCTCTGGACTGGCTCTGACAAACCTGCCGGGGTTGCTTTAGTCACTTCACAGAGCTCTGGTCCAGAAGAGGAGCAAACCGGCCCGGGTTCGCCTACCTCCAAGCGCCGGACAGGGCCTCCGACAGCGACAGAGCGCTTCACCGAGAGTCAGGGGCACGACAGCTGGCCGCCCCACAGGGACTCGCAAACCCCAGGCCTGGCTGGGCGAGCGGGCCCCGGGCAGCCGCGCCAGGCGGAGGCGGGTCCCCGCCCTCCGAGGGGCCGCGCTTACCCGTCGGGCGAGTACTCGAGGTTGAAGACTGCCCCGTGGGTGCGGGTGCTGAGGTACACCGAATCCGCGGGATGGATGGAACCATAGAGGTTAGTCATGGTGCGGAAATTGTCCCGCGCCGGGTCCACAAACAGCCCACGGCCCAGGCTGCGCGCTCTCAGCCACCCGAAGAGCCGGGCGCCAGGGCCGCCCAGGCGCGCTCTGAGGCAGGGCTGGCCGCGGCTCCCGGCCCTGCGGTCAGGCCCGGGTGGCCGGCGTGGCGGGGAAGGCGGGGAAGAATCTCCTTTAGCGGAAGCGGCTGAGGACTCGAGAGCTCCGAGCGGCCCGAGCTCTCGCGCGCGCCCGCCGGGGGGCTGCGAAGGGGCGCAGGGGCTGCGAGGGCTCCCGCCGGGCGACGGGGGAGGGGCTGCGTCAGCCCCGGGCTGTAGTGGCGAGGGCGGGGAAGGGAGCGGCCTGGCAGCAGCCGCCTCTCTCCCGTAGGGTGCCGGCTCCTCAGCCCTGGCTCCAGCCGCCCTGTCCCCTCCGGGGCTAGGGAGCCCGAGGGGAAACATGACCAACGCCCACGCCCCCGCCCCCGGCTCCCGGCCGCTGCCCAGCCGGCCAACACCTCAGTACTCCCGCTCCAGCCGCCACTTCCGGCGTGCGGCCGCCTAACCTCTCCGGCTGGGAAACCCGCGCCGCCTCTCGGTATCATCCGCCGGGGACCAAGAAAGCGGCGACACCGTTCGACTACGGGTGCCACAGACGGCAGGGTTGGAGGACTAGAGCTACTGTGTGTGCGCGATAGTGAGGATGCCCAGGGCCTAGGTTGCATGGGGTAGCGCTAGCATCCGGGAACTGCGTGCGCTATTGTCCGTATGTGGTTATCAGTGACCAGACTGTGTCTTTGGGGATGACAGTGTCTGACTGGTGAGTCCAAGAGGCTGAGTATGATTGGGTACTGTGTACATAATCATCTCTACTTTACACTGAGACCAACGAAGGTAAGAAATGACCATCTTATGTGCTGCTCACACAGTAAGCAGCATGGTGTACTGCCTACTCAGCCTGGGAATCTAGGGACTCAGGTTAACTTCTGCACTAAAAAGGCCTGGTTGGCACAGCGCCTGGGGCTTACTGCTGCCCTGGAGCTCTGCCCAGTTACCAGCAACTTTACCTACTAGGTCAAGCCTTTACCAAAGCCCTCGTCTCTGCAAGAAGCATATACCCAGCCAGGAGTCACTGAGAGGAGCCGAAATCGGAATCAATTCAACCTGACAAGCGACAGAGCCTAGGGTCAATCCTGCTTACATCTGCCAAGCAGGGCATAGAGGGCATAAGAGATGCAAAACCCAAAAAAAAAAAAAAAAGAGAGATGCAAAATCCTTCACTAGTGCTGCTGAAGATAAATACATAGAATTCATTTGCAGAAAAAGCTTAACTAGAACTGGGGTGTTTCTTGGGGAGAGGACAGTTTGCAAGGAAGGGAACCTTGAGGTATAAGAAGAGGGAGGTATAAGAAACGACAACCCTTGCAGGCCTTGGGGCTTCCCCTGTGGCTCAACTGGTAAAGCATCTGCCTGCAATGCAGGAAACCTGGGTTTGATCCCTGGGTTGGGAAGATCCCCTGGAGAAGGAAAAGGCTACCCACTCCAGTATTCTGGCCTGGAGAACTCCATGGACTATATCATTTAGTAATGTCAGGTTTGGGGTTTTTTTTCTTACACTTCTACTTAAAATGTTTCACCATTATTTTAAAACCTCTCAGTGAAAAAAATAAAAATCACTAGAGGTTACCAGAGAAGGCACTAAAGACAGAACAAATCTGTGCCTGCTTCTGTTTACCCACTGCCTTTCAGAGCCCTCAAACACCACTGTGTTAACAAGAAACTTATTTCAAACTGCAGTCTACAGACCAATTTCTATGCGATGCTATTTTTTTTTTTAAACTAAAAAATGTTCAACTTCAACCGCTGAAATTCACAGATATCAATTCAATAGAAATGCCTGAAGCATCTTCTGGAATCCTTTGCCCCGATACTCTTTTCCAATCCCGATGCGCCTTTCCAATCACAACAAAGTAAAAAAAAAAAAGCAAAAACACATCAATCTCATCAAGGAGGCAGAGAACAAATTTGTTTACTTTATTCCCTATCCGTTGACTAAATATTTTTTTAAAAATTACTTCCCAACTGGTGTCTTATAATGAAATGTGCTAGAAATGTAAACACTGGCCTTTCTGTTCAGGTTTTTATATTTTAGGAGCAGCAGGTTCACTCCTGATCTCTTTGACATCATTGGTTCTGCCCATCAAATAGAATTCTTTGTTGGGAACAAGATTGACAAAATGAGCAAGGCGGTTGGACATGGCATAAAAAGCTGAAATTGCAGCTATATCCCAGGCATCTTCCTGGTTGAAGCCATGCACCTCGAGCTTTTTGAAATGGTCATCTGTTATGTCATCAGCTTGGGAAAGAGCAAGTGCAAATTCCAGCATTGCCTTTTCCCGGGCAGGGAGGTCAGACTTTCTCCAGTTGATACAGACCTGTAAGAAAACACAGTTAGAGGCAGAATCTCTGTCCATCACAACATAGCCAATAAAACACATGGTCTAACAAAAGAAGCATTAATGAAAAAACCTAAGATTAAAGAGGTGAAGTGAGGCCAAAATAAACTTTACAGACAGGAAGTATCTTGGTCAAGTTCAATATAATGCAAACCTGGAACTCTAGCTCTGCCAGGAAATCTTTGCTCACTCCAACTACAAGTACTTCTTTCTCCTCTGAACACCCATAGCATCAAAAACCTCAGAACCAAGATTCAGAGACTCTTAATACATAAGGGCCCGTAAATATCAACCTTTTTGTATGAAAAAAGTGAAGCTCAGATAATTATCCCTTTGTCCCCACTGAATCGCAAATAACTATTAATTTTGCAAATTAATAGCTGATACTTAAGCAATGACTGTGCTAAGAATGTGCTCAATGCTTCATATTCATTATCTCATGTAATTCTTATAAAAATCCTAGGAAGTAATGTTTTTTATTAGTCACTCCCAATTTTACTGGCAAAGAAACTGAAGCTCAGAGAGTTCACACTTTCCCAAGGTCACACAGCTAGAGAGTGGCAGAGCTAGGATATGAATCCAAGTGTATTTGATTCCAATGAGTATACTGATAATCATGACCCTTGCTAAAGCAAAATACTGGAAACCATTAGCAACCTGGGATTTCCCTGGTGGCTCAGACGGTAAAGAATATGCCTGCAATGCAGGAAACCTGAGTTTCAGTCCCTTGGTCAGGAGAAGAGAATGGCAACCCACTCTAGTTTTCTTGCCTGGAAAATTCCATGAACAGAGGAGTCTGGTGAGCTACAGCCCATGGGATCACAAAGAGTCAGACACAACTGAGTGGCTAACACGCACACACATGCGCACACACACACACACACACACACACACACACACACATTAATGACCTAAAAATCAGAAGAACAGCTGAGCAAACCATGGTGTGATAGTACATCCTATGATCATTAGGGAGACTATGTTTGAGACTGGTCCTGGATGAGAAAAGTTCTGGTGAATAAGCAGGTGGCTCTGAGAAGGGCAAAGGTGATGATGTACCTGTGTTGTTTAGCTTTTGGCTAGCAACAGAGGCCTTCGGAACAATTTTCGAGGTCTCTACTCAGGTGGGGTCAGAAAGGAAGGTTGGAGGATAGGAGAAGACTGATGACCCTCCCTCAGGAATAAACGCAGAGAACAGAAACATCTGTTTCTGAAGAAACATCTGGCTCAGAAGATAAGGAATTTCACTGTAGGGATGAGTAGGGTTTTGTAAGCTTGGTGACAAACCCATGTTTACTGTGTCTTTATCCTTGGTTCATTTCTCTGGGAAGAACTGGCACGAGCTCTGACACTCAAAACAGCCTGACTCTGGATGAAACAAGTTAAGAGTAAGCTGCTGGCTGGGGGGTTGAGACCCATTTCACAACCAGTCTTGGTGGGGAAGAGCAGGTGGGGGCAGTTCCAGAATGGGAGACTGACAAGCCCAAACTTGGGACCAGCTGTATGAAGTAAAAGAAATCTTAAATCGCCAGTCCAGGTTCAATGCATGAGGCAGGGTGCTCAGGGCCAGTGTACCGGGATGATCCCAAAGGTTGGGATGGGGAGGGAGGCAGGAGGGGGGTTCAGGATGGGGAACACATGTACACCCATGGCTGACTCATGTCACTGTATGGCAAAACCACTACAATACTGTAAAGTAATCAGCCTCCAATTAAAATAAATAATTAAAAAAAACTGTTTGGGGCTCATTAGGAATAACTAGGGGATAGACTAAACTCACAAGGGCTTTCCTGGTGGCGGAGACAGTAAAGAATCTGCCTGTGATGCAGGAGACAAGGGTTCAATCCCTGGTCGGGAAGATCTCCTGGAGGAGGGCATGGCATCCCATTCCAGTAGTTGTGCCTGGAGAATTCCATGGACTGAGGAGCCTGCTGGGTTACAGTCCACAGTCACAGAGAGTCAGACATGACTGAAGTGACTGGACATGCATGCATAGACTAAATTCATACTGGAAAATGCATACTATACAATGTAGCCGAGAGAGTGTAAGCTTTGAAAGTGGACCCTGCCGCTTTAGTTGTCCACCCCACATTAATTCCAGGTCTGAACCTCAAAAGTAAGAGGGTTATAATAAGGTTCAACTTAGGGAGTTGTGTGCATTTAAGAGAATGTCAGGTCTGGCACAAAGCTAGAGCTTAGCTATCCCCTCGTCCCAAACATCACATGCACACAGAAGCAGGTGGGTGCAGGAAGGGGAAACTGGCATGGGGAGGTAGGCGCTCACCTGGTCAGACAGCACTGGCTTCTTCAAGAAGACCCTGTACTGGGCACTCCACGCTATATGAGTACCTGTTGGCCAGGCTGGTCACCAAAATGATGAGCTCCTTGTCAGCTCTGCTGAGCTGGCCTGGGGAGGGAGAAGACAGGAGAGCTGCCATAAGCCTGGAGAGCAGCTCAGAAGAACCTAAACAGGCTCGGCCATATTTTAGCAAGTTGCCCGCCTACCTGCTCACTTATTCATTCCCGGTCCTGTGCTATGAGCTAACCTATTTTATTTTCTTCACAATACTGAACACTTTCTCGAGTCAACTTGTTCTTTTATTTGATCGTTCACTGTTTTCTCCTCCCTGGAATATGCTTGCAAATCTATGTATTTTTCTGATTTGTTCACCACTGTATACCCAGAGGAATGCCTAACAGATGTAATAGTTGCTCAGAAAATATGTGAATGAATTACTAATTCAAGAAGTATTTTCTGAGGCCCATCAGGTACTAGACACTTTTTGAAAAGGGGGTTTAAAAAAAAAAGACATTTTCCAACCTCAAGGGCCATGCTACTTCTAGATAGAGAAGGGCAGAGAAGGGGAGAGTCCACTTTGGTAGCTGGTACCATCTGGGAACTTTAGATAATCTTCACAACAACAGCTCTGCAGAGGAGGTATTAATGCCATTTTACTAGTAAGAAAACCAAGGCACTGAGACACTTAAGTACTCTGTTGAAGCTCACATCGTGATTTATGGTAGAATCAGATTTGAACATGGGATCTGTCTCTTCCCTCTAGGATGGAGAGGCTGAGGCAGTTGTCGAAGATACAGCAGACAGCACTCTGCATGCCGTTGGAAAAGGACCGACGAGTGAGGCCGTGGGAGTTCAGAGGAGGAAGAGCCCCTCATAAGTGAAGGCAGGTGAGATGGACTCTCATGGAAAGTTCAGATTCACAAAGCATGCCCAGGAGATAAGGCAGCCCAGAGGCACAGTCAAGTGTGATCCAGGTTAAAGAGGAGAGAGATCATGAGGCTGGAGTGCTTGGGAGAGTAAAGCAGACTTCACAGTTCACTTTGACTTGAATGGACAGAACATAAAGAGAGGCTGAAGGAAATGAGGCTGGGAGGCAGGCGTCAGGCCATAGAGAGTCATGGTGACGGGCTGCCTCCCATCTCTGCTGCTCACTCTTCCTTTAATAATAAAATCCCTTAGTTTTATCTGGGCATACGGCCACAGAGCCTCCCTTGTAACTAGATGTGATACAGGTCTAGCCAATGGGAGGTAAAAGGAACTGATGGTTGTGGCTTCCATGTCACGACCATAAAGGAAGGGCTATGTGTCCACACATACCCTTCTTTCTTTTTCTGCAGGTAGTAGTGGTAAATCCACATGAGCAGGTAAGCAAGGGCAGTTCCAGATAGCAAACAACACTACACTGCCCCTCAGAAGCTCACATGAGACTATAGGAGAGACAGAGAGAAAAAAAATACCTTGTTTAAATCAATGTGTCTTTGGTCTGAGCAACAGCAGCCTAACCTGAATCCTAAGCAAGAAATCCATGATTACCAATCTAAAGTCCCTGAACTTTATCCAGGGTGTTGGAGGGAGCCAGAGAGGGTCTTTGCACACAAAGAAAGTCAAGCCAGAGTTATTATCTAACTTATTTCCGTGCTATACCTATAACCATCAGGTAACATTCAGACCTCAGTGTCAGAATCCAGACACTGTCTCTGCCAGCTCCAGTCCTTCTGAGCTTCTCCCTAGCTCCACAGTAATCTGGGACTATGTGGGAATGAACTCTAGCAAGCAGGCACCTGGATCTTATCTAAAGATGACTTAGCACTTCCCCCAGCCCCCACTTACCTGTTTTCTTGTTACAGATGATATTGTAATAAACAAAGAAGGCTTTGAATTCCAGTGGCCAGTGAGACAACACTTTAAATACATTTGGTAAAAATCCTGTCTGCAGGGAAGGAGAGAAACAGGGAAATGTAAAATGACAACTAAGAACAGGATTGGCAAATAGTAACTGGTAGTTCCCATACTGTCTGCTGAATGCCAGATGCAGTCTTAAGAAGACCACAGCCTTGTGTCAAAGCACAACCCACACATTCTTTCACGTTTTAGGGGATTGTAAGGGTTACTTCTAAAGGCATATGTAATTTCTTTTTAGTAAGGTATTTTATAAAATTTAGAGAGTTGTATGTAAACTAAATGATACTTCTTAGAATATAGGCTATACTTATTACCCTCCTGCTCACAGAGGGGGTGGTGGTGCTCATTTATTTCTAAGAATTAAATCAGTAACAAGACTTGATATTAGAAGTACTCTGTAAAGTTCTTTCATACATCCAATCTCACTTTTTCTTCTCCACAACTCTCTAAGGTAGGTAAGGCAAGGATCATTATCCCAGTTTACAGATAAGGAAACTAAGGCCCAGAGAGGTTGAGTGACTTGCGCAAGGCCAAAACAAATCTAAAAGCAGGTCTGCGATTTTGACATTGGGTTTTCAGTCTGTTTTCTTTTCTTTTTTAAAAAAGATATTTATTTACTTACTTGGTTGGTTGCTCTGGGTCTTCGTGGCACGTGGAATCTCTGATCTTGGCTGTGGCTCAATGGCTTAGATGCAGCACGCAGGATCTTTAGTTGTGGCATGTGAACTCTTAGTTGTAGCATATGGGATCTAGCTCCCTGACCAGGGCTGGAACCCAGGCCCCGTGCGCTGGGAGTGCAGTCTCAGCCACTGGACCACCAGGGAAGTCCCTCAGTACGTTTGCCAATGGGATGCTATGGCAGACAACTATTGACTGCTACCCAGGAGCCATTTCTTCCCTCTTCCCTTGACAGTGGATGCTGGATGTTGTTCAGATATCAGATTGCCGTGGGCTCCAGGGAAGGTTAAACCCTTCCCCAACCCCACTGGGTGAATCCTGATTGATCTAAACCAATTATAGTGATTCTATTCTACTTGTCAGTGATTGGCCTAGGAATGGGCATGTGACACCATTATGCCCAATGAGAAATGAAGGGAAATCAGCGGGGCGCCTTCTCTTCCCAAAAAGGGTGTGACCTTCACATCCATTCTAGGAACTGTGCAAGGATGTAATGTTTGCTGCTGTTATACCCAGGGACCAGGAGATCACAAGTCTGAGCATAGAGTTATCATATCAAGGAAGCCAGAGCTAAAAAAGGCAAAGGACTTGATCCTTGATATTGCTGAGCCACTGGATTAACAATGCAGGAATCACCCTGTGTCTGGAGCTACTGGTGTACAAGACACTGAACTGTCCTTGCTGTTGTATCAGCTGAACTGGGCCTTTTGTTACCTGTAGCTGAAAGCACTCTAACTGATAATAAATGTTAAAGTTCATTACTGATCTAGAAGACATGGTAAAAAGAACCATTTATGTCTGCCGGGGCAGGAGCTGTGAGAAGGTATAGACAGGTACTGAGAGAGAGGTTGGGGGCTCCAAACCTTTCCCACCAGAGCAGCTGGGTTTATATATATATATATATATATATATATATATCAATGGATTTACATACGAGATTCTGTCTGGAAAAAAAATCCACAAAGTTTCAGCACCAAGTTTCAAAACCAAAAGTTTATAGAGTAAACATCTGCATTCAGACAAGGGTTTTATAATTTGACAATATAAAGCATCAACTTTAAAGAGTACCCTTGGACTTCCCTGGTGGTCCAGTGGTTAAGAATCTGTCTGCCAATGCAGGGGACACAGGTTCGATCCCTGGTCATGAAAGAACCCACAGGCCTCAGGGCAACTAAGCCTGTGTACTACAACTACTGAAGCCTGTACACTAGAGCCCCTGTTCCCCAAGAGAAGCCGCTGCAGTGAGAAGCCTGCATACTTAGCCCAACTGGAGAAAGTCTGCATGCAGCAACACAAAACCCAGCACAGCCAGAAACAAATAAATAAAACATTTTAAATAAATAAATAAAAAGTATCCTCAAGAAATAATTCTGGGATGTTCAAAAAGATACCTGTATAAACACCTGTTACAAGTCACAAATATCCAAGATTGGGAGATCGCTGAAATAAATTAAAACATCTCTATTATACAGTGCTATATCATGCAGCCATTAAACATGATGTTTTAACCTAGAAAAATGTTCATGTTAACATGATCTCATTAAAAAAATTACATGTATATTTATTTTTAAAAAATAGGGAAGGAGAAGTGCTACGAGTGGCTGACTTTGGTGAAATTTTTATTTTTGAAATTTTTGCTTATTTTTCTAATTTTTCAGTACATAATTGCAGGAAGGAACAAGGTACCGCTCACATTTATTGAAGCATCTGGCACATATCTCATGGCTCTATCTCCACACCATATTTCAGCACTAAAGGGAACTACGGAACACACCTCAGGCACAGTGGGCAGAGAACTGAGCGGCAGACTCCCAGACTTAAAAGGCTGTGCTTAAGACGAGAGGAAAAAGTGCGTGTTCTTCTGCCTGGGAACCCCGAAGGAAGGGCTCGCCCCCAGTGGGGACCTGGGCGGACCGAAGCAACCAGCCCCAGGGGTTACCCTCCAGCCAGCAAAGGTCTGCGCTGGCTGTGGCTCTCTGCACGAGGTGAGCGTCTCACCTTCTTTTCTATCTCCTCCAAGAGCTCTCAAACATCAAAAGGCAGGTCCTTTTCGTAGGGAACGGGATAACGGCTAATGGGTTTGGACTTCTCTTCCTGCTGCTGAGACTCATAAAGGCGCAAGTTCAGGGTCACCAGAGGCAACTTTTTCCAAAACCTGTTGGTCACAAGGCGAAGATGAGACTGAAAGGAAGCAAAGACAGGATTGGAGTGGGCCACCAAAGGCGTGGCTTGGATAGCTTGTTTGTGTATCTGGACTTAAAGAAGAGACGGTGCCTCTTGGGTCAATTCCCATTAATTACAAGCAATTCTTGAGCAATTATGAAAAGGACTCTGAGCTCAACAAGAAATAATGCTGTAATACATAGATAATGTCGGACATGAGAAGAGGATATTGAGGGCATGATGGTCCAAATAACATATACAATGCTTGCCTTAAAGCCCAGCTCAAATACCACCTAAGAACAATAAAACCTCCTGGGATTCTTCAACGCCATGAAGATTTCTCTGAAGCTCTTAAGGCTACCAAATGATGGCCAGGATTTATATATATCATCTGCTGTCAATAGCAATGATAATTTAACTGTCATATAATGAGCACCTAGTATGTGTCAGGTCTTCTGCACACACTCCCCAAAACTCCCAGCAATCCTGTACTTTACAGATATGAAATCTAAGGATCAGATGGATTAGGTCACACAGAGATAAAATTCAGGTCTATCTGACTCTAAAGTCTTCAATATTCCCACTTTACAATCCTGTCTCTTAAAAAACAATCTAACTAAAAAATATAGAAAACTAACAACTTTACATTTATTCTAAATGAAAACTGCAAAAAACCAACATAAATCTAAAAGGGCAACCTCATTTTTTTTTACATTAAAAAATTATAATTGATTTACAATGTCGGGATAATTACAGCTGAACAGCAAAGTGATTCAGTTATACATACAGACATGTATACATACATACACACACATACATATATATACATACTCTATTTTTAATGTTCTTTTCCATTATGGTTTATCATAAGATACTGAATATAGTTCTCTGTACTATACAGTAGGGCCTTGTTGTTTATCCTTTCTATATATAAAAGTCTGTATCTACTAACTGCAGCTTCCCACTGCATCCCTCCCTCAATCCCCTTCCCCATGGCAACCACCAGTCTGTTCTCTATGTCCATGATTCTGTTTCCAGATGGGTTCATTTGTGTCATATTTTAGATTCCCCTATAAGTGATGTCATATGGTATTTGGCTTCTCTTTCTGACTTACTTCACTTAGAATGATAATCTCTAGTTGCTGCAAATGGCATTATTTTATTCTTTTTTAACGACCAAGTAGTATTCCACTGTATATATGTACCACATCTTCTTTATCTATTCACCTCTCAGTGGACCTTCCCACATCTTGGCTACTGTGAATAGTGCTACTATAAACATAAGGATGCATGTATTTTTTTGAATTACAGTTTTATCTGGATATATGCCCAGGAGTGGGATTGCTCAATCATATGGTAATTCTATATTTAGTTTTCTAAGGAATCTCCATACTATTTTCCACAGCGGCTGCACCAACTTACATTCCCACCAACAGTGTAGGAGGGTTCCCTTTTCTCCACATCCTCTCTATTTGTAGACTTTTTAATGAGAGCCATTCTGACTGGTGTGAGGTGGTACCTCACTAGAGTTTTAATTTGCATTTCTCTAATAATTAGAGATTTTGAGCATCTTCTCATGTGCCTGTTGACCATCTGTATGTCTTCTTTGGAGAAATGACTATTTAGGTCTTTTGTAATGGGTAGCCTGTTCATACATTTTACCATACAAAGTTCTAAAATGGATGCAAGAAAACAAGATTATGCTTTCCTAGAAAACTCAGTCTGGTCAGAATCCAATGTGAAAGACAGTATAATATAGGACTGTCTGAAGCCCAACTGCCTGGGTCCAAATCCTGACTCTGCTACTTATGTGCTATGTGATCAGAGGCATGCTACTTCTGTCCCTCCATTTCTTCATCTATAAAGTATGAATTATAATAAAACCAACTCATAGAGCTGTTATGAGGATTTAATGAGTTAATACACACAAAGCTCTTAAAACAGAGCCTTGCACTTAGTAAATACTGTGTATTAAATAGTGTTACAGGTTTAAAATAAAGGTGTGATTAAAGTATATTGGGTACATTATGGATCTATCAATTGACATTTGCTTACATATTCAATATGAGACCCACAGAAAAGATTTGGACAGCTCCCTTCACAGAACCCACCTGCCAATACAGGAGACTTAAGGTTTGATCCCTGGGTCAGGAAGGTCCCCTGGAGAAGGAAATGGCAACCCACTCCAGTATTCTTGCCAGGAGAATCCCATAGACAGAGGAGCCTGGCAGGCTATAGTCCAATGGGGTCGCACAGAGTCAGACACAACTGAAGCGACTTAGCAACTTCACATCCTCTGGGGACCCCTAATGGGGTCTATCTACTGTATGTAGCAGCCTACCTACCTGCCTTTCATATCTGACACCTCACCTATGTACCAGCATATACATCCTACTAAAGGGGAAGGCCTAGGCTGTGAAACTCTGTAGCTTTTCTACCTTAGTTTTCCCTACCCATTAGCTAGGGTGGGGCAAGTATCTGAGTATCCGGGCCACAGACTGGCCACTGATTCATCAGGCTGCTAGGCCAAAAAGCTCTGCCCACATAGATTCATACTCTCTGGGATCTGAACTGGGAGATCAGAAGTGAGCTAGGGGCCAATGGGAGCTGGCGCTGAAAAGTCATGAGGTAAAGCCAGGCCACTGGGGTCATGCTGGTCAGGTGTGCACCAAAGGAGCAAGAGAGAAATCAGGAGTAAAAGGCAGAGAGGGAGAAAAGCTCAGGACGGAGGGTCAGGAAGAACACTGGTGGTAGGAGGAGGTGCAGACAGACAAGAAGCAGGACTGAGTGACTGAGACTTGTTCGTGACACAGTTCCCAGGGTCTGGTTGCAGAGGCCCTCTGAGGCACCAAGATGACCTCTCGGTCTCAGTTCACAGGTGACACGACGCTCACTTTTATAACACTTGGGACAGGACCCATGCATCGCCAAGAAGAATCGGAACGACAAGAAGAGAGCAAACAGGTCTTCTCAGTCGATGGACCTTCTCTAGCCCAAAAAACCAATGGCATTGGAAGTAAAGAGCTCCTATCACATAAGCTTATTTTAAAAATAAACAAAAAGCAAACACTCATAAAATGCTTAATACGTGCCTAATATTATCCTGGCTGCTTTATCTATATATTAACTCAAGATATGTTGGTACTGTTCTTGTTCTCATTTTAGAAATGAAAAAACATTTCTCCTTCTCTGTGCCATCTCAAAATAGGCACAGGAAAGATAAGTCACAGAGCAGGATTCAAACCCAGGCAGTCTACCTCCCAAGTCCTCGCTCATAATCTTTGTGTTGTGTTGTATATACAAGCTCATCAACAAGGATAACTACTACTTTTTTTTTAATCCCTAAATCCAAACTAACCTATAAATGTCAGGCCTTGTCCTCCTATTCCCCTAAACACTTTCAAAATTTTCATTCTGAACCTTGGATGACCAGAACACTATTTAAAAAGAACAACTTCCATTAGTACTTCACCAGGCTTGTTGGTAGGAGCTCTATAGGTATTGTCCTCTGAACTTTAAATGAAATGTCATCACTGTACATGCCTCCACTGGGGCACACTGGACCTCAGCTACCATGAATGAGTTCAAGATCAGTACTGTCACATCTTTTTCAAGAGAAGCTGGAAATTGAAATTCAAAATGAGGCCTGCTATCTGCTTGATGATGCAGCAAGAAATAGGACAGAGGACTACATACCTAGCACAGCAAGGAAGCACCTCCTGTGATTGTGGGTAAAATGAGAAAACACAGCCACCTCCATCGTCCAGTTTCACAGGGTACTAAGCCCCAAGTGCTGGACTTTTCTGGGACAGCCACCTCTGAACTGTGGACACATCTCTGTGGAAGTGGGGGGGCCAGCTATGTCCTTGATTCTGTGATTCTATGTCCTTGACTCTTTGCCCTGCTTGTTTGCCAGTTTGATACTACACTGAAATAAAAACAACCTAAAGGTGATAGTATTCTTTCCAATCTTTGAACTCATACTGGGTGTTCTGGATTAGCTCATCAAAATTTTCAAGTAAAACTGCCTGATTATTAAATGTTGATTCAACTGTTTTTCCCATGAGCACAGATGTGGCAGGACTGGTGGCCACTGGGGCTCTATTTTGGCTACATGCAAGTTCACTATAGTCGTCTGCCAACTTTTATGTTTGGAATCTTCCATAACAAAGCAAATTTAAAATGATAATTATTTTTTAAAAACCTGTGGGACAAATACATTTAAAAAATATTTTTTAAAAGTCTGTAAAATGTTAGCTTACATCTGCTAATGTAAAAAGCCAATTGATGAAATCGTCTCAGGTTATGTACACAGGCACAGTACTTGATTATTAGGTGAGTATAAAATGACAGCTGTTATTGGTGAACTACAGGTTAAAACTTCTTTTAATTTTGTAAAGATATTAGATACTTCATGATTCTAAAATACAGACCCTGGGTTCCATTTTGTTGTTGTTGGTCAGTCGCTGTTGTTTCTGACTCTTTGTGACTCCATGAACTACAGCACGCCAGGCTCCCCATCCTCCACTATCTCCTAGGGTTTGCTCAAATTCACATCCATTGAGTTGGCGATGCTAACCATCTCATCCTCTGCCACAGCCTTCTCCTTTTGCTTTCAATCTTTCCCAGCATCAGGGTTCCACTACCAGTGGTTATAGTTCAGTTCAGTTTAGTTCAGTCACTCAGTCGTGTCCGACTCTTTGCGACCCCATGAATCGCAGCACGCCAGGCCTCCCTGTCCATCACAAACTCATGTCCATCGAGTCAGTGATGCCATCCGGCCATCTCATCCTCTGTCGTCCCCTTCTCCTCCTGCCCCCAACCCCTCCCAGCATCAGGGTTCCACTACCAGTGGTTATAGTTCAGTTCAGTTCAGTTCAGTCACTCAGTCGTGTCCGACTCTTTGCGACCCCATGAATCGCAGCACGCCAGGCCTCCCTGTCCATCACAAACTCCCGGAGTTTACTCAAACTCATGTCCATCGAGTCAGTGATGCCATCCGGCCATCTCATCCTCTGTCGTCCCCTTCTCCTCCTGCCCCCAATCCCTCCCAGCATCAGGGTTCCACTACCAGTGGTTATAGTTCAGCTCAGTTCAGTCACTCAGTCGTGTCTGACTCTTTGCGACCCCATGAATCGCAGCACGCCAGGCCTCCCTGTCCACTGCCTACTCCCACAGCTTACTCAAACTCATGTCCATGCGTCAGTAATGCCATCCAACCATTTCATCCTCTGTTGTCCCCTTCTCCTCCTGCCCCCAATCCTTCCCAGCATCAGAGTCTTTTCCAGTGAGTTGGTTCTTTGCATCAGGTAGCCAAAGTAATGGAGTTTCAGCTTCAGCATCAGTCCTTCCAATGAATATTTAGGACTGATATCCTTTAGGATGGACTGATTTGATCTCCTTGCAGTCCAAGGGACTCTCAAGAGTCTTTTCCAACACACAGTTTAAAACCATCAATTCTTCAGCACTCAGCTTTCTTTATAGTCCAACTGTCACATCCATACGTGACTACTGGAAAAACCATAGCTTTGACTAGACAGACCTTTGTTGGTAAAGTAATGTCTCTGCTTTTTAATATGCTGTCTAGGTTGGTCATAGCTTTTCTTCCAAGGAGCTAGCATCTTTTAATTTCATGGCTGCAGTCACCATCTGCAGTGATTTTTGAGCCCCAAAAAAATAGTCTCTCACTGTTTCCATTGTTTCCCCATCTATTTGCCATGAAGTGATGGGACCAGATGCCATGATCTTAGTTTTCTGAATGTTGAGTTTTAAGCCAATTTTTTCACTCTCCTCTTTCACTTCATAAAGAGGTTCTTTAGTTCTTCTTTGCTTTCTGCCATAAGGGTGGTGTCATCTGCATATCTGAGGTTATTGATATTTCTCCTGGCAATCTTGGTTCCAGCTTGTGCTTCAACCAGCCCAGCCATTTCACATGATGTACTCTGCATATAAGTTAAATAAGCAGGGTGACAATATACAGCCTTGACGTACTCCTTTCCTGATTTGGAACCAGTACAGCACAATCCAAAAAGAAAAAAATCGGTACACTGGACATCATCAAAATTTAAAACATGCTTCAAAAGACACCATTACAAAGATGAATAGATAATCCACAGACCATTAAAAAATATTTGCAAATCATGTACCTGATAAGGGATTTGTACCCAGAATATATTTTAAAATATTTTATAATTCAATAAGACAGCAAATAACACATTTTAATAGTGGGTAAAAGATGTAAATAGACATTTCACCAGATTAGTCATACAAATGGTCATTTAGTACATGAAAAGATGCTCAATATTATTACTTATTTGGGGAATTAAAAATAAAACCACAATGAATTAATACTTCACACCTGCTTTAATCAAAAAGACAATAACCAATATTAGTGAGGATGTGGAGAAACTAGGACTTTTATATACTGGTGGGAGAAATGTAAAATGCTACAGCATCATTAGAAAAGTTTGGCAGTTTCTTAAAAAGTTAAATATAAATTTATCACAAGCCCAGCAATTCCTATTTTAAGTACTCGATCCTAGAGAAATGAACTCATACATCCACAAAGGCTTGTATACAAATGCTAACAGTATTATTCATAACAGTCAAAAAGTGAAAACAACCCCAATGGCCTTCAACTTGTAAATGGATAAACAAAACGCAGTGTATCCATGAAATACTGGGTTGGCAAAAGTTTATTTGGATTTTTCCATAAGATATTACAGAAAAACCTGAACAAACTTTTTGACAAAACCAGTAGAATACTATTCATAAATAAAAAGCAATGAACTACTAATACATTCTACAAACATCAGTTCAGTTCAGTCACTCAGTCGTGTCTGACTCTTTGTGACCCCATGAATTGCAGCACGCCAGGCCTCCCTGTCCATCACAAACTCCCGGAGTTTACTCAAACTCATGTCCATCGAGTCGGTGATGCCATCCAGCCATCTCATCCTCTGTCATCCCCTTCTCCTCCTGCCTCCAATCCCTCCCAGCATCAGGGTCTTTTCCAATGAGTCAGCTCTTCACATGAGGTGGCCAAAGTATTGGACTTTCAGCTTCAGCATCAGTCCTTCCAATGAACACCCAGGGCTGATCTCCTTTAGGATGGACTGGTTGGATCTCCTTGCAGTCCAAGGGACTCTCAAGAGTCTTCTCCAACACCACAGTTCAAGAGCATCAATTGTTCGGCGCTCAGCTTTCTTCACAGTCCAACTCTCACATCCATACATGACCACTGGAAAAACCATAGCCTTGACTAGACGGACCTTTGTTGGCAAAGTAATGTCTCTGCTTTTTAATATGCTATCTAGGTTGGTCATAACTTTCCTTCCAAGGATTAAGTGTCTTAATTTCATGGCTGCAATCACCATCTGCAGTGATTTTGGAGCCCAAAAAAATAGTCTGACAGTTTCCACTGTTTCCCCGTCTATTTCCCATGAAGTGATCTACAAACATAGATGAACCTAAATAACATCATGCTAAGCAAAAAAAAAAAAAAACCCAGACACAAAGAAACTACATGTTGTATGATTCCATCTATGTAAAGTGTCCAGAAAAGGCTAGAGAGACAGAAAGTAGGTTAGTGGCTGGGTGGGGCTGGGGTAGGAAAGATATTGATCACAAATGGACATGAGGGATCTTTTTAGGGTGACTGAGGTTATCTAAAACTGGATTTTGGTAATGGCTGCAGTACTGACACATTTACTAAAACTAACTTAATTGTATATTTGAAGTGCATGAAATTTATAGCCCGTATAGCAGTTTTAAAATTCTACATGTACAGGGGGTATAAAATGTCATGTTTAGTTTTAGAGTGAGATTTGAAAAAGGTTTTGCCAGGAATGGAAGAAGAGCAAACTTCTGTACCCTGCCTTAGTTTTGTTTTGTTTTTGCCATAGTTGTTTCAACACTCTGATAACTAAGTAATGCCTAGAGTCTGACCTAAGTGTACAGGAGAAGAGGTGGTTGCCTCTTGAGATAGGGACTAGAGGAACTTTTCTCATCTTCCCATACTGAAGCTCTTTAACTCCCCTTCCCCCTACCCCTGGCAACCACCACTGTTTTTTTCCTTTGAAAACCTTGTAGACTTTTAGAACTCGTCACCTACATTATTTAAAGGAAAATTAGAAGTGAGACACACATTTTCAAGGGTGGGAACCATGTTTTTCCTCAAATGTATTGTTTTTAGCCTAGAGCAAAAGTAAACTAAGTAGTTCCTGCAGGGATATGTGACATAAAGTATTAATAAAGCTAGAGAATTATCTGACAAGAGTAAGGCAATGGGGCTTTTTCTGGTATAAAACTCCTTCACAGGTATAGAAACTCCTTCATGCGATGACTTCAATATACCAGCTTCTGCATCCAAGGGGTGTGTATAAATTTGGTAGTTTCAACAGAGACAGATGCAGTATCTTTCTTTTGCATGTAGATATCCAGTTGTCCCAACACTACTTGGGACAATAGTACTGGAAGATTTTTCTTCCCCCAGTGAATTGTCTTGGCACCCTTGTCAAAAACCAATTGACCACAATTGTGAGGGTTTACTTCTGTATTCTCAATTCTATTCTGCTTATCTACATCTATGCTTATGCCTCTGGCTATCTTAATTACTGTAAGCTTTGTAGTAAATCTTGAAAGCAGAAGTCTAATTCCTCCAACTTCATTCTTTTTCAGTTTTTTTTTTTTTTTTTTGGTGGTGGTGGGGGTGCGGTGCTTCTCTAGGTCCCTTACATTTCTATATGAGTTTTAGGATCCATTTATCAAATTTTGCAATGAAGACAGTAGAGATTTTGACAAGGACTGCTTTAAATCTGTTTATCACTAGCTCTTCTGATCCATGAACATGAGGGTATCTTTCCAATCTAGATGGTTAAGTTCTTTCAACAGTGTTTTGTAGTTCCCAAGGTTTTAAGGTGGTTTCTTTTGTTAAATGTATTCCCAAATGTTTAATTCTCTTTGCTATTGTAAAAGAGATTCCTTAGAATTTTATATATACCAGATCATAGCACCTGCAAGTTTTACTTCTTTCCAATCTAGATACCTTTCATTTTTCTTGCCAAACTGCCCAGGATAGAATCTTGACTACAACGCTGAATAGAAGTGAAGAGAGCAGACTTCCTTGTCTTGTTCTTGACCCTAGGGAGAAAGCTTTCATTCTTTCACCGTTAATTATGATGTTTGCTGTGGGTTTTTCTATAAATGTTCTTTATTAGGTTTAGGTGGTTCCTTTCTAATTTATTTTTTTTTTATCATAACAGGATGTTGAACTTTTCCACATGCTTTTCATCCATCTACTGAGATGATAATGTGGATTTTATTTTATTGATATGGTATATTATATTGATTGATTTCAGATGTTAAAAGACCAGGATTCCTGGGATAAATACCATTTGGTCATGGTATGTAACCCTTTTTATATGTTACTGTATTCAGTTTGCTAGTATTTTGTTGAGGACTTTTGTGTTTATATTCATAAGGAATACTGATCTATGATTTTCTTTTCTTGTGATATCTTTCGTTCCGATATTAGGGTAATATTGGCTTCATAGAATGAATTAGGCTATGTTCCCTCCTCTTCTATTTTTGGGGTAGAGTTTGTATTAATGGCTATTAATTCTTTAAATATTTGGCAGAACTCATCAGTGAAGCCATCTGGGCCCAGGAAGCCTCTATCTTACTGCTATTACTGATGAGTTTGTTCACCTCACAACCTCTCATGAGGCTCCAGGCCAGTTATCAATGCATTGCCACTGAGCTCTAAACTCCTCCTTCACTGCCTGCTCTGAGAAAATGGATCTGGGCCTTTAAAACATTTTTCCTTTGCTATCTATCACGACGACACGCTTTTCAGGCAGAATGCCCTGCAGAAGCGCTGCAGAAGGAATGAGACTTGGCTGGTGGCTCCACTGTCTCTCTGGCCTATTCCTGCAGTACCTCAGCTTCTCCAGCATCAGCTCCTGTGTTGACTGGTGGGTGGAATCACCCAGCAGTCAGCAGTTTCCCCTAGCATGCTATTAGGCAGTTTTATAACAGATGTTTCCAAGAGACACATCCCCAGGAAGAGCTTTCCCTCGCATCCTAGAAATGCCACCAAGCTCTGAAGGGTTGATTTCCAGCAAGTTCCACTGGCACAGATTTCTTTATTTATTGGCTGTGGTGGGTCTTCCTTGCTGCATGTGAGCTTTCTCTAGTTGTGGAGAGTTCAGGCTTCTCATTGTGGCTTCTCTTGTGGCGCACGGGCTCTAGGTATGTGGGCTTCGTAGCTGCAGCTCATGGGGCTCTAGAGCACTGGCTCAGCAGTTGGGGTACATGGGCTTAGCTGCTCCACAGCATGTGGGGCCTTCCAGGACCAGGGATTACACTAGGTGTCCCTTGCATTGCAAGACAGATTCTTAATCACTGGACCATCAGGGAAGTCTGGCACAGATTTCTAATGACTTCCTGCCATTTAACAAGCCATGACAATGTCCTCTACAACAAGGTCTCAATCAGGCCAGGCCAGTGGAGGGAGATTTTTGCTTAGGTAAGCTAAGTACTACGAGTAATGGCTGTTCCTCACATCTGCTATTCTTAAACCCTTTAAAGCTCTCTTTAGTTTTCACAAGCCATAATCATTTGTGATTAAAAATGTTTTACCAAATAGATTCTCACTTGTGTAGTGATAATTGTGAGCATTTTGTTTAAATTCTTTACTTGAATAAAAATATTAACACTTCCATGGATTCTTTTCCTATTAATTTCTGTATATAAATTAGCATGCAGTTCATTTGTAATTTTTAGAAACCTGTGAACTGAAAAATTTTAAAGATTCATTTAAATTCTACTTCTTTATGGACATCTATTCTGACTCCTACCTTCCTCCCACATAGAGGTAATCATTTCATCTTTTGTACTCTCGGGTCTGACACCCTAATCAGGTTGTTATAGTCAGTTACACTTGGTATTTCCAAGTGGAGACCAGTCATCTCGCCCTGGGCAGGGCGAGATTCAGCTGGCTTCAGGGCTCATTGCCCAGCTCAATTCCTGGTCCAGGGCAAAAGCTCAACTAGTCTTGACTGAAAGTTACAAAAACGCCCAACTTCACCAGTCAACAAAGAAAAGCAACCATGAGATAGCACTTTTCCAGCTTCTCAAGTAGCAAAGTCCAGAAGGCCAAGGTCTCGACCAACCTTTCCGAAGGGCAATTCGGTTATTCACTCGAGGGAAACGCTAAGAAATGAGGCGGTATGTTCCAGAGGCAGTCGAGGGAGGTACCAGCCTGCTGCACAGGCTCCAGGCCCGCAAGTCCCCCAAACAGGCAGCGGGTCTAATCCACCCTGGTGGACACGCCCGGAAGACCCCACGCACCAGCGCAAAGCCACGTGCGGCCTCAACGCTGAAAGGCGCGCCGTCGACCGCAGGGGCCCCGGCCTCCTCTTCATCCCCAATCGGAGCGGCCACTTTCATATCCAAAAAAGGCTGCATGCGCCATTCTAAAAGCGAACTTCTCAACGAGCCCCCACACCCCAGCCGCACCGCCTTAGTCCGGGTCCGCGGCTCTGAGCCGGGCTCCGCACTCTTGGTTGCAGTCTCGGCTTCCACCGTCTCACGCGGGTGGACCTCAGCACCCTTGGGCCTGCCCGCCGCGCCGACCACTGCCACGGCCGCGTGCGCTTACTCGCCGCCGGCTGCACGACGCCGAGACGGCAGAGCACCAACGTTGTGGCACGCGACACACAGACCAGGATGCCTCGAGCGTGCTCCGCCCTCTGGGCGCGTCGCGCAGGGCACCGCCCTCCAGGCGCCTTCGACCCGCCCTCCAGGCCTGAGCTTCCCGTGTCAGGTGACTGTTCTTTTCCAGACCTATGCTTGCCACTGTACCAGACTGACACCCACGTGCGGACACACCTCCCCGAAGTGCCCTTGGTAAACCTCCTCAGCCAGATTTGGGCCACGTTTCTGACAGAGGCTCCTCTATTGACGTGAGGGTGCGTGAGAGACAATCCAGGGATCATTTCCTGACCGCTCTCCGGCCGGGACCTCAGGTCACTGAGTACCATACAGCATGGCCTTGGGCCAGCTGCGATAGAGGCAGTCTTGGTCACTGAATACTTGCTCTATGCAGGCCCTCTGGAACTGGGTTGGAGTGGGGAGAAGAGAAAAACTATCTACGCCATCCCTTCTGCAAAGGTAACCAAACAAGAACAGCTCTTGCAATAATCTGTCGCAAAACCAAAGTTACATTTCAGTTGGCCCCTATTATTGTATTTGGGGCTTCCCTTGTGGCTCAGCTGGTAAAGAATCCACCTGCAGTGCAGGAGACCGGGTTCGACCCCTGGGTCGGGAAGATCGCCTGCAGACGGGAAAGATTACCCACTCCAGTATTCTGGCCTGGAGAATTCGATGGACTGGGGTGCAAAGAGTCTGATACGACTGGGCAACGTTCACTTTCCCTTCATTGTATTTAGTTGATTCACCAGCGTCTTATAAAATTGTGAAGGGATGTTAGAAATGGCCTAAAATCCTAAAAATCTAAAGACTCAGGTTGGAAGCAGATACCTCAAAGAGATGAGCAGTAGAAATAGAGGACAGCTAAAAGCCATCGGTCAGGGCCACGCCCTCCCAAATCCCCAGGAGTTCCGACTCCTACTGGATAATCTGACCAACGCTAATTGGAGGTACCAGTTGACAGAGGAAACTGTGATTTTAAGTGAGAGCCTTGAAAGGCAGAAGGGCAGACCTGATGTCCTATTGATTTGCAATTCAGCAGCTCTTCACCTGAGCAACTAAATGCTCCAAGGAAAACAGCAGCAAAGATACAACTGCAGTTACTGATTTTCCCAGGCCGTGGAGGGGAAGCTCAGTTATACGGAAATATGCATGTGATATATAAATATTTTCGGGGGGGGGGGGGACGCACTCCAAAATGTCAACATTCATTTTCATTCATTCATTCACCAGGTATTATTTATTTCGTGCCAGGACCTGCGCTAGAAAAAAAAGTGAGAACTAGCTGACAGCCTAGCAGAAAGACAAACAGGGAGCAAGACTAATGCTTTTCATCTTATTTCTATTCTTCTCTGGTCTTCCACAACGTGAATAGATAAAAGTTTCCTATGCAAAAAAAAAAAATACTGAATACTTTTCCTGGTAAAAGATTAGCGGTCCCTCTGAGGGCAGAGTCAGGAGAGCCAACTCCCGAAGGCCTGCTCACTTCCCAAGGTTTCCACGAAATGAAAGGTGGCGGCGTCTCATATCCCACTGTGCATCTCAGACACCGGGAGAGGAGGCTCCGCGACTGATTCAAGCTACGCGTTTCTCCTGCGGACCTGCGAAAAGACTGCTGGATGGGCGGCCAGTTACAGACACAATCATAGCAACCTTGAGGGAAACCGCCGACCGCCCGCGATCGGACTTGGGAAACAGGTTCAAGTCCCACAAACCTGTGCTGCCGGAAACGGAAAGCCTTGGGCGGGCTGGCGATTGGACGCGGAGCCGGAAGCCGGAAACTGTGTATAGTAGCGGCCGTGATGGCCGAAGCAGCGGGTGTTCCAGCGGAGTCCCTGGCTGGCTGCAGGGCGCGGGCAGCGCGGACGGTGCTAGATCAAGTGGTGCTGCCGGGCGAGGAGCTGCTGCTGCCAGAGCAGGAGGACGGAGAAGGCCCAGGAGGTGCAGGGGAGCGACCACTGCGCCTAAACGCCGCAGCGCGCTCCCGGGGACGCGTGGTGTGCGGCCCTGGCTTGCGGCGCTGCGGCGACCGACTGCTGGTCACCAAGTGCGGCCGGCTCCGTCACAAGGAACCCGGCAGTGGCAGCGGCGGTGGCGTTTACTGGGTGGACTCGCAGCAGAAGCGGGTGAGCTGGGATTCCGGAGGGGTTGTCAGGCCGGGAGAAGGCTGAGGATACTCTTCGGAAGCATGGAAGGGGCCCTGGAGCCTTCCTCTGATAAGGCTAGCCAAACGCCACCGGAGGCTTGTACTTAACTTCTACAACTCCTTTAGGGGGACCGTGAACGGCTGGAACGTGGCCCTAGACGGGCGACCAGGAGAGAATGGAGCCTGGGAATATAAGGGCACATAAGGGGATAGAGACTGAGAGCCGTGGTCATTGTCTTCAAAACCCCATAGGTCAGGGAGCAGTAGACTTGCCTTTCGGAGTTCCAAAGAATCAAGTTCAATGAATGGATGTCACAGGGAGTTCAGGTTCTCTTAGAATAAATAAGACATTTCACATAGGAAGAAACTAGCAACAGAATGGCCTTGCTTGATTGTGAGGACCCCTGTATCACTGGACTCTTGCAAACAAAAGCTAGGGAGTTTCTGATAATAATAAAGAAGAGATGCTGCTGTTGCTAAGTCGCTTCTGTCGTGTCCGACTCTATGCGACTCCATAGATGGCAGCCCACCAGGCTCCCCCATCCCTGGGATTCTCCAGGCAAGGGGACTGGAGTGGGGTGCCATTGCCTTCTCCAGAGATAAGATGATACAGACTTAAGTGAACACTGTTAGAAGCTGGAAATCTGAGAGTTTTATCATGTGATTGGTTTAGAAGCTGGAAATCTGAGAGTTATCATGTGATTGGTTTTCTTTTAGGGAGTGTGACATACGATCAGGTTTGTTGTAAGGTTTGTGTTAATTTGTAAACATGGATTTTAAAATATTTTCTAAATATTTAAATGACAAACATAACAACCGCTGAGGACTTGCTGAAGATGTCTTAAAAATGATTGTCATTTATGGTTGTTCTCTCATTCTTTTGTAGTATGTCCCAGTGAAAGGAGACCATGTGATTGGCATAGTGACAGCTAAGTCTGGAGACATATTCAAAGTTGATGTTGGAGGGAGTGAGCCAGCTTCTCTGTCTTACTTGGCATTTGAAGGTGCAACTAAAAGAAACAGACCTAATGTGCAGGTAAAATAGGACCTTTGGTTTCAAAAGTAGCAAATATCCATTTCCCAAACAGTCATCCATCCAGAAGGCTACCAGAACTGTCCTGTTTTCCTAGCGCTATTGGATGATCTTGGAGCATCTTTGTAATCACTCCAGGCTTCAAGAGTTCTTTCAGATGCTCCACCTCTGGGACCAGAGCCACATACTTAGTTTACATTTGCTATGTTGGGGGATGTTTTTATCTCTGCTGAATTGAAAGATTATATCTGTTATTTGTTACATCCACATACACTGGACAAAGAAGTAAGCCAGAGGCTTAGGGAGGAAGGAGGGAACAGTGGTGGAAATCGCCATATCACTCATCCATCTTTCCTGGATGTGGGTCCTGGGACTTGTATCTCAGTTACATCACTGTTTCCCAACAATCCCATTTTGGAGCTGACAGAGGAGCAGTCTTGCTACTTCAAGTTTCAACTTGGGTTTTTCAGGTTGGAGGGCACACACTTCCTGTCCGTCCAAGCCAGAAATTTGGAGGTTTCTTTGCCTTTTCTCACTCATCCCTCGTGTCAAGTCTCACTGATTTGCCACGTGTCCACCCCTTTATCTCCACTTTGCAAGTTCAGGCCTTGGCTGTCTCTTGACTGGACTTAAGTCAGTGACCTCTCCTTAGTAGCATCCTGCCTGTACACTTCTGCCCCTTTATCCAGGCTTTTAAGAGCTGACAGCCTCTCATCCCCTTTTCTTCAAAGCCTACATATTACTATTTCCAGAGGTCTTCCCTCATCCATAATTACATCTCCATGTGGCCCTGCCTGAATTACACCGAACTATTTAAGAGCACCACTGAATTCATAACGTCCCACTCCTGTACCTTTGTTTATGCTGTTCCCTCTGTCTGGATTGCTTTATCCTCTTCTCAACCTGTGGAACACATTCTGGTCTTTCAAGACCCAGGCTGAGCACCACTACCCCCCTGTAAAAACATCCCTGATTTTCAGTCGTTTTTCTTACTTACTGGATTCAGCTGTGAATGAAGTTTGTTTACATATATATCCCCACTGCCCTCTGAAACTAAAAGGCAGAGAATGTTCTTTCTCCAGTTCCTTGAGTCACCAACAGCTGTTGGTACTTAATGAACAAGTTTACTCTCCATTTCCATAGTTTTCGTCATTTTGAAGTTCAACTCTTGAGGTTTTTAAAGTAATTCTTGTGTGGAGAACAGTCAGTGGATTACCAGTGTTCTGTTTTGCTTTGAGTAATTTGCATGCCAGGGATTTCTTCTGTAATTTCCTAAAGCCGGGCTGTGCGGTAAAACTTCACGGTGACGCTACTGTTTTACACGTGCACTGAGTGTTGTGGGAGCCAAAGCTGAATTTTAAGTTAATTTAAATGTCAGTTTAAATAACTGCACGTGAGTAGTGGCTACTGTAGTCTACAGTGTAACTCCAGTGGGTATTCTCTGGCTTTGATGAGGCTCCTGTTCTGGGGATTTTCTGGTGTGGGAAGGGTGAGGGTACATGCTTTAATTCTGCCTTAAGACCCAACTCCAGCGGGACTGTGAGAATCCTGGAGTGTAGTCTGTTTAGCCACAGAATTGTAGATGAGTGGCATTGATGCCTGTTGAAAAGAGCCAACAGCAGCACCTATAGCATGGTTTGCTGAGAGGAAATGATGTTTTTTAATTATCATTGTAGGTTGGAGATCTCATCTATGGCCAATTTGTGGTTGCTAATAAAGATATGGAACCAGAGATGGTCTGTATTGACAGCTGTGGACGAGCCAATGGAATGGGTGTGATTGGACAGGATGGTCTGCTTTTTAAAGTGACTTTGGGCTTAATTAGAAAGTAAGTATGATGCTTTCCAGCTTGCCTATTGTCTTTTATATTATACCTTCTTAGAAAGCTGACTAATCTTTGGCTATAACAATGGTTGTATCTCCTCAAAGTTAAAAATCAGTATCCATTTTAGCACAGTTGTTAACTCTTGCATTTAGCCCCCATCCTCTCAATGTGAATACATAAAATTCAGACATATTTGTCATTATAGTTTGTGTTGATATGAAATCTGGACTTCTCTGCTGGTAGTTCAGTTGTTCCTTATATATATTCAGACCAAATGTGAAAACTGGCCTTCCCCCTTCTAAGTCACTTGAATACAGATCCAATTTATTATTGTACAAAATCATATTTCTATTATAATGGGAGCCAAATTAAGCTAGAGTGATGTGACCCTCAGACTTATGCAGACATTCACAAAAGGCTCTTGCTTTACTGTCCTTTTAATAGTTCCCAAAGGCAGATTCTCTTTGTTAGGTTTAGATCTTTACCTACCCAAAGCTATGCCCTGTTAAAGGGCTTTACTCCTAAAGCTACTGAGGTTCACAGCTATCTTGTATATCTCTCTCTGCTACTTATTTTGCAGATTTGCAGAATTAGTTCAAGACATTTAAAGAAGCATGTTATTAACCAAGCAGCATTTTGTGGTTTGAAAGAGTCAACACTCTTCTCCAAGTATTGAATTTAATACCAAAGAATGATTTACATGGTCAGGAAAACAGGTTAAAGTGTTCTTTTAGCACCAGAAACAATAAAAAAGCTACAGTTCTAAAGTCTAGCATTAAGGTGCTCCGACAATGTGAAGGAAGAACTTATCTATTTTTTATATATATAAAGTTGGTGGCATAGGGTTTGGTTTCCTTGTAGAGGATAGCCCACCATTGTGACCTCTGGTGTACTTGTAGGTTATAAAGCTTCTTGGAAGGAAAAGGGGAGCAAATGTTTTCATGTGCCTTGTTGCGATGATGTTGACAGAACTCTGAGTGACTGTGGAGAACTGCCCAGAAGAGGAGTCCCCTGAAGTCAAGTCAGGGCACACTGCCACTCCATAAAGTTTTGCTTTGTTTCCCTTCTTCACCAGGCTGTTGGCTCCAGACTGCGAAATCCTACAAGAAGTGGGAAAACTCTACCCCATGGAGATAGTATTTGGAATGAATGGAAGAATATGGGTTAAGGCAAAAACCATTCAGCAGACTCTGATTTTGGCAAACATTTTAGAAGCTTGTGAACACATGACAACAGATCAAAGAAAACAAATCTTCTCCAGATTGGCAGAGAGCTGAAGACCTATGTGGCCTTTTTTATGGGTCAGCAGAACCAAGAGACAGGTTTTCCTGGGAAAGATGTTTCTCAGGTGAATTCCCCAGTAAATCTTCAGGAAACTAGATGTGAATGTACATGTTGTCTATTACAGTCGTAAATAAAATATTTTTATAAAAAAGTTACTGGTTGCCACCTAGATTCTTATGGGTGAGAAAAATCATGAAGCCATGATGTAGGTTTTTGATTTTGACAATAACATTTACTAAAGTTACTGTTACGGTTTAATTGATGTTAACTCCCTTACTTTGCGAGAGTGTAGCTTCTGTAAGTGGGAATGAGCATTAAGATAAAATTATTTTCTGATAGTAAAATATGTTCACCAAAGAAAATGCAGAATACATAAAAAAATATAAAGCAAACAAAAACCACCTGTAATCCCATAGTTAGTGGGTATGTAGCAGCTAACAATTATTGGTTCCAAGTGTTTTGCATGGATTGATTCACTTATTCTTAGTAACTCCACAGACATTTAACTTTCTAGTTGAAGAAACTGAGGCATGGATTAACTTGGCCTATATTCTCAACTACTATATGTGAATGTATGTTTTTCAAATTGGAACTACAGGATTATACTTTTATCACTTTATTATATACCTTGTCCACTTCAAGCAACATGTAATATATTTTGTGCTTGCTATTAAAAATTCAACAATTGTATAATATTTCATTTTCATGTTCTAGGATATTTAGATAGGTGTAGTTTTTTGTTGTTCTATAGATAACACTATGATGAAGGTCTCTGATTCCAAGTCAAGCCAGATCTTACTTTGTTAAAATCATTTCTGGGAAGCCAAACAAAAAACTACCTGTTGGTTTTGAAAAAAACAGTAGAGGTTTGTGATGGAGTTGGAGAGGAAATTTGTATTTAAAGCAAAGCCTTTAGAGGTGAAAATGAAGCCTGACAGATGATCCAGGTCAGTGGTTCTTAAGAGACCTCCCTGAGAATATATCCATATATGGTAAGAGTTACAGACCCCTGAAGCCTATCCATTGGCCTTCTGTATGACAGAGATTATAGAACACATTCAGTAGGTTGACAAAGACCAAGGAGCATTATGTATTCCTAAAGATGTTTCCTGAAGACCCAACCATTTGTAAGTAGTAAAAAGACACTGATAAAATGTATCAAGTGGTCACAGCTCTTGAGGAACTGTGGAGAGGGGACAGAGCAGAAAAGTAACCTTTTGGTTCTGAGATACAGAATACATTTTCTGAACTTGCTAGCAGCTAAATTATCAAGTTTACTAACCCAAACTGGCTAGAGTAACTGAAGCAACTCTACCTGACTAGGACATGGAAAAAAGGGATCACTGAGATTTAGGTCACCCAACATACTTGTGTCAGATACAATGTATTTTCTCTCTTCAAGTTAGACATCAATACTGTGTGTTTTTCAATTTGACCTGTTAATCACAAGTATATATGAAGAATCTAGTTGGTACAAAGCTCATAAGGATACAAAGATACTGCCACAAATTGTTACAAGGCTACCATTAGGAAGAGAGAAATACTCATTGCCCATACTCAGAATAGGGGAGACAGTAGGAGCCACAGATGGAGCAAATGCTATGGGGGCTTAAAGCAGGGCTGTTAGGACAGGCTGACCCTGCAAAGTCTGTAGAGCCCATCACTGAGCTGGGGAAAAGCAGCATGTTTGAGATGGCTGGACAAAGTCATGCAGCTTTTGATGCCTGTGCAGTGAAAATTTAACTCTTGATAGAACAATATTTATTTAAGCTACTCTTATGAGTAGGTACTTCACAAATAGATGTACAGAAGATGAATAAAAAATAAAAAGATGAATAAACACATCCAAAGCCATGTAGTCTTAGGGCTAATTCATTGTAATGTAAACTTTCTAGTTAGTCCACATGTATCTGGGCACTTCCTTTGAGACAGGCACTATGGGAGATACAAAAGAGCACAAAATGTGGTCCTTCATCCCAGTGAAGAGCCAAGATGCCAAGTAGAGGCAACTGAGTACCACCACCGTGCTCTGCTCTCTCTTCATCCCAGTGAAGAGCCAAGATGCCAAGTAGAGGCAACTGAGTACCACCAGCGTTCTCTGCTCTTTCTTCATCCCAGTGAAGAGCCAAGATGCCAAGCAGAGGCAGCTGAGTACCACCAGCGTTCTCTGCTCTTTCTTCATCCCAGTGAAGAGCCAAGATGCCAAGTAGAGGCAGCTGAGTACCACCACCGTGCTCTGCTCTGCTCTTCATCCCAGTGAAGAGCCGAGATGCCAAGTAGAGGCAACTGAGTACCACCACCGTGCTCTGCTCTCTCTTCATCCCAGTGAAGAGCCAAGATGCCAAGTAGAGGCAGCTGAGTACCACCACCGTGCTCTGCTCTGCTCTTCATCCCAGTGAAGAGCCGAGATGCCAAGTAGAGGCAACTGAGTACCACCACCGTGCTCTGCTCTCTCTTCATCCCAGTGAAGAGCCAAGATGCCAAGTAGAGGCAGCTGAGTACCACCAGCGTTCTCTGCTCTTTCTTCATCCCAGTGAAGAGCCAAGATGCCAAGTAGAGGCAGCTGAGTACCACCACCGTGCTCTGCTCTGCTCTTCATCCCAGTGAAGAGCCAAGATGCCAAGTAGAGGCAACTGAGTACCACCACCGTGCTCTGCTCTGCTCTTTGGTCAAGACAACTCCAGCGACTTCACCTCCTGCAACTGCCTCCTCAGGCTCCATCATTCCACTGAGTTCTGAAGAACATAGCCTTTTCTGGAACAAACTCCTTTCTTTAACGCTTCAGGCCAGTTTTGAGTCTCAAAGTAAGTAGACAGGATATCAAACACTGTTAGAAGGGTAAAGGGAAAACAAACGGACCACACAGAGAAAAGAGAATTAGTATATGACTAACAAGGAAAAACAGAGAAAGCAATGGCACCCACTCCAGTACTGTTGCCTGGAAAATCCCATGGACGGAGGAGCCTGGTAGGCTGCAGTCCATGGGGTCGCTAAGAGTCGGACACGACTGAGCGACTTCACTTTCATGCACTGGAGAAGGAAATGGCAACCTGCTCCAGTGTTCTTGCCTGGAGAATCCCAGGGATGGGGGAGCCTGGTGGGCTGCCGTCTATGGGGTCACACAGAGTCGGACACGACTGAAGTGACTTAGCAGCAGCAACAAGGAATAACGTGTTCTGGAATATTTCAATCAACAAGTCTACTCCACCACATATGGTACCAGGTCCTGGGGAGACGGGCAAAGACAAAGGCCCTGCTTGCCTACAAGGATCTCGGCCTGCACTGAGAGATACAGGCCTGTGAATGGACAACGCCGCAGCAGAGAGGAACACAGTGCAACGGGAACACAACAGAGGGGCCCGACAGGCCCGGAAGGGGAAGGGAGCCACCAAGACGCCCATGAATGGGGTCATGAAGGACAAACAGGGATTCACTGTTCAGTGACAGGCTGAAGGCATGGCATACTAGGACAAAGGAACAACTTCCACCGTCTTTAACACAGCTGTGAATAAGGAAGAAAATGCAAAACCCAGGATACGTGTCACAAAGCGCATACAATAAAGTCCAAGCACATCAGTCACGGGAGGCTGCTTCAAGGGCCATTTGTACTTAAACACAATGCACAGAAACAGGAGCACGACTAACATGTGCTAAGCGCGGGCCATGTGAGAAGTACCTTGATTGATGGTCAGTATCTCTGAATGATAGTTTTTCCCACTCTGGCATTTGACCATATATTCCTGGATTGGTAAGCGGGCAGTCTTAACAGAGTGTTCTTGGGCCTTCTGAAGTGTCACCTTCTGTAAATCACACACATTTTTCTTATAAAAATAATACATGAAGTTATTCTCAATGTAATATGCAGCAGAGCAAATTGTCAGAATCCTCATTTACCATTTACATCTGTAATCATAATTTTTTTTTCTATTTCTTTTTTTTTTTTTTTCCATTTATTTTTATTTGTTGGAGGCTAATTACTTTACAACATTGCAGTGGTTTTTGTCATACATTGAAATGAATTAGCCATGGATTTACATGTATTCCCCATCCCGGTCCCCCCTCCCCATCTGTAATCATAATTAAATGATAAGTGTATTTAAAAAATAGGAAGAAACTGCAGATAATGAAGAGTATTTATTTCTGGCAAGTAAGAAATGGCTTATGCAGCAATAACTCACTTATTTGGAAGCCACTTATCTGCTAGCTTCTACTTGCTGCTACATATCAATACAACCAAGAAGGAAGGAAGTAAAAAGAGGCATATCTGCAGCCACAACCTGCATCCAAAAATCCAAGCAGTCTAATCAACCAGAGAACATTGCTAGCCCGAACTCAGTAAGCTCCAATTCTGGATATCTGGAGTTCTCAGCCATCGCCAACTGGTAGCAGCAAATCAGAAATAAGGAGACGGGATTCGAGTTAAGTACACCACTAGTAACAAGACAGCATTAAGGTATAAGAACATACAGCCCAATGAAAAGGCAAGGTTCTGAAAACTACAAAAAGGAGACAAAACTCAAAAAATTCAACAATCCAAGGTCATTTACCTTCAGAGTACTGAGGCCATTTAGCAGCAGAGTACAGTTATTAATGTCCCTTAAGGGATGTCCCTGAGTCATGGACTGAAGTTTAAATTATACTACCTTTTAAGAAGATCTGGGAAAGTCATCTACGCATTTGGAATCTCAGGATTAAAGTTTTATATTACTGAGAAAATTAGCATACTCAGGTTAGAAAGGGACCTTGACAGTCAACTATTCCACTTCAACCACCCACTCAATGTTTGTCTGTCCTCTATGACCTCATTGCCTGGTGGCCTCTGGCTTTAAATGGACAACCCTTGGGAGAGGGAGTTCATGCATCCTGGGGTAACCCATTCCAATTCTGATAGTAGCAGTTAGTAGGGAATCTTGATATTGAGGCACATTTTCTATTTCCTCTGAGACTTGTGGTCATTTGTTCTAGTTCTTTTCCTCCAGAGCCATACCAGGCAAGTAAAATGGCCCTTCCACAGGATGACCATTCAGATACTTAAAGGCAGGGATCATGCCCTGTGAATCCTCTCATCTCCAGGCTGACAGTCTCAGTTCTGTCAATTTTTCCCTGACCATGATTTAGTTTTGAGTCCCTTCATTATTCAGGTCAACCTCTTCTGAATTTGTTCTAGTTTTCAACGTCTTTTCATTTACCATCCCATATTGACTGACCACTGTGAATGTGGTCTAAAGAACTGAAACAGCATAGAGCAGGCCTAGCACCTTCCTTCTTCTGACACTGGACTACTAGCATCTCAGAGTCACATGAAACATGATTCTAAGAAAGACCTTCCAAAAATGTTTTAAGTGATGCAATTCAGATGGAATAAAGGTACAGCTACTCAAAGGACTTCTTTGAAAGTTAACAACCTCTTGCATATATGAGCTATGGTTATTAAAGTCTACTCCATTATTTTATAATCACTTTGAACTAGAGTACATAGTAGGAGACTTGGATGCTGCCCTGAAGGAGTTTACAGTCTAGTTTCTGTTCTCTGCACATTTAAAGATAAAATGATTCCCCTTGAATAGATGTTGTTCTTAGCATATTTCTGTGAAGAAGGAAATGGCAACCCACTCCAGTATTCCTGCCTAGAGAATCCTGTGGACAGAGGAGCCTGGTGGGCTGCTGTCCATAGGGTCGCAGAGTCGGACATGACTTAAGTGACTTAGCATGCATGCATGCATTGGAGAAGGAAACGGCAACCCACTGCAGTATTCTTGCCTGGGGAATCCCAGGGACAGAGGAGCCTGGTGGGCTGCCGTCTATGGGGTCACAGAGTCAGACACAACTGAAGTGACTTAGCAGCAGCAGCAGTGAAGAAGCCAAACTCTTAAGTAGCAACCAAAAAGTTCTATACCTTTGACAAATCTTTGTGCCAGCTATTTTTCAGGTTAAATGTTGGTGGAAAATAAAGAGGACAGTGTGTTACATTTGTGCATCTGTATATTACACACTGCTCACTGGCCCTCTAGAACTGTCTGCTTCAAAAAAGGGGCTGTCACTCTGCTGTGGGAGACTGCATTTGGCTGTTATGTCTTTTTAATCTAAAATAGCCCCCGTAGCCGTATCAGTTTTCACTACACTGACGTCTTTCAAAGTCTGGTCCAGCTGTCTTACAGAATGTCTCACATCCTAGATCTGTTGATGATTAAATTCAGTTTAAACAGTTTCTAGTAAGAATACATCACAGGTGAGATTCCATCATAAGGAGGTACATGTCACCACTGGTGATTCTGTTTGATCATTTGTTAGGATGGTGAACTCCAGATCACTTCATTGTAAGGGTACACTTTTGCCTTTCTAATCTGTGGGCTGGTACTTTGAGACCACATGAATAGTTAGTTCCCTCACAACCTTTCTTTCAGTCAATTCCCTGAATCAGTGATTACAATGGGAGTGACAAAGTGATGATTTTTCAATTCTGTTATTCGTTTCTCATTTATTAGCTGACTTTTTCTTTTTTTTTTTATTAGCTGACTTCTTTACAGCCCTCCCCTACCCCTACCTCCTGCCCCTATTTTAAGACTATCATTATGGAGTCATGGAACACTTGACTTTTTTTAGAATAAATGCAATACAGTTAAATATCCTTTGTGTTAAATATGTGTATGTATCTCACATACATATGAAAAAATACTCATATATGAAAAAATATATTCATTTAATATGCCCCAAAACCCATAAACACATACTTGTGTGGTCACAGAATATATCAAGAGATACACAAGAAAACCATGGCTACCTCACACGCAGACACTGGGTGACAGAGATGAGAGATAGACTTATTTTTCACTGTGATCCTTTTTATACATTTTAAGCATTATATCATCATTTACATCTACAGAATATGCTAATTATTAAGCATAAAAAGTTATCTCAACAAATACTTGTATAATAGAAGTGTGTTTCAAAACTCCAATTATTCTCATAAAATTCAAATTCAACAAAAGAAACCTGGACTCCAACTCCTTCTGGATCTTTATGCTTTTTGGGTGAGATTACGACAGGGCAGGTACCTCTAAAAGAAAGCTTCACTTTTCAAAATGCAGTTATCAGGCCTAAAATGTACACTTACCTTCTGAATGCTTTCATCCACAAGTCCACCAAGGATGTAAACTTTGTCTACATCAACATTTGCAAGAGCTAATGAAAAAATAAAGGCCATTAAGATCAATCTGTTTTATAATTTCTAAATCCAAAGACTATAAAAGGAAAGAATTATTAATGCTAAAAAGTAGAAATTTAATGAAATAGGAAATGAAAAGATAGTAGATTTGCTAATTCCCTGGAAAGTTCAATTAAACAGATTAAACCACTGGCATATCTAATCAGATAGGCAGACTCAAATCACCATTAGGATTCAGAAAGGAGGCAAAATTTCAGAGAAATACAAAATAATTAGAAGACAACTACTGAGATCAAGTTAATAAAAATCATGTGAAATAGATAATTTTCGGGGAAAAAATATTTATCTAACATTGATCCAAAAAGAGTCAATGCAAGGAGGTGACCAGGAAAACTCAGGAGGATTACCAAGTAGCTCACAAGGCCCAGCTGAGGATGGAGACACTAAATCTGTGCAGCCATGCACATGTGGCATGACAAATACGATGCATCCAGAGAGGTCTCTATCCGTAAGAGGTGTGCAATTAATGTTCATTCCTTTTTTACCCTGGATACACCACGGCTGGCTTTAACAAATTCTGACACCAGGAATAACGAAATAAAGGGCTAGAAGCAATGAATGCATAAAGAACATACCATGTTCTGAGTCAGGAGTCAGGTACACAAGGGTTTCCAGGGGAAATAAACTAAAGCAGTCTTCTTCTGTTATGTCTAGCTGAAAAATGTAAACAATCCAATGTAGTGTTACTAGGTTAAGACACACCCACACTGCAGCACCCAGTTCCTTATGGGGCATGCAGTGGTTTCTATCAGGCCTGGCTCCAGGTGCATCAAGGGGATCCATGTCTCACAGCCTATTCTCAGAAAGGACTCAGGTGGGGCGCAGAAGTAGAAGGGCGCAGACAGTCAACCTTACAAAATGAGACAGAGCGGTAACGAGGCCCTGCCAGACACATAGGGGCAGGCCTGGGCCTGCAGACAGAGTGACAGCACCAGGAACAGCCTTGCCGTGAAGGGGATGCTGGAGCTGGGTTTCTGAAAAGCAGGGAGACCAACACACACAGAAGGAAAAGGCATTCAAACCGGAGGGAATTACCTAAGAAAAGCATGAAGACAGGGCAGCAAGAGGACTGCACTACATGGGCCCTCGAGTGGATCTGTTTGGCTCATATGCAGGAATCACAAAACACGTACAGAGAAATAAGGCTGGGAATGGCTGCATTACAGGAGGGACATTAAGGTAACAGCACCACGGGCAGCAACGCAAACGGCACTTTTCACACTTGGGGCCTCTGAGGACCTTCCTGGGAAAGGTCACACTGAGTCTCAGCTACACGATGCGAACACAAGGGCACTTTCAGGGTCACTTCTTAGGCACTCATCTGGATTCCTGCCTGCATATCAATCTCTACATTTAAGAGATCCTAAGGAAAGTACTGAAAGTAACACTTAATACTCCCTAAAACTCACCTTAAATCCATATTACTTCCATAAGGATTCTCTCTTCCCCCCAAAACTCATGTTTCCAAATTCTGCACTTTTAGAACACGGAGTCATAGCATTTCCCTAAAACATTCCTGTAATGCACAGTCTAGTGTAAAATACACTAGACACAAAATACAGCCCGAGATACTGGTAATACTGTCTTCCAATGCAGTGGGAAGGATGAAAATTTTTAAATGTAAGAACTGATTAGAGGTTCTAAATTTTTTAAGACTGTAATAGTGAAAATATATAAATTATATAAAATTTTTTTTACATCAAAATATGACAAAGTTAAAAGAACTTACTATTATCCCCTCCAACCTACTTTTCAAATGACAATTCAAATAATATGCAAAATAAGGCTTACCAGATAACTGGAAAATCCATCATTCATCCTCAAACACTCTTCATACAGAGGGCTGTCTGTGGTGAAGCCAGTGAGGCAGATCCAAAATGGCCTTTCAGCTTTTTTATTGGAGCCGTACAACCTTCGGATCTGTCCAGCCAGTCTACTTAACTCCTTCAAAGAAGCCAGGATACCTTAAGGTAGTGACATGCCCACTCCAACAAATGGTTACTGAGTAAGTTCACTGAACACGACTCTGGGAAAGCCCATGAAACACAATGGCCCCTTTGACCCCACAAGTGCGCACATGTATGTATGCACCTGTGTTACATGCCGTGGCTTCACACCTTATAGGTGAAAGTTCAGGTAATGATACCAGCCCAGAAATAACCAGTCAGTGAAAACGCGAAGACCTCTCCCTCCTTCTGGACTGGCTAAAACACACATGTACACACGTATCTATATTTCTTTTAACTTTTTAAAAAACGACTGAAGCATAGCTGACGTCCAATGCTGCATTAAGTCTCAGGTGCACAGCAAAGTGAATCATCTGTGCATAAACCCACTCATTTTCAGACTATCTGCCCACACAGGCCATCACAAGGCGCTGAGCAGAGCTCCCTGTGCCATGCAGCAGGTCCTTATCACGTGTCTATTTTATACACAGTAGTGTGGATATGTCAGTTCCTATCTCCCAATTTATCCTTGCCCCTCCCTTCACCCCGTGGTAACCATAAGTTTCTTTTCTACATTTGTAACTCTGTTTCTCTGTTAGCTTTTATCAAAAAGCTTACCATGTGATGTTTACTATTTATTAAAAAGAGGTTAGATTACTGTATAGGCATTTTTATACTCCATCAGGTAAACTCGGCACATTCTCCCTAACTCCAGGAAATGTCATAGGTTTGGAATTTTTAACTTTCCATCCCGATTCAGAGACATAACCCTTTAAGAAAGGTCATTTCACAATCTGGTCTGACTTGGTTCAGTACAGGAAAAAAACAAAAACACACAAAAAATACCTTAGGCTTTGATTTAATCTGATATCTCAATGAAAACAAACAGTAGAAAATTCTTGGTTGACCTTTTTCAGTGGGCTACAGTTAGAGGTTTCCTGGAAGAATCTCAGATCCTAATTTCTCTAAAAAACATGCAGACACTAGCACGTACAACAGGGACGATGGGAAACAAAGACGTGTTTTATGGTATAAGGCCTCAAATCAAGGTCCAATACTGTGTGCCACCTTGTTACCTGGTGAAAATGAGAGGGCTCTGAAGGGCCTAGCTGCAAGTTCTCCAAATTCTGCTCCCACTGATAAGGTGCACAAGCCAAACAACTCTTTTTTATGATAGGGATTCCTCTGATAAAGGGTTCCTCCTTATCCCTGAATGCATGCGTGTGTGCTAAGTCGCTTCTGTCATTTCTGACTAGTTGCGACCCCATGGACTGTGTCCCCAGGCTCCTCTGTCCATGGGATTCTCCAGGCAAGAATACTGTAGTGGGTCGCCATGCCCTCCTCCAGGGCATTTTAATGGGTTTCAATGCTCCTGCCAGCCCACGGCATTATTCCAACAAACCAATCAATCTTCCTGCAGAAACCTATAAAGTCTGCCCTCTATGGCCCCTGGCTGTTTATTCTATTCCCGAACGCAATCCCATGTGGTGTGCAGTGTCATGAATGGTGTGCACATCATGTGTGCACACACACATGAATGGTGTGCAGTGTCAAGCTCCTTTCCAGATAAGTACATATGATCAATAAACTGTTATCAATCTTATCTGTCTGGTGTGGAGTGTTGTGTGTTCAGCCACCCCCAGAATCCTTGGGGGAAAAGCCATCCTTCACCAACAGGGCTTACAAAACACCTACAGAGTAGAAAGACCTCCCACTAGGTCATCTCCCTGCAACATGCAACCAGGCACACGTTCCTCTCCCTAGCAGAAAGCCAAAGATTTCTCTGGAGAATTACACCCGAAAGGCTCCTTCTAGACTTGGGACACCATGAACACAGAATATAAGGTAAAAAATTCTAAACTAAACCAGAGGATGTCTATTCCCTTCCTATTTACAATAGCCCTCTTGGAACTTAGCAGCCATGTGTAGAAACCTAAGCACATTTGCTGGACTACTAGAGAATCCTAGACGCTGGAGCTGGTCACGCTCTGTGTAAGAGCTGCTCCCGCCCGAACCTCTCTCACGTGAGAAGACACTCAGAGTTCAGTGCATGCTTTACCTTCTTAGACATGTGGTTGGTCATACTCAAATCGATACAGAGTCTTGGGCCTGAGTGCTTGGCTTCCAAAAGTCTTTCCTTGATTAGGGATCTCAGGAAACGTTTGCTGTGCTGGGGGTAGATGCCTAGGATAGAAATATCAGAGAGGAATCAAAGTGGAAAAGCAAAAAAATATTATTCAGTAAGCACTAGACCTCCCCAGCCAGGTGAATACTTTTTGCATAGGAAGAGAAACTGGAAGCTCACACAAGGTATTCATTCATTAGGCAGTATAGGTATAGCGGAACAGTGAAGCAGTGCTCTGAACACACTGCTGAATCTAAGTCAGAGTTCAGTTTGGTCATTTATTACCTATATGATATTGGGCATGTTATTTAACTGCTTTGAACCTCAGTCTCTTTGCCAAGAAAATGAGGATAATAAAAGTTCTTACCCCTTACGGTAAACCAGGTAAAATTTTTAGCAATGAACCTAGCACACAGCCCTGAATAAACATTAGCTGTTGTTAATATCATTCCTTCTACTTCTGAGCTTATAAACACATATATGCACTAGGCCGCTTATACCTGAAAGGTAGTCTCAAATTTTGCTTTCTTCGATACTCTGATTCCCGACAAAACAGAACAATAGGTCATATCTCCCAGACGTTTTTACTTAAAAACAATATTCCCACTCTTCCAGCAACAAGCAGATACCAGTTTGCTGAGATATAAATATACTAATAGTTGCACCAACAATCTAATTTACTGCTACCTGAATTTTCTACACGCTTGGCTTTTCTTCTCTCTTTTTCTTGTTTTCGTTTACTCTTCTTTGCCGCAACTATCTTTTCCCAGTGTCTCTGCTTTCTTCGGACATTTTTCTTATGTTATCCAGAAAACAAAATTGTTTGAGAACTTCATAAGCACCAGAAAGGAAAATGAATATTAGAAATAGTTACTTATGTATTTTTCAAATTTAGATATAGGGTTAGGAGAGAAAAGGGGTGTTAGTCTTAAAAACAAAAATGGACTAGATTGTGTTTAGAGAAAGCAGAACCCCAGAAAAGAGAAGTGGCATGCCCAAGGTCACAGTAAATTTATTACAAACAGGGTTGAGATTTCCTGACCTTTCTGAGATGTACAAAGATTCCTTTTGAACTTAATTTACTTTTTCTATGATCCAAATGAAATTAAACCTTAAACCAGGTAACAGGAAACTCATCCCTTGGAATACATCTAACTCATTCCCAACCTTCTCGTTACCAGGATCTATCCTTGAAATGGGGCCCCTGGGACATTCCATCATCTCAAAGACCGTGACCAGGCAACTCGCTCCACTCACCGAGCACCAAGCCGCACTGCCTGTGGGCAGGGCCTCTTGCTCCCAATGCTCACATCCCACATCAATCTGCAGAAGCCGGAAGCTCTCAGAGACGCCATCTTCACCCGGGCTGTCGAGGGCGAGTTCGTGCTCCTGCAGCTCCTGTGACTCTGTTTGCTCAGCACTCCCTTCCAATTTCCAGTCCATGCGCTTAGTCCTCTGTCCTCGTCACCCAGATTAGAAGAAGGAACTGTTATACTTGCAGAAGTATCTCCCCATATCCAAACGACAAACAGTGTTACTGAAGGAGTAGAGTGTGTAAAATACTAACACAGAGAAAAGCTTGTGTGTCTTCTAGAGAAATATGAAAGCACGGAAACCTTTAAGTAGGAAGGAAGCCAAATTCGCTCTTCAGAAGACAGGCACGGCCCCTGACACCTCCAAGCAATGATTATTCCCTGCTGCAGGGACATCAGTCCATTTACTGTGTTCTTTGGAATGCATCTATGAGTGGAGGGTGAGACAGAGATGGTAAAACCTACCTATCCCATTACGTTTCCATTTATTTTCAAAACCATCCTTTTAGCGAATATTTACTAAGCACCTACTCTATGCAAAGTCCTGTGCTAGAAACATCCTGGAAGGTTTAGAGCTGGCCAAAAATTATGGTAAACAGCAGTCCAAATCCAACCAACCAAGGATTCTAAGGTGCTGGTGATGTATCAGAATTCATTTTTCAAATCTACATATTCCCTCCTCTGACTTACATATTACTGCAGCAGAAAGTCATAGTCATAGAAGAAATGGTTAATATCCATCAGAAGAGCTGAGGTAGAAAAATATGAAGAATCAGTTATAGCACACTTAACTAGTGTAATAATTTCAAAGTGGTGTTCAAAATCCCTGAGGAAGGTATGTAAAGGAAGTACTCTAAGAACCATTGCTCACGGCTACTCCTCTGAGTCCAGTGTGCTATCAACATAGCAGGAAATGTGTGTCTTTGAAAAAGTAAATCTCTGTAATGATCCATTGAAGTTAAAATGGAGTAAGAGTTCAGGCAAACAAAAATGGAATTGGGTGGCCATTGAAGATCTGGTCTCAGACAAGTCTCTGCACCACTGAGAACTTGAACTTTTTTTGAACTGTACCAGACCCTCAAGGACACTATCAGTCATATTCAGAGTAATACCAGTCAGCTTCAATCTTACAGTCTCAAGATCTCCTTACATAACTATGCAACCATTTCACACCTTAACCAATCCTTACTAATAAGCACCCTTATTTCTTGCCAGCTCCAATTATAATTCATGATAAGTAACTCATGTAACTAACTGTAACCTTGCAGTTTTTACCTTTATAAAGTTCTCCCACTTTGTTGTCTGGTGGAACACACTTCAAGTGCTTCCTGAATTTATGTCTCCACGTTACACTCCTCAATTGGCTAGAATAAAACTCTCTTCTATTCCTATTATAGATTGCTAATTGATTTTCCTGAACACTTACAATAGCCTATACTGACTGTTAATGATCATCTATTGTTGTCTGCGCTATCTGGTCTACTTGCTGTTGCTGTTTCTTAAACATACCAAGGATACAGCACCTTAGGGTCTTTGCACTTGCTGTTCTTTCTACCTCAATCCTCTTCCCCTGGATAATTATATGACTACTACCTTCCTCACTACATTCCAATTTTCCCTATCCAACATGGCACACACCTTACTTATTTTTCGGTCTGAACGTCCCCACTCCTATCAACTGTTATGTTTGCATTTTCGCTATATTCTCTATGCCTGGAAACAGGCTTCGTACGTAACAGACGCTCAATAAAGACTTGCTGAATAAATCAATCCTCCACTCCACCCCCATCTCTGAGTTGACGGAGGCCTCAGAACTCTTCTAACCCATGTTCCACCTGATGAATATATCCCTGGGCGCTAAGTGATGGACCAGCCTCTGAACTCTTCTCTTAGCTTTTCATGCTACGTGTTAGCTACCAAAGCCGGCTCTCCTCCTCCGGCACCTTCAGCACTAGAATACCCTGGCCCCAAGCTCGAGAATACCCCGAAATAGGCCCCGTATGGCTCATAGGCTGCGAAAGCGACGGAAAGCAGGAAGGAACAGAATCAAGAGTTTGGGGCCACACAACTACAGGGCGAGAGCCTGCTTCCCAGGCTTCTGCCACACGGTCAAACGAGGCGGCAGCTCGAGGCCGGACCCTCATCCCCGACCCCTCACGCCAACAAACGCTCTGCGTACCTGAGCCAGTCTCCTCCCGCGGCGGAAGCGGCACTCACCAAGCCCCGCCTCCGACCCCACTTCCGGTTCCGGCCCCTCTCCGAGTAGCATTCTGGGAGTTGTCGTTTTCAGCTTGGCTGGTCGGTGTGCGGCGAAGGCTTGGGCTTAGGCTGCCAAGCGCACGGTGGTACTAGGGAGCTGCGTCCCGCTAGAAGGTTCCTGCGCCTCGCTGAGCCTCAATTTCCTTGCCTGTTCGCTGAGGATACAATCTCAACCGCTTGCCGACCGCACAGCGCTGCTGCAGACGACCAGGCGCTTTGATGGCTGTTATGATCTGAACACGGCGAAACTGGACTGAAACCAGACGTGAACCACCCCTCATCTGGCATCCTGGAGAGCTTGCCTTTCCTTGGGCTCCCTTGGCTTCCCCATAACCAGCAGAGCCCTCGGGGTGACACAGTTCCTCTCACCACAATCTGGCCATCCAGGATAACAGATATCCTGGCTTGGGCAGATCACAAATGAATCTAGCCACTGGCCACTCTCCCTCCTTCATCTCATCTCACAAATCCACGGGGAAACTAAAGTGACTTGTCCAAGCCTTGGCCTGATAAAAACTACCAGCCACTCTTTATTCCTGCAGTCTTAGATGTCTCATCCTTTTGAGAGACCCTACCCTGAATGAGCCTGAAATACCTCCCGTCCAAGAAACCACAGCCTTGTTGGATCTGCCCTTGGCCCTCCCGTTTTCTTTCCACAGCTTCTCCAGCACCTCCCGCTCCCAGTCCCTGCCTTAACCCATCCTTTATCTGCCAGTGGAACAACTTGTAAAATACTGAAACCAAATATGATTTCCTCCCCCAGAAGGCTTTTTTCTGAAACCCAGCTCTAAAGTCTCTTCTTTGCTCAGAAGTTGGCCTTGGCTTTGTACTCAACAGGACTTGAAAATTGGCTAAAATGGTCTTCAGTGGCTCCCGTCACACCTACCAGCCCATGCACCTTGCGCTCGGCTGTACTGAGTACCTTTCCTGTGAACTCATGACCACTTCCCCACCGAAAGGAGCACCTAGCTGGTGTCGCTGCCCACCCTGGTCTGCCCCCATCCATTTATCAGATGGTTATGTGTGTCCCTTACTCCCTCTCAGAGGTTTCCCTTTGTACTTGAAGGTCAAATCTGACCTTCCTAAGGCCTTGCACAGTCTGGTTCCTGGATGCACCTCCAACTTCATCTCTCACTCTTCTTCCAGCTTGCTGTGTTCCAGTCACGCCGTCTTCTTGAAATGATTAAAACACACCAAATGTTTCAATGATTTGAACAGTACTTTGCAAGTACGGTTCCCTTTTGTCTCGCTTTTTAAATGCCTAGCTCCTTCTTACCCTTTAAGTTTCAGCTTAAATCTTCCCTCCTCAGAGAGACCTTTACTGATCCCCGCTAGGGAAGATAGGCTCATCTCAGCCCCATCTTGACACTCTTCTTTTTCTTTATTTCACCTTCACCTATCAAAAATATTTTTTCTGTCTTCCCTGATAATACATCTATCATGTCAATAATTATATTCCCAGTGGCACTGCACAGTAAATATTCATCCACAGGATAACAAATGAGTGATTTTTCACCTTTCCTGAGAATAACTTACCTTCCTATCTACTAAACCAGGACCTGACACACAGTAGCTACTCAACAAATACTTCTTGACAACTAATATTGCCTCCTACAGGAAGCCTTCCCTGATCACCAGGATTCAAGACTTGATTGCACTGAAGTCCTGAGCTCCTTCCCCAAGCCTGTGAACACATAGATTGTGTTCACGTAAATTAGTTATGTAGCTCTTCATAGATGTCTGCTTGTTAAAGTATTCAAGTCCTGTTTAACATCATAACAATTTTTATTATTTCTGTGTTCCTACCTTTCATGGTCATGAAATCACTTAAAATCTGTTCTCAAGAGCCTTATTTAAATTTTATTCAAAGTATTCTGCGAAAAGAAACATGCCTCTAAGAAAATAAATCTCCTGGCACAAGTACTGATTAACTAGTTACTAGTTAATGAGTCCGAGAAGGCAATGGCAACACACTCCAGTACTCTTGCCTGGAAAATCCCATGGACGGAGGAGCCTGGTGGGCTGCAGCCCATGGGGTCTCGAAGAGTCGGACACGACTGAGCGTCTTCACTTTCACTTTTCACTTTCACGCATTGGAGAAGGCAATGGCAACCCACTCCAGTGCTCTCGCCTGGAGAATCCCAGGGACGGGGGAGCCTGGTGGGCTGCTGTCTATGGGGCTGCACAGAGTTGGACATGGCCGAGGTGACCTAGCAGCAGCAGCAGCTAATGAGTGACTGGTAACAGGTGATGGGAAGATTCCCTTCTCTCCCAAATACCACTTTCCTTCTGATTGGCAAGAGCTTGGGTATGTCACTTAACATCCCTACCTCTGCGCTGCCTTTTCTGGGTGAAGGAGAGGAATTAGGGAGCCTCAGAGGAGAGGGTGCACTGAGCTCACAACTAACCAGGAGCCCCGGGGTTTGAATGAACTCTGACAGCCCCAAGTCGGTGTCTGAATTATCTTAGGCCTGGACAGAGAAGTCGCCAGGAAAGGCATCCCAGGGGTATCTAGAAATCAGTTTTCCAGGAAACAAAATGCAAGAAAGGATTTCAGATGGGGAGAAGCATCCATAAACTTTGGGCATGACTACTAACTTTTATTGAGCATTTACTAGTTTCTGCCACGCAAAGCAGACACTATTAATCTCTCCAATATTCAGAAGAGAAAACCAAAGCACTGAGAAGTTAGGTAGGCATGTCCAATCAAGGTCCCATCAAGATTAATAGGGATTAACTGGCTCAACTGGAATTAGTGAGAGAGGTACTGGATATATTTCTTTTGCTATAATATTAATCTTTAAAGGGCAAATCTAGTTCAGGATTTTAATATTTGCCTTTTTAGCTATTTAAAATGGATAGAAGTGACCTAAGTGAAGTGAAAGTTGCTCAGTCGTGTCTGACTCTTTGCAACCCTACGGACCATACAGTCCATGGAATTCTTCAGGCCATAATGGAGTGGATAGCCTTTTCCTTCTCCATGGGGTCTTCCCAACCCAGGGATGAAACCCAGGTCTCCTGCATTGCAGGCAGATTCTTTACCAGCTGCGCCACAAGGGAGGCCCAAGAATACTGGAGAGGGTAGCCTATCCATTTTCCAGCAGATCTTCCTGATCCAGGCATTGGAGGCAGATTCTTTACCAATTGAGCTATCAGGGAAGCCCTAAATCGGATAGAGGGTACAGTCAGCTTCAGGTAAAGCACGGAGCACTCCTGGCTGTGGGGGCCATGTAACCAAGGTGCTTACTGCCACCTCGTGGCAACCTGTGCTCATTGCCGTGAGGCCATCAAGAATGCCAGGCCTCCAGGTAGAGGTGCTGTAAACCCTAACTTCTGAAGGTGGAATCTATCACATACCACAGGTACTCACTCCTACTTGCAGAAGTTCCTGCCAAATCAGTGTGCTGGGAGAGGTGAAAACGATTTTTCAGCGACTCCACCTTCCTCCCCTATCCCTGCCTTCTTGGGGCAGAATGTGACTTCTAGCTTCCACACTCGCAGAGTATGTGCCTCCTAGGGTACACACATTACTGATGGCAATCTGCTTATCTGTACCCACCCAGAGGGGCCATGAGCATCCTGGCCAGGGGCAGGGACTTGTCTTCCTCATCTTTAGGAATAAGATCCTAGTACACGCCCTGACTAGAGGAGGTATCCAGTTAATGTTTGTGGAATGAATACGAGTGAATGCTGTTGACCCAAACTTGTCATCACTCCGTAGAATTCAGGCAAAGATTAAGCAGTAGTTTATTTGAATACTTTCAATAGTAAAGACTTGAGAGGGGTGGGTAGGCAAATGTCCGGGGCAGAGCAGGGGGCCGGGGTGCCTGGCCTGCTCACAGGGCAGTGGAGGCCCGGAACTTCTGGGTCAAACAGAACACGGCGGCCGTGAGGGCCGTGCACTGACGGGCCAAAAGTTTCACGCTCAGGTCGCGGTACCCTCGCTCACAGGTCAGCCGAGCGGCCTCCACAAACTCGTGGTAGGTATGCACCACATCCCTCAGGTTCCCCGCCGCCTCCCTGCGGCGGCCGGAGCAGCGGCGGCAGTCCGTGAGCTGCAGGCACAGGCCGGCCAGCTGGACCAGGTGCTGGAAGGTGTCCCGCACAGCGCTCTGCATCTCCTCCGGCGTCTGGTCCATCCTGATCACGTGCTGACAGCTCGACAGGAGCTTTTGGGAGCCCGTGCAGAGGCGGCTCCGGCTTTCAGCGAAGTGCCAGGTGCACTTGTCAGGGGGGTGTTTATTCCCATTCCCCCAGGAAGCTTCTAAAATGCCCTGTAATTCCAGCAAGCTCTCCATGAGTTGGATGAAGCCCTCCGGGATGCTGGCGGGGGCATCTCTCAGCTGTCTGAGCGCCCTGGAGCAGTACTCCGGCCAGATGTGGCTGTTCGTCGTTGGGAGCTCGGCGCTGCAGCTGTGGGCCCGGGCAGGCCTCCAGGGCGGGCTCAGCCGGCTTCCTGCAGAGGGCGGCGAGGTGAGGGGGGCTGTAGGACCTGCTTCCGAGTCTCTGCCTTCCTCCTCTGTCTCTGGCTGCAGGCCCCGGAAGCACGTGGCATAGGAAAACTGGCAGCTGCACTGCTCCATGCCCATTCTGGGGGCCCCTGTCTCATTCACACCTGCGAACCCCAAAGACGGGGCTGTCCTGAGACTGGCAGAACCTTTAGGATAGCTCTCTGGGGCAAAGCACAGAAAAGACTTCTCAGCAGGAAGGCAGATGCTAGGCCTTTTGCCTTTGCTTTCTGGCACAGAAAAATGGTTTGAACCTTCTAGGTGGGGCTCCTCTTGGGGACATGGTAGTGGCTCTGGCAGAGAAGGCCCTGGATTCAAAGAGACACGCTGAGGAATGTCCCCAGGGGTTGTGTCTTCCCCTGTCACATGATTAGGTGGCTCCGCCTTGACCTCCTCTAGAGAGAAGGCTGATGAAATGGTCTGGTCCCTAAGCAAGAAATCTGAATTAAAATCCAACTCTGCCAATAGTTTTTGTTCTTGGGCCTGGCAGGCTTGACCCGGAATTTCTCTGCTTTGGGGTTCTGTAGGGGAACTTGGTGGGGTCTGCTCAGTCCCTGTAACAGGAGTCTCCAAGAAGAGGGAGGCCGCCATGCCACCGGCTGGAGCACTGACACCAGTAGTCTGTGGAAGAACATCCAGCCCATCCTCCTTGGGGTCACCTGGATCCTTCCCAGACTCACCACTAGATGAGCTGCTGTCGTTTCTGTTGGTAACTTCTCTACCATATTCCAGAGATAGTTGTCCTTGCCCCTCCTCTGCAGACAAAGACGCCATCGTGTCTTCCGAATTTATCCCGCACTCATCACTTTTAGGTCCGTCTCGAGAAGACAGCAAAGGCTCTGTGTCCGGGGGGGCAGTTTCTGGCATATCATTTATAAACAGAGGTCCCAATCCTGTTTCTAACTGAACTCCTCCCAGCTCCAGGGTGTCTCCTTGAGCAAGAGTATGTGGCCCCGGGCTGGCGGTCAGGCAGACCCTGTCTGGGTTCACATCAGCACTGGAGAGGGGGGAGGCACTGTTCCCAAGCTCCACGGTGAGTTCTCGGGGGCCACTACCACTCAAGTCTTGAAACGGAGATGAGGTCTGGGGAGGCCCTGCCTGAGCAGTATCTGGGCCAGATGAGCCTGGGTTGAGACCGTGAGGGGTGTTTGCTGGGGAACTGGCGACACCGGAGGTCAGAGGGGCAATCCCAGAATTCTCTTTATGGTTAGGGTCAATCCGGAGGCGAATGGCAGAAATAGATGACACTCGAGAGTCGATGACAGATTTGGTTTCCATGGTCTCCGGCTCCATCTCCATGACCCGGGAGGCTGGGTTTTTGCTCTTGGTCTCCCTCAGGGGAGTCAGCAGCCCCAGGGCCTTGGTCTCCAGGACACCGGGCTCACCCTGCACGTCTTGCAGCGAGGACACAGTCGGGGAGGGCGCAGCGAGGGCCAGGCAGGGCTCCCGGTCATAGTAGCACACGTCGTCCACGCTCTCCAAGGAAGCTGACGGCGCCAGGGGAAACGAGACCTGACAGGTGTAGTCGGTCTGCAGGAAGGACCGTCTTTTCCTCAGGGTCTTGGCATACTTCTTCGCCCCTCCCCTTCTTCTTGGCTGTCTGCCGTCTGGCCCAGGATTCAGGCTGACCTCAGGGCTGCAGGGGCTGGCTTCATTCTGTGATCCTGTGGCACTGGTTTCTACAGCGGAAGCAGCTCTGAGCCCTGAGAATCAAGAAAGGAAAAAGAAGGTGAAAAGCAGAAAAACCAAGAGACGCGTAGGTCTCAGGCTCAGGACGCAGGATGGCCTGGGTCTGAATCCCAGCTGGACCGTGTAACCTGGGGCATGTAAAACCTTGAGCTCCTCAGTTTCCTCTTCTGAACGATGGGGGTGAGCACTGTGGTACCTGTGTTTTGATTCTGGGTTGCCCAACATCCCGTGCCTTGTCTTTTGGTCAACTTCCTTTCAGGGGATGACATCTCTCCAACCATTATAGACTGCTGAAACTATTAATGAAGGAGCCCTACCCATATCACCCAAGTGGTCAGAGCTATGAGCTAGAAAGTCAATCACAAAATTTCCTAAAATTTCAAACTTAAACACATTGATAGAAAAAATAAACAACAACAACAGTACAACCCATTCTTTGCAGCCACGGTATCCTAACAGCACAATGAGGAATCCTGCTGCCTAGCCTCCTGGTCTGGCCTCTGCCTATGTCAGAACCAGGGCTTCACCTCAGCTGGCAATTCTCTAAGCTATTTGACATCCTTCCAACACTGTCACTTCCTCTCATTAACCCAAGTCAGGCAGTACCAGTGATGTCCATCAACACTGCTATGCTGGACAGATGACTTAGTCCCTATCAGGCTCCTAGCACGAGCCTGTGCCTAGCTGGTGTTCACTAAAGGAAGCCTGCGCCATTATTGTTACCATCATCACTACAGGGTGAGCGTTCTGAAGGAGTTTTCTTTTGACAAAAAGTGACTGCGACTCAGTCGCGGGCATGAGGGATCTTGTGCATACCGAGATGGGTATTTCTGAAAGGAGAAACACTTCTATGAAGAAGTCCTGGGAACCAGCCAGAAGGAATTAGGATCACAGGCTAGTGCCTGAGTATCAGAGGGCTCTTATATTTGGACTGGTTTTTTCCAACCTGGCTGAACCTTATTAAAAGCCTCATCAAATCCTACGCTACTCCTCACACCTCCTAAATCAGAATCTCTGAGGCTGGGTCTAGGAATTTATAGTATTTGACTCAGGCCCCTTGGGTGATTTTGATGCCCAGACACCTTTTGAAGGTGCTGCTCTGCTCTAGGGCCCCTCAGCCACCGGCCAAGGGTGTTTCTGAAGCTTAAAAAAGGGAGAGGCTCTCACAGTGAGTCAGAGGCCCAAGCAGACCCCGGCCTGTGAGTCCCAGGTCTGGGCTGTCTTCCCAGCACCTCACTGGCTCTCCATGAAAGAGGAAGTGTCCGATGTGGACCTTATCTCCCTGACTGGACTCCCAGAAAGGAAGGCCTTGACTGATGGTCTGTCTCACCCCCATCGTGTCCCCAGCACAATGGCTGGCTAGTGGGACACGACTGGAGGCAGGGATGGCAGCTGACTGTGTTCTCTGGGGAGCAGTGCAGAACCTGGCCTGGGGTTTCTACTAGTCAGTTAATGAAATCGGGGTAGATGGTGGGGAGTGCATTCATTCATCCATCTAGCGGCAACTGCCAGGAACTCTGTGGCAGGACAGAGGTGAGTGTCAAATGCACAGTTGCCGAATCACAGAAGCTTTCGCTTTAGTGAAGGAGAGAAATATCCATACAAAGATCACACAAATAAATATGCGGCTACAGGCAGGAAGCACCCAGGGTGTGTGACAGGGGGCAGGGAGACCTCGTCCGGGCGATCTGGTTAACATCCCCAGAGGAGGTGCATTTCCACGTGGGGCCTGAGAGAGAGAAGGGTAGCAGCCAAAGATGAAGGTAAGGAGTGTTTCAGGTGGACGGAGCGGCACGTGCAAAGGCTGGCGGTAGGAAAGAACCGGGCACTTTTAAAACTGGCAAGGAGGTCCGTGTGGCAGGAATGTAGGGACAGGGCTCGGGGGAAGGAGAGAGACACACCGAGGCCATGTCACAGAGGGCCTGGAGAAACCTCACAGGGGCTGCCAAGGAGCCGGCCTTTCCCCCCCGGGCAGTGGGGACCACCGGAGCCCAGGGGGTAGCAGGAAGGGGCTGGCATGCAGGAGAGGACGCAGCTCCCCGCCCCTCGTGGGTCACTCCCGTCTGGGTGCCACTTGCCGATGTCCTTCCCCTTCAGAGTGCAGTGAGAGGGAGGGAGGGAAAGAGGGTGTATGTGTGAGTGTGAGTGTGTGTAATGGTCTGCAGGGACCTCAGGTCAGCTTAGGAAGTCACTCTATGAGGAAAGACCCCCACACTCTGTGCACGAAAGAATGAGGAATCTGATCTTCCCACCTATGTCTGAGTCCCTTAAAGACCACCAGTGGCCTGCCAGTTCGGCTCTTTTTGTTTAAGGCCTCATTTAAAGCCTCCAGGCCAACAATAGAGCAGCTGCTTCCCTCTGCTGGCTGCTCATATCAAACCTTTTCTTTCTCTGTGAATTCTGTCCGTCTCACAAGGCCTGGCCCATTTGCTGCCTCTTCTGGGAAGCCTCCCCTGACTCCCACTGTGGAATTAATGCCACTCATCTCTGCCTGTCCACAGTTCTCCGAACCTCCCCTGTAGCCCTCACTTGAAGTTGGGATGCCCACCTCAAAAGAGAACGCGCACCCATGCTTCACCCAAATGTTTTGCCCTCAGGCTTGCGCACGGCCCTCCCTTGGGACTGAGGAGCTGCCCGCACATCCACAGACCTGCCGGGGAGGACTCACCGGAGAGGACGTCTGGGGGTGTGAGCTTGTCAGCTGCATCATAGTACTCCTCGTCGGAACTGCCATCCTCCAAGGCCAGTGGCAGGCCTGGGGCCAGGGCATGCAGCGCGGAGCTGGACAGGGCCTCAGACCCTCCCCGCTGGCCCAGGGCTGCTGTGCCCCCACCCTGCCGGGCAGCCGTGCCGTCAGAGCTATCACTCCCGTGGCTGGCGGGGGAGACTTTGGCACACAGGCTGTAGTAGTCAATCTGGCTGCCCTCGTACGGCCGAGGGTCTAGCCTGAGCGCATTCAGTTCCGGCCCCCAGCTGAAGGCCCTAGGAGCAGGGCTCTCAGAAAACTCCGTCTTCTGGCTCTGAGAGTTGGCTCTCTGGGCCAGGTCCAGGAGACAGAGGAAGCCACTGGTTTCAACCCTGCTTCTCTCTTCCTGGCTGTCTGAATCAAGACTCTCCGGGAAGCCCGGCAAGCCCAGGTGGAAGAAGCCGGACCTGCTGGAGGAGCAGGCATCCAGGTCATCCTCCTCCAGGGCGTCCATGGACTCACTGGAGCCGCTGGTCCTGCAGCCGCGGCTCTCGGTGTTGGCCGAGTCGGACGCCTCGGATTCGGCACTGTCTGTTGTGCTGCTGGTCCCGCAAGTGCTTGGGCCCTTCGCAGCCACTGCAGGCGTGGAGCTGTCCCCAGGAGGCTGCTCTTCCTCCGTAAGTGGTCCGCAGGGGCCCGGCTCCGGCAGGCGTCTGTCGGAGAAGGGCTCCAGCACGCAGTCCGCTTCGGAGGACTCCTCGGACTCACTGCAGGCCCGGGACTCGTAGCCTGACACAAGAGTGATGTGACAGGATTGGGGACTGGCAGATGCGCACGTGTCCACCCGCCCCCACGCTGCCTGCCCTCTTATTCTGCAGAGGAGAGAACAGAGGTCCAGCCGGGTGACAGGCCTGGCCCAGGCTACGCTGGCTGACACGGGATCCACAGAACTCCAAATTTCCACGTTCTCCACACAGTGGTCATGCCTCCTTCCCCACATCTATCTGAGCCACCTAAAGAGACAGGATCACCTCCACCTCCAAGGAGAACTATCTGTTTATGAAAACAGCTGGGTATTTAGGTGGTTTGCTACACCCCTCCTAAAAATCTCAGCTCTGTCCTGACTGGGTATCAAAATCAGACGGGGAATCATATTAGAAAAACAACAACAACATAGCCTTGGACCTCACCCTGATGCACTGAGTCTAATATCTAGGGAGTGGACCCTTAGAATCTGTATTTTTTACTAACTTTAGGGGGGTCCCGAGGCTGCTAGGCTGGCATCATTCTGAAGCCTGGCCTAGCGACCCACTGGTGCTACAGGGCTTTTAGAAAAGTGCAAAGTGACCCACTGCTGGTACTTGGAAGGATTCACGGTGAGAGCGTTGGGGGGCATTAGGCCAGGTCTCAAACTGCTCATGCACCGTAAACCTCCAGGTGCGATCTGTTTCCAACTTCTCTCTGGGGACTTCCCTGGCGGTCCAGTGGGTAGCGCTCCACGCTTCCACTGCAGGGGGCATGGGTTGATCCCTGGTCAGGGAATTGAGATACTGCATGCCACACACCACAGCCAAAAAAAACCCCAAACAAACAAAAACCCCACTTCTCTCTGATCACATCACATTGCATGTAAACCTCGGATGGTTCCTCTTGCCTACAGGGAAGGACCTAAGCTCTCCTGCTGAGGCTGGGGGCTCTCACAGGGTGACCCTCAGCAGCCTGGTCGCTCACTGCAGCCTTCCTATCATGGGGAAGCTGGTAGCTCTAGCGACCACAGAGAGCTTCTCAGCCTTCACGCCTCCATTGTGTCCCTCTGCTTCAGAGGATCACTCCTCCCCTTTTTGCCTGGGTGACTTCCCCATGTTCGTCATAACCTATTTCAAACAGGTTGAAATAGGCCTCCTGTGATCACCCTGCCAGACCTCCACAATAGCATGGCTCCACGGGTTGCCATCTCAGAGGCATCATCCCTTGTTAATAAGCTGTGTTAAAGGGAATAGGTACAGGAAGCTCTTCCCTTCTGAATTCTTAGTTTCCTATCAGCCAGCCTCTGAGATGACTTATGCCTGTCTTATCCACATGGAGGAAATGCCATACGATGGTGCGCTGCGGAGCACCTCTCCCCACCTCCACGTTCAGTGTCAGCATGTCAGGGGCTTGAAATGTTATCTTTGACAGTAAAACAAGATGTCACTTATTTGTTTAGAAAGTATAGCTGACACGGTGGGAGTGTTTATGCCATTGCCAATGTTTAGGCAATTGCTTCAAATCAGGGTTCTGTTTCATTTTGTTTCTTCCCCTGCAGAGACAGCGGTTAAACATTTATCAGCAAACCACTGGGAAGAACGCTGCATCAATTGTGCTGAAGCAAAAGCCTGGTGGAAACTAGGAAAATGTTCACCTAATCTGGCCTCCCCTACTTCATTCCTTACGTCATATGATTTTTACCTCCTATCTCCATGCACCCTGTTCTTATAAACATGTAAGGCAGAGAACGTTTATTATAATTCAAGAGAAGCAAAAGAGGCATGAGATGAGAAGTTAGGTCAGCTATACTTTCTAAACAAAGAAGTGACACCTTGTTTTACTGTCAAAGATAAAATACTGTGGATCTTAGAGATGATTTTAGGTAAGACTACAGGGAATCAGAGACCTTCCACAGCCTTCCTTGGCTTTATGGGACTCTCAGGTACAAAGAAATCCTCTCTATTTAGGATTTTGGACAGATTGGCTGTTTACCAAGCAAGGAATGGAGAAACAGCTCTCATCCCCTTGAGTGGAAGCCTCAGTTCCACTCAATGCACCATCCCGTTTTCAGGCTGCCTTGACCTACAAGGCAGTGAAGTGGGCCTGTCCTCACTGGGTCCAAGCCTTAGCACCTCACCTTCTTCAGCAGACACCCGGTGCACATGCTGTTTGTTTCCCGGCCAGAGGAAAACGGAGGTCACCGGGTCCACAAACAGCCTGTAGTACCCAGCAATCAGGCAGGCTAGGTCTTTTGCACTGTTGGATTCCAGCAGCAAAGTCAGAACCTTTGAAGGTAAACAGGCTCTTAGGCGCATAAAGGGCTAAGGCTGGCAACAAGGGATACAAAGTCTGAAGGCTGGCAGCAAGCGATAGAAAGGGCAACCAGACCATGCAGGGCCCATGAGAGATTTCAGGTAAATCCAGCCACGGTCCATAGACAGGCCCCCTGGTGTCCCGACAATATACCTGTTCTCACCTACAAGATCTGAAATGAGTATGCACACACACAGCCACACAAGCACTCCCACATGCAGTGGCTTCCTCCCATCCAGTCTCCACAGTGTCTCCTGTCCTACCCCAACCCCAGCCCCCCATCCCAACCACCCCACCCTGCTCATTCATGCCATGGGGCCTGTCCAAGACCTGACCTAGAAAAGAAAAAGGAGCAGGATCGAGTAGAGAAGGAAGGAGAGGGGGATAAGAAGAAGGAAGCACCAGTCCTGAGCATGTTGGGATTAAGTCAAAGGAAGCAGGATAGACATAGGACCTTCCAGAGCGGTACACTGATCTATTTTAATTGCTGTCACCCCAAATCTTGGGCAGCCATTCTGGTCTAATGTGTGTGATAATACCCTCTGATGCTCCCATCTAGGTTGCTGAACCTGTCAGGAAAGTACACGGTCAAGCTCAGTTTATAGAAAAAAAAAAACCTTTGAGGACCTGCCCGGGAAAATGCACCCTGTTCATTACTTTCCCTTTGATGGGACAGGATGGACAATTCCATCTCTTAAGAAAATGTTGGACAGGAGACTCTGTTAACATCCAAACTCACATAAACTACCCTCAAGTAATTTAGCCCCAGATTCCAGAAGCTGGATTCAAACTTCCTTCCCCATCATTACCTTGACATCCTGAAGATACACTTTGACCATGCTCACTTTCTCAGACTCTTCTGTCAGCTCTACACGGCTGATGTTGGCAAACTCTGCCAACGTGGACATGATGTTGAGTTTGCTATTGATAATTTGGCTAATGCCGTACTTGGCTCCAACCAGAAGGGCAATGTAGGATTCTCTGTCCTGTAACTGCAGAGGGCAGGAAGGGGAATTAGTTTCCATTCACAAGCTAGGGAAAATACATTATACACGTAGGACATGATACCTCTCTCTGCAAACCCCTCACCACCACTCCTCTAGATGACCAAGTTAGGTGATAGCCTAACCTGGGCCCCCTCTACAGATAAACTCAGTATAAATTTATCTCCCATAATACTCTTCACAATAGAGGATCCAACCACGGGACTTTTACCTGTCACATAAACACAACCATATACTTTCACACCTATGTGCCTAAATTCACATTGTGCCCTCCACTTGGAATCCCTTGTTATCATTGCCTATTGAAAACCCACCCTTTTTGAGAACCTTCCATCAACACCTACTGCCCATTGAAAAACGCCACCTGATTTGCTCCTCAAACCAGAACAGTCCTTTTCTCTGTTGATTCCACACCACGTCCTCTGTCCTTCTCAGACAGCATGGGATTAGTCTAGGACTAGGATTTCTAAGACTTCTAAGATCAGACTTCTTACTGTTATTATTTGTATTTGAGTTGCATATTCCATTAAGGTCCCTGACAACAGAGTCTGTGTATGTCTATGTCTGTACCTCCAGTGACCAGCAAGCACCCTGAGCCAGCTCAATGTAACTGGTTTCTTCTCCCACTCCCAGGTCTTTCCTTAGACATGAAAGGTAAAGAGGAGTTGGAGACAGGAACCATAAAGTTGGCAGAGGGCAGGATTAGCCCTAGAGAAAAGTGGGTAGTTTTTCTTGTACCTTCAAGTTTCCTTTCTGTGATCTACTGTCTTTTCCACCATTTAGTCCACGACTTGTACAAAGACAGGACCAATTTTTCTCTTCCCCAAACAATCAGATGCACTTCCTTTCTTTCAAAACATCAATTCTCTTTTTCCATCTACATTGTTAGGTCAGCAGCCTAATTAAATTAACCCATCACTGTAAATGACTAAGAAGCACACCAAATCCACTGAAAGGAGCTTTGCTATTATTATTATTTTTTTTAAATCTCTAATTGGTAAATTGTCTGGCTTTGTGCCTGAGGGTTCTGGAGCTGAGTGGTGGGGGCAGAATTCCCTTAAGCCACATCCCACATCACCGACTGCACCAGAGCACAGAGCTCCAGGCCTAGGCTCCAAAAAGCAGACCAAGGGGGGAATGGGTGACCCAGCAGAGGACTCTTTTCCTTGCTTTCCCTTCTCAGGTCCACTCCTCACTTCTTCCCTCCTGAATAATCAGGGCCCCAGCCTCCAGTCTGACATTCTTATCTTCTCTTCATGATTTCCCTTTTTTCCTCTTCACCTTCACATACCCAAAGCTCCAGGGTAAACTGATCACAGTATCTTGCCCTCAAAATCTGGCCCAATGCAATCTTCTTCTTTTCCTTAGTCCCTTCTCCTTCCCCACTCAACCCGAAGCTGGCAGTGGTGGTCTCCGTCTTTGACTTCCCAGTAATGGTCCCGTGCCTCTCATGGCTTTGCTCAGCCCTGTTTGGTGCCTCGTTGCATCGTTTGAGGATGGGAGCTGTGTCTCATTCAGCGCTGCCTCCCCCAGCATCTGTCAGAGGGCTGGTGTCAAGCAATGGCATGACAGATGCTCCCTGACGTCATAATGTTCACTTTCCCAAACAAATTCTAGTCCATGACAGTCCTCAGGGATTTTAGACTACAAGATACATTGATGTTCAGAGACTCTCTTGCATCCCTTATAAGAAGTTCTTTAATACATACCATTAAAGTAGCATTAAAGATTTTCCCACCATACGTCTTGAGTTCCCCAAGGATCTGTAGATAATTTAAACGCAGCTGGGCAGCAGAAATAAGTTGCTTAAATAAGGGTGAAAAAAAAAGAAAACAAAAAAAGACTGTTGAAGTCAGAGCTATTCATTTGCCTAAAATGCAGGCAATGTTGAAAATTCTCTCCCTGAGGTTTCACAACAGTCAGCATGTGGTTGGCAGGGGCTGTGGCTAAATTACCTTCTGTCTGGGTTCCAGCAAGTTCTGGTTCCTCTTCATGTGGAAGCTGATGGCTTTCTTGATGTCTTTTCCTTTCATGTTTCGTAGTAAAGTTGGAGATATAAAGTTCTCGATTCCCCAATCCTTCCTGCCATGAGACATTGGAGACAAGGAGGCTCATGTCTACAGCGAACTTGACTCTAATGAAGAACGTAATTATATTTGATTCAGTAGTTATTGTTCCAAGAATACTGTAATTATGAGCTTCTTTCTCAGCAGAAGATATCTGGCTGGTCTTGTGGAGTATATGTAAACATAAAGACTGTATATGTGTGATATCTATCTACCTATTTATTTATACAAACACACACACAAACCACAAAAATGAATCGTTCTGGAATTAAACCCCATGATCATTCAAGGAGCCCATTACTCCTACACATGTCCAGCACAGTCTCAGGGGGCAACACACAAAACATGTGAATCCCCGAGGCCATGCTTGAGGATGATGCCAGCCTAATCTCCCTCCACCCCACCCAACAGACGAGTTAAAAATAGATTCTCAGGTCCCACTCTCTAGGGATTTCGCCTAGGATATCAAGGGGAAGACCAAGGATTTTTAAAATTTTTTTAAATATAATTCATCAGCAGGCAAGACACAGCTGAGATTTGGTGAGGAGATGAGCAAATCTGGGTGATACCACCCAGAGCAAAGTGATATTTTAAGCTAAGAATCTGGAGGTGTCAGAGCCTCAGGACTTGAAACTGCTCTACACCAGGATTTCGTTCACGGCAAATGAACTTCCAAGGCATTCCTGCTTGCAGAAGAGCTTGATGCTGAGGTTGTCAACTGATTTCCTGAGATATCCTCCCAGGAACCGGGAATTTACAAAGGGACCCTGTGTCATTCCATCTGGAGCTGGCTTGGGCCCCAGAGGGAGCATCTGGGTTCTGACCTCGGGGGAAGCCAGGCTGCGCTGGAAAGGGTGCAGAGGGAAATGAAGGGAAGACAATGGACAGATAGGGAGGTGGGTGAGTGTCAGCTTCTTGCCGATTCTGGCCGTCCTGGCCCAGGGCCAGCCAAGTGATAAATGCAACACAGCTGCTGCTGGCGGGACAGCGAAGCCCCCTGCCACTCACTCTATGTACTTCAGAGAGATCTTCTGCGGCTGTGCACACGCGTAGGTCCGCTCCTGGATGTGCAGGGCTGCCAGTCGGAGTGCCGAGCTGCACTTCATTTCAACCGCAAAGCGCTCCTGGAGCACATCGCTGCAGCTCTGGGAGAGATGAGATCAGAGACGCTGGGAAACAGGGACACGGATTGGGTTCCTAGAGCTCTCGGGGCAAAGGCAGCTTGGAGACCTGGCTCTGCCAACTCTTGCCTGTGTGACCTTGGTTGCCCCTTTTGGCAATAAAAACCGTAACTCTAAAGATCCTAAATGGTGTTAGAAAACGTAAATCTACATTGAGGACTAAGCTTTAAGTTCATTAATATATTGCAAATCGCCTAACATAGCAACTCAGTGCCATAAAATGGAATTCTAAGGGATAATCAGGCCTACTCTCCCCCAGACCAAGATAATCCCTACCGGGGAGTTGCTTAATTGCCTCGAGCTCATGTTCAAAATAACCCAATGTGCCATCTTTGAAAAAAACCACTGTTATTTTAGGAAGGGCAGCCCAGGTCACCTGCAGATAGAGGTATTCAAAGGCCACAGGGTCTTCTTTCAGGAGGTCCAGGGGGTCCCTGGGGACGAAACAAACCCGGAAGAGGCAGCGGCAGTCGTGTGACTCCTCCCTTTCCACTACCTGCAGTGCGTAAGGGAGACACGGTTCATCTTCTGTTTTTGTTCTCCGCTATTCCACAAAACAACTTAAATTAAAAAAGACAATGAAAGGTAGTCCCTAGAGATTTCGGTTTTAGTTCTTCCCAAGTCAGTACAGACCTTTGCCCTTGATTGACTTTCCCATGGGTATAAGATGTAAAAAGTTCAAAAGAACTGTTTCCCACTGACCCCATCAACCTGTTCTTCTTTCCAGAAGAAATCTCTGCATCTGGTTTCTTATATACCCTTCCAGAGACAGTCTATGTGTATTTATGCTCCTATGAATGTACATTCCTTTATTTCCCACAAATAATAGTATATAATACATTATGTGGGTATATACAATAAATATACCCTGCACCTTACTTTTTTTTCACTTCAACTATCTCAGCGGTTTAACTTGATTTCTTTTTCCAGTGCTAATGGAACAGAAGTGATTTTTTTAAAGTTTGTAAGCAGCAATGTTAGGAAATGAGTGGCCACAGTAGGAATTCATCCGCAATGAGGAGCACTCAGAGCGGCTTCCACGAGCTCAGGCCTTGTTCACGCTGCTCCTCTTCTTAAAAAAGCCCCCTTTCCTTTTCCAATTACTGAAATCCTACTCATCTTTAAAGTAGTACACACCCAACAACAATTTATGGAACTGACCTGTGTTTGGCTTTTGAAAGCTGGTATAACAAATCACTGCATGGCTAAAAGACTGAGTGGTACAGGTCGACTGACTGTGTTAGCCCTGTCCTGCTCAGGACAAATCTCACAGAAAGGGCTGAGACCTGGCAACAGACGCTTCCCTGACGTCTCAAAGGTGGGAGGCTCAGAGGAAGGTCATCAGAGCTGGAAGCAAAAGATGGGGTCTAGCGGTTGCGTTACCTTTTGAATAAATTACCTTTACCTCTCTAGGCCTCTTTCTCCTCGTCTGCAAAACGGAGGCCTGCCTGACTGTGTTCACAAACCAGGCTGAGGGAGCTCTAGGCCGTCTGGGCACAAGAAAGCACATCAAACCTGCAGATGCGCTGCACCCCGTACCCGAAGGCTGCGGCCGAGGCGTGCAGCTCACCCCGCCCAGATCTCCGCACGGGGAGCAGAGGCAGGTGGTACCTGCTGGATGAGCTCCTCCTCATGCAGCAGGTGCAGCCGAGAGACACTGTACTGCTCCTCCAGGACCAGCGCGAAGTACTCTGTGCTTCGGATGGACAGCTTCTCCTTCACCGTGAGGATGATGTCCTGCGGGCACAGAGGCACACGGTCACCGAGGAGCGGGCCGGCCCCCCCATCCAGGCACAGAGCGGGGAGGACCCCCCTGACCTCCCCTCTGCTCCCCCGTGCTGCCAGGGAGAGAAAGGCCCGTGCTGGCTGGGTCCACTGCCAATACAGGAGGCTGATCTTGATGGGCCACAATCACCCCTTCAGGGCCCTGTGCCCACTGCTCTCGTCCCCTCAGGGCTCCAGGGCCGCCCCCCCCCCCCCCGTATGGCCGCCCTCTCTGGCTTTACTTGGGAGGCTGAAGCTATCCCTTGGGGCCTTACACCCCTCTTCAAGGTCTCCAGATCCATCCTCTCTCTGGAGTCTGCACTGTCAATTGCTTACCAGACATAATCCCACCATCTGCCCTCTATACCACTGAGGGATATCAAACTGATGCTTCTGAACCTGTTTCTTCCTGTGAAACAGAGGATAACGATGCCCATTTAGAGGCGCTGATGGGGTGAGACGAGAACTGATACTGGGCCACCAGAGCTGCCTTGCCACACTCCCCTGGTTCACTACAGGGGCCCCTTGGCATCACAAGGTCTTTGCTGCCTCGGGGCATTCTCAGTGCTGTCTCCTCTGCCTAGCACCCTCTTCCTGAACTCTTCCCAAGGCTGCCTCAGTCTCTGTATCTAAATGCGACTGTCCCTGTTATTCTCCATCCCACGGTCCTGCTGATTTTCTTCATCACTATGAGACCTTCCTCGATGACAGCACTGTTCTTCAGTAATAGTACAGTGAAGTGAATGGGCTCTAGACCTAGACTTCTACTCACTAGCTTTGTGTCCCTGGATAACATGCTTACTGTCTCCATGCCTCGGTGGTTTCATCTCTAAAATGGTCACAACAGTCTCACCCCTCTCGGGGGCTGTTGTGTGCATTAAATGGCCATCCCCATACATAGCCTTTAGATGACAGGTGTCCACTGCCTGGTAGCTGCTGACATCTGTTTTTCTGCTTATTGTCATTTACCTGCTAGATGCTAGACTCCCCAGGAATGTGAGCCTCGCTTGTCTTGTACTCCATTATATCCTCAAAGCTTGGCATTCAGTGATGCTCAGTAGACTTCCATTCAATGAATAAACAGTCATCATGGACTCATCATACACGTCCTACTAGAATTTTAGATTTAGTAAAGGCCAAACTATCAGGTGCGACCTGCTCCTCACGGCTCCCCATTCTGAATCCTCCTCCTGCTTTCTCCATCACCCCCCATAACTAACCAGTGACTAGGTCCTAAAGTTTATTCGCCTCCGAAACTCAACAGCATTAATTCAATGCCTACTGTGTGCTGGCCATGATGGAGAGCCCCTCTCATGGCTCCGTCCACTCTCTCCATTCTCCATCTGGCTTGAGCACACACACTTCTCCTGGCTTTGCTGAGTCACGTCCTAAGGACTCCCCTGCTACCCTGTCTGACCTCCACCCTGCGTCTAGGCAGAGGTTGGAAACCAAATCCAGCCCATTGCTTGTTTTTGTAATTACAGTCATATGGGAACACAGCCTCACCCATTCTCCACAGTGGCAGAGGTGAGTAATCATGACAGAAGCCCCGGGCCCATTCATTAGTACAGTACGGCCCATTCATTAGTACAGTACGGCCCATTCAAAACCCACCGCATTCATCACCTGGCTCTTTGCAGAAAGAGTTTGCTGACCCTTGACCTAGAGGGACTTGTCTGAGCCTTGTATTGCTCATGCTTTCCCTGGCTCAAGAATATTCAGCCTCCTCCATCACGGCCCACTAACCCAAATCCAGATCCCTCAGCGTAGCATTTAAGGTTCTCAAGTATCAGGTGCCAACCCATTTGTCCGCTTTATCCTTTGCTGCTTCTTCTGTTGCACTTTGCTTGCGAGCCCATATACTTGCTAAACTTTCCCATCACTGGGTCTTTGCTGGTGTCATTCCGCATGACTGGAAATCTGTCTTCACACACCACTCCTGACCCATTCCATTCCATCTTTCCAAGTTGATCTCATAGGCCACCACATCCTGGGGGCCATTCCTTGCTACCTAGCTGGAAGCTCTCTCCTGGGAACCCACAGCACCCCGTTTTCACATCCTACTTCCCTGCTTCTGAACACATTGCATTTGCCATAGTTTCTTCGTGAATTAACCCTAGGTCCCATCTCCTCACCTCAGCCCCACCCCAAGACTCTGGGCTCCCTAAGAGAGTGACCCTAGGGAGTTTATTTCTGTATCATTAACAGCTTTGCTAGCACACAAAAGTATCACTAAATGACATATTATGTTCCTTGATTTAGAGAAAGCAGGTTTTCTAATGTAAGAACTTTGCTTCTCTTGGTAGGGGAGTGAGGAAGAGAAGTCGCTCATGACAGTGTTTTTCCTCTTTTTCACCCATACAATTTGCTTATATCCCCCTCTCTTTTTCTGTCACAAAGAGCTAAAAGATTTGCTCTGTAAAAATTTGGCTGTTACAGATAAGTGAGATTAACCAGCACTATACTAGCTAAGTCCTTGCCCATTTCCCCGACTCCATGCGTCATCTTGGCTTTAATTCCCCTGTGGTGTGTGTTTTTATTGTGAATCATCTCAAAGTCTTTTTGGCCACTGAAGGAGGACCCCCCTCCCCTTCCAGTGCCCTTCCCCACTCCAGTGCACTGGAATAAAGCACCCCCCATTCCAGTGCACTCTGCTCAAAGGTGACAGAAGTAGAAACCATGTCTAATGCATCTGTACAACTTCTGTGCTGGATGGCAACATGGTCAGCTCCAGGGCAGGGTTCAGAGACAACAGACCAAGTTGGAAGAACTGATTTTAATGAGTTTCGGGTATCTTGCTGTTCTCGTCTGAAAAGTGGGTTAACACTTGTCACCTTACAAGGTTACTGGGGGCATTAAGTGAGACAGCAAATAAAGCAGTGCCCCGGGAATGCCAGACAAGGAGTGGCACTGAACAAATCCATTCCTCCTCTGGGCTTGAGCTTCCCAGGACCAGACAGGCTTTCTCCAGCTTCTCTTCAGTCACGCTGAAGTAGGAATGGAATAGCGCATTTGGGGCAGCCCTAGGAACTGGGCTTTTTTACATTAATTAGGTCATTAATGTATGACCTAAATCAAATGCCTTACGATTATATAGTGGAAGTGACAGATTCAAGGGGCTGGATCTGACAGACAGAGTGCCTGAAGAACTATAGATGGAGGTTCATGACTTTGTACAGAAGGTGCAGCCAAAACCATCCACAAGAGAAAGAAATGCAAAAGAGACAAAGCGCTATCTGAGGAGGCCTTCCAAATAGCTGAGAAAAGAACAGAAGCAGAAGGCAAAGGAAAAAAGGAAAGATACACCCATCTGAAGGCAGAGTTCCAAAGGATAGCAAGGAGAGATTTTAAAAAAGCCTTCCTAAGTAATCACTGCAAAGAAACAGAGGAAAACAATAAAATGGGAAAGACCAGAGATGTTTTCGAGAAAATGAGAGACACCAAGAGAACATTTCATGCAAAGATGTGCACAATAAAGGACAGAAATGATATGGATCTAACAGAAGCATTAGATAGTAAGAACATCTTCATGACCCAGATAACCACGATGGTGTGATCACTCACCTAGAGCCAGACATCTTGGAGTATGAAGTCAAGTGGCCTTAGAAAGCATCAGTACAAACAAAGCTAGTGGAGGTGATGGACTTCCAGCTGAGCTACTTCAAATCCTAAAAGATGACTCTGTTAAAGTATGCACTCAAAATGTGAGCAAATATGGAAAACTCAGCAGTGGCCATAGGACTGGAAAAGATTTCATTCCAACCCCAAAGAAGGGTAATGCCAAAAAATGTTCAAACACAATTGCACTCATCTCATACGCTAGCTAGGTAATGCTCAAAATTCTCCAAGCCAGGCTTCAATAGTACATGAACCGTGAACTTCCAGATGTTCAAGCTGGATTTAGAAAAGGCAAAGGAACCAGAGATCAAATTGCCAACATCCGTTGGATCATCAAAAAAGCAAAAGAATTCCAGAAAAACATCTACTTCTGCTTCATTGACTACACTAAAGCCTTTGACTGTGTGGATCACAACAAACTGGAAAATTCTTCAAGAAATGGGAATACCTGACCACCTTACCTGCCTCCTGTGAAACCTGTATGCAGGTCACGAAGCAGCAGTTAGAACTGCACATGGAACAATGGACTGGTTCAAAATTGGGAAAGAAATATGACAAGACTGTATGTTGTCACCTTGTTTATTTAACTTATAAGCAGAGTACATCAGGAGAAATGCTGGGCTGGATGAAGCACAAGCTAGAATCAAGATTGCTGGGAGAAATATTAACAACCTCAGGTATGCAGATGACACCACCCTTATGGCATAAACTTGAAGAAAAACTAAAGAGTCTCTTGGTGAAAGTGAAAGAGGAGAGTGAAAAAGCTCACTTAAAACTCACCATTCAAAAAACAAAGATCATGGCATCCAGTCCCATCACTTCATGGCAAATAGATAGGGAAACAATGGAAACAGTGACAGACTTAATTTCCTTGGGTTCCAAAATCACTGCAAATGGTGACTGCAGCCACAAAATTAAAAGACGCTCCTTGGAAGAGAAGCTATCACAAACCTAGACAGCATATTAAAAACCAGATATTACTTTGCTGACAAAGGCCCATATAATCAAAGCTATGTAGTCATGTATGTGTGTGAGAGTTGGACCATAAAGAAAGCTGAGTGCCAAAGAATTGATGCTTTTGAACTGTGGTGTTAGAGAAGACTCTTGAGAGTCCCTTGGACTGCAAGGAGACCCAACCAGTCAATCCTAAAGGAAATCAACCCTGAATATTCATTAGAAGGACTGATGCTGAAGTTGAAACTCCAATACTTTGGCCACCTGATGTGAAGAGTTGACTCATTTGAAAAGACCCGGATGCTGGGAAAGATTGAGGGCAGGAGGAGAAGGGAACGACAGAGCATGAGATGGTTGGATGGCATCACTGACGCAATGGACATGAGTTTGAGCAAGCTCCGGGAGTTGGTGATGGACAGGAAAGCCCGGCATGCTGCAGTCCATGGGGTTGCAAACTGTCAGACACGACTGAGCAACTGAGCAACAATAGGAATTGTCATAGGAAGGTGCCAGGGAACACTGGTGGTATGAGTGCATTATGTTTGCATGTGTGCACACGAGTGCGTGTGCAATATGTGTGTGTGTGTGCGTCTTGTTCAGTACCTAGAGGTGTGCTCACCCACCTGGACCTGCGCTCCCTCTAATAACAGAGGAGCTGGGCTCAGCGTTGGCTCCTGCACGGTTTCTCATGTTTGAACAGCCCCTTTGTTCGTTTCTTCCCTGGAGCCTGCCTCCAACACCATTTGCTCCCTTGTTGAAAAACTACAGTGCCATCCCTTACTGTCTATGGATAAAATCCCAGCTCCACTGCCTGCCACTCAAGGCCATCCCTGCAGCCCGTCTGCACCCTCTCCCACTCCTCCTGCAAGGAAACAGTCTCTGCTCCAGCCCCATGGGATGGCTTACTGCCTCCCAGGCAATGCCTGTCTTACTGGCTCTCTGCCTTGTTCACGGGACTTCTTCACCCTGATGGAAATCCTCTGATCCCTCTACAGCTGTGCCCCCACCTGCCCTTGATGAATTCTTGGTCAACCTTCAAAGCCTAGCTCAGGTCCAGCTTCTCGGCAAAGCCTTCTCTGACATCCCGACTGGAGGAGACAGAGTGCTCCTTCTCTTGTATGCTAAGCACGCCCCTCGGCCTATCTTTACAGCCCTTCCTTCATCCTGCCCTGGACTGTTAGGAGCTCCGTGGAGGTCCATCTTCCCTCAACTAGACTGCAAGCTTGGGGGGACAGAGACCACTTTCTACCTCTCTCTGTATCACCTGCCTCAGAGTGTCTCCTTTGGGGGAACCTAATTAAATCTAATTCAAACTGACTTCCATCCAGAACAGAATTCCCAGGGGCCTGGACCTGCCCTGATACTTTGCCTGGGTTTTTAGTGACTCTGGCCTTTTAGGAAGCAGGTGGAGCCCCATACAAGAGGCAGGAAATCCCAGTGGTTAATGGGGAAGGCTAATGAGTTGTATTGGGTACTTCATCTCTCTGAACCCTGATTCCCTCCCCTGCAAGAGGGTGATTAAAATACCAGCTTGCTGGGTGTTTGTGCAATGAACTGAGATGACACAGTGCTTGGCTAACTGCAGGTGCTCAGACCACAGGATTGTGAGATCGCCGAGGCAGCTGCCGGCAAGATGCCCGGGGGTCCTGAGAGCCAGCAAATTCTCACCAGAAGGAGATTCAAGTTTACTCAGAATACCTTCACAGTTGTGTGTGCCTCAAACTTGAAAGCTTTGGTCTGTCCATTCTCCAGGTACAACTTCAGCACGTTGGGCATACACAACAGAGAATTACCCTGGAAAACACAAGAGCAGTGTCAAAACTCTCCTTTCCTGTTCCTGGGTGTGACAGAGCCTGTTTCCCTGGCCCTGCCTTGCTGTGGAGAGCAGGATTCTCCCCAGCCTCCTCACCACATTGTAGGTTGACTCTTGACATTCAGAGATTTCTGCAAGGGATGAGGCCTATGCCACACAGATACAGGCTTTGTTCCAGGGCCAGCCACAAGAACTGTTTGACAGGAGGGAGGAAGGTGAAGAGTGAGCCCTGCCACTCTTCGGGCATGCTGATGGCATTGTGTGGGCATGTATGATACCATCCGCTGACACGTCACTGCTCGTTGCATCTACAGCGAATCAAGTGACAAGCATGCCCACTGCCCCAAATGGGCCTTTCTGAGATGCTCGCACTGTGCCTTGTAGGCTTGGGTGAAATGGGGGTTAGGAAGCTCCCTGGGAGTCCCCTCAACATTTGCTGCGTTCTCTGTAGTCAAGTATCACCAAAGGGCAGAGGGCTGCTTTCCACCTCTTGTTCTTGTTCCATTGTTCAGCTGTGTCTGACTCTTTGCGACCCCATGGACTGCAGCACACCAGGCTCCCCTGTCCTTCACCATCTCCCAGAATTTGCTCAAACTCATGTCCATTGAATTGGTGATGCCATCCGACCCATCTCATCCCCTGTCACCTCCTTCTCCTCCTGCCCTCAATCTTTCCCAGCATCAGGGTATTTTCCAGTGAGTCAGCTCTTTACACCAAGCGGCCTCTACTCATCCCAACTATCACTCTGGATTCACGGGACCCCTTGAGGGGTTCTGCCACTCTCGGAGGGCTTTTAGGGAGGGCAGCACCGGACTGGTCTGTGTTTGGTGGCCCCAGGCCAGCCAGAAGTCCTGAGGCAGAGCAGGGCAAAGGGACTCATTCCCTTTGAGTTTGGAGAAACCCCCAGGGCTGGCTCTCTTAGACAGTGACTTCTGAGTGTTGAGCTGTAGACAAAGAGGCTGGCACCTCCAGGGCCTGCAAGGGACTCTAGAGTCTCCGGGATCTTAGCTACAGCTGCCCCCAGCTCTCATCTCTGGAAGCCCACCTAGGTTAGAAGCTTATCACCTTCTTTCAGAAAACTGACAGTCTTTTTCAGTTAAGAATTTTGTATCTTCTAAATATGAGGGCATTTGTATCTTTTAAGCAAGATTTGTATCTTTTAAGCAAGATGTTTTTGAAAGCCAGAGCACTTTTGTGGAAGAAAAGGAATATGTTCACATCCCAGGGCCGGTTCACACTCAATCAGGGATGAGGGATTTTAAACCCTTCACTCTGCTCTCAACTCCTGACTCTGGTTTTAGGTATTTAGAAATCTTAATCTTTGGATTTTCCAAGTATGACTGCTTTCCTTGATACTTTATTATTTGTGATTTACAAAAAAATACATTCATAACATCACCACATAACTAACACTATTTACTGTTCTCTAAGGCTTCTTCCAACTTTTATCTATACCTGTAAATAGGTTTCAGAGAACTGCACTAATAGATTATGCACAATTTTATGTGCATTTTTACTTAACGCATATATACTTCTTCATGTGAGTTTAATGTTTATAATTTTAATGGACTTATAAATATTCTACTGAGTTGAAACATCAGAATTTCTTTAACCATTTCTCTGCCTAAGCATTTAACATTTTCTCAAAAATTTTTGTGATATATATGTATATGTACAAAAGATGTCTTTAAATACATGGATTTTTGCATTTAAATTATTTTATAGAATTAAACTAATAAGAATGTGATCCTTGGGCCATTTTTATGGCATTCATTAGCTTTTTTTCTACTCCCAAAGATTAAGTCAATTTACAAAGCCACCAATTAGTAAATGAATGCAGGTACTTTCTCAATATCAGGGCTTATATTTTCCTTTTTTGTGCTAATTTACTAATTACAAAGTGGCAGTTCTTAATATTTTCCTTTGCATTTTTTAATGGCTAGCAAATTTAAGAATATTTGAAGTGTTGGTTTTCTTAAGTCAGGCAGAGAAAGATAATACCGTCTGATATCACTTATGTGTAGAATCTAAAAAGTAAAACAAACTAGTGAATATAACAAAAAAGAGACAGACTCACAGACATAGAGAATAAACTACAGGTTACCAATAGGGTGAAGGAAGAGGAGAGGGGCAAGGTAGGGGAAGGGCATTAAGAGGTACAAACTATTGTATATAAAATAAATAAGCTACAGATACATTGTATAGGACAGGGAATATAGCTAGTATTTTATAATAACTATAAATGCAGTATATAACCTTTAACAATTGTTAGTCACAATGCTGACGCCTGAAACTTATATATCAACTATACCTCAATGATTAAAAAAAAAACCCCAAACATAGCTTTTCATTTCAGATTCTTCTAGGGTCAGTCTTGTCTTCTGAACCCCCACATTCAATCACATCAATCCTGGGTATTCCATATCAAAAAGGACTAGACAGCATATTATAGTGGAAAACAGAAAAACTAAAGTCACGTAGGCCTGTTCTCCTGAATTTCCTAGCTGTATGATCTCAGAAGTTAATTCTCTTAACCTCTTTAAGCTTCTGCTTCTTCTTTGTTAAAATACCTCCCCTTGCAGGGTATGGTGATGATGAAGGACTATGTCCCCAAGATGTTTTGATTCACGTATTAGAGATTCAGTAGATGACAGGGTCTTTTAAAAAAGCAACCCCTGCCACCATCTCTACTATCAATGTATCTCCTTCAGAGGGGTACCAAGTGAGCAGATTCAGAATGAGAAGTGAATAACTGGAACACGTTGAAACCTCAAGCCAGAAGAACGGAGTCTCAGAAAGACACAGGGGTACCCAGCGCGTCTCTCCCTGTCCATGGTGTGCAGGCCCCTTACTGAGGGAGCACAGTGCCTCCGGCGAGCCCACGACACCCCCACTCCGTCCCCTCCGGGCTATGGATTCCAGCGTCCCCAGCAGACAGCGCCAGGAGGCAGCCGCCTGCTCCGTGAGCAGTCGTTTCCACCCCGACCAGGGCCGCACCTGGCCGTGTCCGCTGACGAGCACCTCCTCCGCAAAGTGCACCTTCACGGGGTTGGTCTTCAGCCGGGCTCGCTTCTCTTCTGTCAGGAAGGAGGACTTGGGGGCTCCCTGCCAAACATTAACAGGACGCACTCTAGAACAGGACTTTCAGAAAGGCCATGTACATCTTCTCATTTCTTAAAAACAAAAGCAAAAGCTCTGACAGCTGCTGAGAACTCAATTAAAACCACAGAGAAGGATGCTATCCAATTAAAGATCTCTTTTCATAAAATTTAGAGATCTCAACAACATATGTCTTGTGTGTCTGAGAAAAGCTAAAGCTTTAACACATTGGCCCAAGGCTGTGGTATGATGAAGACAAAGAGAACTGGCCTGTGAACAAAGAGACCTGAATTCTAACCCAACTGCGGTTACTCAACAGTCTGAGAAGGACCTCAAACACAAATTACTACGGAAGAAAACCAGCTGTGTGTGTGTGTGTGTGTGTGTGTGTGTGTACATTTCCCTCTTTGGCCTTCAGTCTTCTTTCCTGCACAATCGGGGAATTGGACCAGGAGGTAAAAACAGCATAATGCTAATGAGCATCGGTTCCAGAGTCTTAACTACCTGGAAAAAGCCCAGCTGTACCGATTTCTGAATGTGAGACCTTGGGTGTGTGAGGTCATCGTGTCCTCATCTGTAAAAGGGAGATGACCAATATATCTACCCTGTAGGATTTTCTTTTGGCACAAATTAAATAAAACATTAAATACTAGCATTCATATTATAATAAATGATTAAAAATAATGTAATGCTTATTATATTGATAAATAATTAATAGAAATACAGATATAGACAATTAAACCAAAATATATTTTGATCATAAAATTCTATGTTCTAGAGAAGCAGTCATTAATATTCCAACTTTGGATATTATAATTCCTAATCAATTTCAAACCATTTGAGGAGTCTAAGAATCCACTCAGAAAAATATGAGCATTCTTGTTGAAGTAAAATATATATGAGCATTTGTCTTATGATCCTATCACTTCCGATGAGAGGCCTGAGTGGGCTAGAGCATTTTCAGGGCATTTCCTAGGACCTCATCTGCTGGGTTGGTATCAGTTTCCCTGCAAGACCTCCAAAGTACAGTGTTCACATTCGTCTCTTCTGGGAAACCTCAGAGGACTCTCAGGAATGGTACTGGATCATGCTAATTTTCCTCTCTTTATACTTTTTATTTTTTAAAAGGAGGCAGCTATACGTTGTTTCCCTCTCTCCTTACTTAACAAGTGTTATCTTCTGCTTTCATTTCTTGGAAATAGAATAGGAAAAGAACTACCTAATTAAAATTCAAATGTTCTCCATTGAGATGATAATCAGGTAGATGAAAAGAATCTCTCAACACCTGCCTAACTATTTATAGGAATTAGCTTTCAGTATACTGTTTTTTCTGTATTGGTTTCACATTATTCCATAGATAAATTCTTCTATTTAGAATAGAAGAATCTCCATTTATGTGTGTGTAAAACATTTGGTCTGTCATATTTATGGCAAACTTCCTAGTTCTATTAGGTGAGTTTTTTCCCTGTTCTATTTCTAGGAAACAAACAAAAAAGATAACACTTGTTAAATAAGGAGGAGAGACAACAATTTCTTTGCACAAAATCAAATAGCTGTCTGTTCTACTGTACTTCCTCCTGCTCCCTATGTGCTTAGGAATTCCTTCTGCAACTTATGACCAGATAGATGCCCGTCCATATTGTTGACATTTCTATGATTTGTTTTTTACATTTAAATTTTTAACCCCAAATGGTGTGAGATTAGACTTATTTTTTCCAAATACCTAAAGAAATTTCCCAGTACAATTTCTTGAATGATCATCTTTTCTCCCATTGATTTGGGATGCCATATTTATCATATACCAAATTCTTATACTAGTATTTATTCTTGGACTTTCTATTTGATTAGATTGATATAACCAACATTTCATCAATATCATACTGTTTTAATTATTGCACCTTTATTAGTTTTAAAATCTTGTACCTCAAGGCCATCCTCATTGTTCTTTTCAAAAAAAAGATTTTCTTGATAAGTCTCACCTTGACATACATTGTCAAAATCCAAATAAAATTCCCACAGAGAGTCTGAATTTGCTTTAAGCATATACATTAATATGAGAAAATCCGATGTATTAATAGTCTTCCTATCAAGGAATATAACATGTATCTCCTCTTTTATTAAAGAAAACATTTTATTTCCTTCAGTATTACTCTAGTTTCCTTCACATAAGGCCCACATAGTTCTTTTCCTTCAAGTTCTTCAATTTTTTTACTTTTTCCTGTAAAGAACTTGCCCTTGGATTTATCAACTTTCTAATTTTTCTGTTTTTCCAAAGCATCATTTAGATTTAAATTTTTATCATTTTCTTTAATCTGCTTTATGCTTATTTCATTAGTCTTTCTTTATGCCTCTGGCACTGAGTATTTTCCTGACCTGTTTTCTTTTTTCTTGTTAAATAGTGAAATCACTTTTAAGGTTACAAATTTTACTCTGAGTATAGCTCAACTATATATAATATGTTCTAAGAAGTAGAGCTCTAAACTTTAATTATTTTCTAGCTAGTCTATAATGATAATTTTTAATTTTCCATCTTTACTTAGGAGATTGCATTTTTATTCCAAACGACTGGGTGGTGTTAAGTTTTTGATAGTTATCAATTTGTGCTTTATTGTATTCTATAGAAGACACAAATACACAAAGACACAAATACAGTTGCTTATTTGAGAAATTTAGCTTTTGGGGTAGCCCGATATGGGATCAATTAGATTAGATTACTAAACGCATTATTAAAATTCTCTATGCCCCTATTTATATTTTTTTGTCTATTAGTGACCAAGGGCTAAGAAGGATGCACTAAAGTCTCTCAGAATGAGAATTTTCTGTCAACCTTCCCTCCTTGGTAATTTTGCCTTACAATTTGCCTACGCACCTTTCCCTCCACCACACACAGAAGGCTCTTAGACGTGTGGTGGATTAGGATGGCTCCTGCTGCCCTGTGCATCATCTGGGCCTTGTCCTGGGCCTTGCCTTGTGGCTGACAGAACACGTTCCCATCCAGCACCTCACTGGGTCCTCATAGCACCCATCAGATAGATAAGGCAGTTATTGTCCTCACCTCTGTTTTACAAAAGTCAAAACTGAAACTCAGGGACCTCTCCACAGTGATACCACTCAGACTTGTCTTGAAACTCTGAGCTTGGTACCCTCGTCACCTGCATAATCACAGGTCTGTCTCCTTCGCTAGACCATCAGCTTTCGAAGCCTGGACCCACATACGAGTTCTCCATAATATGAGCACATATGTGGTCTTCAAGCAACACTGACTGCCTGACAGCTTCTCTGATGCGCTTTGCCTTCCCTGTTCATTCTCTGAGGGATATTCTGCTGGTGGTACAGGGTCTTGGGGCCAAGAAGGGTGTAACTAACACACAAGACACAGAAAGAGCTTTACCGATGTGCAGCGAACAACCGTGATTGAAAGAGAATCTTCAGCTTCCCTGGAAAAAAAAGAATAAAAAAAGTGTCATCGTCCTGGGTGATACATGAGGGTGCATGTGTGGGGTTGGGGGCGTCAAAGAGACTGGGAGAATTACAAAGCAGCTTCTCTTGCCTCAGCAAAATTGAGAAGGACATCGAGAAAGCAGTGATCTGTGAAGGAACTTAAGTTGTCCCAAATGCCACTGCGACCTGAAGAAAGTCTTCAGATACTTGTCTCTACCATCTTGTCTATACCTACAGCCACTAAACGAAGTCACTTCGCCTTCATTTAGTCTATATGATGGAAGACTCATCTAGTTGCTATGACCACTAGCTAGGTTTATGTCCAAAATATTTTTGAAGAGAAAACAGCAATAACACAGATAACTTAGGTTGCTATTTCAGAAAACTTGGCTAAATATCCATGAAACAGAATAAAAGAATGTGGATAACACTTATCAGATTAAAGCCAATCAGTTTATGGTGTTTGAGTGAACAAAGTCAGTGTAATGAACACAATCATGTAATCAAATAGTAGACATTTTTGTTTTGTTATAATCTCTTAGGTTCCAAAGGTGATCAAATCAACTAGATAAGCGCCAAACTTCAACTTTTTTGAGGATAGAACTGAAAAACTGACTCAAGTTTTTCTTTTCCTTTGTCATTGCTACATAGAAAAGCAGCTTGCAAAACAAATAGATTTGATTTCTTGCAATATGAACACTGAGGCCTATTTCTGCCGTGTGTTACTGCCTCAAACAGATAAACTCAACCCAAGGTTTCCAAGGGTCTGAAGACTGCCTCTTACCCACTTTATATAAGAACAGGTCTTTTCCAACAGCAAACCAACACCCAGGAGGTCTCAAAAGGAGAGTTTGGCCTTGTGGAGAATGGGAGAAATGAGAGGTTTTGCTGGTTTTCTGTTTGCTTGGTTGTTTTCCTTCTGTAAATGGTACCGACCCTGGGAACGATGCTACAAACGTAAGCCGTCCCGGCACTCCCACGCAAGGCATGTGGCCGAGAGTGCAGGGGCAAGCAAACGTGGGGTCACATCCCTGCTCGGCCGCCTTCGGTGGCTCCTCCTGCCAGGAGGAAAATAACCTGCTGTGTCAGCACCAAGACCCTCCATCATCCCCTGGCCCTCACTTGTCAGAACTTGGTCTCGGCACCCGGTGCCTTAGACAAACTGAAGCACTCAGCACCCCCAGCCAGGGGCTCCGCCTGATCACTTGACTCGTCTGCCCTTCGCCTCCATCTCTGAGGCACAAATTCTGCCCAGCATTTAAGGTAGAATTTGGCCAGCTGAAATACTTCTGGACACTTCTATGTTTTGTCGAACCACAACGTCCTCACAAGTTGGAGGAATCTCCAGCGTTTACCACCCCTTCCCCCTGTTTCTCTCTCTGTTTTAAATTAATTAACTAACTCATTTATTATTTCCGGCTATGCTGGATCTTCACTGCTGCACACGGGCTGCTCTAGTTGCGGTGGGAGAGGAATCGTCTCCAGCCGCACGCGTGGGCTTCTCACCGCGATGACTGCTCCTGTTGTTTCAGTAGCTGTGGCACAAGGGATCTAGTGCGCAGGCTCAGAGTGGACTTAGCCACTCTGTGACACACGGGATCTCCCCTGATCAGGCATCAAATTCACGTCCCCTACATCGCAAGGCGGACTTTCAACCACTGGACCAGCAGGGAAGTCCTCTCCGGCTTCTCCGGATGCCCTGTCTACCCCCCATCTCAGTGGGGTTTACATGACTTGTATCTGCACTATAAGCCCAAGTATCAGGGACTGGAGTCCCTTCCCCAACAGGGTTCCTTGCCCAGTGAACTGATCTGAGTTCAATGTTACCTAAACACCCAAATTCTAGTCTACTGTTTTAAATTGTGAATAATTTATTAGTCAGACTTCGCTCTAACTTGGCAGAGATATTAGTGGCACTGAAAATGTGAAACCCATTTGCTGGAATTGAGAAACTCTTTGAGAAAAATCACCCAATAATTGAGAAAGCAAACTTCACAATTTGCATAACCGTATTTCATTTTTAAAACTGAAATCATCAAATCCTTTCCCTGGCTGCCCCACCCACTCACCTGAGCCTGGCAATCCTATTTTCTATACTTTGATGGGATCTCTGTCAATCTTACACTGTGTGTGTTTCCCCACAGTGAGACTGTGGGCTTCCTGAGGGCAGAAACTGCATCCACGTTTACATTTTCTTTCTCTGACTTTGCTGTTACTGCCTGTGACTCAGCATGCGCCGCACACAACAAGCCCTCAGAAAGGAAAACCACCACTCACCAAAAGGCACAAACTCAAGTACAAACTTGAAGCATCTTCAAGGTGACTTTGCTCTATTTCTCATTTCCCTTTATTTATACTAAAGTCACTCAAACAGAGTTGGGTGGAAGTTTTAAAAGACAAAGCCTGCATCGACCTGTAGGACGTCTGTCAGGCCTCCTCACTCCTGTTACTGATTTCCTCTGTCTTAAAACTTAAGCTGTCAGTGCCAACCACATTCACTTGTTTCATTGAGCACCTGCTCTATGCCTGGTCTCAAGGTGATCACAGCCAAGGCAGAAAGTGAGGCATTCACAAAAATCACCATGACACCAGGTCAAAGGTGGCGGGTGCCATATCAATGGAACTACATACATATCAAGCAGGCTACACCTAGGAGATTTAGGAAGAGATGTTAAAAGTGTTAAAGAACAACAAGTAGATTTAGCATCGATTTAGTCCAATCTTTGCCATATGTTACAACAGCCTTGCACATCCATAAGGGATAAAAGTGTTAGTTGCTTAGTCATCTCCGACTCTTTGTGACCCCCACAGACTGTAGCCCATGAGGCTCCTCTGTCCACGGAATTCTCCACGCAAGAATATTGGAGTGGGGAGTCATTTCCTTCTTCAGGGAATCTTTAACAACGCTATATTATACATCCTTAACGGGTTCATTGGAGGGACTGATGCTGATGCTGAAGCTCCAATACTTTGGCCACCTCATGCGAAGAGTTGAAAAGACCCTGATGCTGGGAGGGATTGGGGGCAGGAGAAGGGGACGACAGAGGATAAGATGGCTGGATGGCATCACCGACTTGATGGGCATGAGTTTGAGTAAACTCCAGGAGTTGGTGATGGACAGGGAGGCCTGGCGTGCTGCGATTCATGGGGTTGGAAAGAGTCGGAGATGACTGAGCGACTGAACTGACTAAGGGGTGAGTGAAGTCGCTGAGTCGTGTCTGACTCTTTGCGACCCCATGGACTGTAGCCTACCAGGCTCCTCCGTTAATGGGATTTTCCAGGCAAGAGTACTGGAGTGGGTTGCCATTTCCTTCTCCAACTTAAGGGGTAGGGCCTATGTATTATTCATAATTACATTCCCCGCAGCACCTAGCACAGTGTTTTGGGCCCTGCAGGGGGCTGATGAATGTAGGACCTGTGCCTCCTAATCCTATTTATAGGCAGATGAAAGGGAGCAGAGAGGAACTGAGATGGAATTCTAAAACAAGGCTCTTGTTGCTGCTTTAAAGGAGCCTGGACCTTACTTAAATCACAAAGGATCAGCTATGCCCTTCTGTCACTCATTCTTGCTCTGTAATAATCTGCGCGACTCTCTGGATGATGGAAGACAATTTAGTACCTCAGAATATTGACTGCTCGTTCACAGGAAAGGTCTTCGGCAGGCTCGTCGTTCATCTGGAGGATCTGATCACCAGGGAAAAGTTTACCGTGAGCAGAGCCGCCTGTTGGAGAGAAAAGAAAATAGCTGGTGCTCATGCCAGGAGGGCCCAGACCCAGCGTGTCACAGTCACTCAGCTGAATGGCAGCCTGATCCGGTCTCGGGGCACCGCTCACTCCCACCCCTAGCCAGACTTGGGCTCACATGGATCTCAGTTTCCCCGTTTACAAATCTTGGATAATATACCTACCATCCATCACCTTCAAGGGGTGTTAGGAGGCTGTCCAAGGAAAGAGGACTAGCAGAAGAAATCCCTGCATCAACAGAGCCAGCCAACAAATCTACTACATTCATCTCTAAAGAAATCTGGTGTGTGTGTGTGTGTGTGTGTAAGTTCAGATTAATAGATTTTAACTGGTCCCAGATCTCACATCAACACATAACTGAATAATGAAGACAGACTCGAGACATTCCCAACCTGCTCCTCTTCCCCTGATACAGCCTATATTTTACAGAGACTCAAGTGAAAACAAATCAATAATTTCTATTACTGTCTGACCAGAAACTCTCCCCAGCTCAGAGCATGCAGGGTTCAGAGAGGAGGGTCTGTTGATCCCAAAGCTGTCACTGTTTTGGCGACTGGCCAGGGGGCCACGGATGGGCAAAGCCTCAGCCGAGGCCAGTGGACCTGCGATGCAGGTCAGCAGGCGCACTGGGGCTCACCTTCCCTGTGCCATAGGAAGGTGCAGAGCCCCAGACAGAATTAGGTCAAAATGACACGTGCTCTTTCTAACTTCCTGGGGTAGCATTTTCTGCATTATGTTACAGCACAGAGATATGGGAAGAGAGCCAGGGATAATCCCCCACAAAAAGCCCAAGTCCTTTCTTGTTTCCCAGTCAGCCCCTACCTGCTGTGACGGACACCACTGTGAGGGGAAGGCTCTCGGAGATGTGAAATCCATAGTCTTGGAGGAGGGTGTCTTTGTCTATTTTTACTGTGTGTTTCACAGGGATGATGGTCTGGGTTGGGATCCCGGGGGGCCCATCAGCTGTGGCAACTTTAGCCCTGGAAGAGAAGGAGTGTGTAAGAGACAGCGAGGGGAATCTAGTGGGTGGCACAAACCAGGTCAGCCCCAAACACCCTGGAGAAGGAAGCTGCAGGGCTGAGTGGACACTAACTCTTCCCTCGAGAGAGAGAGAGAAGACACAAACAGCAGCAACTAAAACAGCAGGACACAGACCATGCTCTGGAAGACAAGTCACAAAGGGCTGTGAGTGTGCAAAGAAGAGGCGGGGCAGTTTTAACTTTGTGGGGATAGAGGAGGAGGAATCAGGCAAGTATTTGCTACCTGGAAGAGATGAGAGATTTCGAGGATATATCTACCCAGCCCAAATCCTGGCATAAGGAAGATATTCAGTAACTGCTGCTGAGTGGATGGATGCATGGATGCATGGATGGATAGATTGATGGATCCATGGATGGATGGATGGATGGATGGATGGATGGATGGATGGACAGACAGGCAACCCAGGCAGGGGGCACTGCTTCAGCAGAGGTACAAAAGAGGAAAAACATGGACTGTGAATAGGAGCAAGCAGTTGCTCAGTTTGGATGTCTGATGATGACTCATTTTTATAGGTGAATTGTTTCTTTGGTGATTTTTTCTCTTTTTTCCAATATAAAATCCCAGAGAGCACAAACTCCCTCTATATTAATTGTTAAAAATATGTGTGTTTTCAGTATATCTAAAAGCAGATAAGTTGAAAGTTGTGTCTTCTATCGCTCAATACCACAAAGTGAATTTACGAGCTATTTTTCATTTGTGGCAAATGGCTTTTGTCTTCTAAGGGTCAGTGGTTCTTTCTAAGGAAGATCATATAGTGAGATATAAGGTGTTTATTGTCATTATACACAACAGAAATGTGGAGGAGTAACAGCTTCCTTGGGGCTCTGCAGTTAAGGTTTTTCATTTATTCTCATCCATTTACCAAATACTGTCAGGAACTCTATCTAATGCAATAGGACCTCACTTATCTGAAAAGCACCTCTCTGTCATTTATAATAATCTCAAGTTTCAACAAGGACCAGGAAATATATTTTTTAAAGCTGCCTCAAAAAACATGCATGTGACAAGTCCAAGCACAAAGCCATATTATGCACATTACCCATAAAGGAGCTCCCTTAGGAACAAAGAAAGGATTTCTCCTAGGCAAGCACATGGGTAGTACTGAGAAGTATTAGAAGCCAGACCTAACAAGAGAGAAGAGACAGAAAACTCTGATAATTTATACTGAATAAAACCATAGGTATTCCTGATTTAAAAAGAAAAACTTAAAGCTTTGAAAGGAACTCTCTAAATAAAATAAATAGTATAGTACACTGAAAAACAAAAATCAACATTTGTGTTCATTTGAAAAAGCAACAGGAAGGACACCCTAGACACTACTCCTATTTAAGTGGCAGGAGAAATGCCTGGAATAGTTATTGGAGAAGGAAAAATGATAAGAGGAATAATAAGCATACCTTTCTTTTCCCCCCAAACAGATGACAATCTACACTGAGAAAATGATCCACAAAAAGAATTGCTAGTACTTAAAAAATAAGTTTAGTGGAGTTGTAGGAAAAAATACATAAAACACAGCCACGAAAAGCATCCTACAATCTATTAAAGACAGAATAGCTGAATGTGTATTAGGAGCTAGGTTTTCTTAAAAAGTTGATGTAATAACAGAAGACACAAGTAATACTGATGCTGGATTCCTGGTTGGGAAGATTACAGATTCGAAAATGAACATAAGTACTGAATGAAAATATAAACTTGATGGAATACTGGTTCAAAATCCTTCCAGATTAAAAAAAAAATCTAATAAATCGATGACAGTAAGAGTACCAGTAACAACAACAACAATAATCACTTGCAACATCCATTGAGCACGAACCACGTACCAGGCAGTCAGCTAATCTATCTTCATGCTCCTATCAGAGGGCAGCAATGATCAAAACTGCATGGCATGGTCTTTACCAATGAAGGTGAATAGAAATTCCAGAAAATCTTTTAAAATACTATGTGGCTAGCCAGAAATAGTTCAACATGGTGACAAAATCACCACACTGTGGTACTAAGCATTATACAAAGTATTAAGTTTCAAAAAGGTCAAAAGAAAGAATTACAAAAACTGGAAATAAATGTAGACCCTTTGTGCCAGCTCTGGTGAGGAGACACATTTCTAAGGATTGGAGAATTAAAGATAGGCATAAGATATAAGGGGGATGGTTTGAATGTGAAATTTCAATAACCAATACATAAATACAAAGAAATAAAAAATTGGATAACTACAAAGAAAAGCACAAAGAGAAATTTAAGTGAAAAAAAGGTTTTAACTTCTTCTTATAAACAAAAATTAACTAAAACAGATCACAGATCTAAATATGAGAGCTAAAATTATACAACTCTTAGTAGAAAATATAAGAATATACCTTTGTGACTTCTGTGTCATTTTAGATACGACGCTGAAAGCACAAGCAACAAATGAAAACATAAATAAACTGAACTTCACAGTTGAAAATTTTGTACTTCAAAGGACACTACTGAAAAAGTGAAAAGGCAATGCCCAAAGCAGGAGGAAATATTTGCAAACCACATATCTAACGGGACTTCCCTGGTGGCTCAGACTGTGAAAGAAACTGCCTGGGATACAGGAGACTTGTCTTCCATCCCTGGGTTGGCAAGATCGGCTAGAGAAGGGAATGACTACCCGCTCCAGTATTCTTGCCTGGAGAATTCCATGGGAAGCCTGGCGGGCTACAGTCCATGGGGTTGCAAAGAGTCAGATAAGGACCTGGTACCTAGACTATATAAAGAATTTTTATAATACAGTTAAACAAAAAAGACAAATGACCCAAATAAAAATTGGGTGAAAGATGTGAATAGACATTTCACCAAAAAAAATATATACAGTCAATAAGGACATGAAAAGATCATTAGCGGTTATGGAAATACAAATCAAAACTACAGTGACATACCACTTCACACCCACTAGAATGGCTATAATCAAAAAGATAGATCAAGTGCTGACTAAGATGTGGAGAAAAATGAAACCCTCATATAGTCTCACAATTCCTTAACAGACTAAACACTGAATGACCCAGCAATTCCACTCCTAGGCATACATCCAAGAAAACTGAAAAGCATATGCCCACACAAAATTTGCACACAAGTGTTCATAACAACTTTACTTATAATAGCTTAGCTCCAAAGTGGAACCAATCTAAGTGTACCTCAACTAATGACAAAAACAATATTCTAGAGCAGAGTATTATTCAGAAATACAAAGGAATGAAATACTGATATGTACTATAACATGGATAAAACTTGAATACATCATACTAAATGAAAGAAGTCAGTCACAAAAGACCACATATTGTATGATGCCATTCATGTGCTATGTCCAGAATAGATAAATCTATAGCGACAGAAAGTAGATTAGTGATAGCCTAGGGCTGGGGAAGGAGGGTTCAGAAAGGAAATAGAGAGTGACTGCTAATACATTCAGAGTTTCTTGTTGGGGTGATGAAACTTTCCAAAATTTATTGTTGTGGTGGTCTTACATCCCTGTGAAAACACTAAAAATTAGTGTGTTGTACATTTTAAGTGAGTGAACTGCATGGTATGCAACATATAGACAGAGCTGTTAGAAACAAGTAAATCAACTTATAAAATCCTGGAGGGAAAAAGCTTACAATAAAAATATATGCAGAATGGACATAAAAACATGCAGTAAATACCCAGACTTCACATCCTCAAAGCAAGTGAGTGGAAAACTCACACATGAAGAAATAAAGCTGGTAAATAACAGAAAATGTACAACTCTGGTGATTAAAGAAGAACAATTGAATGGACTACAGAGAACTATTACATGTCACTAAAACACCACATAGGAATAAAAATAATAAAGTCCAACATGTGTGGGCCCTGGGATTTAAGGGTGACCATATAAATTGGCTGCTTACTCTCTTTGGAAAGTCATCAGGGAAATTACAATATGAATTTAAAATTTGATCATTTTCTTTGACCTTCTGTTACCATTCTGAATAACATTCCTCAAAGTAATACGCATCCCCCTAAAATAAAAAATACTGTCTGCACTAGACTATGAGTTCCTAGAAGACAAACATTCCCTTGTATCATAAAGCCCTAGAACAGAGTAGGAGCTCAAAACACCCTGGCAATTGAGTATTCAAAAATATTTACCATAGCTTTATTTAGAATAGTTGAAAAAATTGAAACCACCCAACAGAGAATAGATAAATCAAGCATAGTAAGGAATTGCCCCAAGATTCTACAACAATGAAGGAGCACAAGCCTGTGAAACTTAGACATACATGGAAACATAGCTTAGAAAACATTCTTCCACAGCGTCTTCTAAACTGCCCAAACCCCTTTGTGTGGATTATTCTGCCCTTACAACTCCCCATCACCTGCAGGATAAAAGTTAAACTCCTCAACCTTACCCTCTTGGTCTTTTGTCTTTAGGTCTCAGGTCCCAGCCAACATTCTCCGCCCACTCTCCTTCCCAGGCCTTCACTCCAGCCTAACCTTACCCGCTGCACCAGTTTTACATCTGGGCTTCAGTTCATGCAGCTGCCTCACAGGAAACTGTGAGGCCAATCAAAATCCAGCTCAAATGCGACCTCTTCCAAAGATTCTCCTCTGATTTCCTAGCTAGACATAAGTTCACTCATCTCTGAGCCCTTCTAGCCTTGAGCACCTCAACTGTCTGTGATAGCTATTTGATTCCATATATCATCACCCCGCATAGACTGCAAATTCTCAGAATTCAGGAACCATTTTTTATCCACCTCTGTATTTCTCACTGTACCAAGTGAAGAACTTTGCCCATAGAAAGCATCTCTGCTTATTAGGTGAATATATGAGCAAAATACTGAATATAGAGAGCATGATACAAAATAGTACACCTAATATGATTAGTAAAGGTGGAAATGTATATATAGCATTAATAAATAGTAGTAAATTTGAATATGACAGACTTCAATGTTTGTCATTTGTCCTGTAAGTTTGCTTAATTTGATATACAGCTCAACATTTTGACTATGACTCCTAATCAGGACCCATCTTCTCCATATCCCAGAGCTCAATAAATCTATCTGGAGAACAGTGCTCAGTTGCTCAAGACATACTCCTGGGAGTAATCTGACTTTACCCTGCTCTCACCCCTAGTATCCCATCAGTCATGACATCAAAACTCTCTAAAGATGCCCATTTCTCTCTATCTCCATGACCACCATTCTATTTCAGGACCTTGTCACCTGTCCTACAGACAGATTTCTCTAAGTGTCTCCTAGCTGGTCTCCCCACTTTTTGTTCTTTTTTTAAAAAATATATTTATTCATTTGGCTGTGCCGAGTCTTAGTTGCGGCATGCAGAATCGTTTAGTTGTGGCATGCGAACTCTGAATTGCAGCATGTGGGATCTAGTTCCTTGATCGGTGATTGAATCCAGGCCCCTTGAATTGCAAGCATAGAGTCTTAGCCACTAGACCACCAGGGAAGTCCCTCCCCACTTTTCATTCTTGTCTCACCTAAATGATTCTCCATCCAGCAACTAGATTGATATTCTATTAATAGCTGCAATCCTGCTCATATGTCTGTCCTGACTGAATGACTTAATCCAGAAACCTTAGTATGGCATAAAACAGCCCCTGCTCGCCACTGAAGTCTCTACAACCAAGCCATTCACTCTCTCAATACTTTTGTTCCAGCCAGACAAGCCCCCTTGGAGTTCCTCAAACACACAAGGTCTTCCTTCTGGCCAGAATATCGCCCAGCCCTTGACACAGCTCTCAAAACACCCTACCGTACACTTCACCTGCACAGCTCCTACTCAATCTTCTGTTTTTGGCAGAAATATCCCTCTCCCTCTGCTGAACCTGTACACAAAATCGGTACATCACTTCTTGAAACACACATCATATTTGTAATGACCAGTGTGAAGTCTCCTGTCCTTTCTAGACAATAGCTCCTATAGCACAACTATATCTTTCTTGCCCCCACGTGCTGAATTCAATGCTAGGCATAGAGTAAGGCTTAATAAATGTTTAGAGGACAAAAGAAAAATACAAACCTTACCACACGGTTAGAACAGAATTCATTTGGATGCTTTTCAAGTGAGTAGCCTTCATTTATCTGACTTTTCCATTTGGAAGGGTGTGCTCCCCAACAATGGGAGACAAACGAGGCCCCGCCGTGTTGACTAATCTCTGGACAGCGTCAGGAGCTTTGGCCCAGAGTCTGGATTTGACATTTTCCCTGAAGGCCGCATCTAGGCTTTTGTTTGGAAAGGGATTGCTTAAAGACAGGACGAAGCCATAGTCTCTCGTCAAAAAAAATGTTCGACAGGGAACTGAAGGAAATGATCTCTGCAGCAAAATTTCCTCCTCTGAAGAATCTTATAAATATCAAACTAAGCGCTGACAATCCAAGACCCTCTGTCTGCTGCCTCTGTAACGGTTTTAAGTCATAAATCTGAGATCATTCCTGTGGTTTTACATCGGAACAGCATAAGACTTGGCGACACTAATAGAAATCTTGTCAGATAACTGGATTCTAAGGTAGAACCGGAAAAAACATGTTAAATTCATCATGAAAATAGCCTCGGGTAGACTCATTCTATATTTTATGGGTCATAAGTTCATATTGAGCTGATCAATAACCCTGAGAAGAAAAGAAAATACCAGATGGAGACAGATTAGGCTTCAAATATTCTCTGGCTTTTTATCTGCTGTCTGATAGGCTGTGAAATATATTTTGCCTCTATCTTGTAACAGCAAAGAATTCACCTCTGACTTCCAGCAGGATGTGGAGAAACTATTTTGAATCTATGTTTAAACACTGTATTATGTTCAGGTTGAGTGATTTTAAAAGTGAACGTCTGGTATAAACTGGATTTTTAATCTAAAGTTTATTCAAAGAAAGAAGAAATAGGAGTGGCCTGTTCCAGATAGAAATTTATCTTGTAGTCAAAATCATGGGACTAGGCTTGTGGTTGTGATAGTTTCTAGAGATCACTGAATGTATATATTGTACGTACAGTGCTATAGGGCAAAAGCTTACAGCTGAGAGGAGGAGAAAGTATTCCACTGCTACTTTAAAAAGGAGGTTCAGAAGACAAGGGTGACCCTACAGATGCAGCATAGGAAATTTCTAACCTGTTCTCTTAAAATCTTTCCCTTTTGTCCATGGTCAATAGCAATAAAAAACTGGTACCTGAAATGGTCTTTCTACACCACTAGGAGTATTAGAAAGGTCAAAAATACCATTCCTATAACTAGTAAACAGACGATGGTTATAATGAACAAGCAAATTTAGAAGGAGGAAAAAACCAATAGCCAAGACTTCTGACACAAAGATGCCATGATGCATGTGTGCACATCTGTGAATAAGTATGCCTGTGTGTACATGTGTGGGTGTGTGCATATGTGTACTCATTAAACACACATGTGCACGCATTAGATAATACTAACACACATTGATATTAAGATTAAATATAAATTGAAAGAAATCTTTTTAAGCCTTGAGGTTTATAAAACCGAGCATCAAGGAGAAGGCATGAAATTCATCAAATGCCTTAGATTGTTTTAAGTCTTGACCTATAAAACCAACATTTCTAGATTACATATATGAGAATCCAGTAAATCTTACACAAAATTGTTTTAATAATACAATAAAATTATTCTAAAGTTAACATGGAAAAGGCAGATAAGAATATAAAATGGCAAATGAAGAGAATAAAAGTCTAGTTTAACAGACAATAAATATAAATAGTTTTAATACAGGTGTGTGAAAGACGGCAGTTAGATCAAGTAAACAGAATAGCTAGCCTAGGAAGAGATACAAGTTTTCACCCACAGACACAGGAATTTCATATATGATAAAACGAGACCATAAGTCAGTGAAGGAAAGGTTACTAACAGTTAATGGTGATGCAAATATTACTTATTTTGGAAAAAACCAAGCTAGATCTTTATTTCACAGCCTATACTAAAATAGACACCAAAGTAAAAACTTAAATATAAAATATCTTAAACTATTAAATTGAAAATTAATTAATTAATTATTGGATAAGGCTTTTCTAAGCTTTGAAACAATCAAAGAAATCATCAAGAGATTATCATTTAACTATATAAAAATCAAAAATTGTAGGAGACAAAAAAAAGGTATAATCAAGGAAAAAAGTATTCTATAACATGTCCTTCTCATCTCATTTTATCATCTCCCTAGTTATAGAAAGCAGTAAAGAAGATGACAATTTGGTTCAAAGCAAAATCATTAAAAATTAGTTTATAATGCAATGTCACTATGTTATAGCTTTTATTAAGTGGTTTGTATTACACTATTTTTACAGAAATTCAAAACATGTCACAGAGACTATTTGGGGGGGTTAGCTATTTCTAAAAGAGCACTGATACTGTAAATGTTATTTTTATATTGGAATGTAAAATTAAGTGGTAAAATAGCAGTCATCTTAATAATATCTGAGTAATTTTGCATTTCTACAATTATTGGTATCACTAAGCTTGCACGCACACACAGACATTCAAACTGAGTGCCACTATCTGAATTTGACTAGGGATTGTCCACTCATTTAAAATTGAAGAAATCAAAGTAACTTTGGAAGTTGACACTCTTCCCCAGAAAAAAAAAAACCATTTTAAGATGCCTTATAAAGCTCTAACATTACCCAGGTTCATAAAAATTATCAATTTGTTTAATAATATTTGGAAATGGAAATTGTTATTTTTGACTAATTTCCTCCTAGACAGTTCAATTAGTATTGGAGATAAAATTTAACTTTATGGAAAAAAAATGGCAATTATAATTAAGTAAGTACAACCAGCTGAAATGAGTAGAAGCTTTTAAAGGTCTGAAAAGATAGCAAGATTATTAAAAGATGCATGTAAACTTATGACTGCAGATTAATTTCTGTTTCCTTTTCTCTGGACAATAAAAAACACTTCAATCTATTTTTTTCATTTCTTGACCTGGCTATCAGGAAATGCAGAGCCAGTGTTTGTACTCTAATGCTAAATCCTACATCTAATTGGTTTGCAATCTATCTACAGAATTTCCAGTCTTTATTTAAAAGTTTTTATGTGTTTTAACACTATCATCAAAAATTCCATTTGGAAGAAGAAACAATGCAAAATTTAGATATATTTTAAATAAATAAAAATAAGTAATATAGTCCCTGACTGTGAAAGCCCTTAATAAAAATTTATTGAATATCTACTACATGCCATGTATGCATTCTTCTAGGGCTGAAGATACTTTTTAGACAAGACAGTTATGGTCTTTGGTCTCATATGTGGCAGGAGGGTTGGGGGAAAAGAATCATGTATTAAACAGGTGCAGGGTTAGGCAAAGAACAAGTAAACAAATGGATATATTGTTATAAAGTGCGGCAAGGAAGTAGGAGGAACTAGATGAAGACATGGACCCAGGAACAGATTGCAAAGGGGCTTGTAGGCTATGGCATGATGGCAGGCGGCCACTGAAAGGTTTGGGATGGGGTGGAGCCAGGAGCGAGCCTGTGGGACAGGAGCAGTGTGTATTTTGAAAAGCTCACTATAGCTTCAGGGTGGAGCAGAGAAGGAGTGAGTGATTATGGCAATGCCCTCTGGGGACAGAGAGCTGGACAGAGTGGAGATAGGTTTGAGGATGAACTGACAGAAGCTGCTGATGGGCTAGATACAGGGTATGAGAGAGAGGAAAATTCAGGACGACTCACAGGTCTCTCGGTTAAGCAATTCTGTGGAAGGTGGTACCATTTACTCTACTGCAGGAAAACAAATCATGCTTTTCAATTCCTGACCATTTTCAACTAATCTGAAGACAGAAGGACCCAGCTTGAATCAAGGTTGCAGGATTAGAGATGAGAAACAATTTCAATAAGACTACATGTGATTTATCCTAGAAACACAGAAATAATGCCTTCCATGGACACTTCCAGGAATCATTCCCTCTTTTTCTTCTCTCTCTAAAGCACTTGGAAAACAGATTTCCTACTAAATTCATGGGAAGATGCTCAACATCATTAGCTATCAGGAAAACACAGATCAAAACCATAATGAGATACCACTTCACACCCACTTGGATGTTTATAATAAAAAATAGCAGATAATAAGTGTTGCCAAAGGTGTGCAGACATTGGAAACCTCATATCCTGCTAGTGCAAATGCTTTGGAAAACAGCCTGGCAGTTCCTCCAAAGGTTCAACATCAAGCTGCTATATGACCCAGCTATTCTAATCCAAGTATAAATGCAAGAGAAATGAAAACATATGTTCAAATAAAAAATGTTTATAGCAGCATTACTCACAATAGCTTCCAAGTGGAAACAACTCAAGTGTACATTAACTGATGGACAAAGAAAATATACCATAATAGAATATTATTTGGCAATAAAAAGGAATGCAAGCACTGTTTACAACAGCCAAGATATGGAAGCAACCTAAATGTTCATTAACAGAGGAATGGATAAAGGAGAGGCAGAACGTATTTACAATCAAATATCACTTAGCCATCAAAAAGAATGAAATAATGTCCTTTGCAGCAATATGGATGTGGACCTTAAAGTTGTCGTTAGAAAAGACCCTGATGATGGGAAAGATTGAAGGCAGGAGGAGAAGGGTATGACAGAGGACAAGCTGGTTAGATGGCATCACAGACTCAATGGACATGGGTTTGAGCAGGCTCCAGGAGACAGTGGAGGACAGGGAGGCCACGGGGTCACAGAGTCGGTCACAACTGAGCAACTGAACAACAACAAAAATCGTCATACTGAGTGAAGTAAGTTAGACAGAGAAGTATAAACAGCATGTGACATCCCTTATATGAGAAATCTAAAAAAACATGATACAAATGAACTTATTTATAAAACCGAAACAGATGCACAGACTTAAGAGAATGAACTTACGGTTGCAGCGGCAGTGGGGAGGGGAGGATGGGGGAACAGATAGTTAGGGAGTTTGGGATGGACAAGTACACACTGCTATATTTAAGATGGATAACTAACAAGGACCTACTGTATAGGACAGGGAACTCTACTCAACGCTATGGGGCAGCCTAGGTGGGAAGGGTTTGGGGGGAGAATGGATACATGTATATGTATGGCTGAGTTGCTTCGCTATCCATCTGACACTACTATAACATTGTTTATCCACTATACTCCAATACAAAATAAAAAGGTTTTAAATAAAAGGAATGCACGCTGATGCATATTAGAACACAGATGAACCTCAAACACATTACACTAAGTGAAAGAAGGCAGTCACAAAGACAATATATTGTATGATTCTATTCACAGGAAATATCCAGGACAGACAAATCTATAGAAACAGAAAGGAGATGAGTGGCTGTCTAGAGCTGGGGGAGGGGCAAATAGGGAATGACTGCTAATGGGTATGGGGTTTCTTTTGGGGTTTCGACTCTTTTAGAATCAAAAGTATTCTAAAATTGGACTGTGGTGATTGTTGCAAAATTCTATATATACACTGAATATATACTGTATATACACTAAATAAATCTGTACATTTTTAAATGGGTAAATTTTATGTTATGTGAAACATAGCTCAAAAAAAAAAATTTCCTAGATGTTGCCCTTTATTTACATTCTGTGAGAGAAACTAGATATTAGAGAGTTACATGGTCAAATATTCAGGCAAGGTCAAGTCAAAGTTACACAGGTCTTTTTTCTGCAGGACTTCTCAGAGCCTTTAATGTGCCAAAACTATGTGCACTATGAATTACCAAGAGTGGGTGGGTAGGAATCCGATATAGGTTGCATCTCTACCTAAACATATTTGGCCATGGAATGTTTTTTAGTAGAGAACATCACACACAACTATGTTTTGCAGAACCCACTTCAGAAAACAATGTACCTAGTTTTCCCATTCATTCACCAAGCACTACCTGACTCCTTGCAATCTCCTGGAACTCAGTCTGGGCTATGAGGTGAGGCTGATACTTTCCCTGCCCTCCACTGAGCTTGTATAGAAGCGCAGAAAGAAAAGGGATGTGCCCAAATTTAAGCTGAACACACCTGGAGAAGCACAATGCTGATGCTACAAACCAAATACTATGGGACCCCTTGGGAGAGATTAATTCTGGCTGTGGACTGTGGAACACTTCATGGAAGACCCAGCATTTCAGCCAGACCCTGAACTGTGAGTGGGGTCTAGACACATGAAGATGGGAGGAAGGGGAAGGGGTGGTGGAAGGGGAAGTTGGGTGCTTGGGTAGGGGAACAGCGAGTAGGTCATTTCAGCTGGAATAGGATGTGAACGAAGCAGAAGCGTAAGACAAACAGCTGTAATGGATTGTGGGGAGACCATAGGGAGCCTTGAATGTCTAACCAAACATGTGTGAACTCATCCTATAGGAAATGACGACCCAGCAAACATTTCAGAGCAGAGCAGGTGGGGATGGCTGTAAATGAGATACTCCTGAACCTCAGGTTTTCATCTGTAAAATGGGGCTCATCCTCCCAACCTTATCCTATCGCAGGGTGTGAGGACCCGAGCACGGGGACACAGGGAAGCACGGCTCTGAGCAAGTTTACTGCTCGGCACAGGACAGCTGTTCCCAGTTCCTTTGGAAGAATATGTGTATCAGAAACACCTGACACATGATATTTCATCTCCATGTCAGGGCCAGACAGGAAATCTGAGATGGAAAATGAGCGCTTTGAAACAGAACATATTTTAAGTTCTCTTGTAGCAGTCAAATCAGATCTGTATTTGATTTCATTTCATTTTGTTTAGAATGAAATAGGGACTGCAAGGAAGGAACAGCTGCTGGAAACAAAGCCGGGGAAAGAGTATAAACAGCAGATTGCCTGACATCAAGTACTAAGACAAGGGGTGTGTGTGAGACAGACAGAAACAGTGAACATGTGTGAGTGCGTGTTCAAAACTGTGTGTGTGAGTGTGTGTTTCAGAGCGTATAGGCACATGGATGCAAGTATGTGGGTGTGAGTGTGCATACGTCTGTCTGTGTGTGAATGTGTGTCCCTATAAATGTGGGCATGAGTTTGGGGTGAGTGACTCTGTCTCTGACTGCCTGTTGAAGGATGCAGAGGGGAGGAACTGGAAAGGGTCCAAGAGAAAGGCACTCCAGCAAAATTGCTGACCCATTTACACTTCTCCCGTCACAGGATGTAAGAACAAAGCAAGCCGGAGACAGTGATCCCCAGGCGCTGCCAGGACTGCTAAACCTCCTCCCACGGGAACACTGAACCCTCACAGACAGAAATCTCCGCCAGCCCAGGAGTCTTACCGGGCCGAGCTGTCCCGGGAGCGCCGGAGCCATCTTGCCACCATTTGTTCTATTCTCTGTGCTTTCCGTGTCTGGAATAAGCTGGTCTCCAGCTCTTCCATTTACCTAAAAGGAAGAAGAGTTTTCTTAAGAAGCTAACCAAAATGCTTGGAAGAGGATCCTAACAGATCACCGTGATGCTTCCTATATTTGCCAATTTTAAGACATGCTGATCAAACAACCAGGGCTTTCTTTGTATCTGAAATGAACACACACAGGTGCTCAGTGTCCACAGAGTGAAGGACTGCAGCCCCCTGCCCTGAAGCGCCCACAGTCGTCACTGCAATACAGTCCTGTGATGAAGCCAAAGGGATTGCCTTGATTTCTTCAGTGGTTAGAGATAAGGACTGGGAAATGTAAGCAAGCCTTCTCAAACTGTGGCTATGACCCATTGTCAGAGACACACCTTCTGTGTGACGCTGCCCTCCCACCTCAACTCCGCATCCCTGGACCCCACCACTTGGTTCTGACCGCATCAGGAACTACATGGCGATGGAAGCACTTTAATCACGTTGTGCCCACTCGTCTGAGGGCTGGGTTTTTTTCTTAGCATTTTATATCTAACTTTTGAATAGGCAATTCTGAATTTGTATAATTCAAACTCAAGATTTAAAAAAAGAAACAGATATACAGTTACTGTGTTGTGCACTTAAAATTTTGTTAAGAGGGTAGATCTCATGTTAAGTGTGTTCTTACCATAAAAATTTAAAAAGATATACAATGAAAGGTTTCCCCTCTCTTCCCTAACTCCATCCACTCAGTTCCCATACTGATACATAATCACTGCTTTCCCACTTGAGATATATGTCTTTCCAGAGTTTCTGTATGCCTGTATAAGCAAATACAAATATAGATTTCAGGTATCCTCTTCTTAACACAAAGGATAGTACACCACACACATTGTTCTGCACCAAGCTTTCTTCCTCAGTATCTTTTCACATTAATACAAAGAATGCCTCCTCATTCCTTTTGACAGCCTCTGAGCATTACACTGTATAAATGTACTATAATTTAAGAAGTAGTCTTCCCTTGACAGACATTTGGGTTATTGCCAATCTCTCTGTTGTAAGTAATATTGCAATGAGTTATGTTGAACAAGTATCATTTCTGTACATATGCAATTACATATTTGGTTTTGAATTGCGAGGTCAAAATTTACATGCATTTGTGCTTTGATAGATATTATCAGGTTACCAAGAAAAACAGTATGTATGCTTGAGATTAAAGTTTCCTAATTTTTTTGAGATTAAATTTTTCCTAATATGTAATTTTCTATTTTACTTCTTAAAATACTGTCTCAACTCATCAAGTTAATTTCATAATCCAATAAATACCCACACAAAATAATATATGACACTGGGAAATAACCATGGATACAGAAAAAAATTCTAAAACATTATAAGAGATTATGTTGCTTAACAATACATAAATACCTTTGAAAAACTTAATAACATAGATGGTTTTCAAGGGAAATATAAATGATATAAGACGACCCTAGAAGAGACAGAATGCCTAAAAGGCAATTATCATAGAAGAGAAAGTTGTTAAAGAACTACACTCAAAAAAATTCCGGGCAAATAGGTTCAAAGGTGAACTCTCACAAATTTATAAGACATAGCTCACGCTTACGATTTTTTTTTTTACTTTAAATATAAATTTTGGAATAATTTTAGATGAACACAAAGACTGCAAAGATAATACAGAGAGTTCCATTACACCCTTCATTCAGCTTTCCCTAATGTTAGCATCTTACATAATCATTGTAACTTTGTCAACACTAAGCAATTAACATTGGTACACTAATATTAGCTAGACTATAGATTTTATTCAGATTTCATCAGCTTTTCCATTTATGCATCTTTTCTGTTCTAGGATCCAATCTAGGATATCACATTGCTTTTAGCCAGCTTAGTTTATTTCCCCCAATGCTATGCCAGTTATTCTAGACCATAAAAGAAAAAGAAAGCTTCCAGAATTTTTTAAACAGTCATTATAACATTGATACCAATTGTGATACACATACTGTGATAAGGCAGAAATACCATGTCCCTTACAATTATCAAAGTAAATATCCCAAATAAAATATTAGCAACTAGAATCTATCAATAATCTACAGAATAATAATGGAACCTATACTAGGAGTGCACTAAACGTTTTCATATAAAAATGAAAGCAGGACACCCAAACTCATCACTTTGGAAACACAGAAACGTTTTTCATCAAATGGCAGCCAGATACAAATTAATGGGTATAAAACATAGACGGCAACCAAAAATAAATTCCATTTGGATCAAGGGATGTGTCCATCTAGCTTTTTTTCTAAGGGGACAGCAGACCTGAATACTATCTTTAGTTCTACACAGCTCACTTTTCAAAATCATAAAAGTGAGAGAAGACTTCCGGTTAAACATGGTGAATTGAAACGATGTCTTAACCTCTTCTCTCTTCTGAACCGTACAAATTACAGTGAAGGAAATAAACCCACGGAGTAGAGAAGACCACAGAGGAGCAATGTGGGCGGTGTCTGGGAGGTAAGCCGTGGGGAGGAGACATAACTACAGAGCAGAGGAAGCAGAAAGCAGTGTGCTGGCAGAGAGAGATTCTGACGGAAAATGGGCCGATCGCCACTGGATGGCTCAGGAATTAGAGGCAGCAGGTACGGGAGGAAGCAGGGATGAAGGACAGGGCTGGAAACATGAAACATGTCTGTAGACGCGGCAACTATATTCACAGGCCCCATCCCACTACTGCCTGCCTAGACAACCATCCCTTCCCTAGCCTTCTGCAGCAAAAGGCTTGGTCTCTAGGAATCAAACATGAGAGGCTGCAGATTTGTGGAGACCAGGCACAACACAGGATATAGGGATGAAATAGAAGGATTAAGAAAAATTCTTCTTACTAAATGACAAGAACTCCTTTGCCCAGTTCCCAGAATCAAGGCAGCTAGGAATTTACATCCAAGTAAGAGACTAGAGATCTTTTTCTGGAGAACTAAAGAGCACCAGAAAAAGACCTTTAGAGAGTGATACTTCTGGTAACTTGCTGCCAGATCACCCTGGCTTGAAATCTGTCAGTGGGCCCCATCCATCCATCCTACAAAGCTTCCAGTCATTTGGGGTTTTTTCCCAAAACATCTCAGATCTCTTTTTACTTTCTGATAATCTCAATGCCAAGACCATGCATACATATTGTCGACGACCTGCCCCATCCAATTGCTTTTAATGCTTCACTCTTACACATGAATGGATATTTGAGGAAGCCTATACTATTTTAAAAAGATCCAAACAAACGGAACTCAAAGAAACAGAGACAATACAGGAAACAGAAGAAAAAATGTCAATCTACAATTCAAATCCTCAAAAAGATAAGATGTGGCATCCACGAAACAAGAAGAGAATTTTCTTTGAAAAAGAATAATCAGAGAACATAAATCTGGAAGCTGAAAATAAAATAGCTGGAATAAAAATTCAATTAAAAAGTTGAGAAATGTAGTCAATGAAATATAGAAAAAATAACCACAAGTCAAAGACAGGGCAAAAAGAAAAAAATATATATGTATGTCCAAAATTCATCCAACGTGAGTTCTGTAAGGAGAGAGTAAAGGAAATGGAGGTAAGGAAATTGTTAAATAAGTCAATAACATTTCCCTTAGAAGCTTGTTTCCAGATTAAGAATGTTTACTAATCACCCAGCATAATTAATGAAAAAATACCCACATTGAGAAATAACATTTTGAAATTTCAGAAACGAGAAGCAGAATATCTTCAAAGCTTTGGGAGAAAAACAATGGATCACATACAAAAAGCTGAGAATAAAAACGGCATTAGACTCCTCAGGAACAACAGAAGCCTGAAGGCATTGGAGCCACGCCTTCAAATCTCTGAAGGAAAATCATTTTCAATCTCCAGGTTGAATTATAGACTATAGATTCTATAGATTACAGAATTAGATAATCAGTTCAGTTCAGTCGCTCAGTCGTGTCCAACTCTTTGCAACCTCATGAACCACGCCAGGCACGCCAGGCACGCCAGGCCTCCCTGTCTATCACCAACTCCCAGAGTCCACCCACATCCATCTCCATTGAGTTGGTGATGCCATCCAACCATCTCATCCTCTGTCGTCCCCTTCTCCTCCTGCCCTCAATCCCTCCCAGCATCAGGGTCTTTTCCAATGAGTCAGCTCTTCACATGAGGTGGCCAAAGTATTGGAGTTTCAGCTTCAGCATCAGTCCTTCCAGTGAACATTCAGGACTGATTTCCTTCAGGATGGACTGGTTGGGTCTCCTTGCAGTCCAAGGGACTCTCAAGAGTCTTCTCCAACACCACAGTTCAAAAGCATCAATTTTTCAGCACTCAGCTTTTGTCACAGTCCAACTCTCACATCCATATATGACTACTGGAAAAACCATGGCCTTGACTAGATGGAACTTGTTGACAAAGTAATGTCTCTGCTTTTTAATATGCTGTCTAGGCTGGTGATAACTTTCCTTCCAAGGAGTAAGCCATCTTTTAATTTCATGGCTGCAATCACCATCTGCAGTGATTTTGGAGCCCCCAAAAATAAAGTCTTGACACTGTTTCTACTGTTTCCCCATCTATTTGCCATGAAGTGATGGGACTGGATGCCATGATCTTAGTTTTCTGAATGTTGAGCTTTAAGCCAACTTATTCACTCTCCTCTTTCAATTTCATCAAGAGGCTCTTTAGCTCTTCTTCACTTTCCGCCATAAGGGTGGTGTTATCTGCATATCTGAAGTTATTGATATTTCTCCTGGCAATCTTGATTCCAGCTTGTGGCTCATCCAGCCCAGTGTTTCTCATGATGTACTCTGCATATAAGTTAAATAAGCAGGGTGACAATATACAGCCTTGACGTACTCCTTTTCCTATTTGGAACCAGTCTGTTCTCTGTCCAGTTCTAACTGTTGCTTCCTGACCTGCATATAGGTTTTTCAAGAGGCAGGTCAGGTGGTCTGGTATTCCCATCTCTTGAAGAATTTTCCACAGTTTATTGTGATCCACACAGTCAAAGGCTTTGGCATAGTCAACAAAGCAGAAAGAGATGTTTCTCTGTAACTTTCTTGCTTTTTCGATGATCCAGTGGATGTTAGTTATTTGATCTCTGGTTCCTCTGTCTTTTCTAAAACCAGCTTGAACATCTGGAAGTTCATGGTTCACATATTGTTGAAGCCTGGCTTGGAGAATTTTGAGCATGACTTTGCTAGCATATGAGATGAGTGTAATTGTGTGGTAGTTTGAGCATTCTTTGGCATTGCCTTTCTTTGGGATTGGATTGCCTTTCTTTGGGATTGGAATGAACACTGACCTTTTCCAGTCCAGTGGCCACTGTTGAGTTTTCCAAATTTGCTGACATATTGAGTGCAGCACTTTCACAGCATCATCTTTGAGCATCATCTTTTAGGATTTGAAATAGCTCAACTGGAATTCCATCACCTCCACTAGCTTTGTTCATACTGATGCTTCCTAAGGCCCACTTGACTTCACATTTCAGGATGTCTGGTTCTAGGTGAGTGATCACACCACCGTGGTTATCTGGGTCATGAAGATCTTTTTTGTACAGTTCTTCTATGTATTCTTGCCACCTCTTCTTAATATCTTCTGCTTCTGTTAGGTCCATACCATTTCTGTCCTTTATTGTGCCCATCTTTGCATGAAATGTTCCCTTGGTATCTCTAATTTTCTTGAAGAGATCTCTAGTCTTTCCCACTCTATTGTTTTCCTCTATTTCTTTGCATTGATCACTGAGGAAGGCTTTCTTATCTCTCCTTGCTATTCTTTGGAACTCTGCATTCAAATGGGTATATCTTTCCTTTTCTCCTTTGCTTTTCACTTCTCTTCTTTTCACAGCTATTTGTAAGGCCTCCTCAGACAGCCATTTTGCTTTTTTGAATTTCTTTTTCTTGGGGAAGGTCTTGATCCCTGTCTCCTGTACAATGTCACAAACCTCCGTCCATTGTTCATCAGACACTCTGTCTAACAGATCTAGTCCCTTGAATCTATTTCTCACTTTCACTGTATAATCATAAGGGATTTGATTTAGGTCATATCTGAATGGTCCAGTGGTTTTCCCTACTCTCTTCAATTTAAGTCTGAATTTGGCAATATGGAATTCATGATCTGAGCCACAGTCAGCTCCTGGTCTTGTTTTTGCTGACTGTATAGAGCTTCTCCATCTTTGGCTGCAAAGAATATAATCAATCTGATTTCAGTGTTGGCCACCTGGTGATGTCCATGTGTAGAGTCTTCTCTTGTGTTGTTGGAAGAGGGTGTTTGCTATGACCAATGCGTTCTCTTGGTAAAACTCTATTAGCCTTTGCCCTGCTTCTTTCTGTACTCCAAGGCCAAATTTGCCTGTTGCTTCAGGTGTTTCTTGACTTCCTACTTTTGCATTCCAGTCCCCTATAATGAAAAGGACATCTTTTTGGGGTGTTAGTTCTAGAAGGTCTTGTAGGTCTTCATAGAACCATTCAACTTCAGCTTCTTCAGCACTACTGGTCGGAGCATAGACTTGGATTACTGTGATATTGAATGGTTTGTCTTGGAAATGAACAGAGATCATTCTGTGATTTTTGAGACTGCATCAAAGTACTGCATTTCAGGCTCTTTTGTTGACTATGATGGCTCCTCCATTTCTTCTAAGGGATTCCTGCCCACAGTAGTAGATATAATGGTCATCTGAGTTAAATTCACCCATTCTACCAATCAAATAGCAGAGACATTAAAAAACATTCAGTTCAGTTCAGTTAAGTTGTTCAGTTGTGTCCAACTCTTTGAGACACCATGGACTGCAGCACGCCAGGACTCCCTGTCCATCACCAACTCCCAGAGTTTACTCAAACTCATGTCCAGTGAGTCAGTGATGCCATCCAACCATCTCACCCTTTGTTGTCCCCTTCTCCTCCCACCTTCAATCTCTCCCAACATCAGGGTCTTTTCAAATGAGTCAGCTCTTCACATCAGGTGGCCAAAGTATTGGCGTTTCAGCTTCAGCGTCAGTCCTTCCAATGAACACCCAGGACTGATCTCCTTTAGGATGGACTGGTTGGATCTCCTTGCAGTCCAAGGGACTCTCAAGAGTCTTCTCCAACACCACAGTTCAAAAGCATCAATTCTTTGGCCCTCAGCTTTCTTTATGTCCAAGTCTCACATCCATACATGACCAGGAAAAATTTCAAAAATGTTTAGGTCTATAAAAATTTACTTCTCATATACACTTTCTCAGGATGCTACTAGAGGATTTATTCCAGCAAAACAAGGAAGAAAAGAAGAAATGGGATCCAAGAAGTTAGGCTTGAAATACAGACAAGAAGCTAAGGCCGCTCTCAGGAGGACCATCAATGGATGGACTATGGTGATGCCTGTCTATAAGACCTAGAGAGAAACCTATACAGACTGGTACATGAAGATACAGGTCTTAAGGAAAAGAAATAAGAATAGGTAGATTATCTAATGTGTTTCTGCAGAAAATCTCACTGAGATGCTGTTGGAAAGTGTGAAAAGTATTAGCAGTAAGTACATGGAAAACTAAACAAATCAAAAACAGGGAATTATGAAATCCAAAAAAGTTATATAAGAAAGGAAACAACATTAGAGCTCACTACTTGGCTCAGTATTGAATAATATTTACATTTCTATAACCATATAAACACTGAAAAAGGATTTCTCAAAATTAGTGACACGATGATATTGGGAGGATATAGTCACGGAAAGCTAGTACAGTGGTAAAAGAGCTAAATTCTCGTCTGTGATGATAATTAGATAATCTATAAAATTAATAAATTAGGGAAGTAATTTAAGCATACAGTCCATGGGGTTGCGAAGAGTCGGACACAACTGAGCGACTTCACTTTCACTTTTCACTTTCATGCATTGGAGAAGAAAATGGCAACCCCCTCCAGTGTTCTTGCCTGGAGAATCCCAGGGACAGGGGAGCCTGGTGGGCTGCTGTCTGTGGGGTCGCACAGAGTTGGACACGACTGATGAGACTTAGCAGCAGCAGCAGCAGTAGCATATATATGGAAGAATAAAGCAGAGGAAACAGAAGAGTAGAAAGAGGTTGCTTCTAAAATAAGAAATTGGAGGCTGAGGAGGAGTAGAGTGGAGAATGCTGTTTTCCATTATAAGCCCTTAATACTATTTTTAAAAACTATTTAACTACTTTTAATTACTTAATTTTAAAAGTATATATATACTTATAATAAACACACAGAAAAATATAAAAACAAAATCTCCTGTAGTCCTATCTCCCAGAGTTATCAATTGTTTATTTTCATTCTTTTTCTACATTTATACATTCTATATATTTTTATTAAAATGAGATATTATATATTTCCCACTTAATATTTCATGAACATCATTCCATATTAGTATTTAAAGCATTTAAATCATTTTAAATTGCTACACAGTATTATTTTCTTTGGTCATATCATAATCTATTCAGTAAGTCTATCATCAGATATTTGTGCTATTTCCAATTTTTCATTATTATAAAAGCTTTATAATGAATATCCTTATTCATGGTAAATGGCTACTTCCCAGGTATTTTCTTGGGATAATTCCTAGATATAGAATTACTGGATTTAAGCATATGTTCATTTTTAAGAATTTGGATGTATAACATCCACATTGCTTCCAAGAAGCTACCAATTTGCACACCAGCCAGGACTGACCTTTGTAAATATTGAATACTTTTGAAAAATATTTGCTAACAGGACGGAAAATAGTGCCTATGATTTAAATGCTTCTATTTTGAAAAATACACCAGATATAAGTAAACAAAATCCACATTCTCATATAATATTAGATACTATGCTTTAAATATTTGCTAATGGGATGGAAAGTAGCATCTAATTATTAATTTAAATATATTTCTTGAGAAATATAGAAAACAAAAGTAAATGTCACATAATTCAATAACATTAAAAATTATATAAATTGAGTATCTTTCTTCAAACATCCTAGAGATTATCACTGTTAACAATTTGGTGGGGAGAAAAGGGAACCCTCTTACACTGTTGGTGGGAATGCAAACTAGTATAGCCACTATGGAGAACAGTGTGGAGTTTCCTTAAAAAACTGGAAATAGAACTGCCATATGACCCAGCAATCCCACTCCTGGGCATACACACTGAGGAAGCCAGATCTGAAAGAGACACGTGTACCCCAATGTTCATCACGGCACTGTTTATAATAGCCAGGACATGGAAGCAACCTAGATGCCCATCAGCAGACGAATGGATAAGGAAGCTATGGTACATATACACCATGGAATATTACTCAGCCATTAAAAAGAATTCATTTGAATCAGTTCTAATGAGATGGATGAAACTAGAGCCCATTATACAGAGTGAAGTAAGCCAGAAAGATAATACACTAATACAGTATACTAACGCATATATATGGAATTTAGAAAGATGGTAACGATAACCCTATATGCAAGACAGAAAAAGAGACACAGATGTATGTAACAGACTTTTGGACTCTATGGGAGGAGGAGAGGGTGGGGTGATCTGAGAGAACAGCATCGAAACATGTATACTATCAAGGGTGAAACAGATCACTGACCCAGGTTGGATGCATGAGACAAGTGCTCGGGGCTGGTTCACTGGGAAGACCCAGAGGGATGGGATGGGGAGGGAGGTGGGAGGAGGGATCGGGATGGGGAACACATGTAAATCCATGGCTGATTCATGTCACTGTATAGCAAAAACCACTACAATATTGTAAAGTAATTAGCCTCCAACTAATAAAAATAAATGGGAAAAAAAATAAAAAAATAAAACAAAATAAAAAATAATTTGGTGGGTATTCCCTCTAACTTTGCCCTAAACTTATAGACACCTACATTACATATATTAAAATATTTAGGCCACAAAAATAGAATCATGTTATACTCAGTATCTGCATCTTGCATTTTTTAATTGGTGAATACACTGTAGCTATATTTCCAGATTAAAATGCATTATAGTTTTGATTTGAAGTTACCTGATTACTTGTATATCTAAACATTTTTTATGCACTATGGCCACTGATGTTTCTTTTTTGTTACTTTCTTATTTTTATTTTCTCCTTATCTTTCTACTAGAATGTCTGCCTTCCTGTTATGACAAAAGCACTTTCATACTAAGGATTAGTTAATGTCGTTTTGCCAAGGACACTAAACCACATCATATTTCTGCGAGACCTCCAAGGAGGATCAAGAATGGAGGTTCCAGTGTCCTGACAACACAGAGACTAATCACAAAGGATACAAAAATAAACATCCAGTAAGTCCACAGGATATTGCTTTCAAGTATCAATTGCCTCAACCACACCCTTAACAGGAATGAGTCAGCTAGTAATTCTAGGATATGGATGTTAATTTGGTGTGCCTGATGTCTGAACATCACACTTTCAGCACCTTCCCTAGGGGTCTGAGATGCTAAGGAGACTTAAAACCAAGTCATGTGAAGATTCACTAAAAAATGGTTGTTGTTCAGTCCCTCAGTCATATCTGACTCTTTACGACCGCATGGACTGCAGCACGCCAGGCTTTCCTGTCCATCGCCATCTCCCAGAGCTTGCTCAAACCACGTGCATTGAGTCGGTGATGCCATCCAACCACCTCATCCTCTGTCATCCCCTTCTCCTCCTGCCTTCAATCTTTCCCAACATCAGGGTCTTTTTTAAAAAGTTGGCTGTTTGCATCAGGTGGCCAAAGTACTGGAGCTTCAGTTTCAGCATCAGTCCTTCCAATGAATATTCAGGACAATGAATAACCTTTAGGATGGACTGGTTGGATCTCCTTGCAGTCCAAGGGACTCTCAAGAGTCTTCTCCAACACCACAGTTCAAAAGCATCAGTTCTTTGGTGCTCAGCCTTCTTTATAGTCCAACTCTCACATCCATACATGACTACTGGAAAAACTATAGCTTTGACTAGACGGATCTTTGTTGGCAAATTAATGTCTCTGATTTTTAATATGCTGTCTAGTTTTGTCATAGCTTTTCTTCCAAGGAGCAAGTGTCATAATTTCATGGCTGCAGTCACCATCTGCAGTGATTTTGGAGCCCAAGAAAATAAAGTCTGTCACTGTTTTCATTGTTTCTTTAAAAAATTAGAGAATGTTTATTCAACAAAGATCTGGAGGTGGCCTGTATGATCATGGTTCACTAATGCCCCAAAGGCCACCAGGTAGAAGAGACATATGCCATATGTTTCTGGGGTGCAGAGTCAAGATTAATGGGAGAATGCCACAGAGAGGGAGGCTCCAGCTCAGACTGAGGTTAGAGCTCTCTAGTGCTCTTAGTGATCCAAGGATGGAATGGGTTTTCTCAAGAGTTAGCAAGATCCAGGTCACTGAAGGCAATCAAGCAGAGGCTAAATAAATAACTCTGCTTGGATTACAGAAGGGACCTTACAACAGAGCACAGGGACCAGATGACTTCTGCAGTAGCTTCCATCCATGGAACTGAGGTCTCTACTAGATCTAAAAAGCAGACAAGATGATATTTGTCATGTTCTGTCTCAGAATTCAAAGACCTACATCCCCTGGGGGGTAGCTGGAACTCCTGAAGTCACCACAGGTTCTGGAAGTTACAAAACCTCTGACCACTATGTTGTTTCAATCTCCAAATGACCGCAGAGTGGCCAAGAATCTCAGACTCATCCATAATGATGTTCCATTTCTTTCAAAGGTCATCTGACTGCAGTGGTAACTTACAGGAGACTGTTACAAATGCTGCCAAATATAGTCTAGCTAATTGATTTCTATAAACATATATGGCTCTAATTTAAGTAATTAATTTGCAGTATATATCTGGACTGTGGATAGGCACATGCCTTCATCTAGGGATCCCCAAAGACCAAACAAATGACATCAACCAAGCCATCAAAAGTGCTCCCTGATTCAGCAAAGCCTGAGCAGGAAAGTTTAAAGTCAAGAAGATGACCTGCTAATGGTTTTAACATTTGCCTTGGGAATGCTGAGCTAATAGAAGAAAATAAGAGCCCAGATAATTTCCAAACATTTGAATCTTCTCTACAACCCCATTGGTAAGAAATCATCCAGCCTCTAATTGTTCTATCATTTATTGTTAATAAATAAGAACTATCTTATTGTCAGAAAATTGCTTTACATAAAGCTGAATTCCACACCCCACTCCAGCACACCAACCAGAATAAATCAGCTCCCTCTTCTATACATCGGTCTCTCTGGACTTGAACAGAGCAATCTTGCCCCTTCTGTCCCAGACCAAACATCCTCAGTTCATTCAAAAGGTCTTCACACAACAGGATGACTTTAGATCGTTCTCCTATGGGCACACACCAGCTTCACAAATTCTCTTAAAGAACATGAATCCCCAAACGGAACACACTTCTGGTTGTCTGGAACAAAGCACTGTGAAGAGACAAACTCTTTCAAAATATTTTGCAAATGGAAAAGACCAAATACACTAGGGTGATAATCATCTTATAAAGCAAACAGACAATTAAGGATATACACCCTTCAAATGGGATATAAGAGGTGATAATAAAGAACTTCAGGAAACCATTAACTGCTACTGAGAAATGAAAAACATCAGAGGCAGCAATGGATAGAAGAGAAAGTGAAGAGCTAAAAATCACTTATACTAAATTGAACTTTAGATAGTAATTCAAGTGAAACTGTCAGAGCTAGAATCAGGTTGAGGATATTCAGCTTACAAATAATAGGAGCTAGTAGAGAAAAGAGAAAAGGAATGCACAAAATTATAATAAAAAAAAGAGTTAAAGGTAAATTTCTTGAGCTGGAAAATATGTTTCAAATATAAAGATCATAAGAAGCAGCTCTCAGATATATGCCTCAACAAAGATTCCTTACACATCAGCTCAAGTTCTTAAGTGTCAGAGATTAAAGAATCACCATTAAAATCTGTTTTAAAGGAGTTAAAAAAAATGATCATTTGAAAAAGAAAAGATTAAGCTCATATATTTTGTGGCATATTATTTAGGTATAAACATAGACTCAGTTCATTATTTCTCTTTGGGGAATGGAAAAGCTTTACAAGTGATGTTTGAGGCTCTGTTCTTGAAAGATATCCCTGGGAGTCATTCTGTGATTTTTTTTTAACCTACTAGTGAAGGTCTTCTGTCCACTTAGTGGCTTTTTTTTTTTCTTTCACTACTTCTCTTATTACTACGGTCAGAAACTTAAGCATAAAGAACATGCCTTATCCCTTTTAATTCTCTCTCAGGACCTGTCACATAGGCTGAAAAAATGTTTGTTGAAAGACTGAATGAACAAAATTAAAATAAAGCAGAAATAAACTGGAAGATAAGAACAAAGAGTCACTTAATAAAAACAAAATAATGTGGGTTCTTAAAGACTGACAAAAAACAGTAAACTACTGGTACAAGTTATTATGAACAAAATGAGAAATGAGCAAAGACAAACAAACATTAGGGGGGGAAAAACACTAGAGAGTGCTATACATGTTATACACAATTTAGATAAGCTAAGAATATGAGTGGCTTTGGAAGATCTATTGGGAATGCTTCTTTCTAGATGCATTCTTCCTGTAAATCCTTCAGTCTTCCTGAGGGGCAGACTTTGCCTAACAAGGTCAGCCTCATAGAACAGTGTCTCCCAAGGTTTCCATATCAACCCCTGGTATGTAAGTACATTTGGACCTATGAAGGGATTTCCTAGACCAGTTCTTTGGGCATAGTGGAAGAAATACTTTCTATGCTGGGTATTAAAAGGAGAAGACTCTAAGACCCATAATGAAAGATGAAAACAGTGAAACACCCTGGCAGTAGCCTCTGGGGATCTGAGATGTTGATCTTTCTTGGATGTGCTGAAGATATATACCATTTGTTCAAATATAAATCCAAGTTACTAAGCACACCTTCATTGAAAAAACACATCGTGCAGGTGACCAAGAACGAGAGATGAGTAAGATGCAGCCCCTACCTCGACACCTTTACCCCCAAAGCAAACAACCAGAATTAAAGTTAAAAATTTGAGTAAATCTACCTGTGGAAGAAATTTTGAAAGCCAATTTTTCAAAAATCTATTTAAAAGTCTACATAGAACTTGCTGCTGTGTTTATCAGAGAATTGTTTCAAACTCTCTCTCAAAAACTAATGGACAATATTCTTCAACAGAGAAACACAATAGCAGGCGACCAATTTCTCCTAATAATGTAAAGGTAGCCCTGAACTTTAAATCTGCAAAGCTTATACTAAAAAGGGACACAGAGACCAATCTTAAGCATAAAATAGTCACAAAATTCCTAAACAAGATTCTAGCCAGAAATGTTAATAATTCTTGATGTTAGCAGATGGGAATTGAAACTTCATTTTACTATTCTCTTGACTTTTGTGTACATTAAAATCTTCTCAATAAACTTGTTTTTTTAATTAAAAAAAAAAACCTCCAGTAAAATCCAGAAACAACACATTAAAAGAATAATATATCATAATTAAGCTAGATTTATCCTAAGAAAGAAAAGTTCCATTTAAGGAAAACTATTAATATGTTTTAGCTCATAAACAGAAAAAAATAATGGATGATCACATCATAAGATTCTGGAAAATCATTTGTTTTATGTAATCTAATCTCCTTGTTTTGATTTTAAAAATGCAGAAATACCAGGCAATTTAACATTACTTTAGAATAAAAGATAAAAGCATTCCACTCACAAGGGAAAATAAAAATAACAGTGTTCATCACAACATTAGGGTCACCAGCTTGTGTGATATAAAATGAAAGAGAAATGAGAGGTAAATAAAGCAAAGGAGCTTAAATCACCAGTGCCTACAGGTGGCATGACTGCATATGGGCCTCAATTTCAAGATATCAGAAATAATAAATAACCTGGGCAAAACTCTTCAGTTGTTAAGACTTAAAAGACTTTATGGACAATAACAAGTCCTGGAAAGGATGTGTAAAAGCTGCCTGAACTTGTTCTGAATAAAACCTAAAGTAAAAATTTATCTAAGCTCAAGAAAACAATGTAAACAACTTTTCTCTTTAATTTTTCTTAATGGAAATTTCACAACATACACAAATCAGACAACAGAATCATGAATCTCCATGCACCCATGGAGTTAGCTTTTATTAATATTTATTTATTTTGTCCACCTTGTTAAACACTTCATAATCAGAGCTATTACACCAAAATGGCATTGGGCTACCCAGGTGGAGAAAGAGCTTTTATATATGTATCTTTTTATAACATCTAATCTCCAATATACACTAGATTTGAGGATATAAACCAACTGATGATACAAACAAAAAACAAAATGCATGGCAAACATCCAGCCTTTTGAATAATGAGAGAAAGCAAATGACCAAACTAGCATGTTCTCATAAGCTAACAAATAATTAAGTGCTAAAAGGTCTTGACCTTCCTTCCCTGGCTCTTATGACATCTGTCTCCCCAGATTCCTCCAGCCTCTCAGCCTGCACCTACTCACACACTCCTCTTTCCTCCATCACCTAATTACAGGTTTTGGTTCTAAGTTCCCTTCTTATGTAAATAAATGACACATTATTTATAAAGCAGTAGTTCCTAAACTTCAGGAACATGAGAATCACCTGGGGAGCTTTTCACAATCCCTGATTACACCCTTGAACAATAAAACGACTCTTTGAGGGTTCAAGCCAGATTCCGTTAGTTTTTAAAAACCCGCCCAACCCTGGCCTGCACTTACAATGAACAGCAAAGTTTGACGCACCACTGCTCTAAACACGCCATTCAGTTCAGTTCAGTCGTGCCCGACTCTTTGCGACCCCATGAACCTCAGCACACCAGGCCTCCCTGTGCATCACCAAGTCCCGCAGTTTACCCAAACTCATGTCCATTGAGTCGGTGATGCCATCCAGCCATCTCATCCTCTGTTGTCCCCTTCTCCTCCTGCCCCCAATCCCTCCCAGCATCAGGGTCTTTTCAAATGAGTCAACTCTTCCATGAGGTGGCCAAAGTATTGGAGTTTCAGCTTCAGCATCAGTCCTTCCAATGAACACCCAGGACTGATCTTTAGGATGGACTGGTTGGATCTCCTTGCAGTCCAAGGGACTCTCAAGAGTCTTCTCCAACACCACAGTTCAAAAGCATCAATTCTTCAGTGCTTAGCTTTCTTTACCGTCCAACTCTCACATGCATATATGACTACTGGAAAAACCATGGCCTTAACTAGATGGATCTTTGTTGACAAAGTAATGTCTCTGCTTTTTAATATGCTGTCTAGGTTGGTGATAACTTTCCTTCCAAGGAGTAAGCCATCTTTTAATTTCATGGCTGCAATCACCATCTTCAGTGATTTTGGAGCCCCCAAAAATAAAGTCTGACACTGTTTCCACTGTTTCCCCATCTATTTGCCATGAACTGATGGGACCGGATGCCATGATCTTAGTTTTCTGAATGTTAAGCTTTAAGACAACTTTTTCACTCTCCTCTTTCACTTTCATTAAGAGGCTCTTTAGTTCTTCACTTTCTGACATAAGGGTGGTGTCATCTGCATATCTGAGGTTATTGCTGTTTCTCCCAGCTATCTTGATTCCAGCTTCTGCTTCATCCAGTCCAGCATTTTTCATGATGTACTCTGCATATAAGTTAAATAAGCAGGATGACAATATACAGCCTTGACGTACTCCTTTCCCGATTTGGAACAAGTCTGTCGTTCTATGTGCAGTTCTAACTGTTGCTTCCTGACCTGCATACAGGTTTCTCAAGAGGCAGGTCAGGTGGTCTGGTATTCCCATCCCTTGAAGAATTTTCCACAGTTTGTTGTGATCCATACAGTCAAAGGCTTTGACACCGTCAATAAAGCAGAAATAGATGTTTTTCTGGAACTCTCTTGCTTTTTCGATGATCAGCAGATGTTGGCAATTTGATCTCTGGTTCCTCTGCCTTTTATAAAACCATCTTGAACATCTGGAAGCTCATGGTTCACATATTGCTAAAGCCCGGCTTAGAGAATTTTGAGCATTACTTTACTAGCATGCGAGATGAATGCAATTGTGCTGTAGTTTGAGGCTAATAGAGTTTTGCCAAGAGAACGCACTGGTCATAGCAAACACCCTTTTCCAACAACACAAGAGAAGACTCTACACAAGGACATCACCAGGTGGCCAACACCAAAATCAGACTGATTATATTCTTTGCAGCCAAAGATGGAGAAGCTCTATACAGTCAGCAAAAACAAGATCGGGAGCTGACTGTGGCTCAGATCATGAACTCTTTATTGCCAAATTCAGACTTAAATTGAAGAAAGTAGGGAAGACCACTAGACCATTCAGGTATGACCTAAATCAAATCCCTTACGATTATACAGTAGAAGTGAGAAATAGATTCAAGGGACTAGATCTGATAGAGTGCCTGGTGAACTATGGACAAAGGTCCATGACATTGTACAGGAGACAGGGATCAAGACCATCCCCAACAAAAAGAAATGCAAAAAAGCAAAATGGCTGTCTGAGGAGGCCTTACAAATAGCTGTGAAAAGAAGAGAAGCAAAAAGCAAAGGAGAAAAGGAAAGATATACCCATTTGAATGCAGAGTTCCAAAGAATAGCCAGGAGAGATAAGAAAGCCTTCCTCAGTGATCAATGCAAAGAAATAGAGGAAAACAATAGAGTGGGAAAGACTAGAGATCTCTTCAAGAAAATTAGAGATACCAAGGGAACATTTCGTGCAAAGATGGGCTCAATAAAGGACAGAAATGGTATGGACCTAACAGAAATAGAAGATATTAAGAAGAGGTGGCAAGAATACAGAGAAGAACTATACAAAAAAAATCTCCACGACCCAGATAATCACGATGGTGTGATCACTCACCTAGAACCAGACATCCTGAAATGTGAAGTCAAGTGGGCCTTAGGAAGCATCAGTATGAACAAAGCTAGTGGAGGTGATGGAATTCCAGTTGAGCTGTTTCAAATCCTAAAAGATGATGCTGTGAAAGTGCTGCACTCAACATGCCAGCAAATTTGGAAAACTCAGCAGTGGCCACTGGACTGGAAAAGGTCAGGGTTCATTCCAATCCCAAAGAAAGGCAATGCCAAAGAATGCTCAAACTACCACATAACACTCTCCATGGGTGATGTCATTTACTCTCCCAGTTTCAGCTGCTTAGAGAATCAACTGCTTCTTTAAGGTCTCTACCAAGATGTCCCATAAGCACTTGGGCCAGTTATATCTAAGATAGAATTCACTGTCTTTCATTGCTCCACTCCTCACATCCTCTCCTCTAGGGTGGAACATTTTACTGAAGGAGACCACTATTTAATTTTCTAACTGCCCAAGTCAAAATCATTCTTGACTCTTTCCCCTTGCTCCATGCCCCAGTTTGAGCAAGTCACCAAGTTCTACTGACTTTGTCCCAATTACCTTTGTGCATGTGTGTGTGCTAAGTTGCTTTAGTCATGTCCAACTCTTTGTGACCCTATGGACCGCAGTCAGCTGGGCTCTTTGTCCATGGGATTCTCCAGGCAAGAATACTGGAGTGGGTTGCCATGCCCTCCTCCAGGGGATCTTCCAAACCAGGGACTGAACCATACCTCTCTTACATCGTCTTCATTGGCACCTGGTTCTTTACCATTAGCACCACCTGGGAAGCCCTCCAATTACCTTCATCTCTCACCAACTCTCCTTTCTTAGTGCTATAGCTGTTGCTCAAACTTTGATCCTATCTGAAATACTATGATAATCTCCTAGCCAGTCTCTATGCTTCTAGACTTACCCTCTATCAGTCTATCCTCCATGTGGCTGCCAAAATGATACAATCTAATTCTAATTATGTCACTTTTATTTTTAAAATCCTTTAGTGGTTTCCCTTCATCTTTAGGATGATGTCTGAGCTCAAGAATTACAATAATATTAATAACACAAGTACGTTAACATACTACCATTTAGTATGTGCTAGACACTGGGCTAAGCAATTTATACGTGTTATCCTATTTAGTGCTTATTACAATCCTCACTTACAAAGAGGAAATTGAGGCATGAAGAGGCAATTCGGCCTTTCAGTACATAGCAAGGAAGTGGCAGAAATGAAATTCCAAATCAGATTAGCTTGCTGGTCTCTGGAGTTGGACTCAACTATTCTCTCCCACTGCCTTCCTCCCAGCCTTGGAGTGGCAGTCAAAGCCTTCTGTGATCGGGCCCCTGCCTACCTGCCTGTCATCTCCCTTACACTGCACACTCCATTAGAACTGAATTACCCCTGTTTCCTAAACACTGTCATGCCTGATTTCTCACACCGTCATGCCTCTGTAGATGCTATTTCCTCCGCCTGGTCGACCTGCCCTGCCTGTCAACCCCCCCAGATTCCAACTTGTACTTTAGTGTGCGGGCATCATGGTACACCGGGCAGGCACAAACTCTTCCCTCTCCACCTTGTCTTCTTGTCTGGAAGAACAACTGCGATGATTCCGCATGGTTATGCTCCAGGGTTGGTTAAAGGTTTACATTCCAGTATGCTGTGACAATTCTTTGAAAACTACAAAGGTCTACACAAATGTGTCCAAGGGAAACCTCTTTTTTTTTTTTTTTTTTTTGAGGTAGTGTAAAGCCCAGTTATATAACCAAATCTGAAACAAAAGTTTGAACTATGAGAAGTTCATCTCTGGGACTTCCCTGGTGGTCCAATGGCTAAGACTCCATGCTCTCAATGCAGGGAGCCTGAGTTCCATCCCTGGTCAGGGAACTAGATCCCACATGCTTCAACTGAGAGTTCACAGGCAACAACTAAAGATGTCACAAAATGCAACAAATATCGAAGATCCTGCGTGCTGCAACTAAGACCCAGCACTGCCAAATAAGTAAATAAATACTAAAAAAGACGTTCATCTCTGCCATAAAAAAGGAATGAAGTCCTGATAGGTGTTGCAACATGGATGAAACTTGAAAACATTACACAAAGTAGAAGCAATCAGACACAAAAGGCCACATATTGTATGATTCTATTTATACCAAATGTGCAGAATGTGCAAATCCACAGAGACAGAGCATTGATCAGTGGTTGCCAGGGCCTATGGGAAAGGGGAAATGAGGACCGACTGCTAATGGGTAAGACGTGTATTTTGGGAGTGATAAATACTCTGGAATTAGACAGTGGTGACGGTACCATAACCTTGCGAATACACTAAATATCGCTGAATTGTACATTTTAAAGGAAGTTTCTCTCTGGCACTGAGCTTAACCCTTCTGCCCCTTTCCCTTGGTGGTAAGTAATATCCAGCTCCAACAGGGAGCCTGTCTATCCTCACATCCTCCCCACATTCTTCAGTAAAACGCAGAACACTGGTTCCCGAAGAGCATTACAAGCATCTAGGGGGCTGATTAAAACACCGATTGTAGGGCCCCAGAGTTTCTAATTCAGTTGCCCTACAGTAGGGCCCAAGAATGTGCATTTTAACATCCCTCTAGGTAAAACCTAGGGAATCTGAAAAGAGCACTGAGCTAAAAGTCAGGAAACCTGGATTCTCTTCCCGACTTTGACTCTAACTAGTTAATTTCTAACTGAAATTGCACAAGTCACCAAACTTCTGGTTATTTCTTCTATAAGCACTGAGCTACTTCTCTAAGAATCTGCCAGTTCTAAAATTATGTTTTAGACCTCAGCAGTTCCGTCCTCAAGCCCTCCAGGGCTTCCCACCCCTCATATCCAACCTCTACCCAGAGGTCCAACTCAACTTCCCACCTGACACATTTGGAAAAGGAAGGGAACAAACATAAATATACAATGTATAGCGTGTCACTGACTTTTCATGACAGCCCTGTGTGGTGGAAATCCATAACTGCATTTTAAGGACAAGGAAGCTGAGTCTTGCAAAGGGTAAAGACCTTCCTCCAAATGACCGAGGGAACCCAAGGCTGCATCCTCCTCCAATCCTGTAATTTTCTCTTCCAATGCTTAGCTGGCCCTCAGAGCAGCCCTAGGTGGCCGCGCCTGTGCATTTGTTCATGATCTCCTCACCCTCTGAGACTTAATCCAAATCCTATCTAACCTTCAAAACTCAGCTGGAGCTCCACCACATCCAGGGTGGGCTCCTGCTTACCAGTCTACCAGGAACTGCCGCTTCCCATTGCGGAGCTGTTGTGCTATGGCCTACTCTCTCCAGCACCTGACCTCCTTGTCTACACTCTCATCTTGTGTTTCCAAACTTCATATGGATTCAGAGCTTGTTTGTTTGTTTTGTTTTGCCCTCCAGATTGTAAACTCCTTGAGAGGAGCAGAAAGGTGTCCTGTTTCTTCACAATCCTTGCAGGGACCAGCAGAATGCCTCGAGCTCAACCGACATTTGCTGAATTAATAACGGCAGGTTACAGATGTCAGAAATGCTATGGTGAGCTCAGAACACTAGAACGGTAAGCAGCTTTAATTCTTTTTCAAAAAAATTGAAAGATTTTTTGAATAATTCTATAGTGCTTTACTGTAATGCAGGTCAGGAAGCAACAATTAGAACTGGGCATGGAACAACAGACTGGTTCCAAATAGGAAAAGGAGTATGTCAAGGCTATATATTGTCACCCTGCTTATTTAATTTATATGCAGAGTACATCATGAGAAACGCTGGACTGGAAGAAGCACAAGCTGGAATCAAGATTGCTGGGAGAAATATCAATAACCTCAGATATGCGGATGACACCACCTTTATGGCAGAAAGTGAAGAGGAACTAAAAAGCCTCTTGATGAAAGTGAAAGAAGGGAGTGAAAAAGTTGTCTTAAAGCTTAACATTCAGAAAACTAAGATCATGGCATCCGGTCCCATCACTTCATGGCAAATAGATGGGGAAACAGACTTCTTTTTTGGGGGCTCCAAAATCACTGAAGATGGTGATTGCAGCCGTGAAATTAAAAGATGCTTACTCCTTGGGAGGAAAGTTATGACCAATCTAGATAGCATATTGAAAAGCAGAGACATTACTTTGACAACAAAGGTCTGTCTAGTCAAGGCTATGGTTTTTCCAGTAGTCATATATGGATGTGAGAGTTGGAAGAAAGCTGAGCACTGAAGAATTGATGCTTTTGAACTGTGGTGTTGGAGAAGACTCTTGAGAGTCCTGTGGACTGCAAGGAGATCCAACCAGTCCATCCTAAAGGAGATCAGTCCTGGGTGTTCATTGGAAGGACTGATGTTGAAGCTGAAACTCCAATACTTTGGCCACCTCATGTGAAGAGTTGACTCACTGGAAAGACCCTGATGCTGGGAGGGATTGGGGGCAGGAGGAGAAGGGGATGACAGAGGATGAGATGGCTGGATGGCATCACCGACTCGATGGACATGGGTTTGGGTAGATTCCGGGAGTTGGTGATGGACAGGGAGGCCTGGTGTGCTGCAATTCATGGGGTTGTAAAGAGTCAGACATGACTGAGTGACTGAACTGAACTGATAGTGCTTTACAATTTTTGAAAGTTTCACACACATGATTTCATATAATCCCAAAATAACCCTTTCCCCCCCTACTCCTATATTATCCCTCCCTCTTTCCCCTCTCCCCACTGGTAACTACTAGTTCATAGTTATATCCATAGTTATATCTCTATATCTGTAAGTCTGCTAGACTCACTAGAACAATAAGCAATTTTATTTCTGAAGTTCTAAGCCAAAAGAAAAAAGTAATTGCAAATATTTTAGGGAAATGCATATTTACATTTCTGGTTAATTATCTGAGATCACCTTGTTTCATTACAGTGATTGTAGATCAGTGAGAGAAAACAGGCTACATTCATTTTCTAAAAGAAATTCAGATGAAGATGGTGCTTTATCAGAAAAATGACAGATCTGAGAAAGTGAGAAAGGGTAGCAAGTCAGCCAGACTACTTTGCCTGTGACATGCCATCTGCCTAAAGAAAGATTCTTTGGTACAGCGTCTCCTACTTTACCTTCAGCCTAAATATTAATGATTATATTCATTAAGTCACATGTCTGACCATACTATTGATAGATATGGGTTTTTTCTTGGTACATATTAAAGTAAATATACAACTATTTACAGAAAAGTGTTTGTTCCTGAATCACCTGAAACCACCCTGGGTGCCACATGGTACAGTAACAAACCTTTGGAAAACACAGGGTCAAGGCATCACCAGGCCACCCAGATTTCACATCTGCCTAACAGGATTAGACATCCCAGGAAGGGCACAGCCTCCTATCTAGCGCAGTGCAGATGGCCTCTGCATGGCCCTGGGAGCGACAGGGGAGCAGCAGGAGCAGTCCGCATGTGGGGCTGTGCCTTTCCCTTGCGAGTGATCTGAGGGCCCAGCGACACCAGGAGACTGGAAACTGGTCACACAAGGCGTCTACTTTATCAGGCGGACAGTGAGCCCTGGAAAGAACGCAGGGGAAAGCTGCCACTAACAATAGTGTCTTCAAGGCCTCATCTCACCCTGGCTGTGCTTGCAGGGGCCCTGTAGTCAGCCCCGAAGGTAGATGGCAAAATGGCACTGCTGAATCGGCTGTGGCTGCCAAGCCTGTCAGTCCACACTGGGCAGGGAGACAGAACACCTGTAATCGGCCGTACCAGCAGGACTCAGAACCCAGGTCACCTACATTCCCTCTCTGAGTTTCAACTCTCCTGCCTGTAAAGAGGCAAGCATGGATGTGCCTTGAAACCCTGCGCTCAGGGAAAGGGGCCAGTCGCCACGGACACACATGTTACGTGATTCCACTCACATGAGAGCCCAGAAGGGGCAAATCTATAGTGACAGAAAGGAATTAGTGCTGGCTTAGGTCGAGGGGCTTGGGGAAAGAGGAGTGTAGCAAAGTAGACAAAACTGGCGACACTGATGAAGCTTACTTTCTCATGGAAGCTCTCACTAGACAAGAAATGACAGACATAATAAAGGAAATGAATTAAGCATGTTAAAAACTGATAAGTACTAGGGAGAGAAAAAAGAATTAGATTAGTCTGTCAGAGCTATGGAGCTGGAAGTCAGCGGTCAGGCCAAAGCTTCTCCTGTTACGGGTTCTCCCATCCACGTCTCCAGAAGGCCAGAGAGCTCTTCTCCTCCTTTTCAATCCACGTCAGAGCCCTTGCCTATGACATACCTGGACAGACATCATCTTGGCACCTGTTTCCCTTTCCTTCTCTCCAAGTCAAGGCGTACACCCACACACTCCCTCAGGAAATACTCACTGACCAGCCGTGTGCCAGGACACAGGCTGAGGGGGACCCTGAGAGAAGCGAGCACAGCTCCCACCCTCGTGGAGTCTGTAGTTCACTGGGGGGAGTCGGAGTTATAAACACGCAACTGTAGCTCACGGCAGATTGGCAGCAGCGATCTGCTGGAGACACACGGGCCGTTTGCGGGGGTTTCGCACTGTCCTCTGCAGTTTTCAAAGCAGTCTCCAAGGCGTGGAGAGCGCGTGTGGCGGGCACGTCTTCATTCCCTCCCTCTCTGCTTTGCCGGGGCTGCTGGGCTCACGGCTCTTCCCCAGCAACTTCTCATGTCAAGCACACAGGCCTGCACGCGACCTGGGTTCCAGCCCCAGCGCTCACTCACTTGTGCATCTTTCAACAAGTACCTTAACCTTCCTGAACCTGCATCAGTGAAAGTGGGTTGACTTCACCTACCTCACAGTAAATGAGATAATCGAGTTATCTAATTATACTATATATTATAGGGACTCAGGGGAGGACGGAATAGGGTAGGTTTGTTTGATGGTTTCCTTCTGAGATGAAAAAATCCAGGAACTAGATAGCAGTAATGATAGCACAATACTGTGAATATACTTAATGCCACTGAATTGTACATTTGAAAATGATGTTTTAAAGGTAAATTCTATGTTCTGTGTATTTTGCCACACATACATTAAAGAATATGTGACCAGCCATTTCAAATACAAGACAGCCAAAAGTACATCTTGAAAAAGGGCCAAAGGCTTGATGCCTGGGGCCTTCATGATAACACATTTTCCCTGGGGTTACCTGCTGCTACTCAGGTGCACAAAGTATCCAGGTGCTGGACCAGAAGCTCATTAGGGACTTTCTATCTCAGAGACTGTAAGATCCTCCAGCTTTTAGTACCACCCTGACATTCAACGGTGAAGTTCTTTTTGTCTTCATAGACTTGTTGGTTATTACAAATGTTCCGAACCTGTTGAGAAAAATTCTCTTTACCACCATTTGGGTATAATTCAACAAAACTGTAGAATGTAAACTCAAAGGCAAGATTTGTTTTTTATGAGCAAATGAGTCATCAAATGTCATTGCCTGCCGACTAATTTCAATAGCTTCTGGCATGTTTGACAACACAGGCACCAAGAGCAAAACCCACAGCAAGCACAGTGCTTGGGAAATTCAGACCAAGCATCCCAGAGTGACTCAAATGAAGCAGCTTGCCACCCAGGTGGACTGAGATTCGCCGCCATGTGCTTGCATCCAGGGAAAGAAAGTGAGATTCCAAATCTACCATGCTAAAAGAACAGTAACAACCACAACTATAGCACAAGAAATGGAGATTGGCTCCCAAAGCTGGGTGCAAGCCATGCTCTTCAGAGCTCCTGCCCCATGACCTGTGACATCAGGCTATGTCCTGCCCAGAGAGATCTTGAGGTCTTCTCAAAAAGTCTTCCCCCTTCCCGTAGACTTAGCACTGGCCATGGGCTTGTAGGCTCCCAGTCTCTCATTTCTCAAGTCTAGTCCCTGCAACTATCTCCAGTGGAGGGATCTGGCCCCAAAATCAATGCTTTCCATTCAATTCATGTCAAGCACTCTCTTTGTACTGTTCCCTGTGCCGGGTGTGGTAGGGAGATCAAGGTTAGCCAGACACAGCACCTGCCCTTCGAGAGTTTGTTGTGTCATCAAGAGGATTCGACACCTACATAAATAACTCCTAACCACCGTGAGGCAGAGCGTGGGGCCCATGAGAAAGCGATGTCTAAAATGTTCCAGGGAGTCTGTGAAAGGGCTCCTACCAACCAGTGTGGCAGCATGTGTCTTGCTCATCTCTGCGTGGGGCTTGGGGACGGCTGGGGGCCATCAGACAGCCAAGAATGCCAGGTGTCACCTGCCAATCAGGACCCTGTGCAAGGGTTCAAGCCAACGAGCCACTCTGGCGATCTTAATTAAGCCCTGATTAAGCATTCTGCCCAGAAACCCCCTCTCCATCCTGTAGAACTGCCCAGTTTATAGCCAACGATTCAGAGAATCAGGTCAGCTGTTCAGAGATGGCAGCCATTAGGAGCAATGCCGACAACTGGGAACAGATGCCAACTGGAGTCAGAAATCAGTGAAGACAGTAGGGCCCAGAAACACAGAAACCTAGCCCTAATTGAGCATTCTGCCTTCTGTCCCTTACCTCAGTTCAGAAAAGTGTCCAGTTGGGCCAGTCCTCTTTAAAAGGCAGAGAGACTCTCCTGGCTGGGAGTTTTGTTCAAGGGAAGAAGGAAAAGGCTGTGCAACAAAGATGCTCAATGAGACAATATCTCCATGGAAGAAAAATAAAACACCTGACAACAGAGAGTAAGTAAGTTACAGCACATCCTCTTTTTTGAATCCTTAAGAAATAATAACCAGGAGCCATAAAACATTTCAGGAAAAGCAACTGTTTTCATGTAAAGTGTAAACTCTGGGCTATAAAGCCACATCTGTGTTCCGGGTACAGCTGTAAAATTGATGTTGGGCAGTGGCAGGCAGGAGACACAAAACAGCAAGTTTGATCTGACAGATGATGGGTTTAGGCTGTAAATGTCTTCTGTTTTTATTTGCATTCCAATTATTATTGTTTGTGTACAATGATACCTCGTTTTAGTATCAGACGGACAACTTCTGAGTAGAGAAACAAAGCTCTGGGACTGGCAACGTGGCAAGCAAATGCAGCCAGCCTGAGCGTCAGCAGGGGCACACCTTGTCTGCCCCTGTGCCATCTTTAGCAAGCCCCTTCTTCTAGGACCTCCAATTCTACCTCTAGACCTAGAAGGATTCTAAGGCCTCTGCCACCCCTGATTCCATGACTTTCACGGGCAGAGAGCTCAGAGGTCTGAACTACTCCCATGTGACAGACCCTACCCAGCCCACACCGGGGCCCCTCTGTGGCACGGACATCATGGGCACCGTTAAAGCCCCCACTACCCCAGCTTCCCAAGCACAGGACCCTGGCGTCCACTGGCGTCTTCCCTCTGTCTCACTGCTCTCCATCTCCCAGGGGTCCAGCCCTACCAAATCCCTCCCGTTTCGCTCTTGCTGCTCAGCCTCTGCACCTGCCATTTCATTGCCAGGTACCTCCCCACACCTGGCTTGTCTGATTGATTTTTTTTTTAAACAGCTTTATTGAGATGTAACTCACATACCATAAAGTTCACCTACTTGGACTGCACAAGGGAGTAGTTTCGGTATGTTTATGGAGTTGTGCAACCATTACCACAATGAACTTTACCACGTTTTTATCATCCCAGAATGGAATCCCATACCCCCTGGCCACCAGTCTCCCATTGTCCCCTCAGCAATGCCCTCTTAGTCTCAGGAAACCACTGGCTTACCCTAGTTGATTTTTAGCGCTTGGTTTATACCCTGACTGCTAAGTTTTTTCTGACCTCCAGCTCTGGGTTGGGTGCTTCCATGCATCCCTAGTTTCCCTTTCTCAGGACTGTGTGTTTATACATCCCCTGCCGGAGTGTAAGCTCCACGCCAGCATGACCGGGGTTGTGCAAGTCACTGCGTTTCTTCAGTGCCTCACTGATAGTCAGTAAACACTGGCTGAATGACTGAAGCCAGTGGTGCTACTTAAAGGTGAAGGTGATAGTCACTCAGTCCTGTCCAGCTCTTGCAGACCCCATGGACTAATACTGGAGTGGGTAGCTGTCTCCTCCAGGGGATCTTCCCAACCCAGGGATCAAACCCAGGTCTCCCATGCTGCAGGCAGATTCTTTACCAGCTGAGCCACCAGGAAAGCCCAGTGCTAACAAGTCAAAGCCAAACCCTACAAACAGCCCTACTGAAAAAAACTCAACAATGAACAGGGTCTTCTCAATACTACAAACAGTTGAAGTAACGACACATTAAAAAATTTATGATATTCAGGTTTCCTGCCACTATTCCCACTAGAGCCACCATTGGAGTAAGGCAGACCCTTGGAAAATGAATTTTATTCAGGTGTGTTAACAAAATAAGGCCACAAGTGAGAGGGAAAACTGCCTTGGAGGCTGAGTAAGAAGCAGCAGAAGGGACTTCCCTGGCGCTCCAGTGGCTAAAACGTCACCTTCCAGTGCAGGGGTTGTGGGTTCGACTGCTGCTTGGGGAAATAAGATCTTACATGCCTCACACCAAAAAACCAAAACATAACACAGAAACAATACAGTAACAAATTCAATAAAGACTTTAAAAAATGGTCATATCAAAAAAAATCTTAAAAAGAAAAGAAAGATTCATGTTTTAGGAATTCAATATTTATAGATTCTATGTGACCTGGCATTACCAGGTCATTACTGAGTAAAATGAATACAAATACTTTTCGCTTAAAAGAAAATGTCAGGAGAGAAAACAAAGAAGGAAGGAGCCCTGAAAGTTTTCCATAAAGCCATTCTGTTAAACAATTTCTATTTTCTTTCAGATTCCTCATTATAAAATTAGAGCTGTGTTTCCTTGGACAATAATCTAGGCCGTGGGAGCTTATTTCAAAAATCCAATGATCCGCATAAGAAAAACCAATTACTTCCTAAATAAACATTGAGATGATTTTTCCAATATATCAACATACTGCTGCAAAACAGTTACAGAATAAAAGCAGAAGTCTCACCTACTCCCTCCCACACACTTCAGTCTACATCACACACTAACAGCAGATTAGCCTTACTGAAAGCACAGCTCTGGTCATGCCGAGCCCTCATTCAAAACCCTTCAGTGGCTCCCGTTGCCTTAAGGATAAAGAGCAAACTCCTAAGAGGGTGTTTGAAGATCCTCCTCCTTTAGGAACTGACCTACTTCTGTAGCCTCATTTCATGCTGCTGCTGCTAAGTCGCTTCAGTTGTGTCCGACTCTGTGCGACCCCACAGACGGCAGCCCACCAGGCTCCCCTGTCCCCAGGATTCTCCAGGCAAGAACACTGGAGTGGGTTGCCATTTCCTTCTCCAATGCATGAAAGTGAAAAATGAAAGTGAAGTCGCTCAGTCGTGTCTGACTCTTAGCGACCCCGTAACTACAGCCCACCAGGCCGCTCTGTCCATGGGATTTTCCAGGCAAGTGTACTGGAGTGGGGTGCCACTGCCTTCTCCGCATTTCCTGCTAATCACCTTCAAGTAGGACTTCCCTGGTGATTCAGACAGTACAGAATCTTCCTGCAAAGCAGGAGACCTGGGTTTGATCCCTGGGTCAGGAAGATCCCCTGGAGAAGGAAATGGCAACCCACTCCAGTACTCGACTGGAGAACCCCATGGACAGAGGAGCCTGGTGGGCTACAGTCCATAGAGTCACAAAGAGTCGGACACAACTGAGCAACTAACACTAACTAACCTTCAAATGACCCCTGCTTCAGACAAACGCACGGAGAGCCCCTGCCAGGCCTTTTTGTCCACCTCTGCCTAGAACGTTCTTTTGTTGTTGTTTAGTCACTAAGTCGGTCTGACTCTTCAGCAATGCCATGGATTGTAGCCCCATCAATCTCATCTGTCCATGAGATTTTCCAGGCAAGAATACTGGAGTGGGTTGCCATTTCCTTCTCCAAGGGAATCTTCCTGACTTAGGAATCAAACCGGGGTCTCCTGCAGTGGTAGGTGGGTTCTTTACCACTGAGCTACCAGGGAAGCCCCAGAATGTTCTTTATGCATCTCCAAACTCTCCATGTCAAAAGCCTGCCTCCTTTTAAGACTCACTCAAATGCTCTCTCTTTCATGAAGTATTATTCCATGATGTCCTCTTCTGTAACACATCCTCTCTATCACCTCTAGGCCTCTACAACCCTTTCACTGGAGATGATTCTCATGTATTTATCAATGGCTGGCTTAAGACGTAAGAGACTCAGGTTCGATCCCTGGGTAGGGAAGACCCCTTAGAGGAGGGCACGGCAACCCATTCCATTATTCTTGCCTGGAGAATCGCATGGACAGAGGAGCCTGGCAGGCTACAGTCAGAGGGTTGCAAAGAGCCATGTCTGACTGATGTGACTTAGCACGCATGCACAGCTTATATTACAGTCATTTCTGAACTTAGTCTCTAAGTTCAGAGAGGAGGAGTTCAGGAGTTCAGGAGGTAGTCTATACCTCCTGATAAACTATAAACTCAAATACATTTTCCCCTCACGCTTAACATATGCCATGAAAATAGAAGGTACTAAAGTATCTGCTGAACGAACAAATTAAAAAAAAATGAAACAAAACATAGCGCAATACAGTCAGTGGTAGTCTAATTTTCTCTGTCCTTAGAAAGGTAGCAAGTCTTAAAATTTCAGAAATAGGCCTCACTGGCTGGAACACTTTGCTGTCTACAAAGCTGTTTTCATTGATATGCTCTCTTGACTTTCATTATTTGCCACAAATATTTCACTCCTCTGCTAGACTGCATGTATGCTTTGTGATGATGGGAGAAAGAGTGAAGAGAGGGAATTGTTATTAAACACTAGCAACAGAGAAGCTCCTTCTTCAGTGAACAAAGTCAAAATCAACAAGAGAGCCAGAGTGTGTCACTACGCTGGCTGTCAAGCACGGGAGGGGTGGTAGGGGTGGGATGCGGTTTTAGACCTGCCAGGCGAAGGTCATCTTACTTTACTGAGTATGGGCACAAACAGACCTTGTGTGCACCAGGACCCAGAGCCCCCACAGAGACTGAGTCAGACTGTGTCTGAGCGTCTCCTGCAGGGGTCCGGGTGAGCAGTGGCCCGCTGCAGGGGCAGGGACTCTGGGTGCAGCAGACCTGGGTGTGGCATCAGCCCTCTTGGAGGAGGTCACCGTTAACCCCACCATAGAGCTGCCAGAACTTACACAGGACTGGGGAAACAGACTCTTGGAGGGTACAAACAGAACCCTGTGTGCACCAGGACCCAGGAGAAAGGAGCAGTGACCCCACAAGAGACTGACCCAGACTTGCCCAGCTGTGTCCAGGAGTCTCAGGCGGAGGTGTGGGTTGGTGGTGGCCTGTTGAAGAGCTGGGGGCACCAAGGGTAGCAGTGCCTGCATGGGACCTTTTGAAGGAGGAAACCATTATCTTCATCACCTCCACCATAGTTTGGCCTCAAGTCAAACAACAGAGAGGGAACACAACCCCGCCCATCAACAGAAAATTGGATTAAAGATTTACTGAGCATGGCCCTGAGCATGGCCCAACCCATCAGAACAAGAAGTTTCCCCCTCAGTCAGTCTCTCCCATCAGGAAGCTTCCATAAGCCTCTTATCCTTCTCCATCAGAGGGCAGACAGAATGAAAACCACAATCACAGAAAACTAACCAACCTGATCACATGGACCACAGCCTTGTCTAACTCAATCAAACTATGAGCCATGCCGTGAGGGCCACCCAAGATGGACGGATCATGGTGGAGAGTTCTGACAAAACGTGGTCCACTGGAGAAGGGAATGGCAAACCACTTCAGTATTCTTGCCTTGAGAACCCCATGAACAGTATGAAAAGGCAAAAAGATAGGGCACTGAAAGATGAACTCCCCAGGTCAGTAGGTGCTCAGTACGCTGCTGGAGATCAGTGGAGAAATAACTCCAGAAAGAATGAAGAGACAGAGCCAAAGAAAACACAGCACCCAGTTGTGGATGTGACTGGTGGTGTAAAGAGCAATATTGCACAGGAATCTGGAATGTGAGGTCCATGAATCAAAACAAATTGGAAGTGTTCAAACAGGAGATGGCAAGAGTGAACATCAACATTTTAGGAATCAGCGAACTAAAATACACTGGAGTGGGTGAATTTAACTCAGATGACCAATATATCTGCTACTGTGGCCAAGAATCCCGTAGAAGAAATGGAGCAGCCATCATAGTCAACAAGAGGGTCTGAGATGCAGTACTTGGATGCAGTCTCAAAAACAACAGGATGATCTCTGTTCATTTTTAAGGCAAACCATTCAGTATCACAGTAATCCAAGTCCATGCCCCAACCAGTAATGCTGAAGAAGCTGAAGTTGAATGGTTCTATGAAGATCTACAAGACCTTCTAGAACTAACACCCAAAAAAGTTGCCCTTTTCATTATAGGGGACTGGAATGCAAAAGTAGGAAGTCAAGAGTTACCTGGAGCAACAGGCAAATTTGGCCTTGGAGTACAAAACAAAGCAGGGCAAAGGCTAACAGAGTTTTGCCAAGAGAATGCAATGGTCACAGCAAACACCCTCTTCCAACAACACAAGAGAAGACTCTACACATGGACATCACCAGATGGTCAACACTGTAATCAGATTGATTATATTCTTTGCAGCCAAAGATGGAGAAGCTCTATACAGTCAGCAAAAATAAGACTGGGAGCTGACTGTGGCTCAGGTCATGAACTCCTTATTGCCAAATTCAGACTTAAGTTGAAGAAAGTGGGGAAAACCACTGGACCATCCAAGTATGACCTAAGTCAAATCCCTTACGACTATACAGTGGAAGTGATAAATAGATTCAAGGGATTAGATCTGATAGACAGAGTGCCTGAAGAACTATGGACGGAGGTTCATGACACTGTACAGGAGGCAGGGATCAAGACCATCCCCAAGGAAAAGAAATGCAAAATGTCAAAATGGCTGTCTCAGGAGGCCTTACATGTAGCTGTGAAAAGGAGAGAAGTGAAAGGCAAAGGAGAAAAGGAAAGATATACCCATTTGAATGCAGAGTTCCAAAGAATAGCAAGGAGAGATAAGAAAGCCTTCCTCAGCAATCAGTGCAAAGAAATACAGGAAAACAGTAGAATGGGAAAGACTAGAGATCTCTTCAAGAATATTAGAGATACCAAGCGAACATTTCATGCAAAGATGGGCACAATAAAGGACAGAAATGGTATGGACCTAACAGAAGCAGAAGATATTAAGAAGAGGTGGCATAAATACAGAGAAGAACTGTACAAAAAAGATCTTCACGATCCAGATAATCATGATGGTGTGATCACTCACCTAGAGCCAGACATCTTAGCATGCAAATTCAAGTGGGCCTTAGGAAGTTTCAGTATGAACAAAGCTAGTGGAGGTTATGGAATTCCAGTTGAGCTATTTCCAGTCCTAAAAGATGATGCTGTGAAAGTACTGCACTCAATATGCCAGCAAATATGGAAAACTCAGCAGTGGCCACAGGACTGGAAAAGGTCAATTTTCATTCCCATCCCAAAGAAAGGAAATGCCAAAGAATGTTCAAACTACCACACAATTGCACTCATCTCACGCGCTAGCAAAATTATGCTCAAAATTCTCCAAGCCAGGCTTCAACTGTACATGAACCATGAACTTCAAGCTGGCTTTAGATGTTCAAGCTGGATTTAGAAAAGGTAGAGGAACCAGAGATCAGATTGCCAACATCTGTTGGATCATCAAAAAAGCAAGAGAGTTCCAGAAAAACATCTACTTCTGCTTTATTGACTACACCAAAGCCTTTGACTGTGTGGATCACAGTAAACTATGGGAAATTCTTCAAGGGATGGGAATACCAGACCACCTGACCTGCCTCTTGAGAAATCTGTATGCAGGTCAAGAGGCAACAGTTAGAACTGCACATGGAACAACAGACTGGTTCCAAATTGGAAAAGGAGTACATCAAGGCTGTATGTTGTCACCCTGCTTATTTAACTTATATGCAGAGTACATCAGGAGAAATGCTGGACTGGATGAAGCACAAGCTGGAATCAAGATGGCAGGGAAAAATATTGATAACCTCAGATATGCAGATGACACCACCCTTATGGCAGAAAGTGAAGAACTAAAGAGCCTCTTGATGAAAGTGAAAGAGGAGAGTGAAAAAGTTGGCTTAAAACTCAACATTTAGGAAACTAAGATCATGGCATCTGGTTCTATCCCTTCATGGCAAATAGATGGGGAAACAGTGGAAACAGTGACAGACTTTATTTTTTGAAGCTCCAAAATCACTGCATGGTGACTGCAGCCATGAAATTAAAAGATACTTGCTCCTTGGAGGAAATGTTATGACCAACCTAGACAGCATATTAAAAAGCAGAGACATTACTTTGCCAACAACGGTCTGTCTAGTCAAGGCTATGGTTTTTCCAGTAGTCATGTATGGATGTGAGAGTTGGACTACAAAGAAAGCTAAGCACTGAAGAATTGATGCTTTTGAACTGTGGTGTTGGAGAAGACTCTTGAGAGTCCCTTGGACTGCAAGGAGATCCAACCAGTCCATCCTAAAGGAGATCAGTCCTGGGTGTTCTTTGGAAGGACTGATGCTGAAGCTGAAACTCCAATACTTTGGCCACCTGATGCGAAGAGCTGACTCATTGGAAAAGACCCTGATGCTGGGAGGGACTGGGGGCAGGAGGAGAAGGGGACGACAGAGGATGAGATGGATGGATGGTATCACTGACTCTATGGAATGAGTTTGAGTAAGCTCCAAACGCTGGTGATGGTCAGGGGAATCTGACGTGCTGCAGTCCCTGGGGTCACAAAAAGGCGGACAGGACTGACTGACTGAACTGAGCAGGGATCACCTGGAGGGCTCCTTAAAAGACAAAGGGGCCCTGCCCCCAGAGTTTCTGTAGTCTGGGGTGGGGCTGGGATTTTGCATTTCTAACAAGCTCCTGGTAACATTGATAGGGACCACACCCTAAGGATCACCCATGCAGTCTGGAAAATGAATTCAAGGGTTTAACAAAGGAGGGTTTGCTGTGGTACATGGCACAGGCATTCCTAAAGCTAGAAAATTCATCTTTAATTAGACTAAAACACACAAAATTAAGTTGAACTGTGATTTTCTTTTTTCCTTATCATGTGTAGTTCAGAAGCTAAATTCTACAAGGTAGACCCGAGAGTTTTGGAGAAGCAAGTCAGAAGCCCTGGGTTCAAGTCCTGACTCTGTCACTAGTTAGCTGTGTAACCAACGATCACTCATTACCATCTCAGGACATCACTGCACCATGTGAAACAGATATTCAACCTCTAAATCTCCAGTGTCAGGTCTTACATTCTATGATCTCACAATTTTGAAAACCTGTTGGCAATTCAGTCTCCAAAGTATTTAATGATTATCCCATCTATATACAAAAAGATTAAGTGTTAGTCACTCAATCATTTCTGACTCTTGGTGACCCCGTGGACTGTAGCCCACCAGGCTGCTCTGTCCATGGGATTCTCCAGGCAAGAACACTGGAGTGGGTTGTCCTTCCCTTCTCCAGGTGATCTTCCCAACCCAGGGATCAAACCCAGTTCTCCCACATTGCAGGCAGATTCTTTACCGTCTGAGCCATGTCTGCCTTTTGTATAAAATGGTTAAAGACACTGCAGTTTCAAAACACAAAACATGTGAAATAATTACCGAATTTCAGAACGTATAACAAACTGCAATTATGAGGACTGCAAGAACTTTTACTTAAACAGGTTTCGTGTATAATAATAAATGCTCAAGAACAAATATGCCATAAAAATGGATTAAAAATATACAACGAAGACACTACAATTAAAAAAAAAAAATAAAAACCACCGTTCCTTTTCTGAGAACAGTCTAGAGAAAAAAGAATAGGTTATAGAATGAGAAAACATCAACTCACCAGTCCAGCAGAGTGAAAGTCCAGCCAGTCAGTCCAAGGAAAGAAATCTGCCCCTCTTCCCAATGCTGACACCTCCCTCCCATCCCAGGACACTGCACCTGGGCCTCTCAGCACACAGCTATTTTTAAAGATAAAAGGCCACATTCCAAAGATTGTGGCCACAAGAATGTGAATATCAAATAACCTTCCCAGAGTTCCTCAATGAGCCTGAGAAAAACTGATTGCCGGGCCATGTGGGCAAAGCTGGATGGTCTTTGTGGCTTGGGTCCCACATAGCTGCTGATCCTGGGCAGCTGCAGCTATGTCCTCAACATGAGTCTGGCCTCTCTCCTTTCAGCTCAGCAAGCCCAGAAGCCCTCCAGATGCCATTCTCAAGACCTCAGCCACTTGAGCTGGCTGAGAGAGGAAATCCTAGAGGTTCTTGAATAGCTCACTGGCCTCCCCTGTGCCAAGGGCAACACAGAAGGTGATGTCTGAGGTCTCATGAGGCATCCATCTGACGGCTGGAGAATTTATTCTGTGCCTGGTCTCTCACTGTTTCTGCCCAGCCATCTTCCGTTCAAGTTAATAGCAATAGCATTAAGTCGATAAGCCTCACAGCATCCCAGGGAGGGAGGTCACCCTCAAGCACATTATCCCCCCTTAACAGATGGGGAAATGACGCCATGGGAAGATTAAATAACCTGCCCAGCCTCAACAGCCTGCCACAGGTGGAGCACGGGATGATGCCAGCCCCATGCCAGCTCATGAACAGAGATGCTCTGGATGAAGACCTTTGAAGTTCTAGGGTCCCAGGCAGTGTGAATGATCTGCACAACAGATGTCAAGAAAGAAATAAGCACAGAGGTAACCTTTTTAAAACCACTCCACTGTCTCTCTTCCTGTGTCTTCCTAGAAGGCCATGAGAGAGGAATGATTTTTAATATACACATATTAGCTGAAAAAGGGTGTGAGTGTAACAAGAGGACAGAACAGGCCTGTAGGCAGCGAGGGCCCTCAGTGATTAGGATCAAAGGAGGGGTCAGGCCAGGCAGGGTTCTGTCAATGATCTCTGTCTTCTGTACCCTGCAGGGCCCTGTCCAAACTGGTGAACTCTGGCCTGAAATTACACCCATTTCATTCCATTATACAACAAATACTTGCACATCTAACATGAACAAGTCACAGAGAGAGACAGAAAGATGAAATGGACTCTCCCTGCAGTTAGGAATTTTGACATGTCATCAAGAGTGTGTATAAATCACTAAAAGACAAAGTAAAAATTAGTAAGGATCACAACAAAGAGGCTGGTAGAGGCCTGGGTTTGATGGTGGGAGATGACACACAGCTGTGGATGCAGTAGGATGCTATCAGGGCAGGTCCAGTGGAGGAGGAGACCAGACTGTGAAAGACCGGGGGGTGAGACCTGCAGGGTGGCCAGAGGAGCACTGGGACAGTAGCTGGAAAAGAAGGGAGAGGCTGGGCACAGGGCTATCCTGAAGACCAGCTCGGCAAGAGGGATGTGAGGCACAAAGGGCATGAGAAGTAGGGCTGAGGCCTTTAGGGTACACAGGCAGGTATAAGCCATCTCATCAAAGGCCTTCAGTGTGGGATTAAGGAGGTTAAATTTCACTGCTAGCCGTAGTACTCAGCACTGTACCTTGCTCGCAGCAGGCACTCAATAAAAGTTGGTGAAACAAAAAGCAGTGAAGGCAATTTAATCCATGGAAGAAGCAGGATAACTGAACGAAGACACCAAAAACAAACAAACAAAAACTTCTATTTTTTTTAAATCAGCTGATATCTAGTTAGGACAACTCTTAATTAGCACCTAAAAGTTTGTCTAGTGCTGGACATTTTAACTATTTAAAATATATGCTTGGGACTTCCCCAGCAGGGCTTCCACTGCAGGGGGCATGGGTTTGATTCCTGGTCGGGGAATTAAGATCCTGCATGCCATGTAGCATGGCCAAAATAAATAAATAAATAAACAAAATATATGCTATATATTCTGCCCCAAATGGAGACCATGGTACCTGCCATCAGCTTCTCACTGAAGAACACCATGAAAATTAATGATGAGGTAATGTCTGTGAAATGCTCAAAGCTCTTTGGAGATGTGTGGCAAAAGGCATCACTCCAATTAATATTTAAAGAGACTCTACCGAGCTCTGATCTCCTTTTCTGCAGACTAATGTTACGTCCACAAGATAAGGTGATGCCAGATTGGCCTCTAAATAAACCTTCCTAACAAACAGCACCCAGCACAGGTACCGCCTCCTGAGTCCCTGACTCATGGCTGACGGCGCCCATGATCACAGTAAGGCAAAGGTGGTTCCCAACTTAGTTACTGGGGATATCCAGGGTTACCCAAGGATAAGGGGGCAAAATACATGCAAAAGGCAGCTTTTCTTGGGACCCCCTCTTTTAAGCATGAGAGAAAGTCCAGTGGAGACTTCAAGGGGGATCATTTTAAGTAAAACCCACATCCGAAGCCAGTTAACATTTTTAGATCTCATGCAGTGTCCAGAAAGGAAGAAATAAGAATAGCTGCCTGGGCTCAATTACAAATGGAGTGGAAACAACAATTTTAAAAGTTCAAGGGGAAAAAAAAATCAATCTATTTCCTTCCCCCAAAGCTCTCACTTCTATAAATACACTCCTACAAATGGACCTAAGACCACTCTCCCTTATGAAAACATTACCTGTCAGGAATTTGCAAGATAAACGATGTGCCCAGCTTGCTTTCAACCCACTGAAGTTTGAACAATGCTCTCCAAAAGCTTCTCTCTTTTTCTTAAATAACATTCATTTTCCCCCCTTTCGATAATTAAAGTGATACCTGTGTCTGGTAGAAAATTTTAAACTTTTTCTTATTTGGAAAGGATAAAAATTATCCACTGTCATCTGTGCTATGCTTAGTCACTTAGTTTTGTCTGACTCTGTGACCCCATGGACTTTAGCCTACCAGACTCCTCTGTCCATGGGATTCTCCAGGCAATAATACTGGATTGGGTTGCCAAAACCTACCCCAGGGGATCTTCCGAACCCAGGCATTGAATCCAGGTCTCCTGTTTTGCCGGCACGTTCTTTACCATCTGAGTCAGCATGGAAGCCCAAGAATACTGGAGTTGGTAGCCTATCCTTTCTCTAGGGGAACTTCCCGACCCAGGAATCAAACCAGGGTGTCCTGCATTTCAGGCAGATTCTTCACCAGCTGAGGTCCCAGGGAAGCCCCCACTGTAATCTACAAGTTGTGAATTACCCTTCCAGGTTTTTTGTGTGAAAATGTACATTTTCGACATAATTGGGAACTTACTGTACATACTGGTTTATACTCTGATTTTCTGCTTAGAACAATATGCTACATACATGTGTATGTCTCTTTATTATTCTACAGTATTATTTTTTATGCCCTATAGAGAGGAGTGCCACTTGTAAAGCCAGTCCTCTAGTGCTGGACATTTGATTTCTCTTGTCAATGTCTGTATTACAAATAATGCTGAGATAAATATCTTTGCATGATATGGTCCAGTTATTCTCTTAGGATAAATTCCCAGGAGTGGCACAGCTGGGTGGAAGCCCACGTTAAGTTTGTAAGGCTTTAGATGCAGGCAGGAGGCCTCCAGAAAGGTTTCCCCAGGCTCTCTTCCTAGCAGTATCAGAGCTACTTCCTCCAGTCGCTCACTGACCCTTAATTTAGCAGATTTATAAAGGGGGTGTTGCTGCTTTTATCTGTAGTCCTTTGAATACTCTGGAGGCAGACTTTTCTCCAAATGTTTTACGTCTACAGTATTTTTGCAGTTTTTTTTTTTTTTTAACTGTGTGGCTCTATTCATCAGAAAGCCAAAGTCCAATCCCCTCTCCAAAAGGTATTTCTGCCACCCCATGTCCAAGGGCGGCCCCAGGGTCTCCTTGCTCAGCACCTGCCACACACATTTCACCTTGGTGCCCTTCACTCCTTTCTCAACAAACATTTCACAGTTCTTGAAGTACATCAGACTAAAAACCCCATAATCAGTCATTTATTCACTCAGCCATCTATTCACCTGCCATCTCTTGGGAGTCTGTGATGCCCCAGGTGCTGAAGTATTAATATAAATGAAACACTATAAGAAGCCAGGAGAAGGGAAGTCAATGAGGCCCAAAAAGCAGAAGTACACTTGAACTGAAAGATAACTCACAGTTTCACTGGCAGGTGAAGGGGAAAGAGCAGGCTCCGCCAAGGGCATAGCATGAGCAAAGGTCCTGAGGCATGCTAAAGCATCAGGTTTTGAAAGAATATTTTCATTAACAAGGCATGTGAATGAGGGGCTGAGAGCGATTCTGAAAAGTTCGCTCCTGCTGAATTCACCTGCTGAACTGTGCTCTTCCCTGCATCTCAGCTCTGCTTGGACTCCTTGCCCTGCAGACAGACTCCTCCAAAGCCCTTCTTGAGACCCATCCGCACAATCCATCTCTGTACACCTCTCTTCTTGGGGGAGGAATCCTGGCCTCACACCAATCACCTCAGCAACCCCCAGTGAATAGATGACTCTGTTCCACTGATCCCTAAGTATAAGTCTTACCAGGCCAGCTAGAGAGAAACCTCTGGATGGTAATATATTCTCTTGTATCCATAGCCTCTCAACTTGGGGCTTAACTTATAATTGGTAAATGCTTATAGAATGTAACCGAATTGAATTGGGCAAAATAAATACAAGGAAAGGGACGAGAGTGCACATGTATGCATCTAACTATCATCCAGACGGCTGGGAAAATGGAAACTGTGAAAATTAGCTTCTGAACACAATTATGGCAAGACAGATTAATTCTCTTTAGACCTGTAATTTTGCATTGACCTAGGCATTTCTCAGTCATACAAATGGTACTTGTTAAACTATGCCGTATATCCTAGAAACTTCTGTGCATAAAGGTCAGTGTAGTTTGGAGGTTTGGATTTTTTTCTTTGCAGGGAGGCAAGAAGAAAAGAGAGAAGAGAAGGCCTCTACTACCTGCCATCTCTGCTGAGATACTCCATACTGATAATTCCAGCACAAAGTTAAAATCCTAAGGCCACCTGGGAGGAACCAGTCTCCATCATCCAAGCAGGCAACATTCCTAGGTAATTCTTCCCTAAGGGATTCTGCTGCTGCTAAGTCGCTTCAGTCGGGTCCGACTCTGTGCGACCCCATAGATGACAGCTCGCCAGGCTGCCCATCACTGGGATTCTCCAGGCAAGAATACTGGAGTGGGTTGCCATTTCCTTCAGAGACCAGCCACTTGAAGGACATATGGGCTCTTTGCCGTATGTCCCTCAAGTGGCTGGTCTCTTTCTCTTCTGGTTTGGATCCCCCCGAGCTCTGGATTCATCTCCGACTACAGCATTCATTGCACTGCTTTGCCTGTCTGTCCCCACAGTGGGCTGTGACCTCTAAAGCTGATGACTGTTTTTCAATCGCTGTGTGCCCTGGGGCCTGGAACATCACCCTTCACATGATAGATGATCCATCAATGTCGTAGAGACAAATGTCATGCTAGGGCTGGAAGTTCAGTTCAGTTCAGTCACTCAGTCAAGTTCAACTCTTTGTGACCCCATGGACTGCAGCACGTCAGACTTCCCTGTCTATCACCAACCTCTGGAGCTTACTCAAACTCATGTCCATCGAGTCAGTGATGCCATCCAGCTATCTCATCCTCTGTCATCCCCTTCTCCTCCGGCCCCCAATCCCTCCCAGCATCAGGGTCTGTTCCAATGAGTCAGCTCTTCACATCAGGTGGCCAAAGTACTGGAGTTTCAGCTTCAGCATCAGTCCTTCCAATGAACACCCAGGACTGATCTCCTTCAGGATGGACTGGTTGGATCTCCTTGCAGTCCAAGGGACTCTCAAGAGTCTTCTCCAACACCACAGTTCAAAAGCGTCAATTCTTCGGCGCTCAGCTTTCTTTATAGTCCAACACTCACATCCATACCTGATCACTGGAAAAACCATAGCCTTGACTAGACGGACCTTTGTTGGCAAAGTAATGTCTCTGCTTTTTATATGCTATCTAGGTTGGTCATAACTTTCCTCCCAAGGAGTAAGCATCTTTTAATTTCATGGCTGCAATCACCATCTGCAGTGATTTTGGAGTCCCAAAAAATAAAGTCTGTCACTGTTTCCATTGTTTCCCCATCTATTTCCCATGAAGTGATGGGACTGGATGCCATGATCTTAGTTTTCTGAACATTGAGCTTTAAGCCAACTTTTTCACTCTCGTCTTTCACTCTCATCAAGAGGCTCTTTAGTTCTTCACTTTCTGCCATAAGGGTGGTGTCATCTGCATATCTGAAGTTATCAATATTTCTCCCTGCAATCTTGATTTCAACTTGTGCTTCATCCAGTCCAGCATTTTTCATGATGTACTCTGCATATAAGTTAAATAAGTAGGGTGACAATATACGGCCTTGACGTACTCCTTTTCTGATTTGGAACCAGTTTGTTGTTCCATGTGCAGTTCTAACTGTTGCTTCTGGACCTGCCTACAGATTTCTCAGGAGGCAGGTCAGGTGGTCAGGTATTCCTACCTCTTGAAGAATTTCCCATAGTTTACTGTGATCCACACAGTCAAAGACTTTGGTGTAGTCAATAAAGCAGTAGATGTTTTTCTGGAACTCTCTTGCTTTATTGATGATGCAACAGATGTTGCCAATCTGATCTCTGGTTCCTCTGCCTTTTCTAAATCCGGCTTGAACATCTGGAAGTTCATGGTTCACATACTGTTGAAGCCTAGCTTGGAGAATTTTGAGCATGATTTTGCTAGCGTGTGAGATGAGTGCAATTGTGTGGTAGTTTGAGCATTCTTTGGCATTACCTTTCTTTGGGATGGGAATGAAAATTGACCTTTTCCAGTCCTGTGGCCACTGCTGAGTTTTCCATATTTGCTGGCATGTTGAGTACAGCACTTTCACAGCATCATCTTTTAGGATTTGAAATAGCTCAACTGGAATTCCATAACCTCCACTAGCTTTGTTCATACTGAAGCTTCCTAAGGCCCACTTGAATTTGCATGCTAAGATGTCTGGCTCTAGGTGAGTGATCACACCACCGTGGTTATCTGGGTCATGAAGATCTTTTTTGTATAGTTCTTCTCTGTATTCTTGCCACCTCTTCTTAATATCTTCTGCTTCTGTTAGGTCCATACCATTTCTGTCCTTTATTGTGCCCATCTTTGCATGAAATATTCCCTTGATATCTCTAATTTTCTTGAAGAGATCTCTAGTCTTTCCTATTCTATTGTTTTCCTGTATTTCTTTGCATTGATCACTGAGGAAGGCTTTCTTATCTCTCCTTGCTATTCTTTGGAACTCTGCATTCAAATGGGTATATCTTTCCTTTTCCCCTTTGCCTTTCACTTCTCTCCTTTTCACAGCTACATGTAAGGCCTCCTGAGACAGCCATTTTGACATTTTGCATTTCTTTTCCTTGGGGATGGTCTTGATCCCTGCCTCCTGTACAATATCGTGAACCTCCGTCCATAGTTCTTCAGGCACTCTGTCTATCAGATCTAATCCCTTGAATCTATCTATCACTTCCACTGTATAATCATAAGGGATTTGACTTAGGTCATACTTGGATGGTCCAGTGGTTTTCCGTACTCTCTTCAATTTAAGTCTGAATTTGGCAATAAGGAGTTCATGACCTGAGCCACAGTCAACTCCCAGTCTTATTTTTGCTGACTGTATAGAGCTTCTCCATCTTTGTCTGCAAAGAATATAATCAGTCTGATTTCGGTATTGACCATCTGGTGATGTCCATGTGTAGAGTCTTCTCATGTATTGTTGGAAGAGGGTGTTTGCTGTGACCAGTGCATTCTCTTGGCAAAACTCTGTTAGCCTTCGATCTGCTTCATTCTGTACTCCAAGGCCAAATTTGCCTGTTACTCCAGGTAGCTCTTGACTTCCTACTTTTGCATTCCAGTCCCCTATAATGAAAAGGGCAACTTTTTTGGGTGTTAGTTCTAGAAGGTCTTGTAGATCTTCATAGAACCTTTCAACTTCAGCTTCTTCAGCATTACTGGTTGGGGCATGGACTTGGATTACTGTGATACTGAATGGTTTGCCTTGAAAATGAACAGAGATCATTCTGTCATTTTTGAGACTGCATCCAAGTACTGCATTTTGGACTCTTGTTGACTATGATGGCTGCTCCACTTCTTCTATGGGATTCTTGGCCACAGTAGTAGATATATTGGTCATCTGAGTTAAATTCACCCATTCCAGTTCACTTTAGTTCTCTGATTCCTGAAATGTTGATGTTCACTCTTGCCATCTCCTGTTTGACCACTTCCAGTTGGCCTTGATTCATGGATCTAACATTCCAGGTTCCTATGCAATATTGCTCTTTACAGCATCAGACTTTACTTCCATCTCCAGTGACATCCACAGCTGGGTGTTCTCCATCCCTTCCTTCTTTCTGGAGTTATTTCTCCACTGATCTCCAGCAGCATACTGAGCACCTACTGACCTGGGGAGTTCATCTTTCAGTGTCCTATCTTTTTGCCTTTTCATACTGTTCATGGGGTTCTCAAGGCAAGAATACTGAAGTGGTTTGCCATTCCCTTCTCCAGTGGACCATGTTTTGCCAGCACTCTCCACCATGATCCATCCATCTTGGGTGGCCCTCATGGCATGGCTCATAGTTTGATTGAGTTAGACAAGGCTGTGGTCCATGTGATCAGGTTGGTTAGTTTTCTGTGATTGTGGTTTTTATTCTGTCTGCCCTCTGATGGAGAAGGATAAGAGGCTTGTGGAAGCTTCCTGATGGGAGAGACTGACTGAGGGGGAAACTTCTTGTTCTGATGGGTTGGGCCATGCTCAGGGCCATGCTCAGTAAATCTTTAATCCAATTTTCTGTTGATGGGCGGGGCTGTGTTCCCTCTCTGTTGTTTGACTTGAGGCCAAACTATGGTGGAGGTGATGAAGATAATGGTTTCCTCCTTCAAAAGGTCCCATGCAGGCACTGCTACCCTCAGTGCCCCCAGCTCTGCAACGGGCCACCACTGACCCACACCTCCGCCTGAGACTCCTGGACACTCCCGGGCAAGTCTGGGTCAGTCTCTTGTGGGGTCACTGCTCCTTTCTCCTAGGTCCTGGTGCACATAAGGTTCTGTTTGTGCCCTCCAAGAGTCTGTTCCCCCAGTCCTGTGTAAGTCCTGGTAGCTCTATGGTGGGGTTAACGGTGACCTCCTCCAAGAGGGCTGATGCCATACCCAGGTCTGCTGCACCCAGAGTCCCTGCCCCTGAAGCAGGCCACTGCTCACCCGGACCCCTGCAGGAGATGCTCAGACACAGTCTGACTCAGTCTCTGTGGGGGCTCTGGGTCCTGGTGCACACAAGGTTTATTTGAGCCCTCTGAGCGCCTCTGGCAGGTATGGGGTTTGATTCTAAATGCAACTTCACAATTCCTACCATCTTGCCTGGGCTTCTCTACCCTTGGATGTGGGGTATCTCCTCAAAGTCCATGGCTGTGTGGCATTGGAGGGCTGGAAAGGACTTTAGAAATAATCTAGTCCACCTATGGGCTTCCCTCGTATCTCAGTAAAGAATCCACCTGCAATGCAGACCAGGTATGATGCCTGGGTCAGGAAGATTGCCAGAAGAAGGGAATGGCAACCCACTCCAGTATTCATTCCTGCCTGAAGAATTTCAAGGACAGAGGAGTCTGGCGGTCTACAGTCCACAGGATTGCAAAGAGTCAGACACGACTCAGCGACTAACACAGACATATAGGAAACAGAGGCTCAGACATGGGAAGCAGCTTCTCCAAATACACAGAGAGCTGGTGGTAATTAGCAGGTGGAAGAGAGAGAGAAATCAAAGATATTAGCAATGCTTTATCAATTAGGAGGCAGAGGGGTTTGATGCAACTTGGAAAGGATGACAAATTGGGGGATAGCTAACTTTGGTTTTAGACTGCCTCTAACACAGAGAACAAGCTTTATCTTTCTTCTCCATGACAGTCCTTCAGATAATATAAAAAGGAAATTGACTCTTATTGAATACTTAACCACACACAGGTGGAAAACAGCAATCCTGTCCTCACTGTGTTTTCTATAAGTTTAACACTCACAGATAATCAATTAAACAAACTAGGAAATTCTGTGTCTCAGTTCACACAGCTAGTAAACCCGGGTCTGACTGAGGCCAAAGCCCAGGTGCTTGCTACTGCGTGGGGTCACAGGTGGCCTTGGCCATATCTCAGGGTGACAGGCAGCAGCTCCAGATGCTGAATGTTAGGTCCGCAGCCTCCCCACCCTCTGGAAAGGCAGAGAGCAGGCACCACCCTTCAAGAGCACTTGGCTGACAGGCTCGACCCACTGCAGAAACAGGTACAAGACAGAGAAGCAAGAGGCCCATATTTGCCCTCGACGTAGAGGATACCACTGATGACTTACAAGCAGTGGGGCAGCTGGGAGCCAGATGCAAGCAGGGCAGTCATCCGAACCACAGCCCTTGGCTTCATCAGTCAACACTGTATGCCGAGCCTCTGCCCAGGACCAGGCCTCTTTTTGGCTTTAGATTGAACCAGGCTTGTCCTCACCCGGCAGAAGCTCACAGTCAAGTGGGGCAGGTTACAGGGAAACACCCCATGACCACAGGACCCAGGGAGGGTTATCCAGGAGGGACGGCAGAGTGGGCGAGGAGGGCTCTCCTGGCCTGGAAGAGACTTCCCAGACAGTACAGGACACTTCGATGTGGGGATATTTCCAAGCGGCTACATCAAACAAGTCTTGTCAAAATGGGAAACCGATGTTCTTTACACCCAGCAAATACATTGAGTAGAAATCTCTGAAGTTCTCCCCCTGTTCTGCCCTTAGGTCTCCAAGCTGTAAAGTGGAATATCTGCTTTACTAGACATTGAGATGGTTGGATGGCATCACCGACTGAATGGACATGAGTCTGGGTAAACTCCGGGAGTTGGTGATGGACAGGGAGGCCTGGCGTGCTGCGATTCATGGGGTTGCAAAGAGTCGGACATGACTGCGCAACTGAACTGAACTGAACTGAAGGTCCCTCTCAGACCTGAGGTTTTTCCAGGTCACGTCCAGTGGGATGACCAGGAAGGGGGAGATCTAGGGCCCTGGTGGGGACACAACACAACTGCGGGCACCTTTGGGTGGACGGCTCTATCTGCCTTTCCCCTGAGGGCTCAGTTCAAACGCCAGTCCCTCCTCAAAGCCTTCCCAGCCATCACCCAAGGCATGGCCAGCCCTCGGCTGGGCTCCTGCTAGCCTCTGTAACACACAGCACTCTGCCCCACACTGACTTCCTGCAGGCTGGGCAGGAGCCATCTGACTCACCTGTCTCCTCTCTCCTCCCAACCCTCCTGGCCCCACCCCTGCACAGGCCCTTCTGAGCAAAGGATCCTGAGCTGAGTGGGGCAGCGGTCCAGGAGGCCACTCTTGGCAGGTGTGAGCCGTGATCCCAGAGCAGCGGTGACGGCCACGAGCAGAGAGCCTGGCGCTGCTCGGTGCCAGGTCCTCCCAGCCGCTCCCTTCCCTCTGCTTCCTCTCAGCTCCACCACCTGCCTCAGCAGACCCAACACTCCCGCTTGCCCTAAGCCTCTCTGGCACTCTGGAATGTCAAGTGCAAACGAAGTGGTGCATGCACTTTTGGGGGGCAGGGCAGCACATTTTACTGTGCATTGCATTTGGAGAGCTCATCAGCCAGCAGCAGATGGGAGACCCCACTTAAAGGACTGTGAACTTCAGCTAGCCGAAGGGCAAGAGGATCACACCGCAATGTGCGCTCAGCGCTGCAAAGCAGCATTGCCTCATCACTGATGGAAAGAGACATGAACTTGGGCAGTGAGAATATAAATAATTTCCCTCGAGTTCAGTCAGTCAATCTTGGACTAAATTAGAGGGGAAATTCAAGGACATTAAGTCTTCCTCTTCATGTCCCTTCTCTACCCAGAGCATGTTCATTGTGGGATCTCCCCTAAGTCTAAGACCTGGTAATGAATGTTTTAAGAGACACAGCTTCTTCTTCCCATTGATAAAAACTCCCCCTGACAAGCCAGAGCATGCCTGAAGATGACAGGTGGACCAGAAACACCCACATTTTCCCTGGCAGCCTAATGCCTGAGCCTCTCCTACATCTATGGTGGGGTGGATTAGAGCAGGCTCAGCACCCTCAGAGTAGCAGCCACGATGCTGAAGGAAGAGACATGAAGCATGCAGAATGAAGACCCAAGGCTGACCTGGAGAGCTGGGTCCAAACATAACTGAGAGAAAAACAGTCATGAGAGGTGTCAGGAGAACTGAATTTGACCCCAGCTCCACCTCGTATTAGCTGAGAGGTCTTAGCTTAGGCAATTTCCCTGACACTTAGTTTCTTCATCTATAAAATATAGCTTAAAAATGCAAAAAAAAAAAAAGAAGAAGAAAAAATGATAGTCACATAAGTAGAAAAAGTAGAGTTTAAAAAAAGCAAAAAAGTAGACAAAGGCCCACTAAAAAAAAAAAATCTTCACACCTTAATCCCAGGAAACTGAAACTGACTTGGAAACAGGGTCATTGCAGATGTAATTAAGTTAAGGATCTTATCATGGATTATTCAGGTTGGCCTTTAATCTATCAGCCTTTCCAGGTGGCGCTAGTGGTAAAGAACTGCCTGCCAATACAGGAGACATGAGAGAGATGAGTTCGATCCCTGAGTTGCTAAGATCTCCTAGAGGAGGGCATGGCAACCCACTCCAGTATTCTTGCCTGGAGAATCCCACGGACAGAGGAGACTGGTAGGCCACAGTCTACAGGGTCGCAAAGAATCAGACAAGACTGAAATGACTTAGCACGCACGCACGTCCCTATAAGAGTGAGGCAAAGGGAGATCTGATGGATGGAAGGGAAGGAGACCATGTGACTAAGGAAGCAGAAACTGGAGTGAAGCAGCCACAACTCAGTAAGTGCCAGCAGCTACCAAGAGTTGTGAGAGGCAGAGAGAGAATGGTTCCTTAGAGCCTCCAGAGAGAGTGTGGCCCTGCTGACACCCTGATTTCAGACTTCTGGTCTCCAGAACTGTTGAGAGAATAGATTCCTATTGTCTTAAGTCAAAGTTATGGGGATCTGTCACGGCAGGCAGACAGAAGTAACGGAGTCATGGGACTGATGAGGGATCTGAGTCCCAGGCAGACGGGGCAGACTCACCCAGAGCCACTCTGTGTCAGCCGCTGATCAGGGACACTCCTCCATGGCCCGCCTGGTCTCTGTGACACCAATGTGCATGCAGTCCCCCATGGCCCAGGTAAAGCCCAGAAGAAGCAGCTGATAGCAAACTATATGCAGGGCACATCATGCAAAATGCTGGGCTGGATGAAGCGCAAGCTGAAGATTGCTATGAGAAATATCAATAACCTCAGATAAGCAGATGACACCACCCTTATGGCAGAAAGGAAAGAGGATAAAGAACCTCAGGATGAAAGTGAAAGAGGAGAGTGAAAAAGCTGGCTTAAAACTCAACATTCAAGAAACTAAGATCATGGCATCTGATCCCATCACTTCAGGGCAAATAGATGGAAAAAATGGAAACAGTGAAAGACTTTATTTTCTTGGACTCCAAAATCACTGTGGACTGTGACTGCAGCCATGAAATTAAAGACATTTTCTCCTTGGAAGAAAAGGTATGACAAACCTAGATAGCGTATTAAAAAGCAGGGCATCATTTTGGTGACAAAGGTCCATCTAGTCAAAGCTATGGTTTTTCCAGTAGTCATGTACTGATGTGAGAGCTGGACCATAAAGAAGGCAGAGCACCGAAGAATTGATGCTTTTGAACTGTGGTGCTGGAAAAGACTCTTGAGAGTCCCTTGGACAGCAAGGAGATCAAACCAGTCAATCCTAAAGGAAATCAACCCTGCATATTCATTGGAAGGACAGATGCTGAAGCTGAAACTCCAATACTTTGGCCACCTGATGCAAACAGCTGACTCATTTGAAAAGATCCGGATGCTGGGAAAGATTGAAGGCAGAAGGATAAGGGGACAGAAGAGGATGAGATGGTTGGATGGCATCATGGAATCAATGGACATGAGACTGAGCAAACTCCAAGAGACAGTGAAGGACAGGGAGGCCCGGCATGTGGCAGTCCATGCTGTCACCAAGAGTCGGACACGACTGAGTGACTGAAAACCACCATGGGTCCACAGGGAGCCCGCCTGGGCCACGGGCCGTGTTAACACAAGGACAGACTCTGGAGTGAGGCTCCCAGACCCCACCTGCTCAGCAGCGTCCAGGCCTCAGCTCTGTCCTTTCCAGGGGACTGGATAAATCGGGGGCATTCTGACTAAAGAAGTAAAGACTCTGGGAACTGATCCCTGTCTCTGAATGTCCAAATGGCTCAAAAGGCTGTCAGGGAAAGAAGAAGTGGATTTTTGTACAGGGCTTCAAAGAGCAGAAGCAAGGCCAATGGGGCAGCTGTTGCCTGGAGGAAGAGCCGGGTCTCGGAATGCCTCAGGGACCAGCAGGTCCACCGGAGGCTGGGTGCGCTGGGCAAATTCCTGCACCAAACAAAGGCTACCCTTGATCTTCTCCAGGGTTGGCAACTTTGTTTGACGGTCTGTGCCTTGTGGCTGATATATCCTGTGTGAATCTAGGTTTTCGGCATATAGACCAGGAACACTCTCACTAAAACTTATTACACAGCTTTCGTGAAGCACTGCGCACTGCTGCTACCCAGGAATGAGCTCCGAAAAGAAAACAATCAGTTCTTCCTGTTTCTGTATTCAAAATGTCCCTCATCCCCAAGGAGGAAGGAAGAGGAAAAATATATACTTCTGTACAGATATCACCTGTAAGCTGGCCAGGGGCCAACAGCACATGCACCAGTCCCAGAGGAGCCCTGGACAGCCTGGGCTTGATGCCCTTCTCCAGGGAAAACCAGAGAGAATACAGACTCCAGCTACTAACTGAATTACTTTCATAAGAACAAATAAATGGCACCCTCATCTTTATTTTGACAACTGCTTTTCCTCTTGCATCCTTCTGAATCCTACATGTGGAATAAACTGAGCAATAAAGCAGTAACTCAGAAGTTTAGCCTTGTCGACGCTCACACGATGCTCACAGGTTAGCCTCAGAGAGGTAACTCGGTGGGGACAGCTGCTGGCATTGTTACCACTGGTTGTTACAAGTTCTAGCCTACACCCTACATTCTGGATACTCAGAGAACAGGAAGTGCAGCATTTCACATCTGCCTGCACATCTGTCTTCTCTTAAGTCTAAGTCTCAGAGAACTGAGCACTGTTGCATCCGGGTGAATTCCTCTGAAGCTCTTTCTGTTCAGGATTTTGATAGTTTGCCATGTTACCCTTTTGCTGAAAAGGCTGAGCTTCTCCAATCATTCTTCAAGAGAGGTCAAAAGAACACACTTTCATACTTTTAGATTTACCACCATACCATTTCTAGCCTGTAATTAGAGTTTTTCCTCTTTTTTTTCCCCATAAGAACCAGTGTTAAGCACACACATCATTTAGCAGCCACTTTGTGAAATGACTGGAAGCCAGAACCATTTCTAACCACTGGCAAAAAGGTCTCCAAACATCAAGTGGGTCCCTGAAAATGTTGTTTCACTTTAGTGAACATAACCGGCTACTGCCCTCACATCGATCAGCCAGGCACTAAATGAGGCTGCCCATGGTCCTTCAAGCAGATAGTTAACTTTGTAAAAAATCCTTACGTTTGCAGAGTTGCATAATATAATCTGTAGTTACCAAAATAAATGCAAAACTGTTTTACCCTGCTTCCATGAATGTGTGGTAAGTCTGGTGTGTATCTTGGACTATCATAGAAGTACAGCTACAACAGCTGTGCATAAATCAGAATTTTATATACTGATTGGTGTTAAGTACACAGGCATGCTTGGTATTTGAAAGTTCCCCACATCAAATCTTTGAGTATAGGGTGGGATCCTTCTACAATACGAACAACTATTACCAAGTCTGTCTAACTTGAAATTTCAAATTTTACACAGCATATTTATTAAAATGGGTTGTTTAGTCACTGAGTTGTCTGACACTTGTGCACTTGTGACCCCGTAGACTATATATAGCCCGCCAGGCTCCTCTGTCCATGGGATTTCCCAGGCAAGAAAGCTGGAGCAGGTTGCCATTTCCTTCTCCAGGGGATCTTCCCAACTTAGGGATCGAACCTGCATCTCCTGAGTTGCAGGTAGATTCTTTACCAATAAACCACCAGGGAGGCCCATTTTTAAAAAAATAGGCCATACTGAATAAGCTAAACCCAAAACTCAGACTCATCTCTGAGGTTACATCAAGTCTTCGTCAAATGAAGGGCCTACATTTCGAGGCATCTCAATGTCACAAGGGAATTTAGCTGAGGACCACACGCCCCTGTGCATTCATTAACATCATGTCTCTGGCCCGACTCAAACCATTTCAGAACTCATAACATCACCAGCTCCTGTTACTCCGGTATGGCAAAGTCATCACTAGGGCTGGGCTCTGTGGGAAGGGCTGTGGAGCAGGGGTAACAGGGGGTTACGCCCACCCTCCCAGGGACTTCTCAAGGCCATGGCCAGACACACAAGTGGCCACACACAGAATCTTTCAAGGTTGACAGTGATGCAGCCTCATAAGAGCTACTAACTGCAGAGGTGGGAGGTCAGGTGAAGATGAAGATCCTGCCTGGGACAAGGGGACAAGGAAGACAATTCCCAGGACAAATCAGATTTGGGCTGGGCCTTCAGGCGAGGGCAAGACCACCAGGGCTGAGGTGAATGCTAGGCAGAGGGGCCACATGGATGGATGGGCAAAGCCCTAGCCCTGGGCGGGGGTGGGGGGGATTATGCATGGAGGACAGGGTGAAGGAGGAGAGGGATTGAGGCAGGATGAAGACAGCCCATTGTGTCTGCCAGGCTGAGGTCCCCAGACTTCACTCTCCATCTACGAGGGACCCACTGAAGGCCTCCGGACCACATGATAGAAGAAACAAGCCTGACACTCAGAGAGAGAGTGGAAGGAGGAGGACGTGTTTGAGAGAGACTTTAGAAGTAAAAATGACAGGACCTGATGAGTGATCAGATTTAAGGATGGAGGGATCAGGGGAACAGGTCGGTCCCAGGTGACCGTTCTCCCCTGCTGTGCGGCGCCCGGCTTGGAGGGGGAGGGGAATGCTGGCCATCAGGGGTCCCACAGCGGGCAGGCAAGGCTAGCTTCGGTGCCACCTCGGGCTCAGCCCCAACCAAGCTTCCCCTGGGCACATCTATGGGGGTGCCCTGGGTACCTCCATGGGCACAACTCTTCAGAGCTGCAGCGAGAGAGAGGAGATAAGGGAAGGAGAAGTGAAGGAGGGACAGAGAGGAAAGGCGGGGCCGGCAGGGAAAGCGTGCAGAGAGAGGGGTTTTTGTTTTAAGTGAACTGTCAGTAACTCCAATGAACTTGAACTGTGTCCACCAAAGCAGACTGACTCGTGGGTGCCCGAGGGCTCCAGCCTCTGTAGTTCACTGTGGCCAGTTCTCTCAGACCAGCTCCCACCTTACCTGTAGATCTGGGTCTACAGTGAAACATCCCAAAGCAGTAGCCGCAGCTCACCACACCCCCGGGGCCCAGTCCTGAAGGTGAGAGGGTGGTTGGCTGGATGTTCGTCTTTCCAAAACTCTGAAAACATGGTTTTGCATTCAGGGGGCAGACAACCTGCTCCAGAGTCTCCTTAATAACGGTGAGGATGACATCTGTCCAGACAGCCCATCTAGGCCTAGAACCCACCAAGCTCCTTTAGACCTCCAGCCTTTGCATCTGCTGTTCTCTCTGCCTCGAAGCTTGCCACATTCCCTGGCTCTATTCCAATACAGCAACACATGTAATCCTCAAAGCAACCCTATCAAGTAGGATTATTAGCCCCAGTTCATAGATGAAGAAACGCAGAAGACTACATAAGCTGACTGGAATATACTTACTTGTCGGGGGGCCAGGACTCCAGGCGGTGTGGCCCCGGGGTCTGCATACTTCTCCACAAAGTTACCCCATCTCTCCCAGAGCTGGGCTGCCTCTCTGTTTCAGGCGTGAATGGCTCCCTTTCTCGCTACCTCTCCATGGCTCAGACGGGCCTTGCCTGCCCACCCTCAAATGAAGCACTCCACTGCCCACCTTCTCACACATTACCCTGCTTATTTCCTTCCCAGCCCTTAGCACCACCTGCAATTATCTTATTTACATATTTGTTGGTTTATTATCTTTGTCCAACTAGAACATACACTCCAGGAATGCAGGGATCTTGCCTTTTGTTCCAGTGTATTCCCAGGGCACCTAGAATAATTCTCCGGCACAGAGTAGGTGTTCTAAGAATAACCGTTGAATGAGCACATGAAGGATAGTATTTTGGATGCTACACGGTGCTACCCAGGTATTGCAATGCTGTCCTTTACCCCCTGTCCTCTTCTTCTTCCTTGGCTGCTACAAATACCCCTCCCTACACTAGGCAGATGAGAGCAGGCCCCAGTTCCAGGATAAATGGACAAGGCTGATCTATTTATAACTGTGTCCGACCGTCAGGTCCCCCAGACCCGAGTCCTTGAGAACTAATGATAAGCTTGTGGGAGGCAGAGAGTCCACCTGCCCACTGACCCCTCTGCAGCCTTCCACCACTGAGCAGTACTCGCAGGTCACTGGCCGCTACTGATGTCAGTTACGGGCCGAGCAACCTCCAAAGAACAAAAGCGCCCACGCCTTGACTCCGGATCTTGAATGCAAATCACACTGTCACAGGAACTCTGTCCTGGTGGAGAGGTTCCAACACAACGAAAAGTGAAAGTCACTCAGGCATGTCCAACTCTTTGCAACCCCATGGACTATACGGTTCATGGAATTCTCCAGGCCAGAATACTGGAATGGGTAGCTTTTCCCTTCTCCAAGGGATCTTCGCAACCCACAGAACGAACCCAGGTCTCCCGCATTGCAGGCGGATTCTTTACCAAGTGAGCTATTAGGGAAGCCCTCTAACACCATACAGATTGCTAAAACAAAAGTACTATTTACATACTCCAACATTTAGGGAGCTTGCCTATGAATCTGCTATTAAAAGGAACTAACTTATCAAACATTCATTGTACGCACACTCTGTTAGACAGTTTTACACACAAGACCTCATTTAACCCTGTGAGTCTGGAATTATGACTATTCCCCTTTGACAAAGGAGAAAAGTGAGGCTCAGAGGTCCAACATTCCCAAACAGTGTGGATTCCAGCCCAGGGTCAGAGCCTCTGCTCTGAGGCGTTCCGTCCTCTCTTGTGCTTCCACCAGACTTGCTCTTCTTCATCTGGGCCCTGTGCTTTCCTGTGTGTACTTTTGCTCATTCTAGTTCTGTGATCTAAAGTGGTCTTTCCACTTTTCACCACCTGTTGAATCCTCTTCTTCCTTCCACTTCCCATGGTGCACAAGTCCCCAGTCTCCCCACTTAGAATTCCTCCCCGTGGCATTCCCAGAGGTCCCAGGGTTTAGCTCCCAGAATGCCCTGTGGTATTTCTCTTTATTCCTCACTAAAATCTGAGCTCCTTGAGGGCAGAGCCCATCAGTATTTTACCTGTTTGTTTCCTCCTGAATGAGTTGAGAAAGTTCTTGCTAAGCCACTGAAAAATGAAGAAGGGAAAACTGGTGGCACTGGAAGGCATCCGAGAGATTGAAGGCTCTGAACAAATTAGCTTCAATTAGAGAGTATTGTCCAGGAAAGGCAAATTTATGATTTATGTGCCACAATTCTGCCATTTTCCTGCTCCAGTCTCAAAACACACTCTCATTAGTCCTCTGATTTCATAAAGCTTGAAACTTAAAACCGGGAAGTCTAGGAAGGAAATCAAATAATAAAATCACTTCCATAAGAATCCTTTCATAGTAATGGATCTCACCCACACACTGGGGAGTCACTAATTGCAGCATAAGCAGGAGGTGGTGGGCGGGAGGCATTGGGAAGGGACTGGGCAAAGGACAAGGTTCAACTGCCAGGATGCCACAGTCAACCACCTTGAGTTTGTTCTGCCGTGGCTGCACCAGAATTCACCTGTCCTGGAAAATATGCACTTGCCTAACTGTTGGCCTCTCCAATCACAGCTATGTTGAACATCCACCAAAGGATATCTGGTCTATAAGTGATTTTAAATTGTCTTGATTGGAAAACATTTCAGGCTGTGGCTTTAGACTAGAAACTAGGAGATGCTGGCCTCTATGTTAGGACCCTTAGATCAGTGCATTTCCCCACACCACTATTTGAGGTTTTTACCAAAATAACCGACTCACAAACAGAAATGCTTCCTGATCTATAAGCCACTTGAAAACAAATCATTATGCCGTTAAATATTTAATGATGGTCCAAAGCTCTGAAGGGGGAAAGGTGAGCATTCACCAATCCTTACCATGTCTATTTCTGGACTCGAAACAAACTGCCAATGTCTCCTTTATTTTCTAAACGCCTATTTGCAAGTGCTGCGTGGATTCCTGGTGAAATAGTCCCTCCCCAAATACAGAGACCGGGAGATTTCACTTCACCAGGTTTACAGCCGAAGGATCTCAACGATCAGCTAGAGCACTCAACACCCGGCCCCACCTTTTTATAGGCGGCAAAACTGGTAGGGGGTACTTGCCCAAGGTCACATGGTCACTGGATGGCAGAGCAATCACCAGGCACCAGGGCCCCGACTCCCCGCCCTGGGAGCATCCGCTATTTCCAAAGGCTGACTCAACACTCCTAAAGCTCAGCCAGAGCTGCTGCAGGTTAGCAACTTGAGCCCTGAGATCGACCTCTGTAAGGTCCCAACAAGTCTCTACACCCCCAAGGAGCTGTGGAGCTGAGATGCTCAGGGGTGCCCCGCGACTCACAAAGTGGCAGTAAAGCAGGACGCTTCGGGTGATCGCCCCTGGCGACCCCTCCCGGCCCAGGTGTGGCCGCGGAGATCGGGTAGGGCGGGTTGGTCTGAGGTCACTCAGAAAGGTGGCCGCTGGCCGTGGCCGCACTTGAACCCAGGTCGCCCGGTTTGCCGCTCTTTTGCACTATGTCATGCAGAGCTCGAAAACTTAAGCAATACATTGATACTGTGTAAAGATTTAACCACCGCAGGCCCTGAGCGAGACCGGGACGCGCGCCCCGCGCCGGGAGTGGGGGCTCTAGGACTGGAGGCGGGCGCGGGTCACCAGGGGCCGGGTGGTGCAAGCGGAGCGCACGGCGGAGGGCGGCGCGGAGGAAGCCGCGGGGGCAGGCAGTCTGTAGCTCCCGGAGGCGCAGGCCCGGAGCGTAGGGACCAGCAGTCCCCCCCAAAACTTTGCGGCGCCGGGACCTCGCCCTTACCTGCAAGGAAACGCCGCCCGCGCGGACGCGGACCTGGCGGGCTGACGCTCTCTGCCAGGGGCGGCCCCGCCCGGCGGCTGCACGGACGCGGGCAAGGCTCGGCCGGCGGCTCGGCTCGGGATCGGCTCGGGCTCCGCCTCCCGCGCCGCGGCTGCAGCCGGAGGGGGGGCGCACGGCCGGGCCGCGCCCGCCCGCGCCGTCTGGCCGCGGCAGGTGCTGAGGCTGCAGCTGCGGGGCTGCCAGCTGCCGGCGCCGCGACCCCCGCCCCGGGGGAGGAGCCCTGCGCGCCGCCTCCGCGGGCCCCGGAGGTCCCGGCCCGCCGCAGTGGGCGGTCCCGCTCCCACCCGGGCCCTGCCTCCGCGGGCCTCGGCCAGCTCCTGCCTGGGCGCGCAGCGTCCCCCGGGCACCCACGGGGAGACTGAGGCCGGGAGAGGAAGGGGCTCCCAGGCTCACCCGGACCGGCGGCGGTGCAGCCAGAACTAGAACCCAGAAGAGTCACGGTCCCCTTCTCACTCCTCCCTTCCCCGGGCTCTTATTCCAAGGCCTTTTGAAGAGCTCCAGCTACGCGGGACTCTAGGGACACAGATGATCCCGACTGTCCCCCACACCACCACCACAGACACGCGCGCTCACACACACACTCACACACGCCCTCGGGCTGAGGGGAGGGAGAAGGGTGGGTCCGCACTTGGCACTATGGACCACCTCCCCTTCCTCTGCAGACTGCTCGGTCTCTGGGGTGCTGGTTCCTCTGATCTCTCTAGCCACTCCTTCCTAGTCTTCCTGAGGGCTCCTCAAACCCAAAGCCCTAACATGTTGGGGTGCCCTCAGGACTCTGCATTCAGCCCCCTTCTGATCCCCTGGCCCACCCACTCCACCGGCTCCAGTCCTAGCGCTCCTCTATCCATCCTACCCATTTGCAGGATGGACACTCAGAACTCTTTCTTGCGGAAATACCTACTCAGCACCTACTGGGTCCCTGTTCTGTGTTAGACACCGGAGATCCAGCCTCGAATAAAACGCAGTTCCTGCTCTCCCAGAACGTGCTGGCTGGCAGACTGCTAATACAGTGCAGTTCCTGTAACCACAGTGCGATCCTCGGGGGCCAAGGGGGCAGGCAGCCTGCACTGGCTGAAGGAAGGCCGCCTCCTGGAGAAGATGCCCTCCGAAAAGAAACCTGACAGGCCAAGGGGGCTGCCAGCGAAAGGTGCCAATGTGGAGAGAGCCTTCCAGACACAAACCACAGGAACGAAGAGCCTAGGGTTAGAGCGAGCCCAGTGGGGAGGGGCGGGGGCCCAGGGCTGAAGGGCAAAGTCAGCAGGGACCACGCTGGGAGTTCTGAGTAGGGAAGGGGCATGTTCGAAGGGGCGTGTTAGGCTGGCATGTTAGATCATTTTGGTGTTGGAATGGAGCACAGATATAAATTTGAAAGTGTGTCCTTCGCCCCCGCCACACACACCCAAAAACACCCAGCAGCATTGCAGTAGCTGGACCTGGAGCCCACCTGGTCTGGATGAAGAAAGGCCTTTCAGCACCGACCCCCTCTCATGGTTCATTCCCAAATCCAGGCTTCTATCCCAAAACTCTCTCCTGAGAGGCTCCATCTTTACAATGTGTCCTAGGTAACTCCACCCAAAACTCCCTTTTCTCTTAGTGCCCCAGGAGTGAAGTTAGCCCTTCACTCCTTGGGGCCTCCTTCCCTGGCCCATCTCCACACTAGTTAGAATGTACAGAGTTCTGCCCCCACCATCAGCACCATTAAGGAAAGTGGACAAAAATGGAAAATTTTGAAGCCATGGTGGAAATAGAGTCAGCTGCTAAAAAGTTAAATTTGTACCTCTCCACATTATTACTTATAACTGAGTGTGAATCTACAATTATCTCTAAAGTTTAAGCTTTAACATTATGTGTTGTAGATAAAAATAACCAAATTACTCTCCCTAATGTAGATTAAAGAAAGAAGAGGTCACTTGTCAAAAAGGAAAATAAAAACTCAAACTTCTTGTCCAGTGAGTACAAATTTTGCCTATGGAATTTTGTCCTGTTCCTCTCAATGTCCAAGCTGCCTATACCAGAAGTGTGTGCATCTTCAGGTGCTTTATGTATATCTGTATAAACAATTTCACCTTTGAACCTTGGGTTCGCACTGCCATTCTGATCCCTCATGCCCCTTCAGCCTTCCTGGTCTGCCTGTTGCTTAAATACCAAGGTTGCTTGTGTCCCCTCTTGGTCCCTATTCTCTCTTCACCTTCTCTGAGAAGTTCCATCCACTGCAATTCTCTTCTTCGACTGAGATCTTCTGCGCTCCAAACCCAGAGACACAACTGGCTGCTGCAACTCCTGAATGCCCCTCAGGTACCCAAGTCTCAACAGAGCCAAAACCAAATTCACATCTTTCCCCTACTGCATTGCCTCCATGTCTCAATTGGTGGTGGGACTTAAGCCAGAAACCAAAGGAACATTCTAGATTCTTCCATCTTCCTGGCCCTCATATCCTACTGGCCACCAAGTCCAGTTAACTCCGTCTCCATAACATCTCTCATTCACATCATCTGTTTATCCTGCTGCCCTCACCTTAGTTGGAGCCTCATCATTTCTTAGTGAAGCAGCTTCACCAAGTGCTGCCACATGCTGCCAGTGACCTTTCTAAACCATAGATCTGATGTCACTCTCCTGCTGAAGATACCTCCATTTTTCCTTCTCGGCCTGGTGATAAAGCTCTAACTCCTTAGCATGGCATGAAGTCCCCAGCGATCCAACCCATTACTGCTGCAGCCCCATCTCCACCTCACCCAAAGACCTCATGTTCCTAGGGCAATCATATTTTACAAGAGTAAAAACAGCTATAACTTATTAATTTATTACTCTATGTCAGACACTGGGTTGAGTGCTTTACACACAATATCTCATGTAATAAAAGGCATAAAACCCAGTGTTAAAACCGACAGTCTCAAGCCAAACCGCCTGAGTTCAAATCCCAAAGAAGCTACGTGTTATCCTGTGTCATGTTGGGAAAATTTCATAAGCTCTCAGTTCTAGGTTTCTTCCTCTGCAGAGGGGAACTTAATAAGAATACCTGCAACCTAGGCATGTTTTAAAAAGAGTTATTAGAGATGAAACAGTAGCTAGCACTGTTAGTCATGCTTATAATCAGTACACGCAGTGAGGATCACTATGCTCCTTTTACAGTGAAGGAAACTGAAGCTCCAAGAAGGAACATCACTTAGCTATGATTCCACAGCTTTAAAGTAGCTGCACTGGGATTCACCCAGGATTCTTCATCCGATACTGTGAAATACTTTGCACAAGCTACTGCCTCACTGGGGAGTCTTCCCTACTTCCCCGGGTTTACCACAGCCCTCCAAACTTTCTTCCTCCTTTAAATCCTGGTCCAAAATACCTTCTCTTCTCTGAGGTCCCCCCAGTCCCTCGTTTGTGCCTGGGCTGTGCTTGGTTTGCTCCTTGGCAGAAAAGCTATGACCAACCTAGACAGTGTGTTAAAGAGCAAAGACATCACTTTGCCAACAAAGGTCTGTATAGTCAAGGCTATGGTCTTTCCAGTAGTCATGTACAGATGTGAGAGCTGGACCATAAAGAAGGTTGAGTGTCAAAGAATTGATGCTTTTGGACTATGGCGCTAAAGAAGACTCTTGAGAGTCCCTTGGACAGCAAGATCAAACCAGTCAATCTTAAAGGAAATCAATCTCAAATACTCCTTGCAAGGACTGATGCTAGAGCTGAAGCTCCAATACTTTGGCTACCTGATGCAAACAGCTGACTCATTGGAAAAGACCCTGATGCTGCGGAAGATTGAGGGCAAAAGGAGAAGAGGGTGACAGAGGATGGGATGGCTGGATGGCATCACCAACTCAATGGACAGGAACTTTGGCCAACTCTGGGAGATGGTGAGGGACAGAGAAGGCTGGCATGCTTCAGTCTATGGGTTGTGAAGAGTCGGACACACTTGCTGAATGAGCAACAAAAAAGTGCTTGGTTTATTCTTCAAATAAGTACCGGGCACACCTCACCCCAGTGGTTTATTTACATGTCTGTCTTCTTGAGACCTCCTAGAAAAAGACACTATCTTCTTTTTGTCTTCCTGATGGTGGTTGGTGGTGATTTAGTCACTCAGTTGTGTCTGACTCTGTGACCTCGTGGACTGTAGACCCCAGGCTCCTCTGTCCACGCATTCTCCAGGCAAGGATATTTGGAGTGGGTTGTCATTCCCTTCTCCAGGGGATCTTCCCAACCCAGGGATTGAACCCCGGTCACCTGCATTGCAGGCAGATTCTTTACCAACTGAACCACCAGGAAAGTGTTTGTCTCCTACAACTCCACAGATATTTGTTGAATGAATGAATAAATCAGTGAATAAAATACATATTAGATTCTCAGGGGAGTTTTACCCTAATAGCTGTCATTTCAATAATGACAGCTCTGTTTACTCTCTGTTTTTGTCATTCTAAGGTCATTTTTGGTGAGAGGGTAACATTTAATGATCCAATATTATTCTAGAGCAAGCTATGGCAAGGCAAGGCTTCCCTGATAGCTCAGTTGGTAAAGAATCTGCCTGCAATGCGGGAGATCTGGGTTCGATCCCTGGGTTGGGAAGGTCCCCTGGAGAAGGGAAAGGCTACCCACTCCAGTATTCTGGCCTGGAGTATATAGTCCATGTGGTTGCAAAGAGTTGGACACCACTGAGCGACTTTCACTTTCACTTTCGTGGCAAGACTGAAATTTCTCAAATTGCTATTTGGTCATGTCTTGTCCCTCTCAGATGTCCCTTCTTTTTTTAGTGACACTATGTAATAACCCATAATAAGAAGCTGTGTAGCATCCTAATGAGACTTCCTGACTAAAGCATCTGAGGTTTGAATTTATTTCCCATAAGTACCATTTCAGCTAAAAGTTTGCTTTCTCTGTGGCATGAATATGCCGTTTGTCATCTGTTAAGAGCCCATACCTTCCCCTTATCTATATTAATCTCCTTTGCATTGAAATACTTTGGAGAACTGACTTCATAGTAGGCTTTCCTATACAATTTCCTTATTAGAATGCCTAACTCTTCCTGACTTTATATCTCTTGTTCCCAAAATAGAATAGTTTACTGCTTCAAGTTTCAGCTTCACTGTCTGCAGTGATACAGGATAAGTTTCTGCTCTTTATCAGGATGATCAAATTCCACAGGATTAAGGAAAAAACAACCTGGCCCTGTCATTTTGTATGGAGTAGTGTTTTTAAATGAGTTAGAAACACATTTAAATGAGTTAGAAACACTACTTTTATCTACCAGACAAGTAAACTGACTATTTTAATGTCTTTGTATCAAATTAATGAAAAGCAGTACAGGTGGAGAAAAGAAAGCTGGTCTGGGAAATAGAAAAAGGAGGGGGAGTTCTAGCTCTGTTCTGCCACTTGCTCAGATGCCCTCACTCTTCAGGCTGCAGAAGGAAGGAGCAGTAGACGTGATGACCTGCAAGGTCTCTTTTAGATCTAAAATGAGGTAGCAACTTAATGAGCCTCTAAGTGGTCATTCATTCAGCATTCTTGAGTGCCCTCCTAGCAACTCATGCCTTTTGAAGTGTAGTGATTCAAACGTAAATCCAGGCTGGATAGGTAATGGAATGGTTTGGTTAGGACAGTATTATTACACTACATAAACTGGTGACATGTTTTTAATATTCAAGCTCTAGTTAACAGTGAACTACAGTGAAGACAGTGTCACTGAGATTTTACTGAGCCAAGACTCATAGACAGTTGGAATACTGCAGCAGGACCATTAGGAACGTCCATACCAGCATTTGTGGTCAGCTGCTTATAGAAGAGCTGTGCCCTGCAGGTCTAGAACCTAGTTCTGTACTTAAACCTGCCACGTGGCTATAGGAGAGTCACACTACCTCTCTGGGCTCTTCTGTAAAAGGAGGGAATGATACCTTGTGACAAACAACGACTCTTGAGCCCTAAACCAAAAGATCCTTTGAGGTTAAGGAAGTTAAATATTATTAAGTCGAGAGGTTCTGCTGTTGTCTGCAGAAGAAACCGGGTGCTTATCATGTGGATTATATTACCTCTTGAGGACAAGTAAATTCTTGCCCTACAGAGAAAAACAATGGCATAATAACAGCATGTTCTTGCTTCCAAAATTCTCGGACACAAAGGCAGCCATTCACTGCTCACATCTTAAAAATGAATTGTCCAGTTCATTGTAAAATATCAAGAATAAAAGTTAGGCTAGAATGTCCATTGTCTGTGTGTTAGCAAAGACAGATCAGTCTCCCAGTACTTTCCAAACCTTACATGATCACCTATCATAGTCATTCTCCCACAGATGATCTATTTTCCCTTCTTGGGGAAGGGTCAGGGAGTGTGGAAGACCTTAGCTCTCATATAAGCCTTGCCTGCTTAAATTTATTTTCTTGTTCCTAATCATATTTTCTGTTCCTTGATAAAACTGGTATTCTAATCTGTTGTAATTTGATAGACCTAATGACTTGGTTGGAAACAGAGAAAAAAGATGGGATGCTTGCATAGGGAATGGTTATCACAATTAAAAACTATATTCAAGATCTTTATATCTCCTGTCAGATGTTTTTATCTCATTCTTTAGATGATAAATCTTTCAGTGTTCTGAGGGACAGCTTTGAAAATATATGAGTAGTTTTAGCATCTTCACTCTTTCCTTTTTAATCTCTTTTAAAAATTCTCTTCTCTGCTGCTTCAGCTTTTGGAAGGTCAGCTCCTAAGAAAAAGGCATGTCCTTGAGGTTGTGGCCAGTGTCTGGGCTGGCCCTACTCTGGTCTTGCCAATCATGTCTGCTGCAATTCCCACAGGCTTGATCCTTCTCTGATTCTACTGGGAGACTATGGCCTCACACCCCGGCCCTGCTTCCCATGGCCCCAGGGACGGATGTCACCATCACCAGTTTCTTCATCCCCTTTACCTTTTCATTGTACTTTACAGTTTATAAAGCATTAGAGCAATCGTCTCATTTTATTCTTTCAATAGCTCCTGGAATTATGGAAGACAAACATTATGACCCTTAAGTTTCTTTTACAAAGAAACTAAGATAAACTTAGAGAAGTCAAATGATGTGTATGAGGTCACAGACCCGGTAAATGGGATTTGAGTTCAGGTTTTTCTAGGTAATATATCTCTATCCGGGGTGGGGGTGGGACAGGGAGATGACTGCAATAGAATTGCAATATGGGAAAATTTCCTAAATAATTTTAGGATGGCTACCAAAGGGAATTCTCTAAAGATGGGGGCTTGCATCCTATAGCTGACACTCTCTCAACCAGCTCTCTGCAGAAGTGACTCAAACTGTGAGACATATGTTGAATAGAGGGTAGGATGCTAGGGCCTAGAGCTGGGGCCTAAAGCAAACCTCACACATCCCTGGGAGACTGAGCCAGTGCAGGACTGGAGAAGGATGGTGCCTCTGCCACACTTTTTAAAACTGCAGGGAGGACCAAGGCCCAGGAGCCTGGGAAGTACCTGCTTCACTAGCACACCTGCAGCGAAGGCTTCCAATTCTAAAGCTTCCTGAGGGGCCCAGCTGGGCCCAACTGAATGGGACCCGTTAGCAGCGAGAAAGAACGGTCTTGGCCCACTTCCTGCACAAAGCCCTGAGTGAATTCTATTGGGGCTTGCTTCCTTAGAGGGGAATGTCACAAGTAGGTCAAACTACCCTCCCAGGGCCACCTCTAGCTTATACAGCATCTTCATGTGGGTTACAAAAAGGCATCACCTTCAGATGCTTTTGTGCAAATGAGGAAGTAATGTTTCCTTCTTTCAGGCGGATGTAGCTCCACACCCGGGTAAACAGCTCAGCAAGTGGATTTTAGCTCCTACTATTCTCTCAACCAGGTACCCTTGTGTGGCAAACAGCTTACACATTAGCAGAAGCCCAATCCTGCCCCGTTGATACCGGGAGTGCCTGAAGATTCCAGGAATACCTCCCACATCACCTCAGCCTGGTGGACCAGCCGACCAGCCTTGTTTACCGCCAGGTCACTGGAGAAATAGCAACCTTTCTTCCTGTTCACAATTGTTCAGCTGTTGTGACCCAAGAGGCCACAAATGCCTGACCTGCCCAGGAGCTGGTATGAGAGGCCAGGGCAGATCAGAGATCAGTTAAGGCAGTAGTCCTCGACCTTGTTGGAACCAGGGATTGATTTTGTGGAAGACAGTTTTTCCATGGACCAGGAATAGGGGAGAAGGTTTCGGGATGATTCAAGCACATTACATTTATTGCACACTTTATTTCTAATCTAATGTCATTGCTGATCCGACAGGAGGTACCAGTTCACAGACCTGAGCTGGGGGGCTCAATCACTTACAGGAAAAAGACCAAGGTAGATAACTAAAAGAGAGGACTCATATTCAGACAGATTTAACATAAGACAAAATAAGCTTTGAAAATAAGATTTTTCAGAGGATTTAAGTAGAGATTGGGGGAATAGTGATAAGAATAAGTAAAAATGGTTTGGGGAAGTAAAAAAAAAATTCAAATTTGAACATTTCAATTGTGGAAGCAAAGAATAGAATGAACACCACTGAAAATTGATTTAATGGTCTGAAAGATTAAAAGGGAGAACAATCCTACAGAACCCATCCCAAAATACAAAGAAATGGAAACATGAGGGAAATATTAAAAAACAATGGATGAAGTATCTAGGAGTGATGCAAATAACAGGGGTACCAAATAGAGCAAAAAGAAGAAAAGAACAATGCAACAGCCAAAGAAGTAATAGGAGAATTTTACAATATATAATTTCAGAAAATGGAGTTTTCAGGTAGAAAAAACTCATTAAATGGTACACAGTAGGAATTTAAATTACACACCTAGGAATTCCAGTTCTGGACAAGATGGAGGTGATTTCTCCCTGTTCCTCCTAAACCCCTAACGTATAGAACAAACATAAGAAAACTCTGCATGACAGAGAAGGCAGACCAGCCAGGGACCTCAGGACTCAATGAACAACATGACAGTGAGTTCCCTGGATTTTCCTTTTGCCTCCTATACACCCCAGACTGAGAAGCCCACAGCTAAGAAATGCCAGTTCAGTTCAGTTCAGTTCAGTTCAGTCGCTCAGTCGTGTCCGACTCTTTGGGACCCTGTGAATCGCAGCAGGCCTCCTGTCCATCACAAACTCCCGGAGTTTACTCAAACGCACGTCCATCGAGTCGGTGATGCTATCCAGCCATCTCATCCTCTGTCGTCCCCTTGCCAGTAGGGACAGACAAAAAGAGCCTCGAGGAAAGTCTGACCTTCATTGTTGAAGGAATGGAGAAGAGCAGCCTAACAAGACAGAAGCCTTGGAACGTCCCCAGTGGTCCGTGGCTAAGGCTCCGCGCTCCCAATGCAGGGGTGCCCAGGTTCGAACCCTGGTCAGGAAACCAGATCCCACGTGGCACAGCTAAAGACCCCACATGCTGTATCGAAGATCCTCCATGCCGCAACGAAGACCTGGCACAGCCAAATATGTAAATATTAAAAAAAAAAAAAGACGGAAGCTTTTGTGATAACACCAACCCATTTCAGACAAACACCCCAGAAAAAAATGACGCACAAGACTCCTCTTCTCCCACCTCTGGTCAGTAGAGGCGAAGTGGGGAACTTGGACTTTGCCCTGGCCCCTGGGTAAGGAGGCAGTGTTCCCTTTCCCTCCTAGCACAGTGTCAGCTTGCTAAAACAGAAGATGCAAATAAGATGCAGAATCTGGAACACGATACCTGAAACGTCCAAAGTACAATCTTTAAAAATCATTCAAAAAAATAAATAAATAAAAATACAAAATAATAAAAAATAAAAACCATTCATCACACCAAAATCAGAAAAATTTCACCTTGAGTGAGAAAAAGACAATCAACAGATGCCAAAATGAAGAAACTACAGATTTGGGGATTATCTGACAATGATTTTAAAGCAGCCATCATAAACATTCTTAAACAAGCACTTCTGAATTCTATTGAAACAAGTGAAACTATAGAAACTATCAGCAAAGAAATAGATGTTATTTTTTAAAAAACCTAAATAATACTGGAAAATAAAAGGAGTAAAAAACTCACTGGATAGGCTCAATAGCAAAGCAGGGATAACAGAGGATAAAATTCAGAGGTTTGGGGGCAAATTAATAGAATTTAACCAAGCTGAACAACAGAGTGAATCAGCCTGGGGGGGGAAATAAAAGAACAAAGTTAAACTAAAATTCATATCATCACAGTCCCAGGAAAGGAGAGAGAGAGAAGGGGAGGGAGGGACTAAAAAAATAGTTAAAGAAACAATCTCTGAGAATTCCCCAAATTGGCAAAAGGCTTAAGCTTAGATTAAAGAAGCTGCACAAACTCCAGAAGGGATAAGCTCAAAAAAACTTAAAGAAATCCACAGACAGACTTAAGTCCTAACATTTCAATAATTATCAGGCACTGTAATCATACTTCTAAAAACTGAAGACAAAAAAGAGTTTTGATAGTGGAGAGAAATGTCACGTGACTTAGGAGGAATACCAATTCAAATGATAACAGAATTCTCATTTGGAATCATGAGGACTAGAAGGAAGTGGTGAAATGTTTTTCAAGTGCTGAATGAAAACAGCTGTCAACTCAGAATTCTGTATTCAGTTAAAAAAAAATCCTTCGGGAATGAAGGTGAAAAACTAAGATGAAAAAGCAATATAACTTGTGAACAATAGATCCACCTAAAAGAATGACTATAGGAAATTTTTCAAACAGAAAGGAAATGATGAAAGAAGAAAACTAGGAATATGAGCAATGAAGAAAGAATAACAGAAAAGGTAAAAATATTGGTTAACATAATAGATTATTGCTTTCCTCAAGTTTTTAGATTTATATTTGGTGGGAGCAAAAAGTATAATATTGCCAGATGTCCTCAGTATAAATAGATGTAATATTTAAGACAATTATATTGGGAGAGGAGGCTTCCCTAGTGGCTCAGCTAGTAAGGAATCTGCCTGCAATGCGGGAGACCTGGGTTCAATCCCTGGGTTGGGAAGGGATACTGTTCCTAGAGAAGGGAACAGTATACTGCAGTATTCTGGCCTGGAGTCGCACAGAGTCAGACACAAATGAATGAATTTCACTTTCACATATTGCGAGAGAGGTTAGTCAAAGGGACCTAAAGGCACATTTTACTTGAAGTGGTAAAATGTCAACACCAATAGACTGTGACAAGTTGAGTACGTATCAGCTCAGTTCAGTCGCTCAGTTGTGTTCAACTCTTTGCGACCCCATTAACCGCAGCATGCCAGGCCTCCCTGTCCATCACAAACTCCCGGAATCCACCCAAACTCATGTCCATCGAGTCGGTGATGCCATCCAGCCATCTCATCCTCTGTCATCCCCTTCTCCTCCTGCCCTCAATCTTTCCCAGCATCAGAGTCTTTCAAATGAGTCAGCTCTCCGCATCAGGTGGCCAAAGTATTGGAGTTTCAGCTTCAACATCAGTCCTTCCAATGAATATTCAGGACTGATCTCCTTTAGGACAGACTGGTTGGATCTTCTTGCAGTCCAAGAGACTCTCAAGAGTCTTCTCCAACACCACAGTTCAAAAGCATCAGTTTTTCGGCGCTCAGCTTTCTTTATAGTCCAACTCTCACATCCATACATGATCACTGGAAAAACCGTAGCCTTGACTAGATGGACCTTTGTTGGCAAAGTAATGTCTCTGCTTTTTAGTATGCTGTCTAGGTTGGTCATAACTTTCCTTCCAAGGAGTGTCTTTTAATTTCATAGCTGCAATCACCATCTTCAGTGATTTTGGAGCCCCCGAAAATAAAGTCAGCCATTATTTCCACTGTTTCCCCATCTATTTGCCATGAAGTGATGGGCCTGGATGCCATGATCCTAGTTTTCTGAATCTTGAGCTTTAAGCCAACTTTTTCACTCTCCTCTTTCACTTTCATCAAGAGGCTCTTTAGTTCTTCTTCACTTTCTGCCATAAGGGTGATGTCATCTGCATATCTCAGGTTATTGATATTTCTCCTGGCAATCTTGATTCCAGATTGTGCCTCTTCCAGCCCAGCATTTCTCATGACGTACTCTGCATATAAGTTAAATAAGCAGGGTGACAATATACAGCCTTGACGTACTCCTTTTTCTGTTTGGAACCAGTGTTGTTCCATGGCCAGTTCTAACTGTTGCTTCCTGACTTGCATACAGGTTTCTCAAGAGGCAGGTCAGGTGGTCTGGTATTCCCATCTCTTGAAGAATTTTCCACAGTTTACTGTGATCCACACAGTTGAAGGCTTTGGCATAGTCAATAAAGCAGAAATAGATGTTTCTCTGGAACTCTCTTGCTTTTTTGATGATCCAGCGGATGTTGGCAATTTGATCTCTGGTTCCTCTGCCTTTTCTAAGACCAGCTTGAACATCTGGAAGTTCACAGTTCACGTATTGCTGAAGCCTGGCTTGGAGAATTTGGAGCATTACTTTACTAGCATGTGAGATGAGTGCAATCGTGTAGTACTTTGAGCACTCTTTGATATTGCCTTTCTTTGGGATTAGAATGAAAACTGACCCTTTCCAGTCCTGCAGCCACTGCTGAGTTTTCCAAATTTGCTGACATATTAGGTACGTATTCAGTTCAGTTCAGTTCAGTTGCTCAGTCGTGTCCGACTCTTTGCGACCCCATGAATCGCAGCACACTAGGCCTCCCTGTCCATCACCAAGTCCCGCAATTTACTCAAACTCATGTCCATCGAGTCAGTGATGCCATCCAGCCATCTCATCCTCTGTCATCCCCTTCTCTTCCTGCCCCCAATCGCTCCCAGCATCAGGGTCTTTTCCAATGAGTCAACTCTTCACATGAGGTGGCCAAAGTATTGGAGTTTCAGCTTCAGCATCAGTCCTTGCAATGAATATTCAAGACTGATCTCCTTTAGGATGGACTGGTTGGATCTCTTTACAGTTATATTAATATTAATAACATTAATAATCAACAACTGAAGTCTATACAAAACTATACTAAAAAACAAAATCTACTGATAAATCAAACTGAAATTCTTAAAAATGCCCAAGTAGGGCCTCCTTGGTGGCTCAGTGGTGAAGAATTTGCCTGCCAATGCAGGAGACACAGGTTCAATCCCTGATCTCAGAGGATCCCACATGCCATGGGGCAACTAGCCCATGCACCACAGCTATTGAACCTGTGTTCTAGAGCCCAGAAGCTGCAACTACTGAGCCCGTGTGCCACAGCTACTGAAGCCTACAGGCTCTAGAGCCTGTGCTCCACAAGAGAAGCCACTGCAATGGGACGCCAGCACCCTGCAAGTAGAGAGTGATCCCCATTTGCCACGACTAGAGAGAAAAAAAAAAGCCTGAGCAGCAACAAAGAGCCAGCACAGCCAAAAATAAATGAAGAAATAACTAAATAAAAATTTTTTTTAATGCCCGATAATTCACAGGGAGGCATAAAGAAGAAAAATAAATGAAAATGGGGAATAAACAGGAAATAAATAATAAAATGTCAGACTTAAGTCTTTACATTTCAATAATTACATTAGAAGTAAGTTGTCTAAAACACACCAGTTAACAGAGATTGACAGAATGGATTTTGCATGTCCTGGTAAATTTTCTGAACTCCAAGAATAAAGTATAAATGTCATAAGCTTCTAGACAATGTGAATAGCTTATTTATGAAGGAAAGAGAACCCTCCAAAATTATTCTGTGGACCCTACAAAATTGTTAAAATTTATTGAGACCTAATACTTGTTAGTCACAGTTCTAAGCAATTCATGTTATCTCATTTTAACATAATTCTACAAGATTTGTATTATTAATTAGTACCTTTATTTTGTAGATGAGAAAACTAAAGCTAACTTTTCCAAGGTCACTTAATTAGTATGTGGCAGAGCTTAGATTCAAACCCAAGGAGTTTAATGAGAGAATATAAAGAATAAGTACAAGTTAGCTACCAGGGGGAGGAGAGAGAAGATAGAGCTCGTAGGCAGACAACAGCCTATGAGAAGGTCGGAAAACCTATGATATGCAAGGTGTTTTAAATATAATATTAATCAATCACAAAGCTCCAATAAGTAGATATTAGGGTGTCTGTTTTGCAGACGAAGAGACTCAGCAAGGTTAAGTAACTTGCTCAAAATCCAGCTAGTAGGCAACGAAGACAGAATTTAAATCTGGGTCAGTGACTTCAGTCAACAAACTAGAAAGGCTCTTGGAACCTATTTCCCATGATGATTGTCTTTGTCACCCGAATAGTTTTTCTGCAGGAACTCAGCAATTAAAACCTTAAAGAGAAAGGGATGTGTCCTACCTTTCTGGATAATTTTGGTCAAAGCTGCTCTGGGTCTGAGTGCCTTATCTATAAAAGAGAGAATCGGGCTGCATCAGCTTTTTTCTATCTTTGGCGGAGGGGAGACAGTGGAATCCTTCATTCAATGCAAAACCTATTAAACAGAGCCCAATGTGGAAGACAGGTAAAGGCAGAGCGAACCTGACTGAAGGGGCTCAGTGGCGTCCGACTCTTCGTGACCCCATGGACTGTGGCCTGCCAGGCTCCTCTGTCCACGGAATTCTTCAGGCAAGAATACTAGAGTGGGTTGCCATGCCTTTCTCCAGAGGATCTTCCTGACCTAGGAATCAAACCAGGGTCTCCTGCATTACAGGCAGATTCTTTACCATCTGAGCCACCAGCGAGGCCCTCAGTTAAAACACTCCTTTACAAGCTAAATTCTGGAAAGGGTGCATGCTCCAGGCACAGGGGAGAGTCTTGGAGGCACTTTCTTCCATTTTTAGTCCAGGATAGGGAGAGAGATGGGTGATTGAGATTTTCTTAAAAACAAGGCTTTATTCGCGTTTTGTTACTATGTACTGTGCACTGCAGCATTGTGTTTCAGCCTGCTTTGAGTCTCAGGGATGTTCCCAGAAGGATGTGTGCTGGAGTCAGGATGAGGCTTGAATTCCACCTTCTGTCCCTTGTGAGTTTTGTGTCCTTGGACAACTAATGTAACCTTTCAGTTTTTCTCATCATGGCAAGGAGATAATGCTGACCTTGAAGGGTGTTGTGAGGACTAAATTAAATAATAAGGACAAAGTACGTAGCATATCATCAGGGGTGCTGTAGACATTTAATAAAGGCAGCTATTATTATGCACATTGAAGCTCCCAGATCCGAATACTTTGTCTGCTATGCAGCCTGTGTCTTTTTTCTTTTTTCCTTTTTGATGAAGGTTTTTGATACAAAAAGCGACAATACTTTTTGCAAAGGAATGCTGAAGGTATCATAAATTTAAGGTGGTGAATTATGAAAAACTGTGTACTTATTAATGACACTGAAGATATGGTGTATTTTCATAATCTGGACTCTGAATAATGGCTGCTATGCATGCTAATTAGCTTGAAATCCAACAGCGAGAGCATTCACAAAATAATCCACAAAATAATAATTAATAATATTTATTAAAACATTCATTTTTTTTTTCAAAAATAAAACATGACTTTATGAGCCTAGAGTTGACAGGATAACCTGACTTCACAGATTTTCTGTCTTATGCATCATCATGTAGCTGGGGGCACGACCTGACATCCCAGAGCCTAGAAAATCTAGGAGTGTGTTTTAATAGAGGCTAAAGCATGGCAGATTTCCTATAATGGACCATGAATTCCTGCTATTTCCCATGGAACTTAATGGGAGAACATTTCAGAAGCATATGGTACTATGTCAACTGATACTAATGCGACCATTAGTATGGCTCCAGAGGGAATCTGAGTCTGTGCTCAGAGAATGAACACTTGGGGAACAGAAATAGCTACTTATAGCCCTGCCTTCCCCATAACTCTGTCTTCTGTTCAACCTCCCCCTCTTTCTTCAGTCCTACCAGGAAAAGATGAATAATAGGGGCGTGTCACTAGTGGTATCTACACTATCCATGCGTGAACCATAATCCCTTAAAGCAGACCACCTTGATATCCTTCAGACCCCTTATGCAGGCAGAATCTCATTTGATTCTCACAGTACTCCTCTAAGCTACGTATTGTTATTCCATTTCATAGACAAGGAAAACAGAAGCTCACAACATTTAAACTATTTGCTTGGAGGTCAGAGATAAGTGGCAGAGCTAAAGCACAGTCCAACGTAATAGCCCCACACCGTGCAGAAGTATTGACTTCACCTGACTGGATTCTGTGAATTGCTCACCTGAATCAGATGCGGCCCAAACTCAGAATATGCAAATGTATTCGTTTATTCAATTAACACTGACTGGGAGCCTTTGAGTGTGCTAGGTGAAGGGAAGTAGTGTCCTGGGGAAGTGCGAGGGCCCTGGAGCCGCTGAGCACAAGAATGCACAGACATCCTGGTCTGCGGAAGTGCTCGTTAAGTGCTAGTCATCATTAGGGAGAGACACCGTGGAGCGCAGAGACAGGTGTCAGACAGGGTCTAGACACTCAGAAAGCTCCAAAATTTACATAGAATATATGATTATCTGAAAAAATAGAAGACCTGAAACTCTATCTTGCTTCCTATTTCTTACTCTTTATTCCTAGATAAAATCCAAATGAATCAAATGTTTAAATGATGAAACCATAAAAGCACTAGAAGAAAATACGGGAAAGATTGTGACCATTAAAGAGAAGATGAATAGATATTATTATATAAAAATAAAAAATCTTGTATAAGAGGGGAAGGGGAAACCCTATAAGCATACTCAAAAGATAAATGAAAAATTAGGAAAAATACCTGTAATACATGTGCCAAACATAGGGATAATATCCTTGTTATATATTTTTTTCTAAAAATCAATAATAAAAAGACCAACTACCCAGTAGAAAAATAAGCAAAAGATAGGAATAGATAATTTATGATAAAGCAATTATGAACGACCCTAACATTGATAGAAATACTCAACCTCACTCACAAGAGAAATTCAAATAAAGGTAACATTGAAATGTCATGCATTACCTATCATAATGTCAAAGATCAAAATTTTTCATAATATACTGTGTTGTTGAAATGTGGAGAAGCAATTCATATATTATTGGTGGAAGAATGCTGCTGATGCAGCCACTTAGTCGCTTCTGTCATGTCTGACTCTGTGCGACCCTATGGACTGTAGCCCACTAGGCTCCTCTGTCCATGGGATTCTCCAGGTAAGAATACTGGAGTGGGTTGCCATGCCTTCCCTCAGGGTATCTTCTCGAGCCTGGGGTTGAATCCAGGTCTCCTGCATTGCAAGCAGATTCTTTATCGCTGAGCTACCAGGATAGTCCTGGTAGAAGTATAAACTCATACAATTTCTGTGAAGGACAATTTGGCAATATCTATGAAAAATTTTAAGTATACATCAAAACATTTTAACAACCTAAATGTCCATCATTAAAGGACAGGTGAGTTACGGCACATCCATTTAATGGAATAGTGTGTAACAGTAAAAAAAAAAAAAAGCTCTTTTGCACCACTGAGAATGGTTTTCATGATATATTAATTTTTTACAAGCAAGGCACAGAACCACGAATATAATGTGGTACCATATGTATATAAAAAAGGAAGGAAATGGTTCTTAAAGAATAGATATGAAACTGATAACACTGGTTAACTCAGGGAATAAAACTAGAAGACTGAAGACAGAAATGAAAGTTAAACTTTCTCTATATACCCTTTGAATATTATGACTTTTGAACTGTATAATGGTATTAAATATTTTTAAGTTTTAGTACTGAAAAAAATTTTTTAACTCAGGAATTCCAATTTTAGGAACTAATTCTATAGGTATATTTATATATGTGTTCCATACATACGAAGATATTTACTGCAGTGTATTACATAATGGCCAAAGATTGGAGACATCCTAAATGCTCGGAGGAGAGCTTAATAAATTACAATACAGTCATACAAAAAGTTGCATGCATTCATTAAAAAAATAAGGAAAAAATAAGTTGGTAGCACTGTATGGACTGATAGAAAATCATCTTAGTTTTGAATGAAAAAAGACTGTAGAATAGTCCGTATCATCTGCTTATGGTGTTTATATATACATAGACTATTTATGGGAGAATATATGAGCAATTCCTGGGGAGGGGACTGAGTGACTGAAATGCAGACGTGGGAAGACAAGTCCCTTTTCACTGTATCTCCTTTTGTAGTTTGTGAAAGCTTTATGATGGCAAATATGACCTAACCAGCAAAAAAGGCTCAAACATGTGTTTAAAGATAGGGGAGTGTCTCTGCTGAGTTGAATCTTGCCCCTCTGTGGGTTCTGGCCTGTTGACTCAGACTCTGTCATTAGAGTCATTACCCCTCTCCTATGAGTCTCTTCTGAGCTATCTGGACACTCTGAGCCTTCACTTCCCTGGTCCAGCTCCCCCAGAGGCCCAGACTGTTTGCTTTATGAGAGGGCCTTCCTCATCCTCTTCTCCATCTTTGGACTCTCTCAGGTCCCAGGGTTTCTTGGCAAGAACATTATCCGAAATCAGGCTCTGCTCTTCACACAATGTGGCAGGCCGATAATTTTGGAGATTACAAAATGGATACCCCATTACTTTTAAAAGTGTACTTGCATTGATTGGGTTTCCCTTGTGGCTCAACTGGTAAAGAATCCGCCTGCAATGTGGGAGACCTTGGTTCGACCCCTGGGTTGAGAAGATCCCCTGGAGAAGGGAAAGGCTACCCACTCCAGTATTCTGACCTAGAGAATTCCATAGACTGCATAGTCCATGGGGTTGCAAAGAGTCAGACATGACTGAGCAACTTTCACTTTCACTTTATTTGATTATAAGTGAAACTTAAATGTGTTTTCATGGGCTTCCCAGGTGGTGCTAGTGGTAAAGAATGCAGCTGCCTATGCAGGAGACACAGGAGATACAGGTTTGATCCCCAGATCTGGAAGATTCCTTGCAGGAGGAAATGGCAACCCACTCCAATATTCTTGCCTGGAGAATCCCATGGACAGAGAAGCCCAATAGGCTACCACCCATGGGGTCGCAGGGCAAGACACGACTGAATACACACACCTTAAATGCTTTTTCATGCATCTATCAACATTTAATCAATAGTTATTAGTTTAAGTTTGTGGTCTTGGGTCCTATTTAAGTATTGTTCATATTTCAGAAGAGTTGTACCAAATGCCTGCCTAATATTATTGCTGTCAGAACTTAAGTTCATCAGGCAACATTTTGATTATTAATACTGTGCTTTTATATTATAAGCACCCTCACCTAGCACTTGCTTCTCCCATGGAGCAGCAGTGGGAAACAAACAGAAGGTGTCTAAATAACTGCTCGTATATTTAAAAATATGGACTTCAATTGCCCTCCGTTACCTTCCAGGAGACTTATTGAGCCTAAAAAGACCCTGGTATGGAATATCAGTGTTACAGAAAAATGAATTCACATGTTTAGTAGTGAGTGCTCTCTGTAGTAATCAAAATAATTGCTTTATATCATTCTAAAAAAGCAAGGAAGGATTCTTCCTATTTCACTGCATGCATGTTAGACCAAGCTAGGAGGCAAGAGGCATATGCCTGGCCCTGGGCTGGGAGTTGGAATGCTGCATTATATTCCTCAATCAGTCTCTAACTCTAGCCTCACTTGCCCTGGATCTTGAAACAGGTCCTGGATATCTTGAGGACGTCTCCGTCAACCAAGGTGATGAGTTTCTTTTCCATGGGAAACAATTCTCTAGAGATGGGGAAAGAACAGGCTATTTGATCTATATAACTGGTTAGAGCAGCTGGCATACGGAACAACCGCGGATGAAACAATGCATCATTTTCTCGCCTGGAGAGATGAACCCTGGGGTTACTTCCAAGCTCTGATACTCTATGAGTCACTGATGGGAAGGTTGTCTTTGCACCCGAGCATGGGCTGAGTCCCAGTCTGGGATCAGATATTTCGCAGACTGCAGTCTCTGGAGGAACCAGTCGGTGGATGGTTGGGTCTAGCTTCTCACCATTATCAGAAAAACAGATGAAAGTTTCTGCTTGTCTCATGATGTGCCACCCTCACAGAATACAGTGAGTACTTCTAGATAACTCATAAACTTCCCTGCAGCTTTCAATTCTGGACCCAAATCAGCAAAGGGAGCCTGTCCAGCAAACCCTCAGAAGTGTGGGGGCTCCTCTCCCACGGGCCTTCAGCTTCTGCAAAGGAAGCTGCAACGTTTGCACCCTCCATTCGTGAGGATGCGCTCCTAAGAGGCATGTAAGTGACAGCTTTATATCAAGCCCTGCAGGGGCTGTTTCAATCTGCAGTGAATATCAGCAGATGTCCTCTGTTATGAAAAGGCATTATCTCAGTCAGAGGGGAAACATCAGAAATATGAGGGAAGACGATGGCTGTTTTCGACTCCGTGGAAGCTCACAAAACAAACCGAGTTTCACTGGGCAGAGTCACAACCAATGGGAGGAGGTGGAATCATTGGATGGAAGACTTTAGGAGTTAAGTCAGGCTTCTCTGTTCCCCAGAGCCCGTTCCTTGATGGGGCACACCTTGCCTCCTGGGCCTCAAGCTCAGGCACCAAGAGCACCGCTCTGAGACAGGGGCTGGGCTAGGGGTCCTCCTCTTACATGCTGGAAGGCGGTAATGCCTGACTTTCAGTCAATGAGAGCAAAATGGGGTCCCTTCACCTGTGGTGTTGGCAGACCCCGCACAGTATTATCCGTAAAGGGGAGCGACTTGATCTGCATCCACCTGTACTCAAGCCTGAGTCCACAGGAATCCTTGACTCTACTTGCTTCTCTTACAAGGAAAACTGAGGTCCTATTAAGCCCTATGGCTCCCCGTCTCTAATTCTGTGCATCTGCAGCTACCCCATCCATCCCCACCCACAGACTAATTACTGTGTTACTCCACTACTGCTGTGCTCCCAAAACACGAGAACAACACTAATAATCTCTATCCAAATTATTAAAAGAATCTCTTGCTTCAGAGTTTTGGATGGCAAAACCCAGATCATTATGAGAGATGGAGAGAGAAGGTGTAGAACATTGTTCTTTCCTAAAGCCAGATGGAGCGGTTTGCTCAATTGCTCAGTTTTCTACTAGATTTCAACAAAGATTTTCTTCAACACACAAAAATGTGTTTCAGAAAGGGTCAGAAAGATAACAGAATTTTCATTAAGGACAAAAGTTTGCTGGTTTGTCTTTAAATTATTAAGAAGACAGAGAGATAACAGTTTTTTGGACTATATTTGGAACTCTTAATTGCCTTAGATGTTGTCTAGTCCAACTGCCTGCTTTTTTCAAATGAGGTCTAAAAAGAGAAAGTAAGGCAGAAACTACTCAGTATCCATTCTGTGCTTCCTCCTTAGTAGTAGAGTTCTGGGTATTGTGCCTAACCAAAACCTTATATCTCCTAGCCTACGCCCTAGATAAAGGTGCCCATTAGGATTTAAGAAGTCATGGGACGGTTGTCCTAGAAAAGCTTTTTAGTGCCATGCTCCCTTTTGCCTGTCTCCCTTTCTCCTTCCCATTTTCCTGGAAAGTGGATGTGATAGCTGGCACTCCAGCAGCCATTGGGTGCTAGATCACCATGAGGTGATCTTGAAGATGGAAACCTATGCTAAAGACTGTGAAAAAAAAAAAAAAACAAGATAAAAGAAATCTGGGTCTATAAGAAGTTGAGGTTATATATTATAATCTCTAAGCTAGCCACTAAAGTAAAAGAACATATAATTAAGAAATTCAAAGAGGGAAAACATGGAACAATAAAAAACAGTTGATTAATCCAAAATAAAACAAAGAACAGGAAAAAGAATATAAAACAGGTGGTATCAATGGCAAACAAATAGTAAAATTATGGCAATAAACTTGAAAATATCACAAGCCTAAATTGCTGCTGGAAACTGAGCTATCAGCTATCTGGCCCAAGATGGGATACTCTGAGCCTCAATAAGAATAATAAAAGGACTATGTTGAAACTCATCCAATATATTTAAATCCATGAAGTCTAATGATATATTTAAAAAAAAAAACCTATTTGGTCACCTTTGGGTGATGCTGGAGTAAATAAAAAGGAAGAAGTGTTTACCCTGCCTTTCCTATATGAATGGTACAGTTAAATGCTGGTAAAAGTTTAACTACTAGCTTTCTGGCGGAGGTGGGGAGGAAGCCCTGATTTGCATCATCTGCTAATTTCCATAATGTAAATAATACCGTAGCAATTTCAAGCTAGTCATGTAACATAGGTGAACACGGGGTTGGGAAGAGATGTGTACAATCAGCTTTCATGAGCTAGCTGGCTCTCTCTCTATGTAACAAAATAGTCAGTGAAGGGAAACATCTTTTTATCAAAAATATCCCAAACTATAAGTGAAAAAGAAATGATGGAGTTAGAACAATCATCATTTTGCAACTTCCAGTGAATTAGTAGATCTTCGAATTTGGCACCCACAGCTGCGGACATCACACTAGGAGGCACAACTGATAAAAGAATCCTGCACCACTGAGGGTCTTGCCAATGGGAATGAACCCAAGTCTGCAGAGCTCCTGGATTCAGCTGCAGTTTTGCAGGAAATGCAAAGAACGGGGAATATACTGAACTGCACCATGAGTGTGATAAGCAAACCTAGGCTGTGGAAAACTCAATGGGTCAGATGATCTAGGTTATTCAACAGGTGAATTGTTAGGGGAAAATAAAAAAGGAATCGACGGGAAGCTGGTAGACTAAAAGATTTAAATGACATAATCAACTTCTTTTAATGGGCAAAACTAAAAATATAGTATCTAGGGATGGAGAGTCAGGTGATAAAGCTACAGGAAGTACAGAACACTGTCGTTCTAAAATCAGAAGAGTGATTATTTATGGAGGAGTGGCGTTTAGACTGTAGCAGGGCTCAGGGTGGGGTGCCTGCGTTGGCTTGCGGTGTTCTATTTCTTGGCCTGGGTCATAAGAACTCATTGAACTACATAGTTGTATGTTGTTTTCTGTAGCTACGTATGATTTTACAATAAAAGAGGTTAAAACAGAAGCCAGACAAAAATAGTACATACTAATGATTTCATTTAACAAAGTTCAAAACCAGGAAAAAAATGAATTCATGTGTGTTAGAGGCCAAAACATTTGCTACCTTTGGGTAGGGCTAATGTCAGGAAAGAGGCATAAGAGGAGTAATATTCTGTTTTTCTCTCTGGTTGCTGAACACATAGGTGAGATCATTTTGTGAAAATACAGGAGAGAAAATGAATTCATTATGTGTTAATGCCAGTGCATGGGTGCTCGGTCATGTCCAACTCTTCCCGGCTACGAACCGTAGCCCTCCAGGCCCCTCTGTCCATGGGAATTCCCAGGCAAGACTACTGGAGTGGGTTGCATTTCCTTCTCCAGGGGATCTTCCCGACCCCAGGGATTGAACTTGTGTCTCCTGCATTGGCAGGCAGCTTCTTTACTGCTAAGCTACCAGGGAAGCCCCATTATGTGTTAATGCCACTGTTATTTTGGATTGTCTGTTACGTGTAGCTGAACTGAATCCAGAACCCCAGGGTGAGTCCTGGGAATCCTCTCTCCTTCACGATAACTATGATGCTGCCTGCCCCACGGGCCTAAGTGACTAAGCACAGCCCCCGCTGCTAGGCTTTGGGTCAGTCTCCTCTCCAGAAAGCAGAGGGCTCTGAGCACCAGGTCTCCCACTGCCTCTGAGAGTCACTCAGTCATTCCGCGAACACGACCGAGCCCTGACTTCTGGACTTACAGAGAGGCGCGACATAGTTGCCATCCTCAAGGTCTCAAGTGTTCATATAAATGAGAACCAACTGTATTGCGCTGGGAACTCTACCCAGGGCTCCATGGTGACCTAAATGGGAAAGGAATCCAAAAAAGAGGGAACATATGTACACGTGCCGCTGATTCACTTTGCTGCACAGCAGAAAATAACGCAACATGGTAAAGCAACGATGCTCCAACGACAACAGCAAAAAACAGATGCACAATCGTTAGTTTAAACTGTGTCGTTCAAAGACCCTGACGCTAAGATGAACTTCAGAAATTCCTGAGTTTAGCACTAGGAAAACAATTTGTCTCTTTTGAAAAACTGACATAGTTCCCTTTATCAGTAATGAAAGCTATCTAATTCACCACCCATTTCTTTGTGCCCAGACCGCCAAGAAAGAGTTACATTGAGTGCTAAATGGCAGCAGCTTATCCTGCCCCATAGCAACAAATCCCACATTTTCACAGACCATTCTGCCAACTTCCAAATCTCTGTTTTCTACTCAACACTCCCTCCTAAATTTCTGGCCACTTCAATTTCTTAATAAAACAAATAAAACTTTACAATCTCATTACAACAAAATGACTTCCTCATCTTTTACCGCTGACATAAGCACCTTCTCTGCTGGTCACAAAGATTTTCTTGTCATTTCTCAAGGTACACTTTAGGCTCTAAGCACTTTCCTTTAAAATTTTTTTGTAAACAGCTTTACTGTGCTATAATTTACATACCATAAAAATTACCATTGTCCACGCACCCAAGTGCTTTGAACATGCTGTTCCTGCCTTCCTTTTCCATTTAGCCATCTCCCACTCTTCTTGAAGACCCAAGCAGTATCACCCCTTCTGTGAATACACACCCAGTAAACCCAGATAGATAGGGAGGCCTGGCGTGCTGCGATTCATGGGGTCACAAAGAGTTGGACACGACTGAACGACTGAGCTGAACTGAAACCCAGACAGACTAAATTTTTCCCTTCCATGGAAGTTTATATTTGCCCTTATTATGTCATTTAGCCTATGACATTATTATTGTTTGTGGACATTCATGTTGCGTCCACTAGTATGTGAGCTCTTTGAGGGCTGGCTGTGTGTTAAGGCCTTTTCTACCCACTACACTGTCTTCCAGAACAATTGTCCTTCTGGATTGATCATCATAATCAGTCAAGCTGCCCAGAGGAAGCTGCTCACCCAGCCCTGAATCACCTAGGGGCCACCACGGTCATGGGAGGTTTATCAAGAACTGCCTGGATACCTTCTGTTGGAGTGTGTCCGAATGCCTGAACCGAGGCACACACTGCCCAGGAACTCTAATTCCAGACACAGGGTTTTAAGAGAGTTATAGACTTCAGAACAGGATGGGGGGGGGGGGGGGAAGCTTGACATAGAATGGCTTCTAAGGAACATCAACAGTGCCAACAATATACTATATTTCACTGGATCAAAGGCACCATGAATTGTAAGACACATCCCAATCTCAGAAGTAAAAAGATACACTTTTTAAAAGTCTGTGAAGGATAGTAAGGTACTTAACTGCAAGCCTTAAGGAAAAACAAGGAGAAAGGCAAGGCAGGATGGAGAACTTTAAATACCCTCAACTTTGAAACGGCTACATTGAGAGCCTACCATGTCCCCATCTCTGCCTTGAGAATTTCAAACATAAAAGCACTAAGTAACAAACTAAATATAAAGAGGCCTAACAATGTTCTGATTTTTTTCCTATGAGGTCTATGTGTTTTAATGGGTTTTTTTTTTTTGAAAACTGAGGTTTTTAATTTTTTCTAAAAAAAATAACATTGGTAAGTGCTTTGCTAGTGCCCTGGGCGCACACTCAGTGTACCTATGATTGGGCCACCTGGTACTGGAGAGACAGAATGATGGCGCTGTGACTGAGAACAGCCCCCATGACCCCCATGACCCCCCATGATCCCCCACGACCCCCCATTACCCCCCATTACCCCCCACAATCCCCCACGACCCCCCACGACACCCCACGACCCAGCAGCTGTGTCTTGGCCTGGAGCACTGACATCTGCCTCGATGGTCTAAATCTGCTTTGCCCGGGCGTACTTCATTTACAGAAACACAGAAGGACTAGTCCAGTGGGTCGCAGACTTGAATCAGCTGGAAGCCTTGTTAAACGATACAGCTGGGCCCCACCCCAGAGTGTCTGCTGCAGCAGGAACTGGCATTTCCAGCAAGTTTTCTGATGATGCCACTGTCGATGGTTTAGGGACCACACATTTAGAACTACTGGCCTGGTCAAAACTACTCAGGACGGAAACTGGAGCACTGGGAAGGGAAGGGGTCTGCTGAAGATCACAGCCTGTATCGTGGCAAAGCCAGGCCTGAACTGCAGCGACTCTTGTTTATGTGCGTGCCTTGTGACTTCCCCCACATAGTTACATGAGTTGCCAATCCAGAAAGTTAAAGGGTCTGATAAGCACTCTGTATCTACAAAATTTGTCTTATATTTAAATTTTTAATATAATTGCCAATAATCAAGTGAGACGCGTGTCATTAGGTTGATGAGTACAACAAATACATCCAATCTAAGCTATTATTTCTGTTTGCTTTTAAAACTTCGTTTCTCCTTCCTGACTCTTTTTCTCTGTCCTTTTTCTTCTCTCTGTAGTCTTCAGAGCAATTTGCAGTAAGATTTCCCCAAAGACTAATATGTTTACAAATTCTCTTTTTGTCTAGATTCCAAGTGTCTCCTTCACATTTTCCAGTAAAACTTCATCCTGCTGCTGCCCCGTCCATTATCACAGAGGCAGAATGATAACAGGACTGGCAGGAATGGTACACACACTCTTGCAACATAAAGCCCTACAAAAACCGCTCTGTGAAACCCAAATGCACAGCAACAGAGGAATAGACACGTATAATCAAAGGCAGGTCAGTCTTAAAATTTTCTTCATTTAACCAAGATTTTTCAGTGTCTACTCTGTGGAGAGGAGCAAGCCTCATCAGTAATTAGGATCTACCAGCATTGGGTTTTCCCTTTTGTCTGAGCCTTCTCCTGCTTTTAACTGTGCCGTATATCACAGTCCTATTCCTGAGTACCTAATAATATACATCCTGTTCATTGTTTAGGCTCTCAATAAATGTTTGTTGAACTGAGCTGAGCTTAAGCCTGGTTGGGCCCTGCTGATAACTCTTAGGACCCTCCCATTCTTCCCATTACTTTCATTACTTTGTAGCCAGAATAGGCTATATATTTTCCCAATGAAAATTTGGCAACCTCATGTACTTGAATACATATCCTCCACCCCTCAGCATTCCGAACTAGAGAGATTTAGAAGTCACCCACTCTGGGGGAAGGCATGAAGTCAAATAGGTTGTTTACAATGGAAATGATGACTGGGGATGAAAGGAGAGGACCTTGAATCTTAAAACTCTCATGGGCAGTGATGTGGGGAGATGCCACCGATATAAAGAGTAAGAAATAAAATTTTGTCAGGACAGTTATTATTTTAGAAATTGAAGAAGGTAGAAGTCAAAAAAGAAAACCTTAAAAGAGGGGGAGCAAAGAGTCTCAGGGATCTAAAGCAGCTCTTAAGCCGGGAGGGAAGGAGAAAGACCAGGGAAATTCTGAAACTCGGGGGTTTGAGATAGAGGGATCAGGCTGGACTTCAGAAGACTTTGAGATCGTAGTTTCAAACTGGGGTTGAAAGAGTGGAAAGTAAAAGAATTTACTTCTTTGGGACCATCAGAGCTGAAATAAACAACTTCAGGCACATGTAAGGAAAATTGGAATAGCAAAGATGGCCTGAAAGATGAAAGAACTGACCGTGACCAAAAAAAAAAAAAAAAAAAAAAACCCTATTTGATCTGAATCTCTGTTATGTGAAAGGGAATGAAGGCAAACACAATCACCTCACTGCATATGATTTTACCTTCAAGATCTTCACACCCTTGGGCAAAGCAACCTCTACACCCTCAGCCAGTGGTTCTCAAACTTTAAAGTGCACACGAAACCTCTGGAGGCCTTGCTGAAACACATTTCTGGGCCCTTTCCCCCAGGGATTCTGATTCAATAAGTCTGCAGTGAGGCCTGAAATTTGCATTTTTAACAAGCTCCAAGTTGACGCTGATGGTGCTGATGGATGGACCACATTTTGAGTAGCCCTGCTCACACAGCCAGTTTCGTGGGGCTGGGGAATCCTGGGCATGGAGGGGCAAAGCTGTGGGCACAAGAGGGGTGTCCGCTTTGGAGAAGACAGCCCCCTCACTCCCAGAGATGGCTGCAGGGTGAAAGCCGCTTCATGTCTCCCGCCCCAGTAGTCTCATCTGCATGCTCCACACTTGCAGTTCTTTTCGCGACTTCCACATTTTCTCCAGGTCCTTCAGCTCTGGAAGCAAGGATATCAACAGGCCCTGGGACAGGTCTGTGGCCAGGAGACCCCCTAAATATTCAGAGGTTCCCAGAGTCCAGGAGAGGTTACTGGTGCTGATGTTTCAGGGAGCCAGTGAAGGGGAGCACTCCCGAGAGCACAGGAGTCCTCCCTCCCCTCGCGGGGCCAGCAATCACAGGCCTTCCCTCAAATGACTTCCCGGCAGGGAGCTCCCTGCGTGCATTTCATTGTACAGACTTCAGCAAAATCAGAGCTCTGAAGGCAAAATCACAAGTACTGGAGTTGGAACCAGCCTAACATCTCATCGAGGGCCTGTCCCTGAGGGCCAGACTAAGAAAAGCAATTACAGTACAAGTACTGAGTCATTTCACACGTGGGGTTTAGAGATTTCATAGTGCTCTGAAGGGCTTTTCATCTTTCCAACTGTGCCTCCTCCAGATCACAGTGTGTGCAGCAGTTTTAGGCTGCGAAAGGAAACTAGTAAATTCAGAGAAGGAATCCTAAGTCCAGAACCTGGGATCCTTGGTCAAAAGTTATTCACAATATCTTACTCTAAGAACACAAGAAGGAACTTTGCCTTGATGAAGTTAAATATTTTCTGATCATTTTAACCTTGAGTGGTCTTAATTTTTTCTTGACAGCCTATTAGAGGGATAGAATATATTGAAAAAGGTGAAAAGTCCCACAGTAGCACAAGCTGATTAAAAGAGATTGTGCAGGAATCATGGGAGAAAGGAGAAGTGTGTTCAGAATTCAAGTTAACTCAATGCAGTAAATGTGGTTGGAGCAGCAGCTCCCGGGGGCAGGCACGGTGCTGGTAGGGTGGAGAGCACCAAAGCGAAAACGGGATGATCCAGATCATAAGAAAAACCCTTCACATCTTGCAAATGACTTATGCCCCAAATTAATTTTTTAATAATTTTTTAAAAATTCATTTATTTTTGGCTGTGTTGGGTCTCACTGTCGCGCGGGCATCTCTCTAGTTGTGGAGAGAGTATGCTACTCTTTGTTGCCACGTGCAGGCTTCTTCCTGCAGTAGCTTCTCTGGTTGCGAAGCACGGGCTCTAGCGCTCACAGGCTTCAACACTTGTGGTTCCCCGGCTCCAGAGCACAGGCTCAACAGCTGTGGCACACGGGCTTAGCTGCTCCGCGGCACGTGGGATCGTCCCAGACCAGGTATCGAACCTGCGTCTCCTGCGCTTGCAGGTGGCTTCTTTACCCCTGAGCCACCAGGGAAGCTTGCAAAAAAGTTAATTTTAAAAACCCTTTGCCGGGATGTCCCTGGTGGTCCAGTGGTTAAGAATCCACCTTCCAATTCGGGGGATGTGGGTTCGATGCCTGGTCTGGGAACTAAGATCCCACATGCTGCAGAACAGCTAATGTGTCACGTCCACGACTAGAGAGAAGCCAGAGTGCTGCAGCTGAGACCCAACATAGCCATAAATAAATAAATATTTTCTTAAAATAAAAAACACTTTTACAACCTTTATCTCACTTTATTTTCATAATCACCTTACAGAGTAGGCTCAGCAGGAATTGTCATTGTTCTACAGATAAACTGAGACTCAATAGTTAAATTATGCGCCTAAGCCTGGCTCTCACCTTTCATTATGTATATTTGATTACTTGCTTTTATTATCAAGAGTGTAGTGATGATTTTATTAGAATCAGGATTCATGGTGAAACCCCTCTGTCTGAAATCTGTAAGATTCAAGAATCTCCAGGACACTAAATAGCACCTCACATTCAGCACAATTTGGCACTGTATCTTGGTTATTCTCCATTTGTTCTCCCTACTCTCTCCCCATCATTATTTCTGCCCATCTTTCCCCTGCTCTGTGCCCTGAGAGGCCCACCCTGTAACTGCATTACCTTGACACCTTTTCAGCTGAGTTTGGCCAATGAAAGGAACCAGCAGCTCAAACGGCAGTAATGGAGAGAGGCGAGGGTATTTCTTTCCGACTTTCTTGCTTTTCTCTCCTAGACCACAGCACCTCCATGGCTCCAGCTCTCACTGGACGCTGGGAATACTGCTTCTTCCCCTTGCTCCGGAGGTGTGCTAAAGCTTCCCACTCGTGCTAATCTCTGGGTGCCTCACCATCGCTTGCTGGTTCCCTTAACCCCACTCCCCCCTCTGTGAGTAGGGCTGTCATTAAAATCTCGCCTCAGTTTCCCCCAGGTCCCTGAATGCTACAAACCTCTCTCCCACATAGCCCTAACCTGTACAAATAACTCTAATGCCCAGAGGAACAGACTGAGCCTAAAACATCCACAGTCACAAATTCATTGATTTTTCCTTTTAAATAATTAATGTTTGTGTCTCCAGTGCTTATTTGCCATCATCCTACCTTGGGCTCTTCTTTATTCCTGGCCTGAACTTTTGCGATGGTCTCTAAAGCCTCCCACCTCCAGTCAATGCTAACCAGAGCCTGCGACTGGATTAAATTTCCTTGTGCACAAGTCTGATCACATCATTCCTACTGTGGTTCCCAAGTGTCTACGGCAAAAGGTTTAAACCCTTTAGCCCAGCACTCGGTACTCTCCCCTGGGAGTCTATGCCCTCCAGGCTCCAACCCCTCACCCAAATGTATGATCTTCATTTTGTCTACACCGTTCCCTTAGCCTCAAAGGGAAGGCCTCAATTTTTTAATTTATTTTTTAAGATGTTTTATTGGAGTATAATTGCTTTACAATGTTGTGTTGGCTTCTCCTGTACAGCAAAGTGAATCAGCGATGTGTATGCATATGTCCCCTCCCTCCTGAGCCTGCCTCCTACCCCACCCCCCATCCCACCCATCTAGTTCATCACAGACCACCAAGCTGAGGTCCCTGTGCTATATAGCAGCTTCCCACTAGCTAGCTATTTCACACATGGTAGTGTATACATGTTAACCTTACTCTCCCAATTCATCCCTCCTCCCCTCCCCCACTTGCGTTCACATGTCTGTTCTCTACGTCTATGTCTCTATTCCTGCCCTGCAAATAGATTCATCTGTACCATTTTCCCCCCCATATATATATATATATATATATATGTTAATAGGATATTTGTTTTTCTCTTTCTGAAAAAAGCCCTCAATTTTAAAAGTGTTCGGAGACTTCACATGGTCAACCCAAATGCTGCCTTCGGCCTGAAGATATTCTATTTCTTAATAAACAGCCACTTCCTCTTCTAAACCCTCATGGGTCTTTCTGCATCTTTCTTATGGCACTTAGCATGTTGAATCTTTCAATATTGTTACAGGTTTCTATCCGATCCCACACCCTATTCTAAGCAGCTTTCCCAGCAGAGACTGTCTAGTACCTGGTGGTCCACTAATAAAGACAAAGGACATAGAACAGAGTAGGTCTCGGCAAGAGGTTGGATGAATGAACACATGAATGGAATCAATTTAACACATTCTGGGCAAACTCGAGGCTAAACTTTAAAATATTTGAATGATCACTGAACGAGCTGCCTAAGGTATGCTAAATATCCTATATAAGATGCTGTGTATAAAAACATCTGCACATTTGCCTATTTTATTTTTTAAATTTATTTTTAATTGAAGGATGATTGCTTTACGGAATTTTGTTGGTTTCTGCCAAACATCAGTGCCTATTTTATATGACAGTCTCTTAATATGGATATATACATTATTTTATCATATGCTATTTTAAAAAAAGATCTCCTTTTGGAAAGTGGTACCACATACACAAGCATCTTTAAAACGAAAAACAAAACTTAAGTGTTCTAAAGCTGAACAAGGTCCTAGAAGAGGTTTCTGAAGGGCAATTGAATGCGTGCAATTTTGAAATATTCTACTTCTTTCTCATTTCCTATCAGTCAGCCCCATCCTCTCCTTGCATCCAATTTTGTTTAATGAGGCTGCTGCAATGTATTTATTTTGGGGTGATTGAATTTAGAAAGACATTCATCTAACACGCAATTGCTGCCACAAGCTGAATGGCTGAATCATAACAGGGGTGATGGCATCAATCCGAGGACAGCTGTTCCTTATCATTTCTAACACAAAAAGAAGCTCAGCCAGGCAGGAGGTTTTGCCTCAGCTGCAAGATGGGAGTGATAGCATCAGAAGCAGAAATGTTTCCAGACAGGTGGACATAGACAAGAAGAAAGGAAAAATGCCCCGCAAGGGGCTCAGTCTTTGGTTTTCAGAACCATGCCTGTCATGAGAGAGGAGAGCTGTCCAAGGCCCTTTGGGATGCTCACGAAATTCCTGTTAAAAGGAGATAATTTGGTGAGGACAGCGAAAGCATCTTGTGGGTTAAATGACCTTTTAAGAAGAGCTTACGAGTCTCTTGTAAGTAGTTGAAGCTACTAAAGAATCATGATAATGCTGGCTCACATTTGCAGGGTATGTTATAATTTACAACACCCTTTCCCATTTACCATCTCAGACAAGTTAAGCTGGAGAATAGGTATGCACCTGGGCAGCTGCCAATATGCCCAGAGACCAGGTTCCCAGGGAGCTGGGGAGCCACAGCCAAAGAAACCTCCATCCACATTTGCCTGCTGCAAATGCCCCAAACCCACCATGAAGGCATCACTTCTTTGAACTCGGGCATTTCACACTTGAAGCAAAAATGTCCCTGGAAATAAGCATGTAGCCAGATCTTGACTCTTCTACGCCTGAGTGTGAATGCATTCTGAGCCCCTTCTCAGCAGAACAGCTGGCTAAGGTTTTCAGCAGGAAATGAACACAATCAGAGAGTAAAAGGAGGTGAGGGACTTAACAAACATTGGTGATCCACTTCACTTGCTACAGCTTTTGAGGTAACAGGAAACAGGTAGGGTGGTGCTAATTTCAATACAGGACTTTGGTATAGCTAACAGCCAACAGTAGTGTATACCTATAACCATACACCTTCCAAAGATGATAAACTGTCACAAGAATTCAAGTTGTAAAAAGCCCTGGGATTTCCCTGGCCCTCCAGTGGTTAAGACTTTGCCTTCCGATGCAGGGGGTGCTGGTTCGATCCCTGCTTGGGAAGCCAAGATCCCACATGCCTCGTAGCCAAAACATCAAAAACATAAAAACAGAAGCAATACTGTAGCAAATTCAATAAAGATTTTTAAAAATGGTCCACATCAAAAATACCTTTTAAAAAATTAAAAAATAAAAAGCCCTAAGTTTGAATCATAGTGCATCCTAATATAAACAACACTCTTTCATTCATTTTTAATCTGTTCACTTATTCATTCTGTAGCCAGTACGCTGAACAACCAAAATTCAGAGACTATAACAAAAACACTATTTTAAATCTTCCACCACCCTTTAAACTTAGCAGGGGTGGAATGGGGACAGAGCTTCCTCTGCCACTAGATATAAATTTAAGCATGCCCTAGGTTTTAGTGGCCACTCCTAAGTAGCCACAAGTCCTGGCTTTAAGTCACAGTTAATAACCGTTTCAATTCAGTAAACTAAAATATCGACATCCATGGAATAGTAACAGAAACTTCTAACCTCATTCAGGGAGCTTTCAACGGGTGGGAAACCAGAATTTAAACCTTCTCTTTCCTTCCTGTTACACTCCTGTCTTCCTAAATGGGGTTTCTGACCCCTCTTGGAGAAAGAGAGGAGGAGAGGAAAAGTGGGCATAAAGGGCTTGCTTGATTGGGCCCCTGGTGAGATGGTTTCATCCTCTGCAGGCCTAGCAGTTGTCTGAAACTGATTTTCTCCTATATAATATTATTTCAAGTTCCTCAAAGATCTCCCCCCTTCCCCAGTCCTGGTGGTTTCTCACTTGAGAGGGTCCGTTAACCTGAGCAAAAACATTCTATTCAGGCAGGAGTTTCTAGAAAATGCTGCAGGGCTCACCCAGCTTCTCCTCATCTGGGGCCTCTTCGAACTCCCTCTAAGCAGATCTAAGTTGCCTCCCATACTGGCTCTATCCACTCCTTGGACCATTCTTTGCCTGAACCAATTCTAGGAGTGCTGGCAAATCTGGCAGCAGCAGCAACCTCCTTTGATTTGCTGCCAAAGCATCAGCCAGTCCTGCTCTTTTCCTGTAAATTAGGGAAAGGAGTCAGACCCAGTCCCCAGGGCCCATAACTGCAGGAGACACAGCTCACGCTCTGATTGATCTTGTTGCAGTGAGATGAGGTGCATACCCCCATCCCTTAAGCCCTGGGGCCACAAGTAGCACTTATACTCATCGCTTCCTCCAAGGAAATCCTCTTCAAAAGCTTCCAAGAGTGTGGCATCTCTGGACCCTTGATGGGGTAATAGTGAGAGTCATGTAACCACTTTTCTGCTAAAAATTTTTGGTAGGTTCTTCGGGGTGGTCTGTCTCACAGCTTTGGGTATCTGATAGCTATTATGTCTTACCTCTCTCTGGGAACTTTCAGTCTAATGCTCTCAAGTTACAATTCATTCATGTGTCCAGCAAACGACTGTCAAAGGTTTACCCCAGTGTAGACTCTCCTGTTCCCTGCTTCTTTCTCTCCTCACTGGTTCTCTTTTCCACCTTCCTGCTATCAAGAGTTTTGATGATGAATCTGTCACTTTTCTCTGCCTTCCCACAAATTTCCAGCTATCATTATAGATACACATGAGAAAATGTTTTCACTTTCTGTACCAAAATAGATAAGGAAACTGAGAATAACTTAAAAACTGCAATAATGAAAATATTGGAAGTCAGAATTTCTTACAAGCAGAATAATTTTTCTAACCCAAAGTCTAGAATGTTGTCTATTTGGATTGGAGCTCTTCAAAGTTCAAGTTGCAAAGTTCTTGCAAAACTCTTGCAAACATGCACTTTTTAAAATGTTATAGAAAAGAAAGAGCTTGATCCTGTGTTCCTAGTAGGGCCTGAGGTAGTAGGAAACAAGATGAGGATAAATTGGGGTCAGGAATGAATTTAATGATTGCTAAAGGAACCACATAAGTGTGCCGTACTTTCTGTAGCATATAAATACAGGCCCAGGAATGGGATAAAACAAAAACAGGGAGTGAAAGGAATACCAAGGGCTCTAAAACTCTCCCACCAGACAACTGGAGCAACTAACAGGATTTCTGAAATACGCATTGATAACAGCTGTCTACAACGTTACGCCCTTGAATCCTCACCCCACATATTGGGTCGGCCAAAAAGTTCAGCTGGGTATTTCCGTACCATCTAATGGAAAAACCCAAACAAACATTTTGGTCAACCCAACACTTTAAATAATGATGACCCATAGCTAACCATTTACACAGGACTTGCTCTGTGCTGGGTGCTGGACCAAGGTACGTGTTACTTAAGTCTCACAACAGTCCTGTAAGATGATAGTATTTATTCCCATTTTATAGATGAGGGAAATAAGCTTCAGTGATTAAGGTGCTTAAGTTGTGTGCTTTGTAAGTGGTGAAACTGCCAGGCATGCCTGCGCGAAGCCAGTCACTGCTCCTCCTGCTATGCTGTGGCCCTCTGACTGCAGGCAGGTAAAAGAGAATGGGTGCATGCTAAGTCGCTTCAGTTGTGTCCTACTCTTTGTGACCCTATGGACTGTAGTTTACCAGGCTCCTCTGTCCATGGGATTCTCCAGGCAAGAATACTGGAGTGGGTTGCTAAGTCCTCCTCCAGGGATCTTCCCAACCCAAGAATTGAACCTGAGTCTCCTGCGTAGCAGGCAGATTCTCTATGCACTGAGCTTCCTGGGAATCCCTTCCACTCCTAATTTTGCCTTTTATGTAGAAGCAAGGGAAAAAGAATTTCGGCCTCATCTGGAAGCCTTTGTTGTGTTTTTTTTTTTTAAGAGTTAACTTAAGTGGCCATTTGAAGGGTCTTTGTGTTGGTGGAAGCTCCAGCAATCACAACGATTGTCTGTAATGAAGGAGGAATGGATTGCGGCTGCCAACTGCCTCCTAATTATCTTCTATTGAGGAAAGGATCACCGTGCTAACTCTAGGACGTGGGAGGAAGACAGGGACAAAAGGATCTGGGAATACTGAGTTGGGTTTTTTCTTACTTACACAGTGCCAGTTAGCACCTACAAAAAGCAGTATGTAAGAAGTGAGCACTTTCATTACATCAAGCTATTCCACCAAGACGATTTGGCAGAGCCCCACTTATGACTATATCTCTTTGGATTCAATTTCTTTATAGTGTTCACCTTTTTCCATCTCTACATGAATCAACTCTCCCTTCCCTCTCTCCCACCCTCTTTTTCCTCCTCCTACAAATAATTGCTGAGCACCTACTATGTGCCAAGCACTGGGCTTGGTACAAAAATGTAACAGGGACTAAAGTTTGGTCTCTGCCCTCAAGGATCTTCTAGTCCAAGAATTAAATCAGACATATTTGTTGTTGTTGTTTAGTCACTAAGTCATGTCTGACTCTTTGTGACCCCATAGCCTGCCAGCCTCCTCTGTCCATGAGATTCACCAGGCAAGAACACTGGAGTGGGTTGCCATTCCCTTCTCCAGGGGATCTTCCCAACTGAGGGATTGAACCTGTATCACCTGCATTGGCAGGCAGATTCTTTACTGTTAAGCCACCAGGGAAGCCTAAATCAGATATATTAATATAAGGGAACAATTAAAATACCAGGTTGTGAATACCACAGTGGTTGGTGGTGGGGCGGGGGTGGGGATACAAGAAGGACACATGTCACAAGAGGAGGAGAAGTCAGGGAAGGTTTACATGAAAAAATGAAACCTTTCCCAGTCTTTCCTACTTGGAATTCTATTCCACTGTGGAGCTCTGGCATAGAACCCTGTAGCATTTTGGCTGACAATAGTCACTTTGGGCTGGGTTTATCTGCCCCCTACCATTCAGTACAATTCACTCCACATGAATACCACGCTCGCTAAGCTGTGGGAGAGGAAAATAGCAAAGCCAATCCCAGGACCGGTTCCTCAGGAGACTTGCTGGAAGAAAACTCAGGCGTGAGAGCAGGATAAACCAAGTGCAACAGAGGGTAACGGGGATCGCGGGTGCGCCATGAGAGGCGGCCAGCATCAGACAGTGCTTCAGAGAAGAAGTGGCGCAGGAGATGAGCCCTGAAGCCCAGAGGCAAGGTCTTGCTGGTCAGAGATGCAAGGGGAAGGCATGCTGTGCCTTGTAACAGACCTGGGAAAGCAGGAAGATGGGGAGAAGATGAAGACCGCATGTCTGAGGAAACCGTAATAGACCAATAAGGCTGACACGGAGGAGGGCAGTGTCGTTAGAGGAAAACCTGGAAAGGTTAATTTGGACCAATCTGTGGGGTCTTTATGCAAGATATTTGCACTTAATGTGTAGGCAATGGGAACCATTTTGAGTGAAGAGTTACGAGACCAAAGTTTGTTTGTATGGATTGTGGCTGAGGAAACACAAGAGACAGGGAGACCGGTTAAGAGAGGTTACAATGGTCCATGTGAGAGGAACTGTAGGTTCCGATGGCATGTGGGAGTAGGGATGGAGAACTGACACCTTGAGTCAGGGACTGACTGTCACACATGTGTGTTCCCGTAATGTCTAGCACTGTTTCCTGCCCTGTTCACATTTCATAAATATTCATGAAATTGAACGGTATTAAAGATTCCATGTGAAAGCATGAAGTTATATCTTGCAGTTTGTGGTCCTATTTGCTTTAATCTTGTCACCAAGCCATTCAGTTTCAAGTCATAGAAGGTTCTTGCTCAAGGCTGTCATTATCTGGCACGTATGTGGCACCTCAGGGAAGTGGCACCTCATTCAGTCCTTAATTAGCTTATGCACCATTTTAATTGGCCTGCAGTTGTCTGTGTGGACAGAGCTGATTCCCTTCCTGGAATCAATTGGGGCGGCCTCACCCTTCCTGCCAGCTTAGGCATCTGGAATCTCACCAGCTGAGAAGATGCAGGATCCTGCTAAGCTACAAAGCATGCAAGGAATGGGCCCTCTAGGGAGTGCTAGCCACCTGCAGCCTGCTGGCACCCACATCAAGGCAAATCTCCAGTAAATGTATCAATCACTTTGGACAAGCATTTCTAGGAGAGGGGGGCAGAGGGTACAACAGAGGCAAACGGTAGGGACTACCCATGGTGTGACCCTAGAATTCTAGATGACGTCGAGTATTTACATCAGTAGGGATGTGTTAAAATGGTTAAGATGATCCATTAAAATAGTTCAGATGACCCATCTAGAAAGCAACCTACCCCAACAGGTGGCTTCAGTTCAGTTCAGGCACTCGCTTGTGTCCAATTCTTTGAAACCCCATCAACTGCAGCACGCCAGGCCTCCCTGTTCATCACCAACTCCCGGAGTTTACTCAAACTCATGTCCATCGAGTTGGTGATGCCATCCAACCATCTCATTCTCAGTCGTCCCCTTCTCCTCCCACCTTCAATCTTTCCCAGCATCAGGGTCTTTTCCAGTGAGTCAGTTCTTCACATCAGGTGGCCAAAGTATTGGGGTTTCAGCTTTAGCATCAGTCCTTCCAATGAATATTCAGGACTGATTTCCTTTAGGATGGACTGGTTGGATCTCCTTGCAGTCCAAGGGACTCTCAAGATTCTTCTCCAACACCACAGTTCAAAACCATCAATTCTTCAGCACTCAGCTTTCTTTATAGTCCACTTTCACATCCATACATGACTACTGGGAAAACCATAGCTTTGACAAGATGGACCTTTGTTGGCAAAGCAATGTCTCTGCTTTTTAATATGCTGTCTAGGTTGGTCACAACTTTCCTTCCAAGGAGTAAGCACCTTTTAATTTCATGGCTGCAATCACCATCTTCAGTGATTTTGGAGCCCCCCAAAATAAAGTCTGTCACTGTTACCATTGTTTCCCCATCTATTTGCCATGAAGTGATGGGACTGGATGCCATGATCTTAGTTTTCTGAATGTTGAGTTTAGAATTATGGAATTCATGAGGCTGCAGTGTCTCCCAAAGCCACTGAAGGGGTCGGACTGGATTGAGGTCAAGACCTCAATTTGATCAAGATATTAATGGCTAATTTTATTGAGCATGTACTATGTGCCAGATACTTTTCTAAGCACAGGCAGATTCTTTACCATCTGAGCCACCAGGAAAGGCCCTTTCTAAGCACTATAGTTGCATTAATGTATTCGATTGCCACAACAATCCTGTGAAGTGAGTACTACTATTTTTTTAAGTGAGTACTATTATTATCCTCATTTTAGAAGTGAGGAAATAGGCAGAGAGAGGGTGAGGCTTGCCCCTGGTCCTACAGCTGGTGGGTGGTAGAACTTGAACCCAGATGATACGGCTCTAGCGCGGACTGCCTGCAACACTTTCCTGCCTGTCTCCTGTCTTTTGTTCTCATCACTCTGACCTGCAGGCCTGGAGGACAAACGAGGCCTGAATTGTAAGATCTCATTCAAAGACATGAATGTATTGAGGGTCAGCACGTCACAATGGGAAAGTTTGCGTTTTACATCCAAACCAACCTACCTTAGAAACCATTTCCAACATGTATTAGTTAAGTGACCTTGCTCAAGTTACTTAACGTCTAAGGCTTACAGTTTCCTGAGTTTAGGTTGGAGGCAATACAATCTTCACCCTTGTTAGGAGCAAAATAATGTCCCTAGCTCCGCCCTTCATATCCCCACTCATTAATGGTCATTATCACAAAGGGCTGTATAAAGTCTGGGGCAAAGACTCGAAGGGTGTGAATGCATCCTCCTATTTCCAGCAACGAAAGAGTGTTTTGATTCCAGAAAGGCTAAAAGGCACCATTCACCCAGTCTTCCCTGGGGTGCAGAGGCAACATCCCCCAGGAATACCAGCCCCTTTTTCCCAGCTCTGGGCTCACCCAAGGGCCTTCCGGTCTGTGATCTGGTCTTTGTTCCTACTGCTCCTGCCAGCTGTGACCGCAGGGGTTTGTCTAATCTCATTGTTCTGCCTCCTTGAGGTAGGGATGGGATTTTCATATCTACTGCTGATCAAGCCCTGGTCCTGATACTAGAATTCTCCATCACTCATGATGGAGAATTGACTTGACTCCTCTGCATGATCTTCAGTTAGATAAATTAAACATTAGTGTAATTTGATTTTTCCTTTCAACGTAAATGGAATTTAAAAGAAAACTCTTCTGTTACATGATCAAGGAGTGGGATATACTAGAAAGTGGCTGGGATTTGAGGCTCTGTTTCTGTCTCTTGTTAATTATGTGACCATGAGCAACTCAATCCCTGCCCTCTTTACCTCAAGAGGTAAAGAATTTCATCTTAGAATGATAAAAGACAGGAGCCTGTGTTTTGATTGTAAAAAAGCACATGAGTGGAATGGAAATGGTTATTATCACTGAGGCTTCATATAGTTTGTAACAATCTCACAGTGTTAAATAAGATTGTTCCAAACTTTTGGAGGCTTGGGTTGCCCTAGAATATCGAGGCTGGAAAGTGTTGTCAGTACTAGGGCCAACAGTGAGTGATCCTGAAAGAATTAGAAATAAGATTGTCCTCTGAGAATTAAACTGGGACATGAACACAACATCAATTATAGGAGAGATTTGCTAAATCACTCTAAAGAAAAAAATGGTTCTCAGACCAGGAAAACTTGATGAAATTGAATTGAAAGTGCTAACATAGCTAGAAAAGGCAAGCATCAGTTAGAAGGGAGGTTGACCAGCCATACAAATGCAAGGAAAGGAGGTGAGAGAAGCAAATTTTGGCATTGTCCATCTAATACGATCTAGAGAAGAGGGGTTCTGGTTAAAAAGGTGACCCAGGTAATTCTGGTGATAAGTACCTGCCTATTACAGAGGTCAGATGTCTAGAAACATTCTTTTAATTTTTATTTTATATTGGAGCACATAAGACCAGGGTTTGATCCCTGGTTCAGGAAGATTCCCCTGGAGAAGGAAATGGTAACCCTCTCCAGTATTCTTACCCTGGAGAAATTCCATGAACAGAGGAGTCTGGTGGGCTACAGTCCATGGGGTTGCAAAAGAGTTGGACACAATTTAGCAACTAAACAACAGTTGATTAACAACATTGTGTTATTCAGTTACACATATGCGTGTATCTATTCTTTTTCAAATTCTTTTCCCATTTAGTTTATTACAGAATACTAAGCAGTGTTCCCTGTGCTGTATAGTAGGTCCTTTGGTTATCTATATTAAATACACAGTGTGTACATGTCAACCCCAAACTCCCAATCTATCCCTCCCCTCCTACCCTTCCCCCAACCCTGTAACCATAAATGCATTCTCTAAGTCTGTGAGTGTGTTTCAATTTTGTAAATAAGTTCATTTGAAACATTCTTCTAATGAGTTTCCCTTGTTCTAAATTCCAAGTTTATCAAGCAACTGATTGTAGTTTGGCTTCCCATCTAAACCTACCAACATGAAATGACTACCTAGCTACCGGACTTGGGCATCCTTGGGGAATGTATTTCTTGTGAGTTAACAAACTAACACCTAATTATATATGACCTCTTATGTGATCTGCTTACAGGGTTGGAACATTTTAGGACTTGACTATATGATAACTGTAACGATGCTAGTTTTCCCTATGAATTACTAAATTAGCATCCTGGTTATACAGGGTAGACTTGTGAGCTTTGATCCACCTTTGAGTATGCAGAAACAGATTTTTGAGCCTGACAGATAAAGGGCAAGAACCTGAACTCTATGAGATCCCTGATAGTTACACCCTACTGGGAGGACATTTAGGGAGACAGACAGCCGGCCTGCTCCTGAAGTCACCCAGTCCTTGCCCACGTCATATCTTTTGAAACGCTACAAAAGGAACTGACAGCCATGCAGAGCAGGGGTCCCCTCTACGGCAAAGCCTGCCGAGAGATGGATAAGTTTACATCCTTTATCCTGCCTGCCTCAGTGGGACCCCAGCCTGCACTCCCCACATTATGCTCCATCACTCCTGCATATACACTCTGAATTCCAAACTGGGTATCTTTGCTCATGCTGTCTGTCTCTAGCTAGAATAATCTTTTCCCATCTACTTCTCAGTTCCACTTGCCAAATCCCATCTTTGATTCGGCACTCAGGTCAGGTACCCTCTCTTACATAACCGCTTCTACCATTGCTATTCCATCTCTGAAGTCCCATACCTCATTTCCTGTCCACTCACATTTCTATCTTATGTTAGAATCCTGCTGTAAGTGAGGTCTCCAAGAATTCCAGAAATAAAAGTTCTCTCTCTGCTCAGAAAATTCTTCCCTTGTAGGAAAAAATCTTCCTGGGAAATCAGATTTATTCCATCTTTCATTTATTTATCCAGTCATTTGACAAGTATTTACTGAGTGCCTCTATGTGCCAGGCAATGGGATACAGGGGTGAATAAGACGGACAGGGCTTCTACTCTCATGGTCTAGTGGGGAAGAGAGATGCCAAGGAACAGTAAATAAATTACAGCTGGAATAAGTGCCACATAGGAGAAATATTACTCAGTACTGTGAGAGTACAGATGAGGCTTTTCCAGGAAAGTTACATTTATGTTAAAACCTGAAGGTAAGTAGGAGTCAGCCAGGAGAAGAGATCTCCTTGAAAAGAGTACGAGTGATACGATCTCAATGGCCAGTGTCACAGAGCTGCGATAGCCTGATGTTCTCAGTCCTTGGTCCCCGATCCTGTGTTCAGATCATGCTAGGAACAAATTCACAGACACTTTCCCTTTAACTCCCTGTCCTCTAGCTGCAGATAGACCACTCCCTTCACGCTTGCCAACTTCTTCACAGTTGCCAAAGTATGTTATGATTTGTTTAAATTTTTTCAATTAAAATTACATTGCCATTAGCCAGTTGATTTTCGTTTCATGTTAACTTTTCCTAGTTTGGTTCTCAAAGACTGACGTTAACTTCATTCTTTAGTTATTGTCAAGCTCATCTACCAGCTGTGAGACACACACACTCTTTGTTTTATTCAGTACAGTATAGCACCCAGTGCTATGATACCTCAATACACAGCTGGCCCTCTGTATCTGAAAGTTCTGCATCCCCAGATGGGGAGGGCAGACTATACTGTTTTACAGATGGTACTGTCCATCTTACAGAAGGAACTTGAGCATTCTTGGGTTTTGGTATGTGGGAAGGGCAGAGGTCCTGAAACTAACCTCCTATGAATACTGAGGGACCACTGTAGATTCACTGGATTGATGGATGGATGGATGGATTTTATCTTCCCTCTTAACATCTGCGCTAAGAGTACAGTACTTGTCTAGTTCACATCTGGGCTCCTCCAGCACTCAGCATAATGTCCTACATAGGGGAGGTAATAAATCAGGAAGTTATTTGAAAATAAGTTATCTAGCCCTTCCTTAAACTTTTCCATGGCTGGGAAAAACTACCTGCCTTTTCAGGCATTGGTTCCGCAGTTGAACTGCTCCAATTGTTGAAGTTCTTCCCACTCTTGGGCTAACATCTGCCTCCCCACTGGTCCTGGTTTTGCCCGCTGGGCCCAAGAAGAACAAATCTTCTGCCCGACAGCAGCCCTTCTTGTGCTGGAGACAGGGACTGGGTTCCCTGCAGTCACACAGAGGACACGTCTCCAGCGCAAAATCAAGTGTCCACAACTCTTTGGAGTACTCCCAACATATGGCAAAGGGGATACATCCCTCACGGGTTTGGAGGGTGCTCTGAACTCCAACAGGGGCTACTGTGCAAGCAGGTCCTCTCTCCAGGTCAGGAACCCAGACCAGAACTCACCATGAAAACAATAATTAACGTTTACTTCATAACTGATTATGGTTTACTGGTTAATCCACACAACACCCCTGGCATATGCCAGGGTTTCTGGCCTACAAATGGTTGAGATGCAGAGAACGATTGAGTTCCGGGGTCTCAGTGACTCAAGAGCCCATATCCAGGCCGATCCACCTGCAAACACTGCTAATCTCTCTCCCTGTTCAAGAGAATCACTTTGGCTCCAACCTCATTTTACCATTTGCTGATCTGTGAAATGATTCAAATTCTAGGATAAGGGGTAAAGGCCAGGAAGAGTATACAGAAGATAGACATCATTAGTCTGTGCCCAGCTTTACATGAGGCTCTGTGAACTGAAATATGGCAAAAATATTTCCAAATACAACACTTTACATATAACAGCCCCCAAACTGTGCATATAGGTTTGATATTATCGGGAATAAGAGAACTGTTAGCTTAGGCTTAAACATCCATCTGTTACACATAGATTTTACTATAGTCAGATACACTCTGAATCCTCTTAGAACTGATACACTTGAGTCACAAAGAGTCTAGTAAAATAATTAAACATATTGATTTCATTTGTATTGTAAATGCACAAGACATTTTCAGTGATTCCTTTTATCAAATCAAGAATCCTTTTCAAAACATTTTATAATCTGAATAAATGCTTTCCTTAAATTGGATTTTCAAGTATGAGGTTTCCTCCAAACAGTGGTTCTTAAGCTTTGGGGAGGTGCTGAGTCTTTCAAGAATCTGGTAACCACTAGATCGGTCCCCCCAGAAGAATGCACAGATTTATATATGCACAAGACATTGCAAAAAACTCAGGGTCAGTGAACTCAAGGTGAAGATCAGAAAAGAAGTTAGCCCTGACTGAGGCTTTGCAGCCTTTGGAAGGGCCTTGATTTCTACTCGGAATCAGAGGAGTAACCATTGGAGGATTTTGAACTTGCCTTTTAGCAGAGGCAGTGTGGCCTCCATGAAGAGAATAGACTTGAAGGGGGGGAGGGCATAGACTTGGAGATCATTGCAGTCATCCAGGTGAGAGAGGATAGTAGTTGGAGCCAGGTAGTAGCAGTGGAAGAGTGGGAAGCAGTCAGATTCCAACACGCTTTGAAGGTACAGTGTCAGGATCGTCTAACCACGTGGGGTGTGGGATGTGAGTGAGAAGAGAGGAGTCAAAGACCACTCCAAGATTTTTGGCCTGAGCAACTTGAAGGCTGGAGTTGCCATTACCTGTGATGAGGAACATTGAAGGCATGCAAGTGTGCTGGAAGAGGGGAAAGAGAAAGGGAATATCAGCAGCCAAGTTTTGGACTTTAAGCTTGAGATGCTTATTAAATATCCAAACAAAGATGCTAAGTAGACAGATGATGTCTGGAGAGAGGCTGGGCTGTAATAATATTCATCTGCAAAATTAGGATAATAATATAATAATGCCTACATAAGAATACTTTTTATTGGGAGGATTAAACAAGACAATGCATGTAAAGCTCTCAGGGCAGGATCTGCTACACAATATGCCCTTGATACATTTTAACTATTGTTTTTGTCAAAGCTTAAATACTTTCAGTACTTCTATCATTACTGTAAAGTTAGGAGTGTGGTTGCTTTTAAGGTTGGTAAGCCGTTATTAGCGACAGTTCCCGGGCATGTCATTTTCTGCAATGACAGTGGTTTGGAATTGGTTTCTATCCCCCAGAGTTTAAAATTTGGAAGGCTTCTGCACACATTCAATAACCTTCACAGGTAGGTTATGTCACGTTTCTTAAATAATCAGTGTGTTGTTTCACCAACCCAGAGTTCACTTTGTTTTAAAGAGAATTTGATGTGAAGAATGAGCCAGTTTATTGGAGGAAACTGAGGATCAGCAAAGACCCTGCAGGGAAACATTTCCAACCCATCTGTGTCCCCTGTGGTATGAATGTGACATGAAGAAAGCATGAGAACTGACTACCCCATCTCGACTTCAGGAGCTACAGATATTATTGCCAGTCACAAGCTCATCCAGTTCCTCTTAAAGCTGATTCACAAAACCCACAACCAATGTCTCCCTGAAACAGCTAGATTCCTCGGGGTATTCTCCATGAAGCACACCTTCGCTGTCTCTTATTATTCAGTGATTTTTTTTTTTTTTTTAGCTGATTTACGTTGAGAAGGTGAAAATAAGAGCTGGCATGGTTTTATCACATACTTGTAGATCTTTGAAACAATGAGCTTCTAGCATCAAAACCTAAACGACATCTCCGTCTTTTTGCATCCCTTTGAATTGTGACTGTAATCTCTTGACCCTGTAATTCCCTTCAACATCTATGACAGGCCTAATGCTCAATAATTGTCTATTACTATTCCTCCTAATCTCCAACTGTATCCAAAAGGATGAGGTGATGAAGCCACTCAAACAGTCCAAAAGTGCTTCTGTAACAAATAGATGACTAAGGTCAGGGACAGTCACGGGTATTGCTTGATGGCGTCAGCAACAGCAGTACAAAAACACAGGCAAGGGTAGATGTCCCAGCGAGGGGAGAGAGCGCGAAGGACGCGCACGAGAGGCTCCTTCCCCAAACCCTTGTTTTCTTCCATCAGTAAATGAGGCCACATAAACTGCGCGAAGGGATGCTAATAAGCAGGGCAATGCTCAATTACATTCCATGACACACCACCAGTTTCATTCCTTTTCCTTGATTCTTTTGCTAGTTTCTAACTATTGCTACAGTCACAGTGACTATGTTTCAAGCAGATCTCCAGGGGTGGCTCCACATGAGAAAATAACTCTCCTCCCTCCTTCCCCGAGGAGTCAGGAGATGACACCTCAAGGACTAGGGTCCTATAGAACAGCAGGACATGTGAGAGGCTGACAGGGCCCCTCCACACCTGTGGTTGCCTAGCAGCACCCTACTCCAGCCTCTGTCTGCGGTGGGCCCCAGAACTTTAAGTGGAGGAGAACTAAAAGATTGGAGAACTGATAAGTCTAACTGAAGCTAGTCAAATAGATATATGGCAAAAGTTGAATGAATTTGTACCTTGCCCATGTTTTTCTATTTCTAAAGAGATTTCTGGAAGTGGGGAGAGGTTCTATTAATTTTTAGAGTAAATTTTAGTTTTACATTTTCCAGCCAGGCTAAGGGGGGAAAGGACTGAGTTTTGACCATATTCAGGCATGATGGTAAGAGAGGAAAAGGCTCTCTAGCAAGAGATGTTTATACTTCAATCTGTTTGATCTTAAAATGCAGAACTCAAGCCCACCAGAAAAAATGCAGGTGTTTTTTATTCCTTGGACATCATGACCATAAAATTTACCATCCAAACTGGGATACTTTTTAGAGTGAAACAAGGCAATATAAACAAATAATGCTAGCAGTATAACAAGCATAAACTGGGACTATCCAGGCAAACCAGACAGACATCATCTTCATCACTCATCACCAAATGAGTCTCTAGTCTGCCAAAATTGCTTCATCACTTAAGACACTTGACCCAAAAGACGGTTCTATAATTAACACAGAGACTAAATGTACTCTCCTCCCTACTGGGTAAACAGGTCCTAGTGTTTACACTTCAATGGGGGGCTTCATGTGGGGCTTCCCAGGTGGCGCTAGTAGTAAAGAACCTGCCTGCCAATGCAGGAGACTTAAGAGATGTGGGTTTGATCCCTGGGAAAGGAAGATCCCCTGGAGGAGGAAATGGCAACCCACTCCAGTATTCTTGCCTGGAGAATCCCATGGACAGAGGTGTCTGGGGAGCTACAGTCCATAAGGTCGCAAACAGTCAGACACGACTGAAGCGATTTAGCGCCAGCAGCAGTGTTTTATGAACACGTGAACAGCTATCTTTCTTTTCCTCCTTTCTCTTATCCAGCCATCTCTCTAGCCATTTTAATTGCAGAGCCCTTTTCCAAGTTCTGTCTACCTGGCCTTGCTACCATCTTAGTCCTACATTCTTTATCCAGAAAGTTCATCGAGAGGCCTGAAAGTTACATAACCCATCTCCTGAATCCAGTTAGTGGGAATGAGCTGAGTTTTAAAACTCTGAAAGAAAGACAATGGGATTGCAAATTAGTCTTCTCTGGCCCTGCAAAGCAGTACAGGGGTCCTAAGGCAATTTCCTGGGTCCCATCAGATAGGTAGCCCTTCCCAATACTAGCATAGAGCTCCTCCGGGGCGTGGAATATGGACAATCCAACTCTGTCCACAGTGGCCAGTGCCGAGTACAGGGCCTGGTGCAGAGGGTTCTCAGTTCCAGCTATGGGACCAGAAGGCTGCTCCCTCACACACCCAGCTCTGGACTCTTCTATACCCATGGTTTTCCTCCCCGTGTCTGTGCAGTAAGAGGGAACCCTGCACATGATCCCACATCTGCTGGTCTGACTGGGCTTCAGCTGTCAGCCCCCAGGGACCGGCTAGCATTCTGCTTCTCTCAAGTACTGTGCCGGGTCACACAGAGCCTCCCGCAGAGTCCAGGTGGGCACAGGCTGGGTCTGTCGGGTTCCATTCAGTTCTCGAACACTCCGCAAAGCCCATTACTTCCCCAGCCCTAGGCCGGATGCAGGAGATACACAGTGAGAGTTGTATGTGACCTTGAAAGGTTACGGATGCAGCAGGGCACGGGGGAAACAGCAAGGACCCTACAGCCCCACCTGGGTCTGTCTCCCGGCTCTAACACCACCCGCCTCTCCTTGGGTGGATTTAACCCCTCTGTACCTGAGTTTTCCATTTAGAAAATGGAATGAGAGAGGCTGCCTCAGAGGGCTGGTGTGAGAACTATTAACAGTGTAATTCTGATTATGATCATTGTGATCTGGGACCCTGCTTGGCGCAGAGTGAACAGTCAGTGAATTTAACTATGACTATTTCTGTGTTTTGGCCCCTCTTCCTGGAGGTCCATTTCCTTTCCTTCTTTCTACATCTGGCTGGTCCCCTCAGGAGGGGCTCCACTTTGCTCCGGGCTCAACTTAATCCTGAGGGCCAAAAACGGAACTTGGGCACACCAGCACTCGTCCTGGGCTTTGACCACTAGGATTCAAACCCAAACACCCTCAAGAATTAAGAGATTATGCATCCATCCTTCTGAACCCAAGTGAGTCATTACACAGGCATTTTTCTAAGAAGATGAGGAAACTCTTGGTCAACACAAAGGAAGGACCAGACTTGAAAGGAGTTATCCCGAGCCAGAAGGTTGACTTCCTGAGCACACCTCACCTTGTGCCTACGTACTTCCAGTTACTTCAGAAACAAAGGTGGGAGTTTCCATACACCTCTGACACCAGTGTACGAGAGATTCTGACACCAGTGTACTAGGTCTAGTGTACTAGTACATTAGACCAGTGCACTAGACCTCGTAAGAGTTGGTTATGAAGTATTTATTCAATTAGGCATATATATATATACTTTTCTTTATGCTTCTCAAGGAATCTTTCATTTAATTATCAAAGGCACTACCACCCATTTAAGACTTCAGAAGAAACTGGATTTTTTTTCCCCTTGGCTAAGACAAGTTTCTATGAGTTTCTATGACTTGATGGTTCATAGCCTCAGACTAAAAAAAAAAAAAAAAAAAATCTCAATTCACCCACTTAACAGTTCCATTCAAAAACACTTCTGGAGAAGGGAATGGCAGCCCACTCCAGTGTTCCTGCCTGGAGACTCCCACAGATAGAGGGGCCTGGTGGGCTGCCGTCCATGGGTCTCAGAAACACTGCATTGTTGTCATGCCTCCCGCAGCTAAGTCCCAGGTGGTACTCTTTGCATCATTTCCAACACTCACATTTGGGATAATTTCAGTGCCAAAAAAGTAATCAAAACTACTGGCTAAAAAACATAAAAACTTGTCCCAAATGTGATCATTTTGTTTTGAAGTGAAAACTAACACAGCTCTGCCACCCCTCCCCCCACTCCAATCCTTGGAAATGCTTCCTTCTGACAGACCTGAGCTAGATCCTTAAGACGAAATGGTGAGCCATCGTGCCTCAGATGTCTCCACTCCTAGGGTGACTTAAAGCGAACCTGTATACTAGCTTGGCTCCCTTTTGCTGAAGGCCTGCAGCAGATGGGCTGGTTGCCACATGCTCCTAATACACACTTACCTGCTTCCTTCCCCTGATGTCTGCAGTCTTCACACTTCACAGAATCCCAGAGCATCAATCCTGGAAGGGACTTTAGAGACCAGCCAATCCAAGCCCTCATTTTACAAACAGGGACACTGGAGCCTACAAAGAGGAAAACACTTGTTCGAGATCACACAGCTCATGAATGAAAGAGTTGAGACTAGAACTGCTGAACAGGAGATTCATCTCCCTAGGGTGTCATCCTGCTTCCAACTGGTTCTCATACTCTCTGCCCTAGTTGGCTTTCCTACACTTGACACAAAAGCCACACCCTCTCGAGGCATGCCAGCAGCCCGGAAGCCTCATTCATAGTGCACGAACCTCGCTCAGCTGGCCCGGGGCTCTTTCCCTGCAGAGGAGTGAGCGTCATGTGACTTGGAAATACGCGCTGTGCAGGGATGCATGTGACGTTCATGTGTATCAGTCACTGCGTGTCTTCCAAGTCCATCAGGTGGAGAAGGAAGCAGAGCCTGAGAGTCATTTATAATGTCCCAGACTTCTAAGTCTTTTCTAGGCTTACAATTTCAGGTTACCCGACAACAAAAGCTTTGATACCATTCCTCAAAATCAACTTATTTAACAACAAGCATTTACCGAGGAGACACTTACTGGACAGTTCCCATCTGCTAGGTACTATGAGATTAAAAATGGGTAAGACATGAGAGCTATCCTTTTTAAGGGACGGAGAAGAGCACATACACAGTGGCAAGACATTGCGCTCAGAGCTCTGACACTCTCACAGGAGTAGGAACAGGTCATGTAGACACAGCTAGGCCAGCACAGGAGAGTTACTGGAGGCTTTTCTTAATTTTTAATTTTATTTGTTTTTAATTTCGTTCTCCCAATTTTACTGTAATATAATTGACATAAAGCACTATATATGCTTCAAACAGCTTACTAATTTGACTTGCATACATCATGAACTTATTACAATAAATTTAGTGAACATTCGCCATCTCATGTAGATACAAAATTAAAGAAATAGAAAAAAACATTTTTTTCATTGTGATGACAATTCTTAGGATTTACTCTCGTGACAATTTTCATATATAACATATAGTAGTGCTGTATTTATCATGTTGTATATCACATCCCTAGAACTTATTTATCTTATAATTGGAAGTTTGTACTTTTTGAATGCTTTCAATTACGCCACCCCCACACCCCATCTCTGGTAACCACAAACCCTATCTCCTTTCCTATGAGTTTATTTTTGAAGTATAGTTGACCTACAAGATTATATAAATTCCTGTTACATAAAATAGTGATTCAATATTTCTGTACATTTCAGAATGATCACTGTGATATGTGATCTCTAATGCCAAAAGATATTATATAACTATTGACTATATTTCCCACACTGTAGATTTTATGTGTGTGACACATTTATTTCACAAGAATTCTGTATCTCTTAATCTCCCTTACCTATTTCTCTTCTCTCCCAAACCCCCTCCTCGTCAACAATCATCAATTTGTTCTCAGTGTCTATGACCCTGTTTCTGTTTTATTTTATTGTTTGTTTTAAATTTTACCTATAAGTGAAACCATGTGGTATTTGTCTTTTTCTTTCTTTCTGATTTCACTTGACTTAATACCGTCTAGGTCCATCCATGTTGCTAGAAATGGCACTATTTCACTCTTTTTATGGCTGAGTAATATTACACTGTATATTTATTTACACCACTTCTTCTCTATCCATTTATCTATCAATGGGCCCTGAGGATACTTCTGTATCTCAGCTATCATAAATAATGCTGCAATGAACATGGCAGTGTATATATCTTTTCTAATGAGTGTTTTCATGTTTTTCACCCAGAAGTGAAGTCACTGGCTTGTATGATAGTTCCACGTTTAATTTTCTGAGGACTCTCCATACTATTTTCCACAGTGGCTCTGCCAATTTTTTGTCCCCACCAACAGTGCACATGGGTTTCTTTCCTCCACACCCTTACCAACACTTGTTATTTGTCTTTTTGATAATAGCCATTCTTACATGTGTGAGGTGATGTCTCGTTGTCTTGATTGTCATTTCCCTGATGATTAGTGATGTTGAGCATCTTCTCATGTACCTGTTGGTCATCAGCATGTCTTTTTTGGAAATATGTCTATTCGGATTGTCTGCCCATTTTTTAATTAGGTTGAGTTTTCTTGGGTGGAAGGGATGTTGAATTGCATGAGTTCTTTGAACATTTTCTATATGAACCCCTTATCAGCGATATTGTTTGCAAATATCCTCTCCCGTTCAGTACATGACCTTTTCATTTGTTGGTAATTTCCTTCAGTGTGCAAAAGCTTTTTAGTTTGATGTAGTCTCACTTGTTTATTTTTGTTTTTATTTCCTTCACCTGAGAGGACATGTCCAAAAAATATTAACCCAGATCAAGGCTAAAGAGTATACCATCTGTGTTTTCTTCTAGAAGTTTTATGGTTTCAGATCTTACATTTCATCTCTTGTTGTCATTGTTCAGTTTCCAAGTTGTGTCCAAGTCTTTGCAACCCCACAGACTGCAGTATGCCAGGCTTCCTTGTCCTTCACAATTTCTTGGAGTTTGCTCAAACTAAAAGCAAAAGAGAAAAGGAAATATATACTCATCTGAATGCAGCGTTCCAAAGAATAGCAAGGAGAGATAAGAAAGCCTTCCTCAAACCAGATCTGAAAGAGACACGTGCACCCCAATGTTCATCGCAGCACTGTTTATAATAGCCAGGACATGGAAGCAACCTAGATGCCCATCAGCAGACGAATGGATGAGGAAGCTGTGGTACATATACACCATGGAATATTACTCAGCCATTAAAAAGAATTCATTTGAATCAGTTCTAATGAGATGGATGAAACTGGAGCCCATTATACAGAGCGAAGTAAGCCAGAAAGATAAAGACCATTACAGTATACTAACACATATATATGGAATTTAGAAAGATGGTAACGATAACCCTATATGCAAAACAGAAAAAGAGACTCAGATGTATAGAACAGACTTGTGGACTCTGGGAGAAGGCGAGGGTGGGATGTTTCAAGAGAACAGCATCAAAACATGTATATTATCTAGGGTGAAACTGATCACCAGCCCAGGTTGGGTGCATGAGACAAGTGCTCGGGCCTGGTGCACTGGGAAGACCCAGAGGGATCGGGTGGAGAGGGAGGTGGGAGGGGGGACCGGGATGGGGAATACATGTAAATCCATGGCTAATTCATTTCAATGTATGACAAAAACCACTGCAATGATGTAAAGTAATTAGCCTCCAACTAATAAAAATAAATGGAAAAAAAAAGAAAGAAAGGAAAAAAAAACAAAAAAAAAAACAAAAAAAAGAAAGCCTTCCTCAGTGATCAATGCAAAGAAATAGAGGAAAATAATAGAATGGGAAAGACTAGAGATCTCTTCAAGAAAATCAGAGATACCAAGGGAAGATTTTATGCAGAGATGGGCACAATAAAGGATAGAAACAGTATGGACCTAACAGAAGTAGAAGATATTAAGAAGAGGTGGCAAGAATACACAGAACTATAGAAAAAGATCTTAATGACCCAGATAACTACGATGGTGTGATCACTCACCTAGAGCCAGACATCTTGGAGTGTAAAGTCAAATGGGCCTTCAGAAGCATCACTACAAACAAAGTTAGTGGAGCTGATGGAATTTCAGCTGAGTTATTTCAAATCCTGAAAGATGATGCTGTGAAAATGCTAGACTCAATATGTCAGCAAATTTGGAAAACTCAGCAGTGGCCACAGGACTGGAAGAGATCAGTTTTCATTCCAATCTCAAAGAAGGGCAATGCCAAAGAATACTCAAACTACCACATAATCATACTCATTTCACACACTAGGAAAGTAATGCTCAAAAGTCTCCATGCTAGGCTTCAATAGTACGTGAACTGAGAACTTCCAGATGTTCAAGATGGTATTAGAAAAGGCAGAGGAACTAGAGATCAAATTGCCAACATCCATTGGATCACAGAAAAAGCAAAAGAATTCCAGAGAAATATCTACTTCTGCTTCATTGACTATGCTAAAGCCTTTGACTGTGTGGATCACAACAAACTGTGGAAAATTCTTAAAGAAATGGGAATACTAGACTACCTTACGTGCCTCCTGTGAAACCTGAAACCTGTCAAGAAACAACAGTTAGAACGAGACATGAAACAACAGACTAATTCCAATTGGGAAAGGAGTACATCAAGGCTGTATATTGTCTCCCTGATTACTTAACTTACATGCAGAGTATACCATGCGAAATTCCAGACTGGATGAAGCACAAGCTGGAATCAAGATTGCTGGGAGAAATACCAATAACCTCAGATATGCAGATGACACCACCCTTATGGCAGAAAGCAAAGAAGAACTAAAGAGCCTCTTGATGAAGGTGAAAGAGGAGAGTGAAAAAGGTGGCTTAAAATCAACATTCAAAAACAAAGATCATGGCATCCAGTCCCAACACTTCATGGCAAATAGATGGGAAAACAATGGGAATAGTGACAAACTTTATTTTCTTGGGCTTCAAAATCACTGCAGACAGTGACTACAGCCATGAAATTAAGACACTTGCTCCTTGGAAGAAAAGCTATGACAAACCTAGATAGTGTATTAAAAAAACAGAGACGTTACTTTGTCAACAAAGGTCCATATAGTCAAAGCTGTGGTTTTTGCAGTAGTCATGTATGGATGTGAAAGCTGGACCATAAAGAAGTCTGAGAGCCACAGAATTGATGCTTTTGAACTGTGGTGTTGGAGAAGACTCTTGAGAGTCCCTTGGACAGGAGATCCAGCCAGTCAATCCTAAAGGAAATCAACCTTGAATATTCATTGGAGGGACTGATGCTAAAGCTAAAACTCCAATACTTTGGCCACCTGATGCAAAGAACTGATTCATTGGAAAAGACCCTGATGCTGGTAAAGATTGAAGGCAGGAGAAGGGGACGACAGAGGATGAGATGGTTGAGTGGCATCACCAACTCAATGGACATGAGTTTGAGCAAGCTTTCAGGAGATGGTGAAGGACAGGGAAGCCTGGGGTGCTGCCATCCATGGGGTCGCAAAGAGTCAGACATGACTGAGTGACTAAACAAGTCACAGATTAAGGCCTGGCCTTTATCGGCACTTCCTTCACTCACAATGTGTACAAACAACATATAGCTATTCAAATTTGACATGCTAGAGCGAAATATTTGGAGAAGGCAATGGCAACCCACTCCAGTGTTCTTGCCTGGAGAATCCCAGGGACGGAGGAGCCTGGTGGGCTGCCGTCTGTGGGGTCGCACAGAGTCAGACACGACTGAAGCGACTCAGCAGCAGCAGAGCAAAATATATTCCTACCTTTAGGAAGCTTTATGTTTTCTAAGATGAGAAAATATGCTTGTGGGTATCTACTTGTTCACTTTGATCAGTCAGGTGTGTCATCTGGAAAATACCGGGGACAGGGTGTGGAGAATTCATACCGGGAGCCTCGTCCTTTTTTCCCTATGGACATTAAAAGTAAGGAGCTCATTTCCAGCTTTTGCAAAGGTCTCCTGACATGGGATGAAGGCAAGTCTAACAAAAGTGGATGTGCTGTCACTGAATCAATAAGAGATTCTTTTTTCCTTCTAGCTCTTTCTTTCACTTGATAAATATTAAATCAGCACTTATCATACAACAGGTTCTACAGTTTTACTAATAGGCAAGAAACTATATCCAGCTGTGTATAAGCACATTTCTACAACATAAACTATGTGTGTTTTGCGTGATGGGGGGTGAGGTGGGAGTAGGGGCAAAATCAATCATCTAGCCTCTGCCAAGGAGATGGCCGGTAATTATTATGTGCTCTAAATAATGTCAATGCAAAGTAAACCCTGGAGTATATTTTACCTCTCCTGCTGCTAAATAATAAGAATTTACAGCAGAAGGAAGAAAACTTCTTCTGAAAACAAACAAAATTTCCCATCTCTTGTTTGTAACTCCCAGAGATATGGAAATCTGACACCTATAGTCTTGGCCAGAGAGTGCTTTTGTTCCTTAGGAAAAAAAAAAAGGTGGGAAGGGTCACTGAGAGAAGTTGAGAACTCTGAATTTAAGGTAACAATTATAATGATCAAAACATGTTAAGGGTTCATAAAGATTATTAAAAGAATGTTTCTCAGAGTAATATTTATAGGGAAAATATAAAAGTAATCTAAATGCTCAAAGGTAGAGGTTAATTACATAAATTATGGTACATCCATATAGAGAATCAGAGAAGGCAATGGCAACCCACTCCAGTGTTCTTGCCTGGAGAATCCCGGGGATGGCGGAGCCTGGTGGACTGCCGTCTACGGGGTCTCACAGAGTCAGACACGACTGAAGCAACTTAGCAGCAGCAGCAGCAGCATATAAAGAATACCACAAAATTATATATATATATATACACACACACATAACACACACACACACACACACACACACACACATATGTATAGAGACAGAGAGAATTCTATAGGTATATGATAGAAGAACAAATCCTGAAAGGATTATCACCAATATCCTTAGTGGTTGTTGAGTCATGGGGGACTGTTACTTTCTTTTCTTCTCTAATTCTGTATTTTTATAAATTTTATAATAAATGTACTTTTATGGAAAAAAAATTAAACTTGTCATATGGTTTTAATATAATTCTATTGCTAGAAATAAAGCAAGTAAATCTTATATTCATTCTTTAACTTTGTCAATGATACTCTAAAATTATTTAAATAATTTTTATGTAGCCAGAAAAACAAGTTATACTAAAACAATGAGAAATTAATAACTATAAAAAGATGTGGAATTTTGGGTAAATTTCCTTTGTGGACAGTTTCCTTTCAACCTAATGTACAAAGCTACCAATTTTTAAATTCTAGGTTAGCATTCAATCACTCAAGGCATCACTGCTGAGTTTTCACCATGTATACATACCTGTTGTGAATTGTTTAGAGGCTTAAAGGACATGTTGTTTGTACCTGAGGTGCTTACAGTCTACTTGGAAAGAGATCAACAAAGTCCAGACAACAAAGTCATAAAATTAGAGGGAGAACAGGGCGCTATGCGGTACCCAGGGGGCTCAGTGGTCAAGAATCCTGCCGCCAATGTAGGAGCCTCCGGAGACATGGGTTTGATCCCTGGGTCTGGAAGATCCCCTGAGGAGGACATGGCAAGTCACCCCAGTATTCTTGCCTAGAGAATCCCATGGACAGAGGAGCCTGGCAGGCTGCAGTCCAGGGCGTCGCAAAGAGTCGGACACGGCTGAACGGCCGAGCACACACATACACGCAGGATATCATAGAAAATAAATGCTAGTGAGATGAGGGTTATTAAAATTCTACTCATCTTTTGAGGCTCAAAAGGCCTCTCTTCCTAGAGATGCCTCTAGCTGGGCAGTAACTCCTAGAAGTGTCACCCCATCTGATGGGGGAGGACTCTGGCTAGCTTTGTCACAGAGCAGGGGGCCCATGTGGCCTTTCCTCGTGCTGACCTTTGTTTCATTATCACGGGTCCTGAGTGGGCTTCAAAGTCAAGTTTATTTGGGGAACACCAAACCAGGTTCCTCTCCTGAAGAAAAGAGGAAGGAGAAGTTTGGAGCTAGATAATAACACAGCCTAGATTAATTACTGGTGATGCATGTGGAAACATGGAAAGAAGGGCTCCCCTCAGCCTGCCCTTTCCAAAATGGGTTCAACAACAACCTATGCTTACAATCCACACCCTTGAGTGGAGGATTATCAATGAGAATATCCACAAAATATCAAAAGCTGCAAGGTATGCTGAGAAAAGTGCCAAGCTGAGGGCCCAGACTCCTACCCCAGCCCCAGCTGGCCCTGCCTCTAAGTAGCTTCCCTCTGGACCTCAGTTTTCTCACCTGAAGGGGCTGTAGGTTCAATACGTGAAAACTACACACCCCCTATAAATCAGAAGCGACAAAGTTCCTGTGATCATATGCTGGAATTTTTCCCCAATCATGAGTCACCTCGAAGTCTCTGACTATGCAAATACAAATTCCTGCCCAGTGATAGACACTGAAATGGTTAATTATTTTATGGGTAGTCTGTACACAATGAATGCTTGTGTCCAGTACCATCTGGGAAGTTGAGGCAAAGGAAATAGCTCTTAAAACCCTCCTGGGGTGGAAATGAAAAACAAGACAGGTTGTGACATCAACTACCATTTGATCAGACTAAATAATACAAATATCAATATTAAATTATGTGTGCAGACTTTTTATTTTTGCCTTCTGTGGCGAAGTACAGGGAATTCTCTGCTTTTAGCCTTTAATGCAAGATTATAAAGGAAGAACAGGAAAGACAGACACGGAATTTCAGCATTTTAGAACTGCAAGTGACTTTAAAGATTTGACCCAAGTCCCTCATCATTTCCAAGATGTGAAACAGCTAATTCCAATATTAACTTCCTGAAGCATGGTCTCTCAATTTACCTCACCTCCACCAACCATAACTGGACAATACCACCACTTACATACCAAACAAAAAAGCGAAAAAACAAAAAGCATGAAAAGAAAAGATAAATAGCCCAACCTCTTACTGTTTCCTCCATTACAACCAGAGGAACCATGCAGGGGGAACAGAGTTAATCAGGATGAACATTTCTGAGACAGGAACAGTTCACCTTCCAGCCTGCATCCAGAACCAGTTCCTCACCCCTAGACACAGCTATGCCATATTTCCACCCACTACTTTCCTGTCTCTCTACAAGAAGGCAAGCACCAGACCTTTGGAAGAGAATTGTTATGAGAGTAACACTGTCCTTTAACAAATCAGCCACGAATTACCATATCATCAAGTAAACACTGGATGAACAAAATGCAAATGCTAACCACTTCTTTGCTAACCAAAGAAGTATGATTTTCTATTAATTTCTCCCCTCTCTGGTTCCCTATGAATCCAGGGAAGTTACTCAAGGGCATCTTAGCAAAGAAAAAAATGGGTAGCTCCATATGAGAACTGTTTATCTAAATTCAGTCAGCATTAGAGACCCAAGTTACTGGAATCACTTAAGAACTCACCCCTTTCCAATCCGTTTTGCCTCACTATTCAGATGGATGTGGGATGCTATATTCTTCCTACCATGGAAAACACACACATTCTGATATCTCACCACATCTGATAATATTTCGCTGTCCATACCCTCCAGACCAGAACGCCCTAGATGATACAATTAGAATTCAAATGCACAGACTGTTAGAAGCGAAAGGGACTCTCAAGAGAATTGAATCATATCTCCTCCCTTTATAACTGAAGAAACACAGCTGCGGTGGAACAGAGACTTGTCCCGCCTCACATGGCTAGATAACGTAGTGCCAGATCTGAACGCTATGTCTCCAGTCTTCTGGTTCAAGCTCTTTCCACAGCCCCTGCTACTTTCTAGCATCACTGCAGGCTTTCTAAACGCTCTCAAAGGTTAGGTGGAGCTCTTCCTCGGGAGTCAGCCCCTCCCATTTCAGAGCTGTCTCTGCTCTTCCACTGCATGAATTATAGATGCAAGAAGTTACTAAAGCCTGAATAGGCAGATGAGTTCCCTTTCTTGACCCATTCTGTCAATCAGGAAGGTGGTCAGCAACACTTAAGAGTTATCAGTTCCTCCCATAGTTAAATTCTTGCTCTAATTCATCTAAAATCCACTGTCACTATGCAAAGTGCATAGCACGCTGAAGAAGGAGCATTCTGGTTTTGAATTATGTGATCAGTTCAGTCATCTGGTTCGTGTCTAAGAATTATATATATGGCTGATTGGCGTGCATAATTTGGGGCAGCAGCCTTCTGACAACTATTTGATGATTCTTCGACAGGAAATCTGGTTGCATTAAATTCCTTCCTTCTGGCTCCAGAGATGCCCATCTAAGCAGGTGCTAATGGCTAATAAGACTAACAGAGGAACAACAGGGTTCAAGGGAAAGAGAATTCAACTTGACATTATAATTATTTGCATTAAAACCTTGCCTCTGCCCATCACCAGCAGACCGACTTTAATACTCGTGGTTTCTAAGCCTCTCCCGTAAATCTGTAAAAATGTAAGATGTTGAACAGATCTAAACTTGCTTCATATATAAGGTATTATTGGTCCAATACTATACTTTGATTGTATTGTCAAAGTATAGTATTGGACCAATACTATAATTTGATGATCGGTTAACTCCAGAAATGAGAAGACAACAATAATATGGAAAATGTTGAACACTCTGTCAACAGACCTTATCAGTCTAACTAGGTATAAAGCCCTGCTCAGCAACTTACTAGTTGTGTAATCTTGAGCAAGTTTCATCATCTTTATCTTTTATCATTAGAAAGTTAAAAAATACTCAAAATAGAAGACCAGGATTAACTAAAGTGATACACTATCACCAGCTTAAGTAATTTTCAGTAGTTTGCTAATATCCGTTCACCTTTCTTCCCCAACACGTTCCCCGCTCCGAGGTATTTTAAAACAAATTTGGGCAAGCTGTTGTTTTAAAGATTTCTGTGCTTCAGTTTTCTCATCTAGGAAATGAAGATTATAACATCGAATTAATGGGATTGCACTGTACTGAGTATCCGTAAATGTTAACTATTATTATTTATGATGGTACCTATGCAAACCTCCCCCTCTGACGGGTTCCCTGCAGCTACGCGCAACGGGCTCAGGGCAGAGGTTGTTAAACAAAAGGACTGCAAGAACACAAGTCCTGCGTCGCTAAGACGGCGAGCACCCTCTTCAGGCCACCCTCCTTCAGAACAGCTCAATTTAAGGAGAAAGTTTGTCCTTCGCAGGCTCTCGTCGCCACGCGTAAAAAATGAGGGGCGGGAACAGGAAATGGGGTTGGGCCGAATTCCGGGCGCCGGGAGGCTGCGGGGAAGAGTCGAGAGGGTGGCAGCTGGAAGCCGTTAGCAAGAGCTGAGATGTTCCGGATCGAGGGCCTTGCGCCGAAGCTGGACCCGGAGGAGATGAAACGGAAGATGCGCGAGGATGTGATCTCCTCCATACGGAACTTCCTCATCTATGTGGCCCTGTTGCGAGTCAGTAAGTACCCTCCCAGGCTGTTGGCCGCGAGACTCGCAGGGAGCTCGCCGCCCCCTGCCCTCCCGGCCCTGGTCCCACCCGCCTCGTGGGGGCCTTGGAGCCAGAGCTAAGCGGTTGCGAGGAGCCAGAGCTGTGCACGTTGAGGGCGGCGGGCGCGGGCGGGCAAGGCTTCGGATCGGCGGGTCAGGGTCGGGGTACCGAGTGCCCGCGGCGAGCCGGACCACGAGGTTAATCACTCAGTCCCTCCTCGTCTTAAGGACGGTTGAGTTGAAAGAACCTCTTAAGGTTTGCGGGTGCGATCCCTGGGATCGGGAAGATCCCCTGGAGAAGGAAATGGGAACCCACTCCGGTGTTCCTGCCTGGGAAATCACATGGACAGAGAGCTAAAGCATATGGGGTCGCAGAGTCGGATGCGACTTGGCGACTAAACAGCAAAACTAACTTTATCCCCAGGAGCAACGCCTCGTTTTGCAAACAGAAAAACTGGTGTCGAGTGGAGCAATAGCTGGTTCAAGGTCATTTAGAGGTTCAGTGAATGATCTGGACCTAGAATCCAGAGTTCTTCACTGACTGCCAAGGGTGCTTCTATTACTGCTGACCGCTGAAATCCACAAGATTTTGTTTGTACAGAGGGTGAAGTAGGTAATTACTTTTTCTTTTCTTTTTTTTTAAGAAGAAAGGATCGATAGGGTTAATGGTAATGCCTGAGCATTTTTTTCTTCTTTTTTTTTACGTTTGGTAGAAACTATTTGCATTGCCTGATCTTGGCCTAAGTCTCTGCATATCCTCTTTGCAAATGAGAGCTCCACTTTCAGAGGGGACTTAGGCCAAGTAGTAGAATTATAGGCACACAGTACCGGAGCTAGACAGTTTTCTAGATCAGTGCTGTAGTTTTACTGATAGGAATCTTAGAAGTGAATTGCCCCTGTTGCTCGATTTCCAGTTCAGTATTCCTTTTCATTATTGTTCCTTGTTCTATATTGTTGATAGGTCTGGATAGAGAGGCAGAGGTGATGCTGATAAATGAAGGCCATGCCATAAATGAAGGTCATCCTGTGTAAGGCTCCTGTTGGGCCTAAGGCCAGAGTTCTTGAGGTCGGGTCTCTCTTCCCGCGTCCCTTTCACTGTCTGTGGTGTCACTCTGCTTCCCCAGGAGAGGGAGCCCTTGGAAAACGGAAACTACCAAGTCCTCTGGCTCTTTCAACAGCTTGCAACTCTCAACTAATTTCCTCCTCTTGTCTTTTTTTGGTTGACTTAGTTGCCAGTGAAACATTGGCTGCTTTTCAGGCAGGGACCTTTGTCTTTGAGATGAATCAGTTTCAAAACAAAACAATACTGATCCTTACCACTTTTTAAATTGAGATATAATTTGCATGTTATTCGCTTAACCCATTTCAAGTATACAGTTCATTGGTTCTTTGTATAGTCAAGAGTTGTGCAGCCATCACCACAATCTATTTTAAGACATTTTCTTCCCTTCTGAAAGAAACACCATGCCCATTCGCTGTCATTCTCCCATCCCCTTTCCCTCGCCCCTGGCAACCACTAAGAGACTCCTTGTCTTCAGAGGTTTCCCTATTGCAGATATCTTTTATGAATGGAGCTGCACAGGATGTGACCATGTCTAGCATGATGTTTTCAAGGTTTGCCATATTGTAGCATGTGTCACTATTTCCTTTTCATTGCCAAATAATATTCCATTGTATGGATATGCCACACTTTATCCATTCTTTTGATGACTGTTATTTTTTTTTCTGATAAGAAATAGGTTTTTTTTAAAGTATTTAATGTATTAAATACATTAATAATATTGTGTAATCATCACCACCATCTCCAGAACACGTTTTCTTTTGTAAAACTGAACTGTATAGCTGTTAAACAGTAATCCCCCATTCCCCGCTCCTCCCAGCTGCTGGCAGCACCCCACCATCTTTTTTTTTTTTTTTTAGGAACCACTATACTGTGTTCCATAGCAGCAATACCATTTTTACACTCTCAGCAGCAGGGTGCAAGAGTACCATTTTTCAACATCCTTGCCAAATTTTTTGACAGTAGCCATCCTCTTGGGTGTGAACTGATATGTCCCTGTAGTTTTGTTTTGCATTTCTCTAATGATTGATGAGGCTGAGCATCTTTTCCTATGCTTACTTTGGCCATAGCACTGTTACACAAGACAATAATATCACTTCTTTAGATCCCTATGACAGCACTTCCTTGTTTGCTAGACATTTTTATCTATACCACCCTACTCATAATAACTGAAATAGGACTGTCAGAGTTTTGTTCCTTTGACAGTCACATCACAAAGTAAAAACTTGTCATTTGAAGGAGATTAGACTTCTTTATGTCCTAAGAGGAGAACTACGTGAAGAGAAGATTTTATATAGTGTAAGAGTGAACTTTATAATAGTTGTAGCTGCATGATGGTGGGATGGGCTCCCTTGAAAGACAGCAGTTAGCTTTTGCTGGGCGCACAGGCCAAGGCTTAGCCATCATTTGTTTGAAAAATGTGTTCAACTGTGAAATTTATCTCCCAGTCCTGTAATTCCATAATGTAACTTGTGATGATCTGGATCTGAAAACAAATTCTGGGTTTGTTTTCCTTTCAGCTCCTTTTATCTTAAAGAAATTGGACAGCATATGAAGAGTGGGTGTCACGTGTGAATGCATGGTATGAAGAACCTGGCTACAGTTTCTTCTCCTATCTGCAAATGAATAGGCCCAGAAAGATGGAAGAGACTCTTCGACTGAATGGACATAAAAATTCTGCTTGTTAAGAACAATTTTGGCTCTGGTAACTGACCTTTATAGCTAGAACTTTTTGGCAAGTATGAAGAGACGTTTTACGGTTCTAGTATTCCCTTATACCTGTGATATCAGCCTCGATGAATGTTGGTGTAATTGTACATCATGATGTCAAACTCCATTTTCTAGCAAGTATGAATTATAAGGGAATTATGTCTGCAATGGCCCTGTCTTGTGAGTCATTTCTGTGTACTTTTTTACTTCTATTTGGAGTATATTTGTTGAAGAATTCCTCTCCATTAGTTATGTTTCATGGAAGCCAGCACACAAACATGTCATTTAAGCATGGGACTATTAGTCTATATTTTTAATAAGAAAAATAGGGCTTTTATTTTTCTTTAACCCACATTTTTGCTGCAAATGAACAATCACTGGTGAGACTACTGTAACATTGAGACTATTACAAACCACATTAAATTGAGTTCCTCCTGTTTGGGACTGGAGAATTTGCTTGTCCTGATAAAACAACATGGTTCTATTCTTAAGCAGTCTTTATGAAAGGCAGCATTACTACTTGAGGCTGAGAATATATAAAACCACCAAAGGGGAAAATGCTGTATTTTTAAAGTCAGGCAGTTCTCCAGGTTTGTTGGGAGAAGGGGAGAGTCGTTAACTTTCCTCCCAGATACCATGACATTCACCTTTTTTTCAAGAATTACCTAGAGTTGACTTCCTGTCTGTAAGTCACGATCATGTTGTTACCTTATGATTTTTCTGTTTTGGACGTTGCCTGCTGACCTCTCCTGCATGTGAGGATTGTGTCTCTTTCCTGTCCTCGCCTCCGTCTCTCACACATCTCATTTCTGCTTCCTTTCTGAGTACTTATTAGTGTGATTTCATTAGGACTCCAAACACTGTTGTCGCCTTTTCCTGCAGATCCTTTTGATTTTCCTAGGCGTAGTTTTCTGAACTTACCACACTAAATCAGCTAAACTTTTTGCCATGTATTTAAATTGTTCAGTGTTCAGTGTCACGAGGGGTGCTGTTTTAAGTTTTTCCTGGAAAAAGGGCTTATTTGGATCAAGCTGAATTTGGCTTATGGGACACCTGCTCTAAAGTACAGGGCAGAATCTGGCAAAGTGTGAAACAGCCTCCAACATTATGGGACTGTTTTATTATTTTATAGTGAGATGCTTGTTCTCTTGCAAATATTTATAAGGCAGATGATTTACCGTAAGGTCTGGCTTTTAAGGGCTTCCCTGGTGGCTCAGATGGTAAAGAATCTGCCTGCAACATGGGAGACCTGGGTTCAATCCCTGGGTCAGGAAGATCCCCTGGAGAAGAGAATGGCATCCACTCTAGTATTCTTGCCTGGAGAATTCCATGGACAAAAGTCCCAGAGATTAATAACTTATTTATCAGTTACAGTTTCTATTATATGCCATGCTTTTGTGCTAGAAGCTGGGAATGGACAATCATGGGACTGCCATTTTGGGGTCTATAATTCATCAAAGGATGCCACACAAATGGATATCTGAAGGACCTCATGTTGCTGCTGGTTCAGATTTGAGGGAATAACTATAGTTATCTTATGGGGAAAGTGTAGAGAAGGGGGAGCCAGGTAGGAATTGATTAAGGTGTTCAAATCATATTGATCAAGAGGAGTTCAAAATTGCTTACTTAAACCTAGATGCAATGTGGGGCCTAGATTTGAAGGGAAGGTCAAAGAGGATGGAATGAGCAGACCAATACATGTTGATTTGGAGGAATGTAGTGTAGGGGAAAGAAAGAATTCAGGGAAGACTCTGGAGGTGCAGGGAGTATCTTAGATTATTTGGGTAGACCCAGTGTCATCACACGGGTTTTATGAGGGAGAAAGAAAGCTGAGTCAGAGAAGATGTCACAACAGAAGCAGAGGTTGGAATGATACGGCCACATGCCAAGGAATGTGGGCCGCCTCTGTGTTCCAGGAGCTGGGAAGGGTGGGGCACAGATTTTGCCCTAGAACCTCCAGGACCGCAGGTCTGCAGACACCTTGACTTTAACCCCTCAAGACCTGTTTCAAACTTCTGACCTTCACAACCATAAGGTAATTTGTGTTGTTGTAAGTTTGAATAATTTATTAGAGCAACAATAGCAAACCAATGCATTTATAGCACTCCTTCCTCATTTCCTGTTACTGTGGCCTCATCCTCTTCAGATCGGTAAATCCTTTTATCTGTTCCACCATCTTTGGCAGAATTTTCTTATTCACTGATCAGGCTTGAAGTAATTTCTGGTCCTGGATTATCTTTTATTTATAAACTTCCTCAGCTGTGACCATGGCTTTAATTACCATCTATCTAGAAGAAAGTCCCAAAGTTTATTTCAAGTTGAAATGTTGGCCATGTTTGGCTATCCACCTGCCCACCTAGCATCTCCATCTCAGGTATTTTCAGCTTGGCAGGTCCAAAACTGGACCCATTACTTTTCACTGGAAATTTTTTGCTTAAATTCAGTAAACGGCTCCATCAACATAGCTGCTTAAACTACAAATTAGGGAATCTTCCTTGAATCCTTAATCACATCTCCAAACCCCCTCTTGCCATATGAGATACATATTAACAGGTTTGGAGGTTAGGACAATAGTCATTTTGGGGTGGGGGCATTCTGCCTACTACTTGTAATGAAGGTTTAGATTTGGTGGGGAAAAGTTGAAAGTTTCCTCCTGCCAAGATCTGCTTTCTCTGGAAAGTCATTTTCAGACCCCAGCCTTCCTTAATCACTCAACCCCACAGCCATAGCCTAGATTTAGATGTGACTTCTTTTCCTCCAATACAAACAGCTCAGCCCCACTAGACCCTCTCAGCATCTCTTTATCCTGCCACCTCGTCTTTGCTTCACCACCTTCATGCCTCAACTCGCTCCACTAGCCAGTGTTGGCACACACCTTTAAAATAGGTTTGATACCTAGGTCAGGAAGATTCCGTTGGAAAGCCCTCTCCTATTTAAGGCCAAACTCCTCAATCCCACCTGCATCAGCTACCCAACGATCGTGATCCATCAATTCTCCCTCCCTTTTCTTTTATTGGATCATTCCCTATAGGATTCAGAAGGGCTGTGATTTCCTCTGACTTAAAAAAAAAAAAAAGCCCTGTTGCAAATTTGTTCCCCTGGAGAAGATGCTGAGATTTTGTACAGGAGGTTTTAGGGGGGGTATTTGGGGGGACAGGGAAACGCTTTCGAGAGCAAGTGAAACACGTCTGGGCGGGAGAAGTTGAAACGTGGTGCAGCTGCAAATAGGGTGATCAGCCATGCAGGACTATCCCAGTTTAGCCAGGAAACCTCAGTGCTGGGCAAGCTGGAATAGTCGCCCTGGTTGAGAAAGCAGCTTTAGTCAGTTCCATAAGTTCAGTTCAGTTCAGTCGCTCAGTCGTGTCTGACCCCATGAATCGCAGCATGCCAGGCCTCCCTGTCCATCACAAACTCCCGGAGTTTACTCAAACTCATTCCCATCGAGTCAGTGACACCATCCAGCCATCTCATCCTCTGTTGTCTTCTTCTCCTCCTGCCCCCAATCCCTCCCAGCATCAGGATCTTTTCCAACGAGTCAATTCTTCGCATGAGGTGGCCAAAGTATTGGAGTTTCAGCTTCAGCATCAGTCCTTCCAATGAACACCCAGGACTTATCTCCTTCAGGATGGACTGGTTGGATCTCCTTGCAGTCCAAATTGACTCTCAAGAGTCTTCTCCAACACCACAGTTCAAAAGCATCAATTTTTCGGTGCTCAGCTTTCTTCACAGTCCAACTCTCACATCTGTACATGACCACTGGAAAAACCGTAGCCTTGACCAGACGGACCTTTGTTGGCAAAGTAACGTCTCTGCCTTTCAACATGCCATCTAGGTTGGTCATAGCTTTCCTTCCAAGGAGTGAGCGTCTTTTAACTTCATGGCTGCAGTCACGCACAGATACCTGATGCTAAACGGCCCTTCAGAGAAGTCCTGAGCAAGGCCAGAGGGCAGGGCCCTTCTGCCCCTGCATTGCCTAGCCACCACACAGGGGATGCTGGGCCGGCGTACTGCCTGCAGACAGCTTCCTTCAGCCGAAGGCATCTCCTGCGGGGGATGCAGCTGTGTGGCGTCTGTAGCCAAGCCTCGTAGCTGCTGGCGGATTGAGTTCCTTCGTCCAAAGGTGAAATCTGGGTGGTTTGGCACAGCACCCACCATAATCCTCTTGAATCCTCACCCCTCTCCGTCTTCCATCCCATTTCTCTGCTCTCAGTTAAATGCTTCAAGAAGGCTGTTTCTATTTTCATTCCTTCCTTCTGTTATCTCCCGAACCCATTCCAGTTAGGTTTGCATCCCCACCAATCTTTTGAAACTGCTCTTGTCAAGGTTAACTAACCTGTCTTGCCCTTTCAGCAGCATTCAACACACTTCCTTACTATTTTAACCACCTTGCGGGCCTTCTTGATTTTCCTCTTATCCACCCTTTCTGTTCCACTCACCCATTCCTCCTCAGATTCTTTTCCTGGTTTTTCATCTCTAACCTCTGACACTGGTGGTGTCCCAGGCTTCACTCCTCAGTCCTCTGTATTTACAGTAGAGATTCTGCACTGACTCTTGGTTTTCCTATCTGATCTTTCAGCCCAGAATACCTTTCCTTTCCTTTCAGTGGAGAGAAAAGTCCCTGTTCTAAAAAACAGAATTCCTTAGTTTTGTTTTCCAAAGAGACGTCTATCACTAACCTGACCTTTCAAGCTGGTTCCATTGGGTCAGCTTGCTGGTTTCACAGCTAAGGTATATACAGTCATCTGACAAGGACCACAGTGGACCTGCTATAACTTACTTTCTCCCAGTTTGTATGTTTATTTAGGAGGGAAGAAAGTAGCTGAGTGCACATATGTTTGTGATACCAAGAGACTGAAGACTACTTTTTATGGGACAGTGTGGAAACATAATGAAGACTCCTGCTGGGTGTGATACAGCAGTGGGAACGTACGTGATGGTCTTCTTCCCCAAATTCAAATTGCATTGTCTCTGATTATCTGAGCTGACAAGAAAAAGAATATATAAATTACTTGAAATAATAAAGATATTGCAAAAAAAAATGTTTAGAAATGTGCTAGATGAAAATTAGAACCAGGAAATGATCTAATGAATTGCTCATCTTACCATCATTAGTAAAATTCAGCACCTATATATTTTTGGTATACTTTTGAATAAAATTTAATAAGCTTACTATTGAACCTTCACATCAATTATAGAATTTCACTCAATTTTTGTAATAACCATTGTTTTCATTGGTCACAAGTATAAGACATGGATTCTTTATTGAACATAAAAATAAAAGTGTAAGTTAAACCTTAAACCTATTAAATCTTGAGAAAATCATTCTTAGTAAAATATTGTTGTTAGCTTAGTGAAACAATGATGCTGTTAAAGAAGCTGAAGAGAAGGGCATTTAATTTAACATCTACTTTTTCCTCTAACCAAACCCTCACTGTTGTTAGCAAGCATTCTGCAGTTTAGAAGTTCATCACCATAAAAAGAATTTGTGCTTTTTACTTTATTGTTCCTTAAGTTGCAAGGTGCTTATTTATTCCTGATCTGACAGAAAGTGAAGTCGTGGCCGACTCTTTGCGACCCCATGGACTGTAGCCTACTAGGAACCTCAGTCCATGGGATTCTCCAGGCAAGAGTACTGGAGTGGGTTGCCATTTCCTTCTCCAGGGGATCTTCCCGACCCAGGGATCGAACCTGGGTCTCCTGCATTGTAGGCAGACGCTTTACCGTCTGAGCCAAATTTTTTTCAGCTTGTTTTCTTAAGCATATCAAACTTAGACCACTCTGAGTAATTTCACCTTTCCTGAGTTGACAGTGAATAGCAGAGGGAGAACCTGGGGTGGGCGGGGGTGGGGGGTTGGCGCAGGGGGGATGCTAGAAACTGCTAGATACTGTAGACTCAGATTATCACTTCCTTCCTTCCAATTCCGTATGTAAATAAGATACTAAAATAGCAAATTTGTAATACTCATTTCTTGGTAGGAAAAGGACTCTTACGATAAATATGTCTTCATGTTTATGGGTAACATTTTTTTTCACATAAAATTTTAAGAGTCAGTGGATGCTAGGTGTCAGGCACTTGGGAATCAAAGAATGCATACTAGGGACACTTTTCATCCACAGATGCCTCTTGCCAAAGGAGAGGTTCAAGGGTGATAGGGAAAAGAACACTGGCAGCGTCGGGCACCATTTGCAGAGGGCTTTTCCAAAGCAGGCTGCAAACCACACAAGCAGCAACGAAGACCTACTGAATCAGAACTGCTATGGATGGAGCTTAGGAAATCTATTCTTTAAAGCAGCCAGTGGCTTTCAGACACTGCCTGTTGTCTAGGCCTCCGAAAAATACCCCCAGTCTCCTTGGTGGAGGTGTCCACATTCACAGACACTTATTTATTCAGTGACTACAGAGGACCAGGCACTGTGGCAGGTGAGGGATACAGAAGGGAAGATTTCAGTCATTGTACCAATCCTTAAGAGGCTTACAAAATAGCAGGGGAGTTGGATATTACCTAAACCCATCAATAATTAAGTCATTATGTCAGCTGCTATGAGAGTAAACTAACATGGCTGTGAGAAGATGGAATAAAGGAGCCCTGGCCTGGGTTGGAGAAGATGCAGGGAGGGTTCCCTGCGGAAGTCACTGATTTGGATGAATAGGAACTGTCCACGTAGAAGTGTTGGGGGGGGGTCGCAAAAATGCCAAAGTATATGTGTTAAGGAAGACTGTTAAGTGTGACTGAAGGGGATTGAGCACTGAAGAGCAAGAAGACCTTTGATTGTTTTAGGACCTCCTGTTGTTGATTTGTGTTTTCATGCTTTAGTCTTAAGATAGAGATCCCATCCTGACATCTGCTGGCTAGTATATATACTGCAATTCCAAGTTACACAAGGAAGCCTCAGGAACCTATTTTTTAAAGGCTACAGTAATAAACTATAAATAAAACACCAAGACTCTTCCCTACTCTATTATAGACGTCACCCAGCAGACGTGAACAGCGGCTACTTGCGTGCACTCAGGATTACAGCTATGCTGAGGTGGTGCCATTTGCCTGCTTTCGTGCAAAACAAATAGAAATCACCATCTAAAAGTTGAATCGACTTCTTGCTGAGATGTAAAAACATTACACAACCACTTACACACTCTTTTAAACAAAGTACCTTATGAAATATTTTCAGTTAAAAGGTTATTAAATTGTCTTCAGAAACACACAGCTGACTTTAGTCTAATAAGCATTCTGCTAAACCTAAAGATCTGCTCTAAGCACTTCTGATTATTTTCACCTGTTTCTCAGTCACATGAGTAGAACTTTCATTTTCCGCTTAGGCCTATAAAGGATAAGAATCCAAACAAATTTTAATATTACATGAACAACTGTACAGTGATGCTGCTACATTTGAAACTGTTCCCTTGGCAGCTGCCTCACTGTGCGACTGAAATATTCAACAACCCTCTGACATTAAAAGATAAATTTGGTGAATAAAGGGTGATCTAGAGACGTCAAAATGTAATGTAGAAAATGTGGGCTGTTGAAGAGTACAGGTTTATGTTAGGAAGGAACACTAGAATCAGTTCAAAGTCCTCAGTTCTGCTATTATGTGACTCTATGAGTCAGATTTTTAACGTGCAAACACCAAAATCCAGTTTGGGTAGGTGTAAGGAGAAAAGTAATTCATTATAAAAGGATTATATGTAGCATCACCTGGAGGCCTGGAGACTAGGCAACTGGAACATCCCCCTTTGTCACTCCACACATCTGCAGCAGTGAGGACACTACCTTTGCTGAGGATTAGATGCCACCGCTTACTATCAAGCCACAGTTCCCTGGACTATCACGGTAGCCAGTACTGCTCAGAAAACATCTTGCTGCATTTGCTATGGTTGCCATAGAGAATTACTCCAAAATACAACTTTGTTGTATCTCTGATTCCAAGTCCAAGGAATATTTAATTTATAGCGCCAGGGTCACGTGGAAAAGTAAAGAAAAAAGAAAAACACAATTTCAGCTTCTGTAGTGAAAGGCATGCTCTGATTGCCAGCAAGTTCATAGGATGGGGAAATCCCCAATGTAGGCACAAGTTCAGATACTGGACAGCCAAAAAGGAATGACAGATGTCTACTATGTTGACCCTGGACAAAGCACTCTGAGCCTCCCTTTTCTGTAACACAAGGGAAATAATGTCCACATGGTTAAGGAGATGCTGTAGGTATACTTACTCATTTTACAGTAAATACCACCTATGTGCCAGAATGCAAAGATGCACAGGTCCTTTCCAATGTAATGCAGAAGAAAAATCAATACACATCAGGTGGTGGGACAGAGGCAGGCATAGATGAGGTGAGGGCAGAAAGAAGAGGGGACTCAACTGCAGTTTACAAATGATGCTTTTGTATTTAAGCACTTATATTTAAAAACAAAATTTCCATGTGGCAAGTGATGTTTGTACCACTAATGAGAGAGACAGCATGCTCTTGTAGAAAGCTGTTGCATTCCTTTGAAAGGCTTAACTGTTTCATAGAAATGCCAAAACAGTAATGTTGGCTGGCACAAATCCAGAAACTCAGGCTTTCGATTGCTTTTTGACAGACATCGAGACTTCCAGTTTCATACAATGGGACACCCTTCAAAGGATTAAACATGTTATAGCTTTGCCCAAAGATAATGAGGTAAATCATCATGCCCATTGTAGTGTGATGTAGTCTGAACCCCCCCCTTTTCTGATCTGACCTAAGTCAGAGTGGTCTGCTTTTTGTATCTAGCTAGTGTAAGGGGACAACAGAGAATGAGATTGCTGGATGGCATCACCGACTTGATGGACATGAGTTTGAGTAAACTCCAGGAGTTGGTGATGGACAGGGAGGCCTGGCATGCTGCGATTCATGGGGTCGCAAATAATCGGACACGACTGAGCGACTGAACTGAACTGAACTGAGTGTGTCCAACTTTGTCTTTGCTTAAAATAAATTGTTGGCCTTAGGCTTAGGGTGTGTGTGTTTTTATGTTTTTCTTTCCATTTATAAAAGAAAAGCTGCATGGTAACACAGGCCTCACCGAGAATCTGTAATAATAACAATTCATCATATGGTACTGATAGATGGAATATATTTTTAGAGAATATATTGTATAGAACTAAGGACTGAGATATGTCAGTGGGATCACTAGAGTCAGCTATTTCAAACCTCAGTGTGGTGGAATGATTTGTTTTTCACAGCATTCTTAGGTTCAGTTCAGATCAGTTGCTCAGTTGTGTCCAACACATTGTGACCCCATGGACTGCAGTATCACCGGCTTCCCTGTCCATCACCAACTTCCAGAGCTTGCTCAAACTCATGTCCTTTAAGTCGGTGATGCCATCCAACCATCTCATCCTCTGTCGTCCCCTTCTCCTTCTGCTCTCAATCTTTCCCAGCATCAGGGTCTTTTCCAATGATTCTGTTCTAAGCATCAGGTGGCCAAAGTATTGGAGCTTCAGCATGAGTCCTTCCAATGAACACCCAGGACTGATCTCCTTTAGGATGGACTGGTTTGATCTCCTTGCAGTCCAACAGACTCTCCAGAGTTCTCTAACACCACAGCTCAAAAGCATCAATTTTTTGGTGCTCAGCTTTCGGTATGGCCCAACTCTCACATCCTTACATGACTACCGGAAAAACTATAGCTTTGAGTAGACAGACCTTTGTTGGCAAAGTAACATCTCTGCTTTTTAATATGCTGTCTAGGTTGGTTGTAGCTTTTCTTCCAAGAAGCAAGTGTCTTTTAATTTGATGGCTGTGGTCACGATCTGCAGTGATTTTGGAGCCCCCCAAAACAAAAGTCTGTCACTGTTTCCATTGTTTCCCCATCTATTTGCCATGAAGTGATGGAACCGGATGCCATGATCTTAGTTTCTTGAATTTTGAGTTTTAAGTCAGCTTTTTCAATCTCCTCTTTCAACTTCATCAAGAGGCTCTTTACTTCATCTTTGCTTTCTGCCATTAGGGTGGTATCGATATTTCTCCTGGCATCTTGATTCCAGCTTGTGCTTCATCAGCCCTGCATTTTTCATGATGTACTCTGCATATAAGTTAAATAAGCAGGTGATAATATACAGCCTTGATGTACTCCTTTCCCAATTTGGAGCCAGTCTGTTGTTCCATGTCCGTTTCTAACTCTTGCTTCTTGAGCTGCATATAGATTTCTCAGGAGGCAAGTCAGGTGGTCTGGTATTCCTATCTCTTGAAGAATTTCCCACAGTGTGTTGCGATCCAAAGGCTTTGGCGTAGTCTATGAAGCAGAAGTAGACGTTTTCCTGGAATTCTCTTGCTCTCTCCATGATCCAACAGATCTTGGCAATTTGATCTCTGGTTCCTCTGCCTTTTCTAAATCCAGCTTGAACATCTGGAAGTTCTTGGTTCATGACTGTTGAAGGCTGGCTTGGAGAATTTTGGGCATTACTTTGCTAGCGTGTGAGATGAGTGCAATTATACAGTAGTTTGAACATTCTCTGACATTGCCTTTCTTAGGAATTGGAATGAAAACTGACCTTTTGCAGTCCTGTGCCCACTGCTGAGTTTTCCAAATTTGCTGGCATATTGAGTGCAGCACTTGTACAGCGCCATCTTTCAGGATTTGAAACAGATCAGCTGGAATCCCATCACCTCCACCAGCTTTGGTTGTAGTCATGCTTCCCAAAGCCCATTTAACCTCCCACTCCAGAAAGTCTGGCTCTAGGTGAGTGATCACACCATCGTGGTTATCTAGGTCACGAAGATCTTTTTTGTATAGCTCTTCTGTGTATTCTTGCCACCTCTTCTTAACAGCTCCTGCTTCTGTTAGAATCATATCATTTCTGTCCTTTATTGTGCCCATCTTTGCATGTGCCCTTGGTATCTCTAATTTTCATGAAGAGATCTCTAGTCTTTCCCATTTGTTTTCCTCTGTTTCTTTGCATTGATCACTTATGAAAGCTGTCTTATCTCTCCTTGCTATTCTTTGGAACTCTGCATTCAGATGGATATATCTTTCTTTTTCTCCTCTGCCTTTTCTTTTTTTTTTTTTCTTTTCTCAGCTATTTGTAAGGCCTCCTCAGACAACCATTTTGCCTTTTTGCATTTTTTCCCCTTGGGGATCACTTTACAGGAGGATCACTGCCTCCTGTAAAATGTCATGAACCTCTGTCCATAGTTCTTCAGGCACTCTATCAGATCTAATCCCTTGAATCTATTTGTCACTTCTACTGTATAATCGTAAGGGATTTGACTTAGGTTAGACCTGAATGGTCTAGTGGTCTTCCCCCTACTCTCTTCAATTTAAGTCTGAATTTTGCAATAAGGAGTTCATGATCTGAGCCACAGGCAGCTCCTGGTCTTGTTTTTGCTGACTGTATAGAGCTTCTCCATCTTCGGCTGCAAGGAATATAATCAATCTGATTTCGGTGTTGACCATCTGGTCATGTCCATGTGTAGAGTTGTCTCTTGTGTTGTTGGAAGAGGGTATTTGCTGTGACCAATGCATTCTCTTGGCAAAACTCTATTAGCCTTTTCCATGGCTCATTTTGTACTCCAAGGCCAAATTTGCCTGTTATTCCAGGTATCTCTTGACTTTCTGCTTTGGCATTCCAGTCCCCTATGATGAAAAGGGCATCTTTTTTTAGTGTTCTAGAAGGTCTCATAGGTCTTCAAGGTTCTTTAGGTTAGATTTCTATAGTTGACATTTTCTTCCAAAATCCAGAGGTCTGTATCAAAATATTTTTTGATCTCCATTTGGCTGACACACAGGCATTTAAAATTTAACAAGTCCAACATTGAGTTCTTGACACCCGCCCCCCCCAATATGTTCCCCTTATAATAGTTCCTGGATCCTGGAATGTGAAGTCAAGTGGACTTTAGGAAGCATCACTATGAACAAAGCTAGTGGAGGTGATGGAATTCCAGTTGAGCTATTTCGAATCCTGAAAGATGATCCTGTGAAAGTGCTGCACTCAATATGCCAGCAAATTTGGAAAACTCAGCAGCGGCCACAGGACTGGAAAAGGTCAGTTTTCATTCCAATCCCAAAGAAAGGTAATGCCAAAGAATGCTCAACCTACCACACAATTGCACTCATCTCACACACTAGTCATGCTTAAAATTCTCCAAGCCAGGCTTCAGCAATACGTGAACCGTGAACTTCCAGATGTTCAAGCTGGTTTTAGAAAAGGCAGAGGAACCAGAGATCAAATAGCCAACATCCACTGGATCGTTGAAAAAGCTAGAGAGTTCCAGAAAAACATCTATTTCTGCTTTATTGACTATGTCAAAGCCTTTGACTGTGTGAATCACAATAAACTGTGGAAAATTCTTTAAGAGATGGGAATACCAGACCACCTGACCTGCCTCTTGAGAAACCTATATGCAGGTCAGGAAGCAACAGTTAGAACTGGACATGGAACAACAGACTGGTTCCAAATAGGAAAAGGAGTATTTCAAGGCTGTATATTGTCACCCTGCTTATTTAACTTGTATGCAGTGTACATCATGAGAAATGCTGGGCTGGATGAAGCACAAGCTGGAATCAAGATTGCCAGGAGAAATATCAATAACCTCAAATATGCAGATGACACCACCCTTATGGCAGAAAGTGAAGAACTAAAGAGCCTCTTGATGCAAGTGAAAGAGGAGAGTGAAAAAGTTGGCTTAAAGCTCAACATTCAGAAAACTAAGATCATGGCATCCAGTCCCATCACTTCATGGCAAATAGATGGGGAAACAGTGGCTGACTTTATTTTTCTGGGCTCCAAAATCACTGCAGATGGTGATTGCAGCCACGAAATTAAAAGACGCCTGCTCCCTGGAAGGAAAGTTATGACCAACTAGACAGCATATTAAAAAGTAGAGACCTTACTTTGTCAACAAAGGTCCGTCTAGTCAAGGCTATGGTTTTTCCAGTGGTCATGTATGGATGTGAGAGTTGGACTATAAGGAAAGCTGAGTGCTGAAGAATTCATGCTTTTGAACTGTAGTGGTGGAGAAGACTCTTGAGAGTTTCTTGGACAGCAAGGAGATCCAACCAGTCCATCCTAAAGGAGATCAGTCCTGAATATTCACTGGAAGGACTGATGCTGAAGCTGAAACTCCAATATTTTGGCCACCTGATGCAAAGAGCTGACTCATTTGAAAAGACTATGATGCTGGGAAAGATTGAGGGAAGGAGGAGAAGGGGACAACAGAGGATGAGATGGTTGGATGGCATCACCAACTCAATGGACATGGGTTTGGGTAGACTCCAGGAGTTGGTGATGGACAGGGAGGCCTGGCGTGCTACGGTTCATGGGGTCGCAAAGTGTCGGACACAACTGAGCAACTGAACTGATACTGATAATAGTCCACAAAATAGCATTTTCATGGGCCCAGTCACGTTAAGTTAAAAGACTGGGGAATCCCCCTAGTTTACCCCATGAAGCCTTGAGGCTGACTACCTCAAAAAAGTCCTTTGAATCTATTTTCATCTTCACTACCATCACTCCAGTCCAAGTTTTAACCAATCTCCATGCTTCCACTCTTACTTTTGTCTATTCTCCACATAGTAGCTGGCATACTTTTTTTTTTTTTTAAGGTTTGGTCTGACTCTTTGTGAACCCATGGACTGCAGCCTGCCAGGCTCCTATGTCCACAGAATTTTCCAGGCAAGAAAATAGGAGTGGGTTGCCATTTCCTTTTTCAAGGGATCTGCCCCACAACTCCTATCATACTTCAAAAAAGGGAGGGGCGGTCTCAAATCACCCATATCCTTCACCCCTTCTTTGCCTTCCTTTTACATAAAATTTTAAAATCCTTATTGTGACTTACTAAATGTTCCGTGATCTGATCCCTACCTGGCTTTAATTTCACTTACACTGTTCTCTGTCAACACAATAAGGTTCAGACAAACTGGACATCTTCCATTTACCCAAAGAGCAATCTTCTCTCCTATGCCTCACCCCACTCAAGAGCTTTCACACAGGCTTTACCAGCCTCTCTTCTGTCTGGCTAACTCCTGACCTCCGTCCCTTGCCCCCGAGTTTTAAATCTGGGTTCTTTCCACGCACTTACTACAAATTATTTAAATGGTATCTGATTAATGTCTACCTTCTCCACTCATTAACTTAAGGAAGAAATTAACTTAAGGAAGATAGAAGCCACATCAGCTTTGTTCACGGCTGTGCCCGTAACAGCAGCAGCAGCAGCAACAACTAACATTATGTGACCGGTAGTGTGTACACATAAAATTATTTAATATATACTCCCAGCATATTGTTTGGACCATAGCCAGCGGTCAGTTCGTTGAATGAATGAACCAGCCCCTCTGTGCACACCTACAAAGTTGCTCTTTACCTCCTGGAACAGCCCATTACACCGGTAGATAACTGGTGACTGGAAGAATCTTCTTCATAGTGACGACCCCAGTCGCCTGCCTGCAATTTCCACCCACCGATTCTATTTCTGCTGCAGCGGGGCCATGCAGTACCAGCCTTAATCGTCCTTCGGCGAGCTGGACTTCGTAGCGTCTGAAGCCTCATCCGCCCCGCTCACGTCTCCCTTTCCCCACCCTCCCTGCGGAGACCCCGCGTTCCTTCCCGCCGCGGCGGTCCGGAAGCCCAGCCCGGCCGCGCCCGCCGCTCCCGGCATCCCCTCCCCGCGCGTCACGTGACGGCGCCCGCCCCGCCCCAGCCCCGCAAATACCGCCCCCAGGCGGGGCTCGAGGCGCGCCCGCCCCTGGCCGCGCGCCGCAGTCCTCGCCGCTCAGGTGGCTGCGGCCCGGGCGCCCGAGGCCCGCGGTGCTGTGGGCTAGCGCCCTGGACAGCTCCCGGCGAGGTAAGGGGGAGACAGCCCGCGACCCCGGGATGCCCTGGCCCCGGAGCGGGGGGCGGCCCGGGGGAGGGGGCTCGGGCGCCCTGGGGCTGCCTCCCGGGGACCTCGGGCGCTTCGCGAGGCTGCCGGCCGAGGAGTCTGAGCACTTGGCCCCGGCTGCCCCGGGAGGGCTGCCCTCAAGCCGCCCGCGGCCCCGCGCTCAGCTGCACCGGAGAACATCTGTGCCTTGGTTTCCCCTCTTGGGAAACGCGGCCGGGAAGGTGGATCTCTGCGTTTGCCTTCAGCCTGGAGGTTGTGCGGGTCTGTGAGTGAAGTCGAAGAGGAAGATGGGAAGAGAACCCTCATCTCGGAACGCAGGAGCGAGTGTTCGAGGCGCACCTTTTATGTTTTCTGTGTTTTGTGCAAATCGCAAAGCCTCTCCCGAGACTGGTTTCTCCATCTTTAAAGTAAAGGGGATCACCCCTGCCTTGCCTCGCTCACAGGACTACAATGAAGAACAGGTGGAAAAGCCATTTGAAGCGCCAGAACTCGGGGTGTCGGTTACACCTGGGTTCATATAGCTCTGCCACTCTACCGGGCGACCTCGAGCCCCATCTGTTAGAAGATAACAGCAGTAATTAGCTCATGAGGTTGTTGTGAGGTTTAAGTGTAATAGGGCTTAGCACCGTGTCCAGCACAGAAATGCTCAATAATTTGCTACTAGTACAAGTATTACATTGGTAAACTAGAGAATCATTCAGGTGAGGCATGTTTAGAACCATCACACTTCCGTTTCTGTGTGTTTATTCCTAAAAAGAGTGCTGTACTGATTTCCTACGAGCGGGCCAAGTGGAGTTCTTTCCCCATTTCTGTCTGGGCCCCCTTTGCCGTCTCATTTGTGAGTCAGTCAGGATGGGAACATTAACGTATTGGAGCAGATGGGGATCAGATTCCCTCTGAGGGGAAAGAGAAGTGCCAGACGTGTGCTGCCACCAAAAAAAGCACAATACAGTGATTGACTGTCAGAGCTGGAAGATGCCTGGGAAACCATCTACTCGGGTGTCTCCTTGGGCAGAGGGAGAATCTGGCCCCAGAACTGAGGACAGGGCTTTGATTTTCTCAGGACCCGACAGGTTGTTGGCCCTGGGTGGTGGAAAGAACCCACACTGTTTACCAGATGCTGTACTTTCCCTGAATTTGAACCTGATTTCTTCATTTAGTCAAGTATATATGGAGCACTTGTTCTGTGCTTGTGTAGCTAATAGGATCTGGAGAAGAAATACACACATACATATTCCTCTGCCAGTTCTTAGTACATTTTAAAATAACAATAGGTCCCAGTGAGCCTTCCTCATAGCAGCTGGCCCCAAGGGACCGATGCACAGAGAGAGGCCTGAATAGTTTCATGATCAGCCCCAGCGGTCCCAGGGCCCTTGTTGAAGCCTGGTGAGCTTTAAGAGACTGGAGAAAACGCTGCTTTGTCAGGCCTTTGAGTAAAGGATCTCCTCGGGTGCACACAGTGCTTGGATTTCTTTTTCTGGTTTCAGGCAGGCCTCTCATTGTTTTTAGATTTCTGAAAAGAGCCACCCTCACCACAGTGCCTTGATTTTGGTTTCCATGGTTATCAGCTGAATTGTGTTTTTATGATAGCACAAGTAGCTCTTAAGTGGTAAGTGGTCAGGTAGTCCCCAGTTCCCTGCGGTTTGTTTTCTGATGGTGGTTCTATTTTTTTCAGCTGCAGTGCAGTCATAATATCCTTTGCTCCCTCCCAGCCTCTTTCCTTCTTTGCTTTAACATCCACCAGTGGCAGGGCCAAGAGGAGTGGTAGTAAGTAGAAACAGAAAAAAAAAAAAAAAAACCAGAACAACACGTATAGACCCTGGTTTAGGTATCTCAGAATCTTTAGAGGGGTAATCTGAAGGGGCAAATCAGTGGGGCTCTGATAAAGATGTAGATTGGGAGCAAGTAAGAGGTGGTAAGGATGGCGTCCTGGGCAACCAAGAGGATATCATATACTGAGATGCTTTTCAAGGAAGATGTAAAAGAAACAAGTTCCTTCTGCGTGTGTCAGTAACATAATAATAGTACAAGAAGCATTTTGTCCTTTCAGTTTACCTTAATGAATGAACCTTCTCTTAAGTCACCTATCATGGGCTTTCTTTGAAATGTTTCCTTATTTCTCTCATTAGTCTTTCTTTTAGCCTAGGGATGTATTAGTTCCTACCTGTAGACATGATGATATGTTCATAAAGGTAGATAAAAGTAGATAAGCAGACTCTTGGTTAAGATTTTGTCTTCCATTTTGGATGTTTAACCATATGTCTCATTTCAAAACCAGTTGGGTTCTAAGCAGCCCCCTATTTCTTTATTTTTCCAAATAATCTCCCAAGTCTCTTAATGCCCCCATTAGTGAGAATTACGAAGTCTCCCCCTTGCAAGCCCCCTGGGGGCTCAGACAGTCCAGAGAAGTCAGTCTTACTGTCCAGACGAGAGAGAACAGTGAGCAGTCTGCCCACATGGTTTCTGACACAGCTGTCCTGCGCCATCTAAGGAAGTGTGTCCACTGCTGCTCACTGCCCTTCTTGGACCACGGCCCTGCCAGCTGATCCCATGCTTCGATTCCAAGGTTGGAGCTTTTAAAATTTATGCCGCTGTGCTTAGCTGTTCTCCCAAAGGGCCAAACTCTGGGCCATGTGTGGAGCTTGTCACTAAGCTGGGTTCCCCAGGCTCCCCTATTTGGGAAGCACATAGAGGCAGCCTCGGTCGGGGTCACCTCAGACCACCCAGTAGCGTTAAGTATTTTCAAAACTTTTCTCGGGGCTTGGGAGCTGAATCCTTTCTTGTCCTAACCCTAACCAGTGGCTTTTCGGCAAATCTCTTTTATTCCTCTCCAGGATTTTGCCTACCAAGAATACTCAGGAATGACCTTCAACCAGATAGCTCCTCCAGGACTTTGGGTGCCAACTCATCTCGCTTTTCATAGGTAAGAGTCAAACAGTAATCAACATGTTTATTTTATTGTCTTTGTTTTAAACTTTTAAAAGTATGTGACACAGGAAGTCCAGTGGTCAAGACTTCATGCTTCCACTGCAGGGGCATGGGTTCAATCCTTGGCAGGGGGACTAAGATCCTACATGTCTCAGGCACAGCCTAAAAAAAGAGAAATACAACAAGAATGCATGTGGGTAAAATCCATAAATGTATAGTTTAACAGTTGTAAGGAAAATACACATGTAACTACCACCTATGTCAAGAAATAGAACATTGCCAGTAGTCCATAGCACCCCCTTCCAAATCAGAACTGCCTCCTTGGAAGAAACTATGTTGACTTTTGTGATAATCATTTCTTTGCTTTTCTTTGTAGTTTTGTCACCTATGTTTGCATTCTCAGAGATAGTTACTTTTTTTTTTACCAGGTTACTAACTTTATATGTGTAGAATCATACTGTGTGCTTTTTGTGTTTGCTTCTTTTGCTCAGCTTGTTTGTGAGCTGAATCCATGTGATGACTGCACTTATTTTCATTGCTAGCAGTGTTTCATGATATGAATATGTCACAGTTGTGTTATTCATCCCTGTATTTACAAGTATCTTATCTTATAGTTTCTAAATGCAAAGAACAGTGCCACCATGAACATCCTTAGACATTTTCTATTGCGTAGGTGAATGAGTTTCTTAATTTTTTATGTATTTTTTAATTCACCATTTAACCATTTTATTTCATTTAAAATTTTTTGGCCGTGCTGCTTAGCATGTGGCATCTTAGTTCCCTGACCAGGGATCAAACCCGCGCCCCCTACAGTGAAATCAGAGTCCCAACCACTGGATAGCCAGGGAAGTCCTGTGAACGAGTTTCTTTAGGTTATATATGCTGAAGTAGAATTTCTTTGCTAGATGATGCCAAACGGTTTTCCAAGTGATTGTACCAATTTACTTTGCTACCAGCAATATATAACAGTTCCTGTTTTTTCACATCCTTGCAATGACTTGGTATTGTCAATTTAAAAATTTTAAACTATTCTTGTAGGTGGTTTTTATTTATATCTCTGTGGTTTTAATTCTCTTTCCTTGGTTACTACTGATGAGCACTTTTTTTATTGGTTAATCAGATGGCATCTGTTGTTTGCTGCCTATTCAGTCTTTTGCCTGTTTTTCAGCTTTTCTTATTGATTTATCCGAGTTCTGTATAAATTTTGGGTAGTGGTTCCTTGTCCATTATATGTTTTAAAAGTACCTTCTCCTGCTCTGTGACTCTCTTTATCCTCCTAGCTGTTTATCTTAGACCCTATTCTATTGAAGCAGGACCTCAGTGGGGATTAACACTCAAATGATGCATTGGAAGAAGTGGTCAGGAAAAGGAGGATGAGGGAAGCAGGATGGAGGGAGGAGAGGAAGAGAAGGATAACTAGGTGAGGTGGCAGTTTTCTGGAGAAGAGACATCAGTGTGTTGTTAGCAGCTGACACTTCTGTCTGGGGGATGGGTGCGCTAGGCAGTAAAGTGGATCTGGGTGGGGCACCAGTGGTATTGCCTATAGTCAAACCTTTGCCTTCTACATCAGCGTCACTCCATCCAGGTACAGCCTCTCCAGGATTCTGGTCAGTCACAGTTTCTGGGGAAACTCACAAGTATAAGGTTAGTGGGACAAGCTACAATCCCTGCCACTGCCGTCGGTCCAAATATCAAATCATGCCCGTAATCTTCCACTTCCACCATCCGTATTAGTTTGCCTCCTTTGTCCCCTGAACGTAAGAGAGAACTCTGACAAAGCGACCTGGGTCTGCAAGTTTATTTTGTTATGTTATTTTTAACTACAGAGTCAATGTTTTTAGTGCTTCTAGGACAAGTTTTTCAATTTCTTCTTAAAGAATAGTTTAATAGTTTTCTTAAGTAATAGTTTTCAGGAATTTGTCCCTTTTAAAGTTTCAAATTTATTTATATAAAGTTTGTAATATTTCCTTTCCCTTTTCATGTCTGCAACATCTGTAGCGATATCCTCTTTTCATCTGATTTCATTCTTATGCCTTCTCTTTTTGATTCTTGAGCTTCAGTAGAGGTTTCTTCACCCCCCCCCCATTTATTTTTATTAGTTGGAGGCTAATTACTTTACAGTATTGTAGTGGTTTTTGCCATACATTGACATGAATCAGCCATGGATTTACATGTGTTCCCCATCCCGATCCCTCCTCCCGCCTCCCTCCCCATCCCATCCCTCTGGGTCTTCCCAGTGCACCAGCCCCGAGCACTTGTCTCATGCATCCAACCTGGGCTAGAGGTTCCTTTTGAAGAACCAACTTTTGTCTTTGTTGGTTTTCTCCATGGTTGGGTTTCTATTCTGTGAAGTTCTGCTTTTTTAAAAAAGAAGTTTACTTTCCTTGTATATTTTTTTATTTTTCCTCTAACTTTTTGAAATGGATGCTTAGTTCATTAAGTTCTATACTTTTTATTTTTATTCTTTACATTTAAGGTTAAGCATTTTTCTCCAAATACTGTTTAGCCAGAGCTCATGAGTTTTGATATGTAGTATTTTAATCATTTATTTCTAAACACTTTCTAGTTCCCACTGTGATTGCTCTTTTGACTCATAGGTATCTTAGAAATGTTTTCTTCACTTCCAAGGATATCTTTTATGATTATTTATTAGTTATTATCTTTTAATTATTTATTTATTTATTAATTATTTATTAGTTATCTTTTATTAATTGATTGTAGTCAGTGAGCTTGTTCTGTATAATCTTAATCTTTTAAATTTGTTGAAATTTCTGTTAGGGCTCTGTTTTGAGTTTTTGTAAGCGTTATATGTGTGCTTGAAAATAATTTGTATTCTTTAATTATTGGATTCTCTGTAATAGTTCTGTGTAATGCCATTAGATCATGTTTATTAATTATTTTCAAATCTTGATCCTTACTGATTTTTTTGCTTATCTTAGCTATTATAGAGAAATGTGTTAAAATATACAACTATGATAATGAAATTGTCTGTTTTACCTTTTAATTTTTTTGCTTTTATATCTTTGAGCCCAATTATCAAGTACATACAAATATGAAGTTGTTATACTTCCTAGTATACTAACCTTTTATCATTTATGAAGTTGCCCTTTTTTATTTCAAGTAAAGAAACTTTTTTAGCCTTAAACTCTATTATGTGAGGTATATCTTTTCCTGTCCTTTTTGTTTCACCCTTTCTGTTTCTGGGTGTTTTAAGGATGCCCGTTATAAATAGCATATAGTTGGGTTTTGGTTTTTTATAATTTTTGTCTCTTAACTGGAACGTTTACTCCGTGTTCATTTAATACAGCCATGGATGTATTTAGGTTTGAGTTTGTCGTCATATTTTATGCTTTCACTGTGTGTTTGTCCTGCTAGTTCTCCTTTTATTTTCTCTCTCTTTTTTCTTTTGGGGAGGTTGTTTTTAATCACTGCTTTCCCCCCCTTCTTTCTAGTTTGGACATTATGTTCTTCTTGCTCTTCTTTTAGTGGTTACCCTTGAAATTTTAATTTAACCAAAGTTGATAAATTATGGAAATGATAAATATCTCTACTCTTCTTTTGGATGGTACAAGACCTTAGGCCACTTGAACTGTCTTTTCCTTTGCCACTTAACAGTAAACTTGTTATAATACAGTGTATCAGCTTTGATTAGAGTCATTTCAGGACCGGGAGATGGAACAAGTGAGATAAGGGAGGAGAAAAGTCAGAGAGCAAAGAATTTCCTTGAGAAAACTCTGTGTGTACCTTTCAGGACTCCCTTTGTTGCAAGTGACCAGTTTAGGCACTCTTAACTTTAAAAAGAAACTCTCTTGGCTTATAAAACTGCCTAGCTGGATCCAGGGGCCCCAAAATATTCTTAGGGTGCTTTCTATCTCTCATAGTTACTTAACCTTGTTTGTCTTAGTTTGGCTTCGTTCCTCAGATGGACTCATCTGAGTTGTCCCCATGCCTGGCAAGGGGGGATGGTTTATTCTGATCATCTACTTTGAGCCAGGGATCCATCCTCTGTGATGAAGGGCTGAAGCACTTTGCATGACAGCCCCTGGACTCAGGACTAAATGAAGTGGGAGTGGGGTTCTTCTAAAAAAAAACCACAAGAAGGAAGGTGCAGACTTTCCTGGTAGTCCAGTGGTTAGGGGACGCAGGTTCGATCCCTGGTCCAGGAAAATCCCACATCCTGAGGGCCAGCTCAGCCCAGGTACCACAGCTGCCGAAGCGCGTGCGCTCAGAGCCCGCGCTCTGCAACAAGAGAGGCCGCCACTGAGAGTGGCCCCCACCTGCCGCAACTAGAGAAAGCCCGTGTGCAGCAGCAAAGACCCAGCACAGCCGACAGTAAATACAAATTGTGAAGAGGAAATGTGTGCCGGGCAGACGGAAGTTACAGCTGCCCCAGTCCACTGTACTGAGCAAGGGCTGACGGAGAGATACAGAGACTCAAGAGGGTGAGAGAGGTTGTAGTTGGAATTAACGCATTTAACCTTTACAGGAACAGAGTGGAGGACATCACTATTTACAAGCCCACTGACAAGGAAGGAGGAGGCTGGTCAAACAATTCCTTACTCGCTCTGGGCACCTTGGCGTTGTTGGTTGAGGACATCTCGGTGGTTGACAGCAGACGTGTGGGGCTCTAGTGTGCATAGATGTTTTCAACACGTCAGCCATGGTGCTTGCCATTCTCATAGTGCTTTCTAAGAGAAACTTCTACATCCATAACTCCTGTTCATGGAGTGGCAGCCCCAGACTGCTGTGTTTCTACCATAAAATCTTGCTCTACCCCACACCCTGCTCAAAACTTGCTGAACCAGAGATGGACGTTAGATCCAAGAGCAGCCAATTGCTGGCCTCATCGGGGACCTGTGATGTGACCCAGTGTAAAAGAAGATGCATGTTCTCTTAGACATTTAAACTGGGGGTGCAGAAGGACACTTAGCTACAGAAATTGAAGCTGAAATGGTATAAAGAGAGAAGCCATGAGGTGGAGTCCAGCCTTTGAGAAGCCCTGGCTAGCTGATCTTAGGAGGAAGCAGAAGTAATGTAGGAGAGAAATGTTTTGTAGACTCCAAACCAGAGGAGAACAGAGGAGATCCATGAAGAGGGGCGGAGTCATGTGAAGAGTGAAGACCCACACTCCAGCTGCTGCAGGCCTTGGGGCTGCCATTGATCCAAACCATTCTAGACTCTGAGAAACCCAGACCTACTCTGTTTCTATTCTTGTGTTTCCTTTAAAATCCATCCCCCTAAATGCCACATAAACCCTTGTGATAAGCTCTCTGTTGTTAGCTCTTGGAGTCAAGAGACTCACTAGAACAGATACTCAGAACTTAGGGTCAGTGCTGGCATGGTGGATTTCTTTTGCTGCCTGTGCTCTTTCAGTGATGCTGTTCTGAAAAGAAACCTCATTCTCTTTGCCATCAAATGGCATCAGTTAGCTCCATTGCGATAAGAATCCTCTGCACCCGCCGCTTGGCCTGGTGGGACTGTCTGCTTTGTAGGCCAGGAAGGGCGACCATGACCGCCACTCCATCTCTGCTCTCCTTATATCTTATCTCAGTACAGAAAACCATCACTTACTATGGTTTGTTTTTCTGAGATGTTGGAGGGTTGATTCAAAGGCAGCACAGAAAGAGAAAGGAATTTAGAGAAAGGAAAGAGTCAGTAACAGAGAGGGAATTCATCACTATTTATTGTGTGTTTACTATGTGTCAGGTGCAATGTTCAGTGATTTCCATTCATTGTCTCGTTGTATTCTCACAACAACTCCCGAGGGTTTTATTATCCCCCCGCCGACTTTAATAGATGAGGAAGCTGAGACCTAGATGTTTGGACTCCACTGAACATGTGATCTCAGGTGTAAAATAATAATCACTTGGTGTGGAATTGTCTCAAACTGAGAGTGATTGAAGAGAAATTTCTGGGAAGCTGTATGCGGCCTAGTGAGAGGCAGGAGGTGGTGAGAAAGAGACATAAGATCTGCTTCCTCCGCAGACCAAGCCGCCTGGGAGGGGGCCAGAGGGCGGCCGCCAGAACATCTGGGTTGGTTGGGGTCAGCTGAAGGTCTGTGTTCATTCCTCCTCCTGCTGGTGCACTTGCTGCCTGCTGGCCGGAGGCCTGCTGCTGGGCACAGGTGCCTTGATTGTCACAAAAACTGGCTTGAGGTCCTAAATCTTTGGCCCAGGCTTCCTAACTGAGTCCTGCATGTCACATCCAGCTCAGATACTGTGTGATACTCTAATGCATAATAATTGCAGGAGTAAATTCATGCTTATTTCATGATCTGTGAGTTTTGTGTAATGGTGAGGTTAGAAGGTCCTTTACCATCATGGCACAAGTTAGGAATCCCAGAACCTCAGAAAGGAAACTAGGAGGCAGGGGCTTTGGACTCAGTCCAGGCTGGGAATGGCAGCTGTACTGCTTGCTGAATAAAAGATGGGATAACCTTTATTCCTGGAATCGGGTATGAGAGGACTGCCACCTCTCGGCTGGTTAGAAGTGCTTACTGAGATGACATAAAAAGCACCTGGCATTTAGTAAGCCCTCAACCTTTCCCTGCCCCCTCAAGATCACCTGGTGAACTAGAATCTGATTCAAATCCAGATTTTGGGTTTCCCTGACCCAGTGCACTCTCCTAGGTGAGAATAAATGGCAGTGCATTGAAGGAGAGAAAGTGGGTCCTTATAGCTCCCAGCCACACTCAGCCCTGTAAATGTACCAGAACACAGAATTCTTGTCTGTGTCATCAAATTTCAAAGCAGAACGTAAGAAACAGTTGGTTGTTTCTCAGGCTGAAGAGTACTGAGGTTTGAAGAAATGATAAAAAGCCCAAATGAGATCTGTCATCTTCAAAGTTTTAAGCTTTGTTTCATTTTCCAACAGAGTGTGTGCGTGTGTACGTGTAGGTAGGTGCAGGGAGCTCTTTCGTGGTTCTCTGTGTTTTAATCTCTGTGTACTTTCAAACTAAGACCAACAAACCTCTAGGAAATGTACTTGATTTGAAGAAAAGTCTAAAGTCATTAACGTATTACGGTTCCTCAACTAATACATTTTGTATTTAGTATGCTTCAGAACAGGGGAGGAAAATCTCTTCGTTTTTCCTTTGAAATATTAGAATCCTGAACTGTCTTGGCTCTTTTCCCCTGCTTTTTTGTTAAAAGCAAAATTCCTGCCACTTTGATATATTGATGTGGCCTCCTCTAGGTAGGAAGTAAGTGCATTTTCTTCATTATACAAACGTGGGACAGGAATGCAGGGTTGTTTAGCCCCACCCTCAAGGCTCTCCAGTGAGGGAGAGGCAGACCCCGACTAGAAGCTGGTTGGGTCCTTTTTGTCTGACTCTTCTCAGGATGGGTAGGGCCGTCTGTGCTGGGACTCATGGCAGCTCCTTACTGCCCTCAAGTGAACAAAAACTCTGCATTACCTGAACCCGCTGATCTTTCTCCCTGACCCCTTTAGATTCCCGGAGCTTCAGCCAGACTGAGTTTCTTCCTGTATCCTCTGTGCTGTGATTAGTTGCTCAGTCATGTCTGAGTCTCTGCGACCCCATAGACTATATAGCCCACCAGGCTTCTCTGTCCATGGGATTTTCCAAGGCAAGAAGCCTGGAGTGGATTGCCACACCCTCTTGCAGATGATCTTCCCAACCCAAGGATCAAACCTAGGTCTCCCACATTGCAGGCAGATTCTTCACTGTCTGAGCCAGCAGGGAAGCCCGGCCGAAATTTCCTGCTGGGGGCTCGGCTGACCCTCTCCTCTGTCCACAGTCCCCATTCATCTTTTCTCTGGATGCCCCAACATCACCCCGTATCTCCAACGTCAGCTCTTCCATGAGACTTAGTGATTAAAAACCCAGACACTGGGGTAAGGTCTGGCTTCAAAAGGGGGCTCTGCGGCTCTCTAGCAGAGTGATTTGGAGTAAGCCATTTGTCACCTGAGTTCTCTCACTTAGTTTCTTTATGTGTAAGATAAAGACAATAATAGTTTTAAATCAGTGCTTCTTAAATATGCAGTACATACGAATTCCCTGTAAAATTGTCAAAATGCCAATTCTGATCCAATAGTTATGGAATGGTGCCCAAGCGTTGGCATTTCTAACCAGTTCTTATAGGTCATAGAAACAACATTCTGAGTTGTAAGGCTTTTGAAGAGGCTCTGAGAGAATAAAAGGAGATAATGCATGAAACGTGCTTAATGGTGTGCCCTTGAGACAGTCATGCTAAGTAAACAGTAACTCCTGCTGTTTTTGCTGCCTGCTCTTATGACTGGCTGATTCCCCGGGCTGGGGGTCACATTTTTATTCTGTACACACAGACTTTCCCTCTTTATGGCTCTGAGCATTGTGGTTTCTGGGCGGTGGGGGAAGGTGGTGGTAGTGTTATCTTCGTCTCCTGCCAGACTGGAGGGTGAGGTCTTTATATTGTTTCTGACTGTCTCACATTGCTTACCACAGTCTTATACATAGCAAGTGTTGACCACATACTTGGGTTTTATTTACTTTTTTTTTAAATTCCACAAGGATCTGTCTCGAAGTATGGATTCTATAGGAGGCTGTTCTAATACTGTACACCAGATAACTGATGATGGTGATCATTCATTCATTCATTCAGTGTTTATTAAGCACCCACTGTGGGCCAGGCATGGTTCTAGGCTTCTTACAAAGCAGCTTACGTTTTACTCAGGGGAGACAGGCAGCACATTGAGGCCTTAAATAAAACGATAAGCTCCTTGAGGGCAGAGAATGTCTAACTGGTTGCAGTGAATTTCTCTGCAGCCGGTGTTCAGACGCCGCGTCCCCTGGCCACCCTGCGTCTGCATGTGCTGCCTCGCTCCTCGCACGGGTAGTCCCTATGCTGTAATTCGGTACTTCCTCCCACCCCACACTGCACTCTCCCAAGAGCATTAGTGAGCTGCAGAGATGCCACTAGAGGTTTTACTCCTGACCCCAGTTCGCTGACCCGTCATGATATGCAGTGATCTGAATGGCACAGCCGCCACCCTCTCGGAAGCAGTGGCAGCCTGGACGTCAGCAGTGCCTCAATTCCGGCGCCTTATGTTGACCAGAATTCTGTATGGTTTTCTCAGGGTGTTCGCTCCCAGTCTCTCCTCTATCAAGTCCTTTTCCACTTCATGCCATTTAGATGTTAGGCTGACGAGGCATTGGTCACCTCCACCCTCTCTAGAGATCTCACGCCATAGCTTTAGATGGCACTCTGGTCTCTGTTCAAACGTTACTTCATCGGAGACCTTCCTTGACGTGGGCGCGCACACGTACACCCCTTAGCCTGCTTTATTTGTCTTCGAAGCGTTTATGTTATTATTTTTTTAAATGTACTTTCTGTCCCTGAAGGTCTTGTTTACTGGTTGTCAGTACTTGGAACAGTGCCTAGCACAAGATTAGACAATTGATGAATATTTGTTGAATAAATGATTTATTTTCCTTTGGAAATTCTCAAAATCCTCATGAAGGATAGCAAGATAGCCATCGTGAGCCTGTTTACAGATAAGGAAACAAGCTCACAGATGTTAAAGGATTTGCCTCAAGGGGCTAGGAAGGGATAGAGTCTACTTGTTGAGAGCCAGGTTCCATAGGATTCATCTCCCAAGGGAATGGCCCCTGCCTTCCCCACTGAGTCTGGGGACACTCAGGTGGCCCAGAGGCATGTGGATCCCTCCAGTGTGGTTAGGTAGGAACCTCACAGAAACCTGGAGTTCTCACACTCTTGGGAACACATTTAAAAGGGAACAGTTTGAACCCTGCCTCAGGACCTGCTCCCTCCCATCTAAACAGATTCGCGATGTTGTCAGTTCTTTACAGGCACAAGCCCTGGGGAACATTTGTTACTTTTAATTCCATGGCTCAGAAGCCCCAGGGACAAAGAAAAGGGGGAGGGGGCAAAACGTGTATCCTTTTATTAAAATTGAAATATAGTCGGTTTACAATATTGTGTTAGTTTCAGGTATACAGAGTGACTTAGTTATTTATTTTTTAGATTATTTTCCATTATGTTGCTGTAAGATACTGAATATAGTTCTCTGTGCTATATGGTAAATTCCTGTTGCCTGTCTACTTTATGTATGAGTGCTGAGTGCTAAGTCGCTTCAGTTGTGTCCGACTCTTTGTGACCCTATGGACATAGCCTGCCAGGCTCCTTTGTCCATGGGGATTCTCCAGGCAAGAATACTGGAGTGGGTTGCCATGCCCTCCTCCAGGGGATCTTCCCAACCCAGGGATCAAACCCATGTCTCTTAGTCTTCCGTATTGGCAGGCTGGTTCTTTACCACCAGCGCCACCTGGGAAGTCCACTTTATGTATAGTATTGATAGTTTATTAATCCCGTGCTCCTAAGTTACTCCCCTTAACCCTGCCCTTTGGTAACCATAAATTTGTTTTCTATGTGAGTCTATTTCTGTTTTGTGTATATATTTGCTTGTATTATTTTGTAGATTCCACATATAAGTGGTATCATATATTTGTATCTGTGTGACTTGCTTCACTAAGTATGATATTCTCTAGGTCCATCCATCTGGCTGCAGATGGCTGAGTAATATTGCATAGTTAATCAGTCGTGTCCAACTCTTTGCAACCCCATGGACTATAGCCTGTCAGGCTCCTCTCTCCATGGAATTTTCCAGGCAAGAATACTGGAGAGGGTAGCCATTCCCTTCTCCAGGGGATCTTCCCAACTCAGGTACTGAACCTGGGTCTCCTGCATTGCAGGCAGATTCCTTACCAGGGAAGTAGTAATGGCCAAGAATTTTCCATATACACCACATCTTAAGCCAGTCATGTGTTGATGAGCACTTGGAATGCTTCCTTATCTTGGCTAATGTAAATAATGCTGCTATGAACATTGGGGTGCATGCATCTTTTCAAATGAAAGTTTTCTCTAGATATATACCCAGGAGTTGGATTGCAGGATCATATGGTAGCTCTATTTTAGTTTTCTAAGGAACCCATATGCTGTTTCCCATAGTGGCTGCACCAATTTACATTCCAACCAACAGTATAGGAAGATTCTGTTTTTCCACATCCTCTCCAGCATTATTTATTTATAGAGTTTTTGATGATGGCCATTCTGACTGTGTGACATGATAACATCATTGTGGTTTGGGTGTGCATTTCTCTAATAATTAGCAATGTTGAGCATCTTTTCATGTGCCTGTTGACCATCTATATGACTTCTTTGGAGAGATGTCTATTTAGGTCTTTTGTCCATTTTTTGATTGGGTAGTTTTTGGGTTTTTTTTCATTTTAATGTTGAGTTGTATGAGTTGTGTATTTTGGGCATTAACCCCTTGTCAGTGAGATCATTTGCACATATTTTCTCCTTTTGTAGATTGTCTTTTCATTTTGTTGATGGTTTCCTTTGTTGTGCTTTTATTTTTTAAATTTTGCTTTTATTTCTTTTGCCTTGTGAGACTGATCTAAGAAAACATTGCTATGGTTTAGGTCAGAAAATGTTCTGCCTGTGTTCTCTTGTGGGAGTTTTATGGTGTCATGTCTTACCTTTAGGTCTTTAAACCATTTAGAGTTTATTTTTGTATGTAGTATGAGGGAGTGCTCTAGTTTCATTGATTGACATGTTACTGTCCATCTTCCCTCACATCACTTGTTGAAGAGACTGTCTTTTCTCCGTTGTATATTCTTGGCTTCTTTGTCGTAAACTAATTTGACTGTAGGTGTGTGGGTTTGTTTCTGGGCTCTCAGGTCTGCTCCATTGGTCTGTATGGCTGTCTTTGTGCCTGTGCTAAACTGTTTTAATTGCTGTATCTTTGTAATATAGTCTGATGTCTGGAAGGGTTATACTTTCACCTTTGTTCTTTTTTCCTCAGAATTGGCACTCACTTAGAATTGCTTTGACAATTCTGGATCTTTTCTGGCTCCATGTAAATTTTAGGATTATTTGTTCTAGTTCTGTGAGAAATATAATTTTTCACAGGTATTTTGATAAGGATTGCATTGAACCTGTAGATTACTTTGAGTTGTATGGCCATTTTAATAGTATTCATTCTTCCAGCCCAAGAGCATTGGTTAGTTTTTCATCTCTTTGAATCATCTTCACTTTCCTTTATCAGTGTAGGATAGCTTCCAACATACCAGTCTTTCACTTCCTTGGTTAAGTTTATCCCTAAGTTGTTTTTTGTTTGCTTTTGACATGGTTTTAAACAGGGTTGTTACTTTCTGTTTCTGATATTTCATTGTAAGTGTAAAGAAATGCAACAGATTTCCCTATGTTAATCTTATATCCTGCTACCTTGCTAAATTCATTTATTCTAATAGTTTTTATGTGGAGATTTTGTATAGAGAGAGTATCTTGTCATCTGCAAATAGTGACAGTTTTACCTTTTTTCCAATTTGGATACCTTTTATTTTCTTTGTTGTCTGATTTCTGTGGCTAGGGATTCCAACCAATGTTGAATAGAAGTGGTGAGAGTGGGTATCCTTGTCTTATTCCTGAGTTTAGTGGGAAGGCTTTCAGCTGTTTACTGTTCAACTTTTTACTGTTTATTTGTTGGCTGTGAGTTTACCATAAATATTAATAACTTTTATTATGCTGAGATATAGTCCTTCTATACCTACTTTAGTGAGATTTTTTTATTATGAATAGATGTTGGATTTTATCAAATGCTTTTTCTGTGTATATTGAGATGATCTTGTGGGAATATATATTTTTTTAAGTGTTACCTGGTTATAGAAATCCCTGTTGCTGCCTGGATCCCCATGGGTTAATGTTGTAAAGATATAGTAAATAGTGCCAAATGGAACAACAGCGAATGTGCCATTTGCGTGAAAGGAAATCCTCTCTGAGCTCAGAGAGCTCCTGAAGGGAGACTTACCAGCTGCGATGAACATTGGGGTACATGTATTTCTTCAAAATGCAGTTTGCTATGGATATGCACCCAGGAGTGGGATTGCTGGATCATATGGTAGCTCTATTTTTAGTTTTAGTTTTTTTGTTTTAGGAACTTCGATACTGTTCTCAGTGGTTGTACCAATTTATGTTCCCACCAACAGTGTAGGAGGGGTTCCTTTTCTGCACACCCTCTGTGGCATTTATTGTTTGTTGACTTTTTGATGATGGCCATTGGCCATTCTGACTGGTGTGAGGTAATACTGCACTGTGGTTTTGATTTGCATTACTCTAGTAATTAGCGATGTTGAGCATATTCTCGTGTGCCTCTTGGTTATCTGTATGTCCTCTTTGGAGAAATGTCTTTGCCCGTTTTTGATCGGGTTGTTTGTTTTTTTGATACTGAGATGCATGAGCTATTTGTGTGTTTTGGAGATTAATCCCATGTTGGTCACCTCGCTGGCAAATATTTTCTTCTACTATTTGAGTGGTTTTTTTTTCATTTTGTTTATGGTTTACTTTGCTGTGCAAAAGCTTTTGTGTTTAATTAGGTCCCATTTGTCTATTTTTGTTTTTATTTCCATGACTCTAGGAGGTGGATCTAAAAAGATACTGCTGTGATTTACATCAAAGGGCATTCTATGTTTTCCTCTTAAAATTCTATAGCAGCTGGTCTTCCATGTAGATGGCTAGTGCATTTTGAGTTTGTGTATTGTGTTAGACAATGTTCAGATTTCATTCTTCTACATACAGCTGTCTAGTTTTCCTGGCACCACTTATTGAGGAGACTGTCTTTTCTCCCTTATATATCCTTGCCTCCTTTGACTTAGATTAATTGACCATAGGTGCATAGGTTCATTTCTGGGCTTTCCATCCTGTTTGATTTATTGATTTATACTTCTTTTTTTGTGGGTGCCACTACCATACTATTTTGATTAGTGTAGCTTTGTAGTATAGTCTCAAATCAAGGCGCCTGGTTCCTCCAGCCCCATTTTGCTTTCATAGGATTGCTTTGGTTATTTGGAGTCTTTTATGTTTCCATGAAAATTTTAAAAAATCCTTGTTCTGGCTCTGTGGAAAATACCATTGGTAATTTAACAGGTATTGCATTGAATCTGTAGATTGCCTTAGGTAGTATAGTCATTTTGACAGTATTGATTCTTCTGATTCAAGAACGGGGTATATCTTTCCATCTGTTTGTGTCGTCTTCAGTTTCTTTCATCAGGATCCTATAGTTTTCAGAGCACAGGTCTCTGCCTCCTTGTGTGTATGTCTGTATGTGTTAGTTGCTCAGTTCAGTTCAGTTCAGTTGCTCAGTCATGTCTGACTCTTTGCAACCCCATGGACTGCAGCACGCCAGGCTTCCCTGTCCACCACCAATTCCTGGAGTTTACTCAAACTCATGTCCATTGAGTCAGTGATGCCATCCAGTCATCTCATCCTCTGTCATTCCTTTCTCCTCCCGCCTTCAGTCTTTTCCAGCATCAGGGTCTTTTCAAATGAGTCAGCTCTTTGCAGCAGGTGGCCAAAATATTGGAGTTTCACCTTCAACATTAGTCCTTCCAATGAACACCCAGGACTGATCTCCTTTAGAATGGACTGGTTGGATATCCTTGCAGTCTAAGGGACTCTCAGGAGTCTTCTCCAACACCACAGTTCAAAAGCATCAATTCTTCAGTGCTCAGCTTTCTTTATAGTCCAACTCTCACATCCATACATGACCACTGGAAAAAACATAGCCTTGACTAGACGGACCTTTGTTGGCAAAGTAATGTCTGTGCTTTTTAATATGCTGTCTAGGTTGGTCATAACTTTGCTTCCAAGGAGTAAGTGTCTTTTAATTTCATGGCAGCAGTCACCATCTGCAGTGATTTTGGAGCCCAGAAAAAATAAAGTCTGTCACTGTTTCCATTGTTTCCCCATCTATTTGCCACGAAGTGATGGGACCGGATACCATGATCTTAGTTTTCTGAGCTCACTATCCCCTTTCACTTTCATCAAGAAGCTCTTTAGTTCTTCTTCACTTTCTGCCATAAGGGTGGTGTCATATGCATATCTGAGGTTATTGGTATTTCTCCTGGCAATCTTGATTCCAGCTTGTGCTTCATCCAGTCCAGCGTTTCTCATGTACTCTGCATATAAAATTAAAAGTTAGTAGTTCAGTCAGGTTCAACTCTTGCAATCCCATGGACTGTAGCCCACCAGGCTCCTCTGTCCGTGGGATTCTCTAGGCAAGAAGAATCAATATTGTCAAAATGGCTATACTACCCAAAGCAATCTATAGATTCAATGCAATCCCTATCAAGCTACCAACGGTATTTTTCACAGAACTAGAACAAATAACTTCACAATTTGTATGGAAATACAAAAAACCTCGAATAGCCAAAGTAATCTTGAGAAAGAAGAATGGAACTGGAGGAATCAACCTGCCTGACCTCAGACTATACTACAAAGCCACAGTCATCAAGACAGTATGGTACTGGCACAAAGACAGAAATATAGATCAATGGAACAGAATAGAAAGCCCAGAGATAAATCCACGAACCTATGGTCACCTTATCTTCAACAAAGGAGGCAAGGATATACAATGGGAAAAAGACAACCTCTTTAACAAGTGGTGCTGGGAAAACTGGTCAACCACCTGTAAAAGAATGAAACTAGAACACTTTCTAACACCATACACAAAAATAAACTCAAAATGGATTAAAGATCTAAATGTCAGACCAGAAACTATAAAACTCCTAGAGGAGAACATAGGCAAAACACTCTCTGACATAAATCACAGCAGGATCCTCTATGACCCACATCCCAGAATATTAGAAACAAAAGCAAAAATAAACAAATGGGACCTAATGAAACTTAATAGCTTTTGCACAACAAAGGAAACTATAAGCAAGGTGAAAAGACAGCCCTCAGATTGGGAGAAAATAATAGCAAACGAAGCAACAGACAAAGGATTAATCTCAAAAATATACAAGCAACTCCTCCAGCTCAACTCCAGAAAAATAAATGACCCAATCAAAAAATGGGCCAAAGAACTAAACAGACATTTCTCCAAGGAAGACATACAGATGGCTAAAAAACACATGAAAAGATGCTCAACGTCACTCATTATCAGAGAAATGCAAATCAAAACCACAATGAGGTACCATTACACGCCAGTCAGGATGGCTGCTATCCAAAAGTCTACAAGCAATAAATGCTGGAGAGGGTGTGGAGAAAAGGGAACCCTCTTACACTGTTGGTGGGAATGCAAACTAGTACAGCCGCTATGGAGAACAGTGTGGAGATTTCTTAAAAAAACTGGAAATAGAACTGCCATATGATCCAGCAATCCCACTTCTGGGCATACACACTAAGGAAACCAGATCTGAAAGAGACACATGCACCCCAATGTTCATCGCAGCACTGTTTATAATAGCCAGGACATGGAAGCAACCTAGATGCCCATCAGCAGACGAATGGATAAGGAAGCTGTGGTACATATACACCATGGAATATTACTCAGCCATTAAAAAGAATTCATTTGAATCAGTTCTAATGAGATGGATGAAACTGGAGCCCATTATACAGAGTGAAGTAAGCCAGAAAGATAAAGACCATTACAGCATTCTAACACATATATCTGGAATTTAGAAAGATGGTAACGATAACCCTATAAGCAAAACAGAAAAAGAGACACAGATGTATAGAACAGACTTTTGGATTCTGTGGGAGAAGGCGAGGGTGGGATGTTTCAAGAGAACAGCATCAAAACATGTATATTATCTAGGGTGAAACAGATCACCAGCCCATGCATGAGACAAGTGCTCAGGCCTGGTGCACTGGGAAGACCCAGAGGGATGGGGTGGAGAGGGAGGTGGGAGGGGGGATCGGGATGGGGAACACATGTATATCCATGGCTGATTCATGTCAGTGTATGACAAAAACCACTACAATATTGTGAAGTAATTAGCCTCCAACTAATAAAAATAAATGAATAAACAAAAAAGAATACTGGAGTGGGTTGCCATTTCCTTCTCCAGGGGATCTTCCCGACCCAGGGATCAAACCTGGGTCTCGTGCGTTGCAGGCAGATTCTTTGCTGTCTGAGCCACCAGGGAAGCCCCTTCGCCTCCTTCGGTAAGTTTATTAACAGGCGTTTTATTCTTTCTGATGCAGTGGTAAATCAAACTGTTCCCTTAATTTCTCTTTCTGATCTTTTGTTGTTAGTGTATAGAAAAGCAAGAGATTTCTGTGTCCTGCAACTTTACCAAATTCATTGATTAACTCTAGTATTTTTCTGGTAGCATCTTTAGGATTTTGTAAGTATAATATCATGCATCTGCAAACAATGATAGCTTTACTTCCCTTCCAATTTGGATTCCTTTTATTTTTCTTTTGTGATTTCTGTGGCTAGGACTGTGTTGAATAAAAGCAGCAAGAGTGGATATCCTTGTCTTCTTTCTGATCTTAGAGGAAATGCTTTCAACTTTCCACTGTTGAGGACAATGTTAGCTTTGGGTTTGTCATCTATGGCCTTTGTTATGTAGAGGTATATTCCCTCTGTGCCCACTTTTTGAAGAGGGTTTTTTTTTTTAATCACAGGTGGGTGTTGAATTTTGTCAAAAGCTTTTTCTGCATCTTTTGAGATGATCATATGGTTTTTATCCTTCAATTTTTTCATGTGGTGTATCACACTGATTGTTTTGCATTTTTTGAAAAGTCTTTGCATCCCTGGGATAAATCCCACTTGGTCATGGTGTATGGTCCTTTTAATATATTGTTGGATTCAGTTTGCTAGTATTTTGTTAAACATTTTTGCATTTATGTTCATCAGTGATATTGCCCTGTAGTTTTCTTTTCTTCTTTTGTTTGGTATCTTGGTCTGGTTTTGATAACAGATTGATGGTGGCCCCATAGAATGATTTTGGAAGTATTCCTTCCTCTGCCATTTTTTGGAATAGTTTTAGAAGGACAGGTGTTAACTCTTCTCTAAATGTTTGTTAGTATTCACCTGTGAAGCCATCTGGTCCTGGACTTTTGTTTGTTGGAATTTTATTAATCATGGTTTCAATTTCAGTACTTGTGATTGGTCTGTTTTTATATTTTTCTATTTCTTCCTGGTTCAGGCTTGGAAGATTGTTCCTATCTATGAATTTGTCCATTTCTTCTAGGTTTTCCATTTTTTTGGCATAGTTGCTTGTAGTAGCCTTTTATGATCCTTTGTATTTCTGTGGTGTCAGGGGATATTTTAAGAAAGGGGACCGTAAGCAGGGTAGACAGACACCTCTTTTGTTCTGTGTCCCAGGTGACCATGGAGGCTGGCGGCCTCCCCCTGGAGCTGTGGCGCATGATCCTGGCCTACCTGCCGCTGCCCGACCTGGGCCGCTGCAGCCTGGTATGCAGGGCCTGGCGAGAGCTGATCCTCAGTCTCGACAGGACTCGCTGGCGGCAGCTGTATCTGGGCTGTGCTGAGTGCCGCCACCCCAACTGGCCCAACCAGCCCGATGTGGAGCCCGAATCTTGGAGGGAGGCCTTCAAGCAGCATTGCCTTGCCTCCAAGACCTGGACCAAGAACGCCGCCATCTTGGAGACCTCTGCCTGCTTCTCTCTATTTCGCCGGAGGAGGACGCGCCGGACCCTGAGTGTTGGGCCAGGCCACGAGTTTCACAGCCTCGGCAGTGCCCTGGCCATGTCCAGCCTGTTTGACCGAATCCTGCTGTTCCCAGGCCTGCACGAAGAGCAAGGTGAAATCATCCTGAAGGTGCCCGTGGAGATCGTAGGCCACGGGAAGCTGGGCGAAGTGGCCCTGCTGGCCAGCATTGACCAGCAGTGCTCCACCACTCGCCTCTGCAACCTTGTCTTCATGCCGGCCTGGTTCTCGCCCTTCATGTTTAAGGTGGGTGTCCACCTCCGACGGACAGCCTCTCCCAGCCTGACCCTGAGGCTTGGCCTCTTCTCGGCGGGTTTGTAACCCTTTTTTTGTTGGAACTGAGAGTTCAGTCATCATTCCTATAACACAGTCCTCTGAGTTCTACACCAGTTGAGAAGGCATGGGGATCAGTAAAGATCAACATTCTGCTTTATTCCCTCCCTGGAGGTCAAGATTGCCTTGTACATCTTCCCTTCCAAGCTAGACCAACTGGGGCCACAGGTGGAGCAGCCGGGAGGGAAAGCCAGGTTCCAGGAGCATGCCGCATGGTGACAGGCAGCATTCCCAGAGAGATGGCCAAAGAGGGGACGCTCTGCAAGCCAGTGACCTTCAGCATGTTAGCCCCGCTCTGGGGAGGGTCAAGGAAGGTCTGGCTTTTGCCAAGAGTGACTGGAGAGAGAGTCGGGAAATAGCAGAACAACATAGTCCTTCTAGGAACAGAGCAGTTGTTTTCAGAGACAAACATGGTAGCTTGTTGGTAGCTCCTGGCAGAACAGTCTGCAGCTTTTACATTGCTTAGAAACTGATTCCAGTGCATGGATTCTGTACCTTGTCAACAAAAACTACACCACCACTATTCTACCAGTAACAACCAGATTGTCTGTCAGGGTCATAGTGATCTTTATGCCGCCGGTCATTTATGATGCGCTTCCTGGGTGCCAGGCATGTCCTTGCAGCGTGTTTAAGGTGGGCAGTGTCAGCCGGCCTCATAGACGAGCACATGGAGCCTAAGCAAGGGTCTCAGACTGTGTAAGGGACAGAACTAGGGTTCAAAACCTCTATGCATGATACAGGTGACTGCATCAGTGCTCTCACAACAAACTTGCAGTGCACAGAGATGTGTCCCCATTTTGCTGATGAGGGACACTGAGGCTCAGAGATGGTGAGTAACTTTCTCAAGTGGATAATTAGGTTAGACCTCAAATCCAGGCCTTTGAGCTGAAGTGCTTTTGAAATTACATTGTACTGTCTTCCTGGAAGCTTGGAAGGCTGCTTGCTGATTAGACCTAGAACATTTCAGGACTGATGAGGTCTTCCACTGCTGATCTACAGACCCAGAAGAAGTGTTCATTTCCAGACCCTTCACATTTCATAGACATTTATTCTTGGAGTAAGATGTTCATTTCAGCCTCTGTTTCCCCTCACCGGCGTAGCCACAGATCTTCAGGCGGTAGGCCTTGGCCGTAGATGTCTCTGTAGCTCAGCCCACTTCCTGCCTCAGTGCTTGGCATATATTAGTGCTCAGTCCCTGATTGTCCTTTAACTAACAACAGGACAAGGGGCCAGAATCACCCTGCCTGAGACAATGCCAAGGCCAGGGTGATTTCACAGCTGTTTTATATGACTTTTGAGGGGAACCCTGGCAGTGGCTCTGCATCTCTAGAGAGCCAGTGTTTTCCTACAGAGAGGACCAAGTAAGAGAAAATAGACTTCAATTGCAGCAAGAAAAAGTTAGGTTGGCCCTAGGGAAGAACTGGACAGGTTGAGGGGAGTTAAGTTCTGGGACAAGCTCTCAAGGGAGATCACAGCTGGAAGATGTAAAATTGTCCAAGGATTACTGAACGGGATCATGGGACACTCCCTCCTTTTGTGGTTCAAATACATCTCATGGAACTTGGTGTGAAGTCCAGAAACAGTTCTTCAGAAATACAGAGCAGCCAGGCCTCACTGTCAGGCCTGCAGAGCTGAGGGCTCAGCACTCCCCTGCCCCAGAGGACTCTGCTCTGCACGGTGATAATAGCTGGCTTTCATCACATGCCATCTTTGCGCCTGGCTCCATGCCTGGTGCTTTGTTAGCTTGTGAGCCCTGTATTGTAGACAGAGAAACTGAGGCTTGGAGAAGGGACATGTTGGCCTGAGGTAACACCCTTGGAAGAGGCAGAGCTGGGAGCTGGGCCCGGCAGCCAGACCTCGGAGCCTGCGCCTTTTAGCCTCTGTGCTGCCGGCTCTTCAGACACGTGGCCAGCTGTCTCCTGCTTCAGCTGCACACCAGCTTTAGTTCCCATGCAGACCCCCAGCACCTGTGTCGGGGCCTCCCACTGCTGGCACAGCCCCTCCCGGCCACCTGGGCCTCTGTCAGCCCTCCCACTTCGCCTGGCTCCATCCTGCGTGCAGACACTAGGCTGACCTCTGGCGAGCTGCAGTCCGCAGGCTCAGGTGGAGGCTAGCTTGCAGGACCCAGGAAGGATGACAGGGACGGGAGAGCGCATTGGAGGGTGAGACCCAGAGAAGTGCCCCATGATGGGACACAGTCTCTGTGAAACCGAGGCCCCACGTGGGACCCTTACCCCTCAGAGGGCTTGGTAAAGTTGGGCTTGCATCCCAGCGAGCTCCTGGGTCTGTGGAAATGGGAAGCTTCCCCATCATTTCTAATCATCCCTAGAGTGAGAGTTTCCTGGTTCACCTCCAGTGTTAACATGTGTCGATTCTGTTCCCCATCATCCCTCTGAGCATTCAGCATCTTCCCCCTTCTGCAGGTCCCCCACACACACTCCTTATTCTAAGTGCTTCATGAGCATTGGTAGAATTTACTGAGGGGTTGGGGAGGGGCCCTGCTGCAGAGTGAACTTTTCTGCCGTTCTCCGTTTCCACCCTCGCCCCCGCCCTTTGGGACTGGAGGGAGAGAGGGGCAGGCAGCTTCCTTCATGCAGAGCAGCTCCCGGTTCCTCCGGGGCTGGCAGACCTGCACCCTGTGGGGAAGGGAACATGACCAGCAGGACAGAGGCCTCTCGAGGCACCACCCGCTCTGGAGCAGTCAGAGCTCCGACCAGCAAAACAGATCCTATCCCTGTTACACCCACTGTCTGTCTCTCATCCCCCAGACAACTTCAGGTCACGTCCAGTTTGACAACTGCAACTTTGAGAATGGGCACATCCAGGTCCACGGCCCGGGCACCTGCCAAGTGAAGTTTTGCTCCTTCAAGAACACTCACGTCTTTCTGCACAACGTACCCCTGTGTGTCCTGGAAAACTGTGAATTCGTGGGCAGTGAGAACAACTCAGTGACTGTCGAGGGCCACCCGTCCTCAGAAAACAACTGGGCCTACACGCACCTCTTAGGGCTCATCAGGTCTTCTCCCGGCATGCTCCCCACCGAGGACTCAGACTCTTTAATGTCCCTCGACCTGGAGAGCAGGGACCAGGCCTGGAGCCCGAGGACCTGTGGCATTGTCGTTGAGGGCAGCCAGAGCCCCTCCAGCCCAGCCACCGGCTCCCCCAGGGCTGGCTCCCAGGAGGCAGAGGTGGGCAGCAATGGGGAAAGGGTGGCCCGGACCCCAGACAGCAGCGATGGAGGCCTGAGTCCCAGCGGTGAGGATGAGGACGAGGACCAGCTCACGTACAGACTGTCCTACCAAGTGCAGGGCCCACGGCCGGTCCTGGGGGGCCCCTTTTTGGGCCCACCGCTGCCCGGAGCCTGCATCCAGCTGCCCAGCTGCCTGGTACTGAACTCCCTGCGGCAGGAGCTGCAGAAGGACAGGGAGGCCATGGCCCTGGCCAGCTCCGTGCAGGGCTGCCTCGTCCGCAAGTGCCTGTTCCGGGACGGCAAAGGAGGCGTCTTTGTTTGCTCTTACGGCCGAGCCAGGATGGAAGGAAACATCTTCCGGAACCTGACTTACGCGGTGCGATGTATACATCATAGCAAGGTGCTGTCATAGGCTTACTGTGCAGACCCATGAGGCCTCACTGGGTCACCAGGAACATGATTTTTGAGTGGTGAGAGTGCTTCAGTGGTTGTATGCAGGAGGGCCTGGATGGAGTTAGTCTGCATTTTTTAAAAAGTCATCGTCTCTTAAGCTTATAATGCATACTGGCCCCATGTCCATCATCTGACTTGAGTGAGGCAGAGTTGTCCTGGTAAGGAGTGTCTGGTATCCCCATTCATCCTTAGTCTTGGGTAGGTGATGTGTCCATGAGTTTAGGACCTTGGCAGTGGGCCCTTTGCAGTGGTCCTGCCTCACCTCCTGCACTAGGAGGGGAAATCTAACCCTTAAGACCCAAAACATTTTCCTCCCACATCCCTGAGGGGTAAAGGGTTTATTGCTTTTCTGTCTTCCACCACCCCCCACGAGAGCCACAGGCTTTGCAGCTCTTCACCCAGCTGCTTAAAGCTTGTTCTCTGGGAAAATTAGGGGGGAAATCCAAGAGGGGCTTAGTGCTTTTTCCAGAGTGACTGTTCTTTCCCGCCAAGTGCCCGGCAGGAGGGAGGCATCTCCGGCCTCTTATCTGACCCTCAGCCTTTCTCCACAAGCACCTGGCACGGTCTGTGGAGAAGTGAATAGATGCAGTGACTCCTGGGGCTTCTGTGCTCTCACTGATTCACGCTTGGCTTTCAACAAGTTGTGAAAACAGCCACACTCTTCTTTCTGGCTAGCATGGCACCTGTGTCTTTTCAAACAAGCAGGCACTCCCGTCTCATGCCCTTGGAGGTGCCTTTTTCCCTTAGATTCCAGGCTCGTTGGTTGTCCTATGACCTCAGCTCTCGTGGATTCAGAGAATCTTCTTGTGGGAGCAATACTCTTTCTAACTTTCTCCATCATAAGCCATAAGCATCACCTTGAAATTGTACTTCCATTATACTTTACCCCTCCCAGGATTTAACTCTAGTGTAATATATTGTCTATTGTTAATACACAATTTACCTTCACATAATCTATTTTATTATTAATACACAGTTTTTTAAAAGACATATTTTAAGTTTTTATGTAATTATTAAATATAAAAAGAAAGTGTAAGTGGCCATACATCCTCTTACTAAGCTGTGTGCCGGGTTATGGTATCTTGTTTTAAAGAGGCTTCCTTATCCCTATGCCAACATTTCTAACTGTCTCTTAGTTTGGAATTCCAGTGGGTTTTCCATCCCAAGATAACACATTAAGAGAGATGCAGAGTGGGCAAGAATGGATATTTGTCTTACAAGTGAAAAACCAAAGGGAAGGTGGGCAAGGAGTGCCTGTGAGTCACCTTGCCCTCTAGCACTTCCTTAGGCAGGTGAAGTCCAGCAGAAGTGCCTGGAATTGGCACTTGGTTCCATTTGAAGTAGCTGTGCCCTCAGACCTCTGGGGAGCTCTTCATGTGGTGTTAGCAGCCTGCCTAATCCCATCTCATCTAAGCATCCCTTCCATCCTGCTCCGAGGCTGTGGATGTGGAGCCCAGGGCCGAGCTCCCATCCAGGGTTTAGTGAGGAACAGGCATGAGGTTGGTGCTGAGGCTGCAGGACCGAACCCGGAAGGGCGGGGAGATCCTCCTGGTGAGCACGTCGCGAGAGCACCTGAGCTGGCGTCGGGCAGGTCTGCACGGACCACACAGGGGGGAGGAAACTCAGGTGCCCCCTGAGCAGGTTTTAAGACATAACCTTTGTGAGCAGAAAGCGAATGGCTGTTTCTTCTCTGCCTAGATCATCATGCTCAGGAACCACATTCACCACTGCCGAGCATCGGGCATCTTTCTTCGCTTGGAGGGTGGCGGCCTGATTGCTGGCAACGACATCTGCCACAACGCAGAGGCTGGCGTGGACATCCGGAAGAAGTCCAACCCCCTCATTCTGGTACTTCCTCCATCTCGGTGCCCTTTCAGGGTGGCTCATAGTTCTCAGAAACCTTTGCTAGGATGTCTAAGCAAATTCTACCGTTTTGAATTCCTGTTGCTTCCTGTTTGCAAGTCGTTCCTGCCCTTTCCTATGTCCTTGTGACTCTGGTCTCTTCCTCCGTGTGTTGAAGGTGACTTTGGATAAATCATATCCCTGAAGTCTCCCCCAGCAAGGATGAGGACCCAGCAGTCAGGGAAGCTCACAGGGCCTTCCTTCCTGCAGCCCTGATATGCTCTTGTGGGTTTTGAGTTCAGTAAGAATAAAGACATGATGTCTGCCCTAAAAAAACACTTGGTTACCCTGATGAGTCTGCCAAATCCTCCAGGGGAAAATCTGGAAACTGATAAGAAGAGGAGCTCCTACAGCAGGAAGCACTTTAAAGCAAACTTGAACTTTGTTTTTGTGAAATAGTTTTGGAAAAGAAACAGCTAGCTTCCTGGTTTAAATATATGATTGTATTTAGGCTGTAAAGTAGCAGAGTGAAACAATTATAATTTATTATAACCTAAGATTTTAAAAAACACTGCAGATGGTGACTGCAGCCATGAAATTAAAAGACGCTTACTCCTTGGAAGGAAAGTTATGACCAACTTAGATAGCATATTAAAAAGTAGAGACATGCAGGCAGATTCTTTACCAGCTGAAAAAAAAAAAAATGAAGTAGAGACATTAGTTTGCCAACAAAGGTCCGTCTAGTCAAGGCTATCGTTTTTCCAGTGGTCACGTATGGATGTGAGAGTTGGACTGTGAAGAAAGCTGAGTGCTGAAGAATTGATGCTTTTGAACTATGGTGTTGGAGAAGACTCTTGAGAGTCCCTTGGACTGCAAGGAGATCCAACCAGTCCATCCTAAAGGAGATCAGTCCTGGGTGTTCATTGGAAGGACTGATGCTGAAGCTGAAACTCCAATACTTTGGCCACCTCATGCGAAGAGCTGACTCATTGGAAAAGACCCTGATCCTGGGAGGGATTGGGGGCAGGAGGAGAAGGGGACGACAGAGGATGAGATGGCTGGATGGCATCACCGACTCAATGGACATGGGTTTGGGTAAACTCCGGGAGTTGCTGATGGACAGGGAGGCCCGGCGTGCTGTGATTCATGGGGTCGCAGAGTGTCGGACACGACTGAGTGACTGAACTGAACTGAACTGAAGATTTTAATCAGTATGCAAAAGGCAACTAACTGGGAAACAGAAAAGCTAGGTTTCCGATCCAGCTCTGCCACAAATGTACTGTATGACTCTGAGCCTCTTTCCCCGTTAGCACAGAGGAGTTTGGCAAAAACACCTCCAAGGTCCTTGTAGCCCGTATACCTTCTGGTGGCCTCCTGTCTCATGGGAAGCCTCAGCTCCCTGGGGCTAAGCTTCCACAGTCCCCCTCCCTTCCCTGGGTGGTCCCTCAGGCCTGTGCTTAGTCAGTGTTCCCACTATTGGGGCTCCACCTCTGGGGCCCTGGGGTAACTTGGCCTTGATGATGACCATGCACTTTGGAGGCTCAGAAATTTTTGGAGGACTCTTTGGAGGCTCAGAAATTTTCAGTACTGTGCATTGCAGATGAAGGCAAGTGCCCTCAGCATTAAGTGTCAGGATGTAACTATTAATAGATCCCAAGAGTCTGGGCGGGGTAGACGCCTCTCTCAGGAGTCTCTCTGACAGGTATGCACGTGTGCACCTGAGCAGAGAGAGCAGGGCCACTCCCAGTCCATTCACTTTGCTCTGTGCCTGGGATCCTGCAGTGAAGCGTCTTCCTCTGCGGATGCATCCTGGCCCTGCCGTGGGGCAGCGCTGAGTCCTCTGCTGCTCCCCGGCGTGTCTGATCTGCCTTCTCCTGTCCACCTGCAGTGTAACCAGATCCACCACGGCCTTCGCTCTGGCATTGTTGTCCTTGGCAATGGGAAAGGCATCATCCGGAACAATCAAATCTTTTCAAACAAGGAGGCTGGCATTTACATCCTGTACCACGGAAATCCAGTCGTGAGGTATGTATGTGCCTCTGTACTCGAACCATCCTGCTCATCCATGGTCCCTTTCTTCCTCTTTCATCTCTGGTTCCCTGCTTCCTGTCTTTGCTTCATTTGAAACCATTTTTGTTTACTGAAGCAACTGTGTGCATGCAAGCAGAGAAGAGACAGACTTCACCCACAATCCCACCTCAGCAACACAGCCTTCTGTGTTACATTATCTGTGTTCCCTTCCAGTTAATTACGTGGGGCCATTCTATTCAGCAAGCATTATTGGGCACGTCTAATAATGATAACGAAGGTAAACCAGGCAGACTCTGCTCCCTCGGAGCTGACTCTAGTCTGGAGGAGGACATGTGTCCAGAAACAATGCCAAGATAGGAATGGCATAGAGATTTCAACTCGCTTGACAACTCTGATCAGTTGCTAGTGGCTACCTGGGATTGCTGTATTAAGATTGGAGGCTACATCTGACCTCATCATGGAAGCATGCCCGTGATCCGTCACTGGTGTGAGCTGGAGGTAGTGGGGCTGTGGGTCTGCCCTCCCACCCGTCATGTGGTGCAGGCTGTGATAAATGCTGTCAGAGTGGTGCCGAAAGAGGGGGAATTATTCTGCTGAGAGGGTGGTGGGGGGCCTTGTTTGGGAGCTGGCATTGGGGTTAGACTTTGATATACGGGTAGGGCTTGGCCTCTCGTGGAGCTGGGGAGCAGACACTCCTAGAGAAGGAAGCGATGTGCGCAGAGGCAGCCAAACAGCACAGTCAGGGAGCACACAGGCCCCTGGGGCTTGAGAGAGAGTCTCACACAAGTTGTGACGTGGCTGTGAAACATCTCAAGCTGGGACTGTCCCAGATCGTCTTGGGCCCTGTGGTCACTGCAGCCTGAGCGTTTATATCCCCGTGGCAGTCCACCTCTGCCAGGCAGTGTGCTGGAAAGCCAGGGGCCAGATGAGGAAGGCCTTATGTAGTCCAGTGGGAAAGGTGGAATTTATTCTGTCTAGATAAGGGGGGATCATTAAAGGTTTTGAGTGGGAGACTCACATGTTATGTCTGCGCTTTACAAAAATAACTGGAATTATTGTGCAGCAAATATATTCTGAGAGTTTTTCCCTGCATTATCCTGTGTGTACTTTTCCATGTTGCTGCAGGATCTTATATTTATCACATTGGTCAGTTTCAGAACATGCCATTGTTTTGATACTCCCTCATTTTTGAACCAGTCCTATTACTGTTAGGTTTCTATTTTTTCACTATCGTAGGCAGCTTCTTTTTGTTTGTTGTTTAGTCACTAACTCACGTCTGACTCTTTTGCGACCCCATGGACTGTAACCCACCAGGCTCCTCTGTCCATGGGATTTCCCAGGCAAGAATACTGGAGTGGGTTGTCATTTACTTCTCCAGTAGGCAGCTTACTAAAACAATTAGTGATCACATGATTATGGAGCTATTTTCCCATCTTTTACATTATTGCCTTAAGAGTATGGGTTTGCATGTGTGTGTGTTATTCATTAAACACCCATTTAGGTGTTTACTCCATATAAGGGGGTTAGCAGTATAAAGGATGTATGAACAGTCTCTGCCCTATAGAGTGTTCGGTGTCATTCTGCAGATGGGAGCTGTAAGGGAAGGACTCATCAAAGTGAACGCTTTTATAGGTCTTCATGCAGGTGCAGAAGAAAACCAGTTATGATTGCAGCTGAGTGAGTCAGGACAGGGCACATGGGGCGCTGACCTTTGAGCAGTACTCAGATGGTAAAGAATCTGCCTGCAATGCTGGAGACCCAGGTTCAATCCCTGGGTCAGGAAGATGCCCTGGGAATGGGAACCCACTCCAGTATTCTTGCCTGGAAAATTCCATGGACAGAGGAGCCTGGCAGGCTACAGTCTGTGGGGTTGCAAAGAGTTGGACGTGACTGAGTGACTGATACTTTACTTTTGCTGAAGGACAAGTAGGATTTTATGGCCTCAGAAAGGCATTACAAGCCTGGGGCAGTGAAATTTGGGGTATGACTTGGGAAAGTGGTGGGAAAAGTGTGGTGTGTCTGGGCATAAGGTCAGCCTACAACGTAGGGTTGATGCTGGAGCATGGAGGAAACTTGAATACCACATGTGGTAGGTAGAATAATGGCCCCCCAAATCTATCCATTTTCTAATCCTTGGAACCTGCGCATAGACTGTCTACAAGGCAGAAGAGACTTTGCAGATGTGATTCAGTTAAGGGTGCTGAGCTGGGGAGAGGACCCTGGGTGATCCAGGTGGGCCCAGTGTAATCACAGGGTCCTTAGAAGAGGTAAGCAGGGAGTCAGAGAAGGAAGTGTGTCAACAGAGGCCAGGCCAGAGGGATGAGGCCACAGGCCAGGAAGCCTGGGCCGCCTCTAGGAGCTGGAAAGGTCAGAAACAGATCCTTTCTGAGTCTCCAGAAAAAAGGCAGGTCTACTGGCACCTTGATTTAGCCCTGTCAGACCCATTTTGCACTTCTGACTTCCTAAACTGGAAGACAATAAATTCATGTTGTTCTAAACCACTAAGTTTGTGGTAATTACTTACCGCAGCCATATACCCAAACCGTGTGGATGCCAGGGAGTTGTTGAAGGGTTTCGAGCAAGGAATATTACAACCAGATCAGTATCTTGGCTTTGTTGTTGTTGTTGCTGTTATTTTATTTTATTTTTGGCTTTTTAAAACAGTCACTTTGAGGGAATTCTCTGGTGATCCAGTGGTTAGGACTCCATGCTCTTACTGCTGAAGGCCTTTGTTCCCCCTGGTTGGGGAACAAAGATCCCACAAGCCAAAAGCCTCCACCCCCCAAAAAATTCTGGGTTGAGATGTAAACTACTATGTACAGGATGAATAAACAACAAGGTCCTACTATACAGCACAGGGAACTATATTCAATATCCTGTGATAAACTATCATGGAAGGGAATAGGAAAAGAATGTCTGTATGTGTATAATAAGTCACTTTACTGTACAGCAGAGATTGGCACAACATTATAAATCAAATATGCTTCAATAAAAAGTATTTTTTGAATAAAACAGTTGCTTTGAGAGAATTAGGTTGTGCTTTTTTCCTTTATGTTTCTTTGTGATGGAGGACAGGGATTTGTGAGAGGTGCCTGAATTTCAAGGTCCCTGATGTGACCTCACTAAGGCAAGCCATTGAGCATATTTTTTTGCTGGTAAGAGTTACATAACCTATAGGGTTTTTTTGTTTTTTGTTTTTTCTGCCTTGGCTGCAAGGAAGCATAGGACTCAAACTGTGTTACTATCCCACCCTTGGTTCTTGGAACAATGCTCTGTCCCCTTTTCCTCTTGTTTTCTGATGTCTCTTTTATCTTTGTTCTGCCTACCCTGTGTACACACACATACATGTTTCTCCAAGTGGCCATAGATTCTTTCTGAAAGTGAGATTTGTGTTAAAAGTATAACACTCATGCATTTGCTTCTGTGACGCAGCTCACAGAATGAGGTTTGCCTGAGCCCAGGGACTGCATCTGACCCTGAATTCTAGAAGCCCAGGGTAACCATCAGTTGACTGAATTATAATCACATCAAAGCAGTTGCTTCATATCTGAGTAAAAACATAAGGATGTTTTTTTACAGAGAGTTTCACTTATTCAACTCCAAATGCCTAAAGTAGGCACAGTTGGCATTTGGCTTCCCCACAAGGAAGTAAGGGCTTCCCTGGTGGTGGCTCAGTGGTAAAGAGTCTGTCTGCCAAGCAGGAGATGTGGGTTCAGTCTGTGGGTCAAGAAGATTCCCCCGGAGAAGGAAATGGCAACCCACTCCAGTATTCTTGCCTGGGAAATCCCTGGACAAAGGAGCCTGGCAGGCCACAGTCTATGGGGTCACAAGAGTCAGACACAACTCAGCAAGTAAACAATAATAACATGTAGTAAACCCTTTGGACCCTGCCCTGCAGTTGGGAAGACTTAGCAGCCAACTCATGATCAGTGAGGTTCTGTGAGAGGAGCCAGGCCCTGTGTCAGGTTCTGAACAGCTCGCTGTATATTTGGATCTAAATCCCTCGGCTGCATGGTTGGAAGTAGGAAGGCACCTCCTCAGAGAGGGGGCAGGTCCTCCTCCAGTATAGAAGGAGCTCACAGTATTCCTGTTAGTAGAAATACCAAACAGCAAATGTGTATCCTCCAGAAATAACCCACTTCTGCCAGTGTCTGAGTGGCTCTGTATTTACAGGCAGGAAACCAGAGTTGAGAGACTGGAGCAATGCAGGTCCTTTAACACACTCAGGTGTCTTCCTCTAAGGAACTCATTCTCGAGCACTTTCCATGGCAGTAGGGCCATGTGTGTCTCTGGAGTCAGGAGCTCGCTTTCTTAGAGCTTCCATTATGCCAAGTGAGATAAGTCCGTGAAAGAAATACTGTATGATGTCTCTTATACGTGGAGTCTAAAAAATACAACAGACTAGTGAGTATAATGAAAAAGCAGAGTCAGATATAGAGAACAAACTAGTGGTCACCAGTAGGGAGAGGGAAGCAGAGAGGGGCAATATAGGGGTAGGTGATTAAGAGGTATAAAAGGTATAAAGTATTATGTATAGAATAAGCTACAAGGATATATTGTACAACATCAGGAATATAGTCAATATTTTATAATATCTGTAAATGGAGTATAACCTTTAAAAATTGTGAATCACTGTGTTGTACACCTTCAAATCATATAAGACTGTACAACAACGATAATACAAATAAAATGGTGCTTGAGTTTGGCTGACAGTCCAGAGAGGCTGCAGAGACGGGTATATCTGTTTCTGTGGCATAGTTGCAGATGGTTTGGGGGCAGTGGTAACTGACGATTGCTTTCTGCCTGGCTTCTGGGCCTCAAAGAGGTGCTCCATATCCCAGTGGACCTGAACCATCTGGGAAGCCCACGAAGAAGGGGAGGCGCCTTGGATGGGCGTTGTCTTTGATGCATGATGTTGGTCTGGCCTCACCTTTTGTCTTCTCCTTTCATTCTAGCCGGAACCACATCTTCAAGGGCCACGCGGCCGGCATCGCCGTGAGCGAGAGTGGCAGAGGCCTCATCACAGGTCGGCATGAGACGGCCTGGAGCTGTGGCCGCCCAGGCCGCCACGACCCAGCCAGTGTCCGCAGCTTCCCACCCGCCCCGTTCTTCCCCTGCAGACTGGCCTCCTGATGGTGACCAGCGCTCAGGGATGCGGGCTCCACGCCCTGGCCGTGCCCACCATGCAGGGAGGTCACGTCCGTCCTTTGCCAGGCCTGGCGCTTATAGGATCTGAGCGGGTGGCTCACAGAACACTGTCAGAAATATTCACACCACACGAACTGACCCCTTCTCTGGGCTCTGTCGGTTTGTTCCTGCTCTGGCAATCCATCCCCATCCCCCCTCTGCCTGGCCAACTCCTGTCATTCTCTGAGCCTCAGCCCAATTGTCTCTTCCCGGGGGAAGGCTGCCCTGACCTCCCCTTATACATCCACGCACTTAGTCCACCAAGAAGGCCTACTCTGTAGGACACTGTACTTAACTTCTTAGGATCCATTTAATGACAGCCTCCTTTGCCGTGTTCTGTGAGGCAAGGATCATGTCCATTTGGTACATCAGTGTAGCCTCGGCACAGAGCATAGCCATACCTAGAACATTGACGAGATCCAGTAAATATTGGGCCAGTAACTCCTCTTGACTGAATCCTGCCTTTCTTCACTGGACAGACATTTTTTGAGCACACAGTGTATGCAGGAGCTGGGGATACGGCAGTGAGGAAAACAGATGATCTCTGCTGTCAGGAGACTGACATTTTAGGCAGGGAAAATAACAAAAGCATGTATTTTTTTTTTTCAAGAAGAGTCATCTCTGAGGGCAATACATATTTTTGTTTTTTGACCACACCACACAGCTTCAGGATCCTAGTTCCCCAATCAGGGATGCAACTCTGGCCCTGGCAGTGGAAGCACCAAGTCCTAACCATTTGGCTGCCAGGGGGTCTACAGATAATTAAAATAAGGTGATAGACAAAACTGTGTGGGTATTTAGGATTGTGTGGTTAGTGCAGGCCTTCCAAAAAAGTGACATGTAAACTAGAAGCTGGAGGATGGGAAGGAACTCAGGAAAGAACCAGGATTCCACACGGGGCCACCTACGGAAACAGACTTGGCAGGCCTGAGGAGCACAGAGGTTGCTCATTTGACTGCAGTGCGGTGAGCAAGGGGCGAGGAGTATGAGATGGGAGGCCGGCAGGAGCTGGTCACACAGGGTCTCCTGAACCATTGCAGTCCTGTCACAAGAGGCCGAGAGTTCGCCCCCTCCTGGTGCTGCAGCAGCCGTGTCCCAGGACACCCCTTCTCACTGGGGGCCCTCCAGCCCGCCCCCTCCCAGAGACGTGGTGGAGGGGAGAGGAGGGCTGTGGTCAGTCCAGAGCAGGCTGAGGAGGACAGGCTCGCACCTCCCCAGGCCTGTGAGGAGCGGCTGGATTCTGCGTCAGTGCTCCCGAGGACAGTCCCCCAGGGCAGACGGCCCTGCCTGGCCCTGGCCCTGGTCCGGGGACTCTAAAGCCAGCCTGTGCTTAGTTATCAGTCCCCCAGGCCGCTGGATACGGTGGGTTCTGGGGATACAGGAAACCACGAGGCAGACACAGACCTTGCCCTTGGGGAAAGCAGACAGCAGACAAGTGCTTGGAACGTCACACAGCAGGCAAGATTCTGGGTGCTGACTCCTGGCGAGCAGGCCTCCGCGTCCTTGTCCGGACTTGTTTTCTGGCAGCGGCTCAAGTCCTCATGCCAGCGCTGTAGGTGGCCTGTGACCCTCTTCTCCACCTCTTTCCATAGAAAACGTCATCCGGGAGAATCAGTGGGGAGGCGTGGACGTCCGCCGAGGAGGGGTCCCCATCCTCAGGAGCAACCTCATCTGCTTTGGCTACTCGGACGGTGTGGTTGTGGGGGATGAAGGCAAAGGCCTGCTGGAAGGAAACACCATCTACGGTGAGAGCCGCCCTCCTTGGGGTCAGGTTTGGGGGCCAGTGCAGCCCAGGCTCCATCTCCCGCTGGTGGGTACTGAGAGTCACTGCCTTTCCCTGGGCCTCCAGTACCTCCTCTTAAAGACCAGCCTCTATCTCAGGTCCCAGCCCCTCTCAGAAGGCATGAGCCTTTCATAAATCACCTTCTAATCCAGGGGGACCCCATGGGGTCAGCAAAGCAGAGAGCTTTAATCCCCACTTACAACAGTCAAGGGCAGGAGTGGATCTTGTGTAAGGACAGGGCCATCTAATTTCTGATGCAAGAGCATCTAACCCCTTACTCTTTCTTTTGATCCAGAGAACTAAAAATATAATGGAGAAATAGGGTAATCATTGAAAGAAAACAGTTCTCATTCATTCTGTGACCGGGCCACACCTGCCTTTCTGCGTCTCTAATAATAATATATCGAACCTACATTCCGGTCCTGGACTCTTACTAGGCCTTTTCTGTGCGTTCTCATTTAATCCTCAGGACCCCTTCTGAGGTTGGCACAGTCAATCAGCCATGTTAGATGAGGGAACTGAGGCACAGAGTTCAGTGACCTGCTCAAGGTCACACAGGTAGGGAGTGGTAGGGCTGGGACTCAAACCCTGCATTTCTGTGCTGGGTGTGATTGGGCTGGATGAGTTCTGAGGGCCCCTGGGCACTTGTCACCATGGGCTCATGTGTTTCCCATCTGGAACCGGGGCCTTAGCAGTTCCCAGAGCACTCTTACACCCCACGGAGTGACGGCAGTTGTGAGATGAACCTGACGGTTACTACCCCTTGTATGAAGGAGAAGCTTGCAGCAGCCAAGCCTGAAAGTGACGCGTTCGAGGCCATTTACCAGCCAGTGGCCCAGTCTCCAGACCAGTGCCCTTTTGCTTCCCCGCCTGGGGAGATAGCGGGCGCTGCCTCGCCTGTCGGCAGTATTAGTGACCAGCGCCTTTCACTGTTGCAGCGAATAAGGGCTGTGGTGTGTGGATGATGGCGTCCAGCCTGCCCCACGTCACCCGCAACCACGTCAGCTACAATGGGCTGTATGGCGTGGCGGTGTTCAGCCAGAAGGAGGGCTCCGGAGAATTCCCTGGAGGCCACGGGGCCCAGGAGAACTTCAGCGAGGACGGGGATGCCGTCCTGTGGGAGACAGAGCTGGAGAAGGACGACCCACTGCGCCGGCCCATCACCATAGCTCTGGTCGAATCCAACAGTGTCAACCACAACGGAGGTGAGCACCCCTCCCATGCCGGGCCTGCCCCGAGACCCTCCAGCCGCACCGGCCACTTCTTAGCCACTCGCCTGGTGCCCCCACCCCCTGGACGTCCATCCATTGTCCTCTTCTCCCACTACCACCCTCGCCCTTCTCTTGGCCGAAGTTCCCTTTCTCCCACCCACACGTCCGAAACAACTCGGACCTCAGAGCCCTCACCCGCTGTGCGTCCCTTCTTCCAGCTGGGCCCTCCCCCAGCCCCACCGGCGCTTGTTAGGGGGGCTGAGACTGCATTCGTTTCTGTGGCTGCTTCATCAATTCTGACAGGCAGTGAACTGGAGGCGAGGAACTGCATCCCACTCTCGTTGGTGCGCCCTGCCCCTTGGCACCAGTCCCACACCTGGCATATGCATTTCAGTGAACTCTGAGACACATTTTTCATATTTTTTCACACCTCTGATGAGATGCATCTTACAGTTGATGGCATGTCATGGTTTGATGGGCAGTGATTTTTCTTTCTTACATTTCCCTGGTGGCTTAGACGGTAAAGCATCTGCCTACAATGTGGGAGACCCGGGTTAAGTCCCTGGGTCAGGAAGATCTCCTGGAGAAGGAAATGGCAACCCACTCCAGTATTCTTGCCTGGAAAATCCCATGGACAGAGGAGCCTGGTAGGCTATAGTCCATGGGATCGCAAAGAGTCAGACACAACTGAGCAACTTCACTTTTTTTTTTTTCTTTCTTAGAGATATAGAAAAGAATATCTAAAATCCATGTTATCTTAAACTTCATAAAAATGGATAGTAGGTGTTTGATGTTTATTGAATGGGAAAAAAAATTATTGTGGAATTCATCCAACTCTACAGCTCCCACACCTGGCTGATTATGAGAACCACTCTGGGGAATGGTGGAGGAAGGCTTGTTAAAGAGAGGCCCCTGGGCCCTGAGTAAGCTCATCACCCTGGGAGTGGCCGAGGCAGGGAGGTGGGGAGCCAGTGGGCCCAGCCCACTTACTTACCTGGAAAATGAGTTCTGTTCCCTCCCAGTTCAGGGCTTCCTTCCTGTGGCCACGCTGTCCAGTTCGACAAGCAAAGCCACGTAAATTCAAAACACTTGTTTTTGCGGTTCTCAACCAAGCCAAGATAAGCAACAGGCAGGTGCCACCAAAAAATTCAGACCTGCAGGGCTTACAACCCAGACTGCTCCCACAAGAACCCATGGTCATCATCCTCCCTCAGCCTCCTCCCCCTGCTGCCCAAGCCTCCTGCTCCTGGGGGGGTGCGGTGGATATCACCACTGGGAGTCCTGCTCACCCCAAGTCTGCCTGCCATGCTGCCTCTTCCTGACTGCGTGCTGCGGTTCTCAGCCTGCTGATCTTGTGCTTTTTTTCCCCCCTATGACATCTGTAAGAAATTTCTTAATTTTTAAGAAATAAGAAAATTTCCCCAAATAGGGAGGCAGATTCTAGCTCAGAATGGGAAGCAGAACAAAAGCCACAGAACTTGCGCTCGGGTGAGTCTGTCTGTCCAGAGGCGGGATGGGCAGCCTTGATCAGGTAGTGAGTGCCCTGTCCCAGGAGGCACAGCCGGCGGTAAGGGGGGGCAGCTGTAGGAGGCACCCAGCGCAGGATGAGCGCCTGGGCCGGAGGACCCGCTGAGTCTTAGGCGCCTCTTCACAGCACGTCTCCCTCCCCCTCACTGGGCACTTGGCTCAGAAGGAGCAGAGTTTCCTTGCTGGTCCTACGTTCCCTCCTGCTCTGTCATCCAGCTTGGAAGATGCAAGTCCCCAGGGCTGGTTCTCCCTGTCCTCCCCACCTCCTCTCCTGGTTGCACAGTTCTGGGAAGGCTTTTCCTCCTGGTCTAGTTCGCAGTGACCCTGGGGCCACCCTGTGCTTCCTCTCCCCCCCACAGCCTCCGGACTCTACATCCAGAGCACTGAGGCACTGCACATTGTAACCAACGTGATCCACGCCAACAGAGTCAGAGGCATCACTGTGGCCCAGAGCAGTCAGCTCACCCGTGTGGCCAACAACAGCATCTCCTGCAACCGCCAGAGTGGGGTCAAGATCGAGGCCCAGTGCAAGGTGGAGCTCCGGGGCAATGGTATCTATGACAACAGAGGCCATGGCATCATCACCAAGGGTGACAGCACCGTCATGGAAAATGACATCATTGGCAACCGAGGCAGTGGGCTGCAGCTGCTGCCCACGTCTGACACAAAGGTGTGTGTGTGTGTGTGTGACATGCGTGCCTACACCAGTCCTAGGAGAGCCGTGTGTGTGTGTGTGTGTGTGTGCACGTGTGTGTGCGTGAGATGTGCATGCCTACGCCAGTCCTAGGGGAGCTGCCCTCTCTGCTGTGAAACAGAACCACAAACCCTCAGCACTCTGCAAGGGTGCCACCTAAACCCTGCCTGCAAGATACAGGGGCACTTCACACAGGAGGGGTACTGGCAGGAAGCTTGGGGGGGTGCCCTCTGAGGTATCTTCACAGTCTTCAGGTCAAGATCAGGGCTATTTCAGCTTTCTTCTCCTAGAGGAATAATCTCACTCAGGACCCGGATTGCAGTGGGTGCTTAATGAGAAGTCTTGCCCTGGGGCGTTGCAACACTGTCCCGTTACCCAGAGTAGCCTTGTCCCTGTTGGCTGTCACTGTCTTCTGGAAGCCCTCCCTGATCCCGCGGGCTGTGGGAGGTGCCCCTTTTTTACTTCTACGGATTGTGCCCACCCGTGCCTCACAGGACACTTCCCTCAGTGCTGTCTCTCCCTTCACCTGGTTTTCTTCCGCACAGGACCTTGAGCTCCGAGCTCCACTTTTATGCAAAGCACTGGGTTGGGTGCTAGGGTTTCACTGTTGAGCCAAGCAGACCCAGTCCCTGCCCTTGTGAAATTACGGTCCCAGAGCCTCTTTCTGGCTTTGTGGCTTCGTGAGTCCCTGACGTTGGCAAGGAGTAAAGAACTTGGCTCTGCATCCAAGCCCTGGGAAGGCAGAGGGGGGCTCACTGTCGCCTCAGCTGGGTCATCAATGGCCCTTGCTTCTGGCACCAGCCCCTCAGTCTGAGGGCCCTTTTCACATTGTTCCTTCTTCCTGGAACAACTCTCCCCTGCTCTGTGCTTGAGAAACTCCCACAGCTTAGCCAGCACTTTTCCCAGGAAGCGCCTCTGGTTCTCTGGCTGGCCTGACAGCCTTTCCATGAGCTCCCCCGGCTCATTGCTGACCCACCCAGCGTGCTTGTACCCCTCGCTCGGTTTTATAATTGGTGATTCAGTCACCTGGCTCCGCACCAGTCCCCGAGGTGTGACAAGCTCTGGCTGCCTCCCCCAGGTAATAAAGAACCGAATCCATTCATCCCGGGCCTCCGGCATTACAGTGCAGGGCCACGCCAAGGCCCTGGTGCAAGAGAACACCATCTTCCAGGGCAAGGCCAGCAAGACCATCTCCCAGCAGAGCTCGAGCAGCCAAGAATGCGCTATACAGAACAACAGGGTCTTGGTCTTCAAGAAGTAAGTGCGCGGGGTGCCTGAACCAATCTTCCAGAGCCACAGCCAGGTCGCTGGGGCAGCCAGGCCCAGTGACTGTGGCAACCCTCGCTCCCGAGTCCTGCCAGCTTTCGGCTCTGGGCAGATAGAGGCCTGTGCTTGGCCTTTGTGTTGGGCCTGGGTAGAGAACCTGAGCCTGACTCCCTAGGAGGGAATAAGCTTTCGAAGAGTCAGGGGAATGTGGTTTCAAATCTCACCTCTGCCAGTTACTGGCTATGTGCCCTTGGGCAATTTACTCAGCATCTCTGAACCTTAGTAAAATCCACTTAATAATGTCCATAGCACCAACTTAAGATAAAATAAGGTCCTGTGACCTTGTAGCATATCTGAGGTATCACGTGAGTGTTTATTGCTGTGGCCGCTGCTGCCCCTTGAACAAATACTCCTGGGCTTTTACTCACCCCACGGTAGCCAGCCTGACACTGCCCACACCTTGCCAGCCCTACTTGTAATACTGTCATTAAAAATACAAGACAGTGTTGCTGGTTTAAGCAGTTTAGGATTTGATATGTATTAGAGGTAATTCCTTGTAACTTAGGTCAGAAAGTCCTGATCAAACCATCATTATCATTTGATTTTCCCTAACCCTTCATAACCTCCACAAAAGCTTAAGAGATTGGAAACCCATCAGTTTCTGCCCTCCGTAGATTTGCATTTTCCAGAGTGTCATCTAAAGAAATAATAGTGTGTCTTTCGAGCCTAGCTTCTTAGACTTGGCCCAGTGTATCCCGGATTCCCCTGTGGTGTCGCATGTCATTCATTCTTTTTGCCGCAGAATGGACACACCACTTGGTTCATCTGTTCATCAGCTGAGGAATATTTAGGTAGTTTCTAATTTTTGCTGATGATTAATAAAGCTTGTACGGGACATCTCCGGCGGTTCAGTGGTTAAGAGTCCGCCTTCCAACACTGGGGGTGCGGATTCAGACCCTGGTCAGGGAACTAAGGCCCCCACATGCTGCAGGGTACGGCCAAAAACTCAAAGTAAATGACTGACTAAAGCTTGCATGACATTCATGGTTGTACATAATGGGGGAAAAATGGGGCCTGGGGGAATGAAAGAAAAAAGAGAAAGTCACTGGTCTTATCTAGATCCTTGTTTAAAGATGGAGGAATAGAGGACGAGAGGGAACATGTCCAGGGTTGCATCAGAACTGAAGGCAGAGCTGGAACCAGATTTAGCTGCAGGCGTGTGCCACCCCCTTTTGCTATCACTTAACTAGGGAGACACAACCTATACCCCAATTTAAACACCTGGATCTTGAGCCAAAGGTAAGGTTGTGCGGGGCATTCAGCAAATGCTCTAGACCCTCAAAGAGTGCATTCTCATTTTGCCCCTTCAGGTCTGATACGTGGCGCCTGGTGAACCCACCAGCACGGCCTCACCTTGAAAACTCTCTCCGGGGCCCCTCTGCTGCCCATGGTGGGCAGAAGGTGACAGCCATGGCGACCAGGATCACAGCCCACGTGGAAGGTGGTTACCACAGCAAACGCAGCATCTTCTGCACCATCCTGTAAGAATGGAGAGCTGCGGGAGGAGGCAGCTGGGGGCGTCCGAAGACCCCAGGAAGCAGGCACATACCCTGCTGTCAGGCTCAGGCCCTGCCGGGCCGAGCTGAGGTCGCAGCCTTCAAGGATGGAAGAAGTAGTGCTTGTGGAGGCTCCTGCTCACCTTATCTCCTCCCTGAAAGGCAGGCTCTCGAGTCCTCTGGGGACTGAGAACTAGGCACCTCCCAAGCCCTTTGGCTCCACAGCCCTCAGCAGGAAGGAGCTTGGATTTTGTGTTGGTTTGGCTGGTTGGTGTTTTTGGCTGTGCCGTGCGTGCTGCTTGCAGGATCTTAGTTCCCCAACCATGGAATTATTTTTCAAGGAGAAAAAGGGAACAGAAGTTGGTGGGTTTCTAGTCCCTCGAGCTCTTGTAGAGATGATGAAGAGTTGGGGAAACTGATTCTGAAACCTTGGCCAGGGTTTTCTGTTTGAGTTACAGGGAGCTATACGCACCAAACCCAGAATCTTCTCAGGGAAGGACGAGTTTACTTTTAAGGGACAGAAGTGGCTCCAGTGAGAGGGAAAGAGCCCGAGTCGTCCCCTCCCAGAGCTCCCTTTGACTCTCCGCGGACACTGCCACAGCCACCCTGTTGCAGGGGGGGCTGGAGCTCTGGTCTCCTCAGGACGCAGTTGGACGTGGACCTCTGAGGGGGGAGGGACTTGAGGTAAGGCGCCTCTCTTGGCAGGCTGCCCCCGGGACACCCGGGGAGGCAGGAGGGGCGTGTGGAGAAGACTCCCCCCGAGTGGCTAGGTGTGCAGGTGAGGGCTGGGCCGCGCAAAGACTCACCTGACTGCGCCCCCTCCAGCTGCCCCAGACTCGGGAGGACGTGGCTGACTCGGGGCCTGCGGCGTGGGGAGGATCCGAACCCCGCCAGCACGCCCAGACCAGCCGCCCCCGCTGGCGCCAGACGGGTGGAGATGGGGGTGCTCGGGGCCCTGTCCGTGTCCACATGCTCGTGGGTGACTGGCCACCTGCCTTCACAGACCCTACTGCGGTCCCCACTCTGTGCCTTGGTTCCCGCTCTCCTCGCCTCCGGGCGCGCCCTCCTCGCCAGCTGTGCGCGCCCAGGCCCCACCCGTTCTTCCAGGCTCAGTACCATGCGGATGGCAGCGCTCCGCGCTCTGCCCCGTCTCTGCCCCCACAGAGTACGCTCTGTCTTGCTTAGAGATTACCCAGGTCCATCCCTGTCCACTGACTCACCTGTAAGCTCCACGAAGGTCACCGCCTGAGTCCCCGCCCAGGGTACGGGAGGCTTAGTAGCCTGAGGAAAGGGCGGAAGGCTTTGCTAAGCTCAGCTGTGACTGTGAAGGTTCCAGAGCCAGGCGGTCTCAGACCCACTATTCAAGGAAGGGGGCCTGACGCAGGCTCGGCTCAGCCTGAACAGCGCCCCGCCAGCCTGGCCCTTCACGCGCGCCTCGCCAGCCGGCTGAGGTCGTGGTTGTGCGCCCGCAGCTGGCGTCCCAGGGAGGTTCTGCCAGGCCCCTGGCGCTGTTCTCCGGGTGGGGTAGGGCGTGGCTGGGGGGACCAGGGCTCGGTCTCCTCCCTGAGGACGTGGGGCACAAGAGCGCGGGTCCCTCCGTTCCCCAGCACTGCTCTTTGCACTCAACCTATGGCCCCGTTGTGAGTCGCTGTACAAAATGCTGCCTTTTATTATTTTGTAACAAATGACTTTTCTGTGAACCAAGTGCTTATGAAAATCTCAGCAACCAAAATAAAGTTCTATATTTTAAGAGGTGCTTTGGGGGGGGTCCTTTCCTTGGCCTGGGTATCTACTGGGGGTCCTGACTGCTGGATGCAGGCCCATCACCTCTCTGCCTCCCAGAGGTGGTACCACAGCTTCCACTGAAGGAGGCGGGAGACCCAGGGCCATCTTGTCCATTCGGCTTGTTCCCGCAGGATCCCAGGTTTTAAGGTCTGTGTCCTCACAGGTCAGGGACCGTGGTGCAGGCCTGCCTGCCCCATGGGCTTTCTGAAGAGCAACAGGGAGGTCCCTGGTGTGGATGACCTGATGGTCTGCAAAAGGATTTCAGATCCATGACCACGTCTTCTTCAGCTTTACTCATTTAGCATCTACACGTCACTTGGGTAGAAAGCTAGTACTTAGTGTTTTAAGTGCTCTTTTAATTAAAAGACTTATTTTTTAGGATAGTTTTAGAATTTTTCTCTTAAATATGTTTTTATTTTTTTATTTCTTAAATATTTTTAACTGAGGTATAGTGGATGTATGTTTCAGGTGTACAACATAGTGGTTCATAATTTTTAAAGGTTATACTTCACTTATAGAATTATCAGCTGTATTCCCTGTGCTCTACACGATCCTGTAGTTTATCCTCCTTGCAGCTTATTAACAGTAGTTGGCACCTCTTAAACTCCTACCCTTTACCTCTCCCACTTGTTCAGTCGCTCAGTCATGTCAGACTCTTTGTGACCCCATGGACTGCGGCACACCAGGCTTCCTTGTCCTTCACCACCTCCCACTGGTAACCCACCAATTTATTCTCTAGATCTAAGAGTATGTTTGCTGTTATACTCACTAGTTTACTTTTTAGGTTCCACATATAAGTGCTATCATACCTTTGTCTTTCTCTGACTTATTTCATTAATCATGGTATCCTCCAAATTCATCCTTGTTACAAATGGCAAAATTTCATTTTTTATGGCTGAGTTTATGTCCACGAGTCTGTTTCTGTTTTGTAGGTGGCTTCGGTTTCTCATAAGGTGCTTCCCTGGTGGCTCAGAGGGTAAAGAATCCACCTGCGATGCAGGAGACCCAGGTTCAGTCCCTGGGTCGGGAAGATCCCCTGGAGAAGGGAATGTCTAACCACTCCATTACTCTTGTCTGGAGAATTCCATGGACCCAGGAACCTGGTGGGCTACAGCCCGTGGGGTTGAAAAGAGTTGGATAAAACTGAGGGACCTACAGCCTTCGTTTGTCATATTTTAAATCCCACGTGTAAGTGATGTCTTAGGGTATTTGTCATTCTCTGACTTCACTTTATAATCTCAAGGTCCATTCATGTTGCTGCAAATGGCATCGTTTTGTTCTCTTTGATGGCTGAATAGTATTCCATTGTATATATGCACATCTTTACCCACTCATCTGTCACTGGACATTCAGGCTGTTTGCATGTCTTGGCTATCGTGAATCGTGCTGCTGTGAACAAAGGGGTGCGTGTATCTTTTTGGATTAGTTTTGTCTGGATATTTGCCCAGGAATGGGACTGCTGGGTCATATGGTAATTGTTTTTAAGTTTTATGAGGAATAGAATACTGACCAGTGTGAGGTAGTACCTCATAGCTTTAATCTATTTCCCTAGTAATTAGCAATGTTGAGCATCTTTTCACATGCCTATTGGCCATTTCTTCTTTGGAGAAATGTCTCCTGGAGCCCAGAAGGGCCAAAGTCAGCAGCTAGAGATGACTCCTGCATCCAAGGGGGCAGCAGCTTTCAAAGTTTGTGACAGATCCTGTTTTAGATGGTATCTTGCTGCCTGAGAGTTGATGCAGTGATAAAGGCTGTAACAGTGGGTTTCGCCCCTCCCCTCACGCACTGCCCACACAATGGTGCCTGCCCTCGAAGGTGGCCCAGGCGTCCTCCGAGTACGCCCTCAGGTGCAGTGCCACCAGACCCCAACCCCTTCAGGCCGTTTCCACGAAGTTCACCTCAGTCCTCTCGTGGAGTCTGATCTCCGAAGCCCAAGCTTCTGCACCCAGCCCCTGGGCTGTGGACATGCACGCCAGTGGACACCTGTCAGGCTGGGGGGTGCACAGCCATGGCACTGTCTGTCTGTACGGGTCTGTCGGTTCCAGCAGCTGCTGACTTATGGCTGTGGTCTCCTCCGAGGCCCTGAAGCTCCCTTATATCCTGGCTGATCTCTGCTGATGAAGGGCCTTCAGGGTGCGGGAACCTTTCCTCTCTCACAGCTTCCTTCCAAGAGCGCAGGTCCCATCTGGATTCCTTCCCCTCCCCCTTTTTTTCTTTCATCCTACCCAGTTATGTGGAGATTTTCTCACTCTTTCAGGGGTCTGAGGTCTTCTGCCAGGGCTCAATAGATGTTTGGTGAGAACCATCCCACATGTGGATATACTGTGATGTATTTGTGGGAGGAGGTGAGCTTCCCATCGTACTACTTCACCATCTTGATTGCTCTCCCCGGAGGGAACTGTGTTCTGAGTGGTGATGCCTGTTAAGGCTCAGTAGGTTCCCTACTTCCCTACCAAGTGTTAAGAGGCTGTATGCAGAAGAGGTGTGAGGAAGGCTGTTAACCTAGGGCTTCCATAACAGGAACAACCAGGACACACACACAGACAACGCCCATGTTCTGCCAAGTCATCTGGAGGCATAAGCGGAACACTGGCCACCCATCCTATCTTGGCTCTTCCGTGGCTGGGGAAGCGTCTGGAAGGAGACTGCTCCGAGTAGCTAGCATTGGTTAAGGGCATGGCTTGCTCTCCCACACAGGCCAGACCTGCCCGAGAACCCATTCTATCTGGGTATTTTTCCTTATATAAGCCAAAATCTATCACCCTGGCTAAATCCTACCCACACCCTTACTTCATCATCATTCCCTGACCCCTTCAAATGCTAGTTACACGCCTGATCTCCTAGTTACCTGCCCCTCCTCCAGGCTCTCCTACCCGCCCACGTTATCCCCATGGTAACACTGAATCCTCTGCATTCAAAGACTCTGCGGATATGTATGATTCCCCCTCTCAAGCTGTGTGGTCATGCCCTGCAACCCAACTCCAAGCAAACTCCCTAAGCGCTGGACACATAGATAGATGGACAAGGAAACAAGCCCGACCCCATTCCCAGTATCTTTACTTTTACCTTCTGGAGCACCCAAAGGGATCTCTCTTCCCTCTGTGGCGACTCTCGAGAGGTTTATGGACAGCATGTTTATCCCCCTCAGGTCCACTTTATCCTGCCCTCAGTTCATGCATGCCAGTTTGCAGGCTGTCTCCTCACCATCTGGTCATTTTTCTAGATCCACTCCAGTGGCCTGGGCGGGTCTTGGAAAGCTCAAGGAAGACACAGAGTTTAGCAGTCCTGTCTTTCACCTCAGGAGGTATGTCCCAGCTCTTATGTGCAGAAATCATGGGTCAGAAGGTAGGGCTCTCTAAGCAAGCTGAGCTTTCCTGGGGGTGCTTGCTTCTCTGCAGCAGCTAAGCCCCCTCCCGAGGGTGCCTTGCCACAGGTGAAGGTTAACCCTTGTGTGGACCTCACAGGTCTTGGCTGTTCCCCACCCAAGCAGCTTACACTGCGGCCTCCCTAGCCTTCCCTGCTGGCCAGTCAGGCCGAATACTGATGCCTGCTGATGGGAGTGTATAAGCACAAAAAAGACCAATATGGGGGGAGGGGGGAAATGAGGAATTTTGGAATAACAGATACACACTATGGCATATAAAATAAACAACAGGACCTACTGAACAGCACAGGAAACAGTATTCAATATCTTGAATAGCCTATAACAGAAGAATCAGAAAAACAGATAGCTAGATTTAGATATCTATGTATAACTCAATCACTCTGCTGTACACCTAAAACCCTGTAGATCAACTATACTTTAGAAAACCCAATACAGCTTCATCACCGAGGCCTCCCAGTCCTGTTGAGGCCACTGCCCCCTGTAGCCAGAGGCGGGCCTGGCTGTAGTGAATGGTGGGCATGCTGTGGCCAGACCAGACAAGAGCCAGAGTTGGGTCTTGGAGCAGCACATGAGCGGACACCTGTCCGGCAACATGCCCGGGCCCACCTTCTTCCCTCTCCTTCCTTCTCTTCCCTGGACAGTCCTCATGGTGGACTCACCTGGGGCCTGCTGGGCTTATTCCAAGCCTGAGTAGTCTCCCAGTAGGAACATCTTCATTCCGCTAGTTCTTTCTCCCGTCCTGTCCAGAACTTCACAGGGTGCAGTTATGGCCACTGCGCTGGGCCCATTCACTGTGATCACCCTTTTAAATGGAGTCGAGCCTAACATGACCTTCCAGTGCAGTCTGAGTGACTCACACCTGTCACCCCTGCTTAGAAACCAGTTCCTGCCTGGCTTCGGCCAGAGATGCTGTCTGTCTTGATTGTCAGAACAGTATTTCACTTCTTGGTCTGGGCCCATCAGTCACGTCATCCACCCAGGCTCCTTGGATAAAAGGCTGACTCCAGGGCCAGAGCAGGAAAGTACAAGGCGGCTAGAGTATCTTGTGCCAGAAATTAAGGAAGCATCCTTAAAAAGACAGGGATACAGGAGCTAGCTTGAAGGAACTCAGATTGGCCAAATGTGGTACAATCTGAGTATCAAAATAACTGATAACTATTCACAGGATAAGAATCTATGCATCCATACTAAATGAACAAAACATTTTAATGTAAGAGAAAAGAAAGCTCCTTAACAACAGAATGCCAACAGTAAATGTGTAGGAAGCTATCAGAGTGAGAAAATCACTCACCATTTCGTAGCCATCACAGTAATTGATTCAGCAAAAATGGTCAATCCAGGCTAAAACTCATGAGTAATAATTATACGGGGAATAGGATATTTTAGAGACTTAAAGTATTTCTCCAAAAATTAACTACAAAAATAAAAGTAGTAACTCCAAAGTGGAGAGATTATAACCTTAAAGACAAACCAGCATCACATGCTGCGACTGTGATGTGTATGGGGCAGAGCAACACTTCTGTGAATTCCCTGCCAAAAATGTGTATCCTGAATCTAATCATAAAGGAGATGCCAGACAAACCCAAGTTGAGGGATACTCTGCAAGATAGCTAATTTATTCTTCAAAATGTCAAGTTTAGGAAAAGCAAAGACTGAGGAATTGTTTCAGATGAAGTAAGACCAGTGAAGTGTGATGTACAAAATGTGAATATGAGCTGTGGGCCAGATCCTAGTATCACTGCTCTAGTTCCTGCTTTATAATGCGCTTATGGAAGAGAAAGTTCTCATTATTCTTAGGATATGCACACTGAAGTACTTAAGATAAAAAGGGTGCTTTTCTCAAATTGTCCCAAATGGTTCAAAAAGAAATATATGTGTATAAAGCAAGTAATAAATAGGATAATACATAAACCATTGGAGCACCTGGGTAAAGGATACACTACTATTCTTATTCTTGCAACTATTTTCTAAGTATGACATTATATCAAAATGAAGTTCTTAAAAGAAGATGCTTTAAAAAATTTTACCTAATTAGCTATTTCCAGGTTGAGTCCTCTGCAAGGATGTTAAATATTCCTTCTTTGATCTCATTACTGTTAACAGTGTCAGCAGGTCAGGGCCACAGAGACTTCCCTCCAGGGAACGGACTTCATTCTGTTAACATTCTATAAGTTATTCCACAAACAGCAAATCTTACTAAGGGTATAAGCCTCTAGCCCACACAGTCTGTTTTTCTTCAAAGAGATCATCAAGCGACATCATGACAAATAACTTGGTGAGATCAAGGATCCTCTGTGAACACACTAGTAAATAAATGGGGTTTTAGAGCCAGAAAAAACCTAGTACAATCCCGTTATTCTACAATAATGTGTGGACCGCCGGACAGATCTACCAAGGAAAGAAGGTACCACTCGTGGCCTCTGGCTCGCTCCAGACACTGCTGCTTACATACTGGGCACTGCTAGGCGCCCTCTCTCGAGACTTGTTGGAAAGGGCCCTCTTTTGAGCCTTCTGATCCACAAACCCCTTGATGTACAAAAACTTGCATCGCCTACACTTAGTAAAGTACACCTGTTGTCACCCAAGTATACAGCTGACCCCTGAACAATGCAACAGGTAGGGGCACCGACCCTCCACACAGCTGCAAAATCCACATGATTCAGGCCAGCCCCCTGTATCTGTGGTTCTGCATCTGTAGGTTCAACCGACCACTCATGTGGTGCTGCAGTGTTTACTACTGAGACAAGTCCATGTCTAAGTGGACCCAGGCAGTTCAAATCCATGTTTCCAAAGGTCAGCGGTATACTTACCATTCGAGGCCTTTCCCCATCCACACCGCCCCTCAGTGTGAGTGACGGAAGTGACTCCCACAGTGACTGCTTCCCCATGAGGACAGAGGCTGTTCAGAGGCCAGGTCACATGCCGTGATCTAATCACTGCTGGAAATTAAGCTTCAAGGTGTCAAAACCATTAGAGTCTAAAAGTATTCATGATGACACCCGCAAACACACTAGGGATTCTTTTCCCAGAGTCAGATCAGTATTATTATTTTTTCTGATGCAAAGTCACATACCTGATTTTTGCAACAGCTTAGATAAAGAAAAACAACAGGCATTTAGATTTCCTGCTCACACCTCTGCTGGAGGGAAGTGCCCGCTTCCCAGGATCAGACACAAACGGGGACAAACCAGACAAGGACATGGAAAATGGGCACTTCAGGCCTGGCCGTGCATTAGAAGTGGCTCTGACAACCGCACCCCGGTACTCGAAGAAATACAAGGATTACATGCCCTGGACGAATCATCCGAGGCCCATTTCTACCATGTCTTCCCTAACAGATGGCCTGGCTTCCTTTCTCATTTCCAGAGAGAGCTGGGCTCTCTCTTCCTTCTTCCACTGTCCCCGGCCCCCAGCACGAGCCCCACACACTGCACTGCTCCCGCTGCCTCAGGAGATCCTTGAAGGGCTGAGTCTGAGCATCAGCCATATACCCGAGTCTCTGCATCACAGTCCCGTTCCTCACAGCAACCCTCTGGACACCACTTCTCCAGTCCCCTGGCAGACAAGATGGGTGGCAGGAAGCAGCCCTTCCCATCTGCTTCTGGTATGGCTTCCTGTAACTAGAGGCTGGAGAGCTGAAACCTATTTCTAAGACACCCTCACTGCGAGGATCCCAGATGAAATGAGATCCCTACGTGTGTACTCACAGAGGAAGGAAGCAAGATGGAGGCCAGCCTCTTGATCTTTGGGCTGTCCATGCTAACAAGCCAGGAGGTGGAAGCCTGGATACTGAAAGCATGGGTGGCTGAACCAGCATTCCAGTGTCAAGTTACCAGCTTCATGAAATCAGGAAGCAGCTGAATTCAAGAAGCTTCTTCATGCCTGGCTGGCCACCCAAGCTGTGTTCTTGAACTCAGCAGTTCTAGCAGCAACTTCCTGATACCAGCTCCTGCAACTTTTTAATAATTTTGTACCATTAAACACCTTTCTCCTTAAGAACATCTGGACCATTTGTTTTCTGTACTGAGCTCTGACCAATTCACCGGCTTTCAGAGCTCACCCCTGCCCTGTGTCAAGCTGAACAACTGATTTAATCACTTCCTCTGACTTGGCTCTGCTCTGTTTCAGCAGCCCAGAACTAAATTAGCCTGTTTGGGCAACCCCATCACACTGGTGACCTGAAGCCTCCTCTCCCAGCCCTGCTGGGCTTTGTCCTCACCACGGACGCCACCAGCCCTCCTAGACCTAAGCACAGCATTTCACATTTCTCTTAATGTTAGCCTTTATCCATTAGATGCGGCCCACGGTTCAGCCTGTATGATCTTTTGCCTCCGACCCTCCCACATCCCACACATGAACCATCTGCCATTTATAGTCATGGTGACACCAAAGCAGAGAGGTGGAATCCAACAGGGTGTTGCTTTATGCTTCTGCTTCAGACCAGCACAACTGAGGGGCTGGCGTCTGGCTTCATACCCATGCCAAAGCAAGGCTTCTTCTTTAATCCTCTTTCTTTAAAAATAAAAATGCAAATGAATAGAAGGAATGGCCAAATTGTTGTGTCTGGAAAGCACACCTCTAGGTGATTTTCCTTCGCTTTGACTGACGGTCCAAGGTCTGGGCTGGAGGCAACGGGATGGACAGAGTGCCCAGTCTGTGCTCCTCCTCCCCGCCTGCTGCCAGGGAAACCTTTCTTTTGGAGATCTTCAGCCTCATGGCTTTAGCTATCTCCATCATCCTAAGGAACAAACACACAAAACAAGGGAGAGTCTCCTCAATGCGATGCTCCAGGAAGCTTGGCAGGCAGGAGCGGGAGCACATTTGTGCTCCATGCCTCAAAGACAGAATCCCAGAGGTGGACACAGGAGCAAAGCTCCCAGCAGAGGCCGACAAGATCGCTGAGAGCCATCAGACTCCCGTGTCAATGTGTAGCGGTTAGAAAATGCGTATACATGTGATAGAAAACCAGGTTATCTGGCTCCTATTGATAAACTGTTTACTTCCTATAACAAGGATCAAGCACTTAACAGAATTTTACAGGCTCCAAGAATCTATTTCTCTTGTATGGTCAACCTCACCATCCGTGAGAAGGCCATGTGTGGACTGCCCTTAGAATAATCCTGCTCCAGACTGCAGGAAGAGTCCAGATGAAGGTGTTTTTCTAGGTGCTCTTGGACCACCACCAGGGTCCTTGGATGTCAGATACTCCTTAATCACTGACAAAGGCCAACACACCCTGCGGTCCAGCACCCTGGAGGTCGTGCTCCCTACTCAGTCTGAATCCCTTCTACCAAGGCTAGAAAGGGCCTGAAAAGGCCGCCACTTCCGCCAACCTTCCCAGTTCGGTCAGAGAAGAGGGAACGTGGCAGCCCTGCCAAACTCCCGCCCTGCCTTGCCTAAGACACCTCCCCTGGCAGCTCCTTCCATCTGACTCTGAGAGTGCTTTCTGCTAAGCTGAAACTGGGGTTCTCTTATGCAACATCCACCCCCAGGTTACCCCATCAGAATCATACAGAATCCCTCTTTCCAGGGACAGCAACTTGGAGACTGGAGGCTGCTTAGTTACAAGGGAATGGAAGGCTCAGGTCTGAAGCCCAACTATTCCCCTTGACTGGGTGACCCTGGGAAAGTCACTGCTTTCTCTGAACCAAAGATTCTTCCACTGATTCTTAAGAGAAATCACTGGGAGATCATGGCAGATTTGACACTGTGCCTAGCATAGTGAAGACACAGTAATGCCTGGCTGCCCCTCCATTCAATCATTCATTCATCTAAAGATTGTCCCTGGGTCCCTTGACAGTGTCTCATGCTTTCTAGCAGTACCAGAAATACATCAAGGCTCCCTAGGAGAGCTTTTTCTTCTGTCCTGCTCACCTTCTCTCACTGAGCTTCAGGTCCCTCTGTAACATCGTCAGGTCAATCTGGAAGCCATTGATGTGCAAGGCCAGTACGATCACATAGGCGGTGACCTTTGCCTTCATAGAGTCTGAAATTAAGTTCCGCAAACTGCAAATCAGTGGTAGAAAAAGAGAGACAAAATTAAACTCCAAGACGATTTCTCCAAAAGGAAAGGAAAAACATCCAAGCCTATTCCCACATGCATTCAACTGTCTTCTCATCTCGGGGAGAGGAAGAGGAACCTGAGCAACATCCCTCGTCCTGTTGCTCTGCCCTAGCCTTCACACACAGTGGGGCCAATCCCAGTGTCCCTCCAGGGAGGACAGAAAGGTGGCATCTCCACCTTCCCCCGGCACAGCTGGAGCCTGCACTGGCACAGACCATCCCCATCCTCCCAGCCTGCTCAGCAGGGCTGCTGGGAAAACAGTCATTCCACACCTGGCTGCCCATGATTCTTCAAGCAGTCCAAGGAGGACACACGCTGCAAGCAAACAGCAGGAAGGAAGCCCAGGTGTGCTGCTTAGGGAGCTTTCCCCAAAGTCATCCCCCTGGCCTGCCCCTGCCTGCATCACCACCTCTCCATACAACACTGGTTCTGGGGACACTGGGAAGGCGTCCCTGGAAGAAGTGTCTGGGGTAGTCTTTCTTGCAGGACTTTCCAGAGCCTTAATGTGAACTTCTCCCAGAGGGACAGTCTGCACTACAGTGCTGCCTAACTCACTCACCCAACACCGCGCCAAGCAGCAGTGCCCACTTCAGCAGTGTCTCTGAACATGGACAGCAACCCAAGCCCCCCTCCCCCGCAATCCTGCTATCCTTTATAGGCAAAAGCCAAGAAGTCAAGCCCCCCGACCTGCCGTTGTTGTAGGTCAAGCAGGTGAATTGCTTTAGTAGTTTGGTGTTGATGATGTGGGGGACTCCAGGTCCCAGGGCACCTACAAGACAAAGTGGAGTTTGATCATTTTCTTTCAAAACTCTCAGGCCATGCCTCACCTATGAGCTGGGAGACAAGGATAACAGTGGGCCCCTAGACTAAACAGAGGCATGCAGGAAGACAAAAAGGGGCCCACGAAACAGAACAGCCACAAATCAACACAGGCTCAGGTGTGTTTCGCCTGCAGACCATGTGTGCGCAAGAGATATTCATGACGGGGCAGTGACAAGTAAGAAAACCAGACTCCAGTGAGGCCTAGAGACACATGATTCAAAGATGTTAGAAAGCGAAACAGACTGTGGAGGAAGCTCAGGGAGAGGGAAAGGAGGGGAGATTGGAATGTGAAACAAGAATTAAGCAGATCCTGAAAAACATGAGAACAGGCACAGCTCAGAGTTACTGCACGTTTGGTTCGAGAACACCACAATCAAGCAAGTCACATGAACTGCCTGGTTTTCCCAATGCCTGTAAGTTAGGTTTACAGTCCACTGGAGTCTCCTAAGTGTGCAGGCGTATCACGTTTTTTTAAAAAGTGTCCAATAATTAATTAAAAATTAAAAACCAATGTCCATACCTCAATTAAAAGATACCTCACTGCTAAAAAATTGCTAGCCATCATCTGAACCTTCAGTGGGTCGTAGCAGTGACATCCAAGATCACTGATCATAGACTATCACAATAAATATAACGTAAAAGTTGAAAATATTCATAGTGAGACATGACACATAGACACAAAGTAAGCAGACTGTTGGAAAAATGGTGCTGACTTGGGTCAACCCAGGGTTGCTGCAAACCTTCAATTTGTAAAGACTGTGGTATCTGTGAAGCACGAGGTGTTCCTGTATAGACCCCAGGTGCCCAGTCACAGTAACACGACTGGACACACTTTAGGCCTCAAATCACAGGTGTCTCTCTCTGGATTTCCAACTCTGGGTGGCTCTGAGTGTGCAGCAGACACCCAGGCCCCAGTGACAGGTGACATGGGTTACCAGCAGAAACTGACTTCCTTCCGAGCCAGAAGGAGCTGACCCAACAGCGTGGACAGGCCTTCACAAGCAAGGCCAACTTTTCTCCCCATACAACTATTTCTAACCATCCCCTGGAACATTCATTTGATCGGACTGGATGTTAGACTTTACCTAACACAGAACAGAAGCAGTGAATGTTAACTCTGAGCAATCGTATAATCCAACTCGACCCTACTTTCAGAGGAAAGAGCTTGGCGAGTTCCCTCAGCATATCAGCAGTACCCCACTGTTACAGTTATAAATGAAGGCCTGGAAAGATGTCCATTTCTTCTCTCATTAGCGCTAGTCTAATAATTACTGACAGATAATTGTAGCCCTACTTACAACAGCCAAGACACAGAGGCAACCTAAATGTCCATCAGCAGATGAATGGATAAAGATGTAGTATATATATTTCTCTGGAATATTACTCAGCCATGAAAAAGTATGAAATGATGCCCTTTGCAGCAACATGGATGGACCTAGAGATTATTATAATGAGTAAAGCCAGACAGAGAGAGACAAATATAACATCACTTTTATGTGGACTCTAAAGAAAATGATACAAATCAGACTCGACATAGAAAATAAACGTATGGTTACCAAAGGGGAAAAGCAAGGGAGGGAGAAATAAATTAGGAGTTTGGGACTAACAGATACACACTGCTATATATAAAATAACAAGGACCTACAGTATAGCACAAAGAATTATATACAGTATCCTGTAATAGTCTATAATGGAAAAAAATCTGGAAAAGAATATATTTATGTGTAAATACACATGTAACTGAATCACTTTGCTGCATACTTGAAACATACATATTGTAAAACGACTGTATTTCAATTAAAAAAACCGTCTATCACGGACTTACTTTTCCGCTTAATCACCTTCTGCGCTCGAAATCTGATGAGGGTGTCCAGGTACCAAACGCACCGTGCCTGGCGGTCTCGGCTCTCCTCATTTGAGGGCAGAGACTTCAGTGCTTCTATGACAGAGGGGCAGTGACTACAAGGAGACGAAAGGGGAGATGTGTCAGAGCAGCCAGCAGGCACCCCCACACCTGCTACACAGTCAACAGCTGCGGAAGGGCCATCCCGCCAGCCCCTTATAGTAGGAGGAGCATGAACTGAGTGCAGGGCTGTAAAGGTCTAGACAGCAAGTACGCATTCGTGAGCGGACGGTCACTGGCACTGCAGAGCAAAGGCAGCCGCTGATTAACACGTAAATGAATGACTGAAGCTAGGTTCCAATAAAACTTTATCCACAGGCAGCGTCCAAGACTCAGCACTCTGGCCACAGCTGCCCAATCCCGGGGTGGTGGTCTGGGGCACGGGCTCCCAACTGCCTGGGTCTGAGTCCCCTCTCTGCCATGCAGTGGCTTGGGGAAGCTTCTGAACATCTCCTCTAAAGTTTCTTTACCTCTAAATTAAGTACCCTCACCCTGTGGATTTTTGTGGAGTAAATGAGACAATACAATTAAAGTGGCGCCTGGTACAGGGAAGAGTCCCATCAGCGCTGGCTGTTATTTTTACATACTGTTGTTCTACCACTATCATGAGCATGGAATCGCAGCTATAAAAAGCTCTTCAAGGTCATCTCATGGCAGCCTCCTTGTACAGATGGGAAAACTAAGGCTCAGAGAGGGAAAGACCACATAGTCCATCAGGCAGATGGGGACTCAGTTCTCCAGACTCCCAGCCCAGAGTTCATTCCAGTACCTGGCCCTGAGCCACAATCACATTAAGATAACAAACAACCAGCAAAGAAGCTTTTTTTGGAAATGGATCTTTAGAGAGAGGGGGGAAAAATATATATTTTCTAAGACTCTGGATTTCACTGACCAGTAAAATTTCCAAACAAATATCTAGGGAATCAACCTAGGGTTGACAACATTTTTTCAAGAAAAAATTATTAAAAGAAAAACTCAAAAGCAAAAAAATTCCCCACTACCATCATAAAAGAAAAGCTGTTTTAAAAGCCAAAAAAAGGGGGAGGGGACTAGAGGCAATCACCTCTGAATTATTTAAAATACATTATATTTAAAGAACATAATTCAGGGCTTCCCTGATTGTCCACTGGTTAAGAATCCATCTTGCAGGACTTCCCTGGTGGTCCAGTGGCTAAGACTCCCTAATGCAGGGAGCTCAGGTTCAATCCCTGGTCAGGGAATGAGACCCCACATGCCATAGTGAAGACCCGGTGCAACAAAAAAATAAATAATTAAAAAAAAAAAAAAAGAGCAGGAAGAAATGGAAAAAAAAAAAATGCATCTTGCTATACAAGGGACACTGGTTTGATCCCTGGTCTGGGAAGATCCCCCATGCCCCGGGGCAACTAAGCCCGTGCATCACAGCTACCATGCAGCAACTTCTGAAGCCTGGGCGCCCTAGAGCCCTGCTCTGCACCAAGAGAAGTCACCGCAATTAGAAACCCGAGCACCGCAACTAGGTGAGCCCCTGCTCACCACGTCCAGAGAAAGCCTGCGCAGCAACGAAGAGCCAGCACAGCCAAAAATATAGACATTAAAAACCAGTAAATAAATAATGTATATAATTCAACTTTAGAAAAGCTCACTCAACACATCACCACAGATAAACTATCACTTCGGCAGGCACCTACTCCCAGGCCAGCCCCTGGACCTGGTGTAACGTTGTGGGGGGAATACAGGTCAGCCCCAGTGCTCAGCCCCAGCCTACAAGGCCTCACCACCCTCTGCCCAGCCACACGACCCCTGCACTCGGAGGCCAACGCTCTCCCTTGAATGCCACCCACAGCCTTGGGGCAATAGGCCTAGGAGCCCGAACACTGGAGGAAACACGAGCTCATTCATGTCCAAATGCTAAAGAGACATATGTCCTCACTGACACCCGAGGTCTCCTTCATGTCTGAGTACATGAAGTGTGTGTCCCAACACCACAACCCAGACTCTCCGTCCGCCCAAGCGGGGTACCTGTTCTCTTCAATCATCTTCAGTATTTCTTCTGAGGTGACATTCCTGAAAGCTTCAGATGGGCTCTGCAGAGCATCATACTCCACAGGGGAAAGAACTAGTTACAGGTCAAGAAAAGCCCAACCAAAGTGGAAACATCAACTAGCTAGATCATGTTGTAACAGCCTCATCTTAGAAACAGGAAAACAGGCTGAGAGGGGGTGATAACACAGTCTGCTTGGGCAGAGCTTTTGGGACTCAGTTCTCCCGACTCCCAGCCCAGAGCTCATGGTCTGCCTGGACTTTTCTGTCTTATCACAAAGCTGCTGCAGGCATCTTCCATCTGAGTAGAATCACAAGCATGGAAACTCTACATTCTAACCTTTCCTTTTACAAAATCAGCATGCCCTAGACTTTGGGCACTGGCCAACTTAAAAGTCATATTTTGCCTCTTTGTGGAGAGTAAGCCCCACCCACTGAGCCGAGCTGTGGGCACTTTGCTGAGGGATGGGTTTGATTCACAGGTGCTGAGAGGCCGGGGGTGCCGTATGTCCTCAGCTACTGGGGAAGCCTCGCTGACTTCCCAGCAACAGTGCTGGGGCAACAGCAAGCGTCTGGGGCGAGCTTTTGTGAGCATCACAGGACCACCAACATCCTCAGAGAGCCTGGCCATGGCACTGCTGTGCGCACATCCCTACTTGGGAAATGAAGTGGCGTTTCTGCTGCAAGAAGGATACGGTCTTCAAACTTATACACGTCTTCAGGCTTGGCTGCATCGGTGTGGCAGGGAGGAAGATAGATAGAGTCATCCTGCAAGTCATCGTGGAGGGCGTCACTGACCAGGGCTTTTCAATAAAGGAAGAGTAAGCGTCAGTGTCACCCTGCTCAGCTTTGGGTTCCCCAACGCTCTCTGCAACCTGGGCACTCGAGATTATCATCGGCCCAGAACCCCCTCATCTGAACCTCATGTGTTGTGAGTGAAAGAGAAAGGTCAAATCGTAAAACTGTAACTATCATAGAGGAACAACCACATCTGAATTAAGGATGCACACAGACAAGAAGAGAGAGGAAAACAGGAAAACTGTAACAGCTGGGCTTGAAGAACGATAGGAAAATGGGTGAATTTTTTTTCTTTTTAAATGTCTTCAGCTATTAAGTTTACTGTTAATAGCTGAGAATAAGCTGAATTAAAAAATTGGAAAATTTACTTAAGACATTAAACTGTATCTTTGACCATATGGAGACATATTTCTATGTTTCTAAATGGGAAAACATAGTATTATAAAGATGCTGATTTTCCCCATATTAATCCCAAATGGATTTTGAGGGAATTTGACAAAATAATTCTTAAGATCATCTGGAAGAAAAAGTATGCTACAACAGCATACATTTGTGAATAATAAGGATGAAGTTGCCCCATCAGACAATAAACTGGATGGTGAAGCTACTGGAATTAGAAGGACCGTTATGCTGCTACACGAATAGCCAGTCAGAATGCTGAAACAGAACCCAATTAAGAATGTGGTAAAATGATAAAGAAGACTTTTTAAATCATTTTTTACACAAGGAAAGGATGAAGTTGAGGACAACTCGCTAATCATTTGGAAAAGATAAAATGAGGTTTGTACCATAGACCCCAAAAAAAAGATCATTAAAATGTAAATGTAAAAAGTAAAACTGTGAAAGCAGTGAAAGAAAATATACGAAAATATTTATATAATCATAGGGTATGGAAAGGTTTTCTAAAATTTCCTAAAATTCCATTTTAATAGAAAAACTACTCGACTGAGCTCACAGAGGGCAGGCATTGTCAGCTGTTTCTCACAATTCCCAGAGTCTATTCCGAAGAACGCCTTCAGGGAGAAGCAGGAAGGAATACAGCCCTAACTCCCATCATGTTCATCTGTGAGGCAGGTAAAGGATCCCAAGAGAAGGGACAGCTGTCTCAAGGAGCAGCCTCTAACTCCAAGTTTCAGCTGCTTACCAGTCACACCCTTTGTATCAATTATATTCTCTGCGGCTTTAGACACTGCACGATTCAAAGATTCGCTGCCAACTTTGTTCATTCTCCTGGAGTTCAGAGCTCGCTTCTGTTTGGTGGTACCAAAGGCTTCAATGCAAGAGTCCATCTGTGCCAAAGACAAATCTGGTCACCGGAGACAGGCTGAGCACTGCTACTCCTACCTGTGTGACTACAGGGAAACTCTCAGCTTCTCTGAGCCCATCAATATCACACCTGTAAACTGGGCTGACTCATACCTAATTACCTCATAGGCTTGTTGTAAGAACCAAAAGATATTAAGAGATCTGAAGTGCTTGTTTTATAAACTATAATGAGCCATTTATAAATCAACAGTGTTTCCATCTGTAAAATGAAAAGACTTGACTAGAATTAGGGTCAGTAAATCTGGGGCACACGGCTCACCGTTTTTCAATCCTACAGCCACAGCAGACACTGCTAACAGATCACTCATTCCCCCTCTGAGCCTGCAGACAGCCTCACACCCTTCTCAATACAGTGCTGCAGGCAGTCCTGAAGATCTATCAGCCTGCATCCTAGGATGAGATGAGCCTGTAGGAAGTTACTACACTGACAATCCTAAAGTTTACTTTGTCTTGATGTGAAGTTTCCAGGCTACAACCAGTCTTTTCTGAAACTTGGATTAAATCCTGAGAATAAGTGCTACGCCACACCTGCAGTGACCGCCCAGCAGAGAACCAGTCCCAGAGGCTGGCACAGAGCCATGCACAGCTGCCCCAGATAGGGCATCTGCTCTCTGTGAGGCCACAGAGGCCCCTGCAGGTAGGAGTTGTCCAGAGAGCCACAGACTGAACGAACTGGGAGCACCCAGGGAGAACCGTGCGTTTTTATATTACTGGTGGAGAAATTCAAGGCCTGGAAGGAACTCACCTTAGCCTCACATCTTAGCTCCGTCACACTTACCTTTTCTCTGAACGATTTGGCTTGACTCTCCAGTGTTGATTCACTCTCAACTGATTCATCTACAAAACATAAAACAAAGAGAAAAAGCAAATTGTTAAGTTTGCCTGCAGACAGTAAGAGTGTTTAATATTTGGTTAACAGTTAATCTAAGAAAACCAGATTTCTCTATTACAGGACTTCCCAGAGCTTAACATGCATGTGTACTGTGAACATTCAATATTTCAGTATACAGATAAGAGGATCTGGAGAATAAACTATGGAATCAAGTGAAGGGATCCAAGGAAATATGAGGCCTCCAGGTGAAATGACTTGCCCGAGGCAATGCAGAGACGGGACTGGAAACAGTCCCGTGCTCTTTCCAGTATATAGTTTTGCCCTTCCTGTAAAAGAGATAAGGAGGAGGAATCAGGAAGGCCGAGGAGGAGGACAGGGGGCTCACCTCCTGCTGACAAATACATCAAAAATACATCTATATGTGGAACAGTTCTCATGGAAAACTAACTAGAAACTGGCAGAAGAACGATTTCCAGGTAACCAGGTAATAGGGTTGGGACCCCCACCACTGCCCCCCCACAAAGGGATGTGAAAGGAAAGGAAGGTTTGCATGGGCTCTCCACACCACAGCCTGGCACATGATCTGAGCCAACCAGCCCCCGGATGTGGGGGAGGTACAAATTAGGAGTACGGGATTAATAGATATAAACTCCTATACATAAAATAGGTAAGCAACATTTACTGGATAGCACAGAGAATTGTACCCAATAGCTTGTAATAATCTATATTGGAATGTCATCTGCCAAAAAAAAAAAAAAAATCATATGCCATACACCTGAAACTAACAAAATACTAGAAATCAACTATGCTTCAATAAAAAAAATTTTTTTAAATTTTAAGACCTAAAACCAGGCATAAACATGAGGTATGTATTATTTTACATGAAGCTCTCTGATCTCCCAGATTATTCACATAAGGATCAATAATCTATTGGATAGGAGCATAAGCTCTGAAGTGACCTTGCTTGCATTTAAATCCCAAGTCTCTTACATATAACAGCAGTATGTTCCTGCCAAAGTCATTTAACTTCTATCCCAGGTTCATCATTGATTTAAAAAAAAAAAAGTGAAGTAAGCGATATAATGCATTGAAAGTGCTTAGAACAGTGTCCAGAGCATAGTAAGGAGACCCAATAAATGTGTGTGTATTTTTGATATATACTGGTTGGAATTAATCAATATTTACAAATGTGTTTAAATAACAAATTAATGAACAATTTTCTTTGTTCATTGGAAGTTAGAAGAGCATTTGAAGGATAATTTATATGTTGTTTTATTTCTTTGCAAAGCAGGGAATTCTTTACCTAGAGACTATGGACCCCTAAGAAATTCACAGATGACCTTTGGGATGCAAGAGCCCTTTAAAATTACATGCAAAATCTCATATTTTTTGTATATTATGTATGTTTCTCAGAAGTACTTCTGGTTCTGTACAAGATTCTCAGAAAGGCTGAGATCACTGCTTTGCCAGAATGAAGTTATCAGAACTAATGCCTCTGAAGGTATCAAGCAGATTCACAATGATCCTAATAATCCTTATTTAATTCCCTCCCCAACCATGGTTCTCAGTATTTAAGACTTAGAAACAGGAGCCCCTTGAGTTTGACCATCTTATCTATCATTTTTAAAGATCCTACTCTAGCCCAATACATTCTAAAATGCCAGAGGAGAGAGGTACTGCAACTTCTCCCAGTGGGTTAGAGGAAAAATAGATCTCTTCCCAAATTACAAAGTGTAGGGAAAAAAAATTTTTTTTTAATTTAAAAATTCAAAAAAAAAAAAAAAGCATAGAGACTTTGCATCAACCTGAATGTTACTGTCCAACCTATAAGCAACTTCTCCAACCTACCAGAGATTCTAAAACCTCTACCCCAACTAGAACCATTAAGAATTAAGAAAGGCCCTCGATGAAAAAGAGTATCAGACATGCCCTCCATTACTCTGCTCTGATCATTGTTCAACTTGCTTAAACTAAGATTAGATTTTGATCTTCAGTCTGTAAACATTGTAGGGGCAGAATCTGTGTCTGTTTTGCTATATTCACAGCCCCTAACTTGTGCTTTGGGCACAGTAGGTCATCAATAAATATTTGCTGAGTAAAATCACTTTTAAAACTTTGTCAAATGAAAAAAAAAACACCTTTAAAAAACAGCTACAAAATGTAGTTTACAAGTCAAACTGATATATCCAGCAAACCTAAAATATTCAGCCTTTCCTTGAGCCTTCATAACTAGAACCTACCTGAAAATAGTGGCTGCATGTTGAACAACTCAGCATCATATACTTCCATCTGGCCAGAAGTCTTGTTCAAAATTCCCACAAAGTGCCTGAATAAAGAAGGAATATCAGTGACAATGGATCATTCAAAAGGTATTGTTTATACAATCTCCTTGTTTCTGCCTAAAAGGCACCACTTACTCATCAGTAACAATAATCCCCCACAGCAGATATTCTCTGCAAGCAGAGGGAAATGAGGGGAGAAAGGGGGAGGGTGGCAGCGAAGTCACCAGGTGATTCTTACAGCCAATCACATTTGGGGTCACTGATGTAGTGGTAAAACCTTTTGGGATATAACAATCTAGAACTACACTAGAATTTACCCCATGTGTAAATTCTATGGAGGCAAAGACAAAACTTTGATAATCACGAAAAGACCAGTTTAAACCAGAAAATCTTTGTAAAGAGATGATAAAAGTTTCAAGCACAGTCATTGGAGCTCTATCAGCTGCTGGGGCGGGGGACGGGGGAGATGACTCTGAAAGGGCCTTGGTTGTGGTTCATGGATGAATATCTTCACAGGGACACTGCATTATGCAACTCCTGACCGTGAGACTGTTTAGGCTAAACAATCTTCATTGTACCAAGAGGTAAACCAGAGGTCAGTAAACAGCGGAGTTACCCAAAGTCAGTAATCTTTCCAGAACTAGATAGAAATTCTGGAGCCCTGGACACTACCAAACCCTTTTCTTGTAGTTACTTCCAAGGCAGACTCCTGGAAAACTTTGGTGTGTTGATCACACATTCCAAAATAATGGTGACAGCTGCCTTTTAGGAACAAGATTATTATAAATAGAGAATATTTCAAGTTAATGATGTGGTCAAAACTAACGAAGGTCAAAAGGCACAAACTTCCAGTTATAAAATAAAGTAAGTCCTGGAGGTATAATGTTCAGCACAGTGACTATAATACTGCATTGTATATTTGAAAGATGTTAAGAAAGTAAGCCTCTAAAGTTCTCATCCCAGGAAAAAATATTTTAACTGTATGGATGTTAACCAGACACTGTTGTGACCATTTTGCAGCGTTACATACACTGAATCATTTTATCATACATCTGAAACTAATGCTATATGTCAATTACATCTCAACTTTTAAAAAAATTTAAAAATTACAAATGAATGAAGTTTTAGGAAATTAAATAAATGTAAGTCACTCTTCAATTTCAAGAATGACTACATGCTGATGTGAAGGTCCCTGAGTCTTGGAACACAGAAACCTGGTAAGCCTCTCTAGATTTCCCCCGCTGCAGCTAAAATAAAGTCAGAGAAGAGCAGTGCCAGGGCCGCTGCCGCCGCCGCCACCACCATCCCCACTTCCCACAATCACTGTCCCCTATCCCTACCTGCATAGAGTATTGCATTTGAGAGCTCCAGTACCAAAATTGTTTCCCACGTAGGAAAGTCTGTCTGTTTCAGCTGCCTGAAATGTAGAAGAAGGAAGGGCTCCATTACAACCAACGATGAAAGATAGTAAACATCTTGACGCCCTTTTCTGAGTTTGCAGAAGCTTTAGAATCCAAACTGCAGTGGATGAGACAAGAGAGCCTCTTTGAGATGATCCAGTTCCACTATCTCTAAGTGAGTCTGGGGTGTCCTGGTGGAAAGGCAAGAGGACTTTTGAAAAGTTCCAGGTAGTACTGGCTTCTAGCTAGTCTGAAAAGTTCTTGGTGGAGCTGTGCCTCAGGACTTGGGAGATGGGCCCTGGGCTTCCACAGTTTACAGGCATGCAACAAAATTATCCTGCAGGCAACACTAAAGCCCAAGCCTTTCTTGAACCTCTCTGCCCACCTCTATCACGACTGCTCCTTATTTGCTCTCAGGATCACTGCTACTGTTGTTTAGTCAGTAAGCTGTATCCGACTCTTCTGCAACCCCATGGACTGTAGCCCACTAGGCTCATCTGTCCATGGAATTTTCCAGGCAAGAATACTGGATTGGGTTGCCATTTCCTTCTCCAGATCTCCCTGACCCAGGGACTGAACCCAGGTCTCCAGCACTGGCAGGTGGGCTCTCTACCACTGCGCCAGTCACCGAGTAAACCCCTCAGGGCCATGGAGGTGGTGAGCTCAGCCCTCCATCAAGTCTCCCTGCCCTCTCCCCATGTTTGTCCCCTTCACCTGTAGTGCTAGCTTGAGCTGTTAAACCCTCCTCCATGCTTCAGGGTTCAGCTCCCATACACCCTCCCCCCAGAGGACATTCTGGCAAGCAGAGCCTGCACTGACTCAGCCCACTCTGCCCGCTGTGTACTCACTCCCCCTGGGGCCCTGAGCGTTGTTTACTTATGCATGGGCTCCTCACATCCAGTTCTCACCTCTCGAGAGCAGGGAATGCAGATACCTGAGAATTTCTGACATTCTGTTGGCCACAACTAGGAAGCGCTACTAGTGGGCAGAAGGCAGGGAAGCTATTAAATATCCAGTGATGCACAAGACAGCCCCCACAACAAAGAATGACATATCTGGGTCAGAATGTCAATAGTGCCGAGGCTGAGAAACACTGCTCTATGGTATGAGCTACCTCAGAGTGGGGCCAGGTCTGACTTAGCTACTTCCCTAGCAGCTTACAGTCCAGGGCCACACTGGGGACTCAGTAAATGCTTGTTGATTGAACAAATTAAAAAAAGCCATCACTTCACCACAAGTGTGCACTGACTGGGGCCTGTCTCCACACCCCAGCCTGCTGGGGTGCAACGTCAGGTGCAACGTTCTTCAAAGGTTCATCTGCTATTCCCCCTCTTTTCTCTTCTCACTCCTTCCTACATCAACACACACCCAAAAGGCCTCCTGAGGTCTGCAGAGTGGCGGTGACTGGCCACAGCAGCACTTACCAGGATCCGCTGATTCCTCTTTCTGGGGTTTGTGGAGTCGTTGCTTTTGTACAAGGTAAAGCGCATGTTGCCTGGATTCTGCAGCCTCCCATTGGAGAACTGGACTGTAAGATTACAGCATAAGAATGAGATGAGAGCAGAAAAATCCAGAGAGTACGGTGGGGAGGAAATGAATGTCAATGGGAGGAAATGACCGACCTCGGGAATGGGGATAGCAAGGAAGCCCGGGTCCTAACCCAAAGCTGTCCTGGTCCAGGTGGGAAGAGGGGCTGGGGAAGGGTTGGAGCCGTGACGGGCCTCCACGGGAAGGAATAACTAGGGGAGAGGGGCTGACTAAGGAGACCTCGGCCAAACCTAGAAAGGCTGAGGGAATTCCTGGCCAGCGGAGAGAAGGAAATGGAGCAGGTGTGAGACCTGGTGGGTGAGGGGTTGACGGGGTCCTCGATACATACAGCGCCAGCACTGGGGAGGACGTAACTGGCATGTCCTCATCCACCTGGGAGGTAGTAACAGACAGACAGGATGACAGGAGAGCCCTGGCCGAGCCCCAAGGAGTAATGGAGCCTATAAGGGGCCCTGGCCCAGCTGGGAATGCGGCTGGTCGGACGTTGGAAGTGGAGGGCTGTAGCGGTACCGGGACGGAAGGGGAGGAAGTTACAGGAACACCTGCTTCAGCTTCGCAGGATTTACCCAGCAGAGCGCTCTGGCTGTCGTCGGGCTCCCCACAGTACTGCCACCTCGCACTTGGAAACACCTCCGCCGCCATCTGACCTCGCCAGTCCCGAATCCCCGGAGTTGAAACAGCTGCAGCCAGCAGTTCCTTTAAGGCACACGCGGAGGAACCGCGGCGGGCCGGAAGAGGCGTGGTCTCTCCGGGCACCGCCCCGCGCACGCGAAGACGCGTGGCTCCGCCCCACAGGACGTCGCTCCCTAAGGGCCCTTTTCCTGAGCTCTTAGGCGCGCCTGCCCCGCCCACCCTCGCCCCACCCCCAAGGGGCGTGGCCTCCGTCCTCCCTTTGCCCTGCCGGCTTCTCCAAGACGCAGTACCTGACTGGCCCAGCACTCAGCAAGCGCGTTACATCTTGCGTGCTGGTAGGGGGCTCGCGTCTACAAGCCTTGCTTTGTGTGGGATGTCTTCCTCTGCACAATCTAGGTAGGGTATTGTCTATCTCTACTACTGTGTAAATATGTCTTATTAATACTAAGATCTGAAAGCCCGAGTTCAAATTTAGAATTCACTAATAGGCAATCCTTGAGCTCCAGCTAAATGTGGTGACTTGCGGAGAGTAGCATTTCTCCAAGTCCTCCATCCACACACCTGGACATCAGTCCTTAACCCCCTATGCTTGGTCCACAAGCCTGTAAACAGCTATGATCAGTTCTTGGGCCTAGGCGTGCATACACCTGTGGCTCAATCAACCCAGCAAGGATGGACCAGGGGAGAAGCCCAGAAAGCTCAAGGATTCTGGGGTGGACTGAAAGAAGGAAGCCAATCTTATGGGCATGTCCCTTTGTTCTTATGGATTCACCTCTCCCTCCATCCCTTATTTGGAGTTATTAGACCAAAATGAGAGTCAAAGTATGGCCTATGGAGCTTTAAGCATGACCCGGGCCAAGGCCCCTTTTGCCCAAAGGGAAATACTGTTGAAGGGAAAGAACCAGATTGTCTCTGTTCTCCAAATTGCCTTCTTCCCAGACTCATCCTCTTTTCCCCCGACACATACCTCCAAGATGATCCAAATCGCCTTTTAACACCCTAGCTTCCCTTTGCCTGAGCACATGTCACTCTTCTAATTACCCAATCACACTTTCTGAAGCACTACAGGCATAGTGCAAAGAATCTTATTTTTGCCCTGAGCTTTTCAGACTAAGTTATCAACCTGATGTCCATCACCCTGAAGACCATGTAATAGTTTCTATAGACCACAACAATCCCTAAGTAGCTACAATTGTTTAGTTGCTAAGTTACGTCTGACTCTTGCAACCCTTGCGGACTGTAGCCCAACAGCCTCCTCTGTTCACAGGATTTCCAAGGCAAGAATACTAGAACGGGTTGCCATTTCCTTTTCCAGGGGATCTTCCCAACCTAGGGACCAAACCCACATCACCTGCATGGGCAGGCAGGTTCTGAGTCACCAGAAATAACTACAACCCAGATGTCAAAATCAGGAAATTAACATTATTGCATTACTACCATATAATCATCATGCCCCATTTAAGTTCATTTACTGTCCCAGTAATGTTTTTATAGCAAAAGTTCTTACCCAGAACCACATGTTGCATTTAGCTATCATAGCTCTGTAGTTTCCTTCAGCCCAGAACAGTTCTTCACTCTTATTTTGACTTTGAATTTTAAATTTAAAAAGCCAGTTATAGGGCACTTATTTTGTAGACTGTCTCTCAGTCTGGGTTTGTCTAATGTTTCCAACTTATGAGTCTAAGTTTGTGCATCTTTGGCAGGAATATTACAGATATGATGCTATTCTCATTATATCATGTTAGCTGGTACATGACTTCAATTTATTCCATTACTGCTGATAGTAACTTTGATCACTTAACTGAAGTGGTATCAGTCAGGCTTCTCCACAATATTGTTTTCCATTGTAATTAATAGGTATTTTGCGGGCAGGTACATATAGACTAAGTAAATATCCTGTTTATCACACTTCCTATTTATTTAGTTACATCAGTGTGGACTTGTGGATTTGTATTTTATTCAATAGATTAGAATCTGATACTATCATCATTTAGTTTTTCTTTCAAATATTCCCAGATTTGAAAATGAACAGACTTGTTTGTTTTATTCACTGCTGAATCTTTAGCTTCTGGAGCAGTGCCTGGAACATAGCAGACCCTCAGTAAAGGTTGAATGAAATGAGTGACAAGCCAAGGAATAAGTCTGAATCATCACAAACCTAGGAGCCTAGCATAGGGACTGGAGCTTAAAAACACTAAAGTTGCTTAAATTTAACTGACATTCGGTGTACAGACAGCAGATTCTCTGTAAATGTGGGATGGTTGAATAAAACATAAAGACTTAAATCATAGTTAATGAGTAACAAAGACAGCAGTGGGTACAAGGAATCAATTATATTTCTTGAGAGAAGTGTCTTGCCCCTCCTCATATAGGGACATATTATATGACCTTGCTACTCAAAGTGTGTGATCTTTGGGCCAAGAGCATCAACACAACCTGGGAACTTGAATCTGCACTTTAACAGGATCACTAGGTAACTCATTTGCCCTTCGTTTGTGGAGCACTGTTGTACAAGAGTATTTTCCTTGTCTCTCCCACCCCCCCCCCCCCCAACTGCAAGGCATGTGGAATTTCCCCAACCAGGGATCCAGGGATCAAACCCATGACCCTCTGCAGTGGAAGTTGGGAGTCTTAACCATTGGACCACCAGGAAAGTCCAAGACTTTCCCTTTTAAGGTACATCTTTACCAGTCAAAGTCTGTGAAAGCCCTACGAATTGGCTGCTTTATAGCTGAGTGGAAGAGTGAAGAATATGCCACATTGATTGAGAACAGAGACTCACAGAATTCCCACAGGCAAGAGTTCAAAGTGACAGAGATTCTATCAAAAGGAAAATATTAATGGGAAGGGGACTGTAGTATACACCTATATTGTTTAATTATTTAACAATGATTCTAAACACACAGATCCTATATATATATATATATATATATATATATATATATATATATATATATACACACACACACATACATACACATGCATATGGAACCAGAATGGGGCAAGATGACCTACTCAGTTCAGTTCAGATGCTCAGTCATGTCCAACTCTTTGAGACCCATGGACTGCAGCACGCCAGTCCTCCCTGTCCATCATCAACTCCTGGAGCTTGTTCAAACTCATGTCCATCGAGTCAGTGATGCCATCCAACCATCTCATCCTCTGTCGTCCCCTTCTCCCACCTTCAATCTTTCCCAGCATCAGAGCCTTTTCAAATGAGTCATTTCTTCACATCAGGTGGCCAAAATATTGGAGTTTCAGCTTCAGCATCAGTCCTTCTGATGAATATTCAGGATTGATTTCCTTTAGGATGAACTGGTTGGATCTTCTTGCAGTCCAAGGGACTCTCAAGAGTCTTCTCCAACACCACAGTTCAAAAGCATCAATTCTTCAGTGCTCAACTTTCTTTACAGTCCAACTCTCACATCCATACATGACTACTGGAAAAACCATAGCTTTGACTAGACAGACCTTTGTTGGCAAAGTAATGTCTCTGCTTTTTAATATGCTGTCTAGGTTGGTCATAACTCTTCTTCCAAGGAGCAAACGTCTTTTAATTTCATGGCTGCAGTCACCATCTGCAGTGATTTTGGAGCCCCAAAGAATAAAGTCTGTCACTGTTTCCACTGTTTCTCCATCTATTTGCCATGAGGTGATGGAACCAGATGCCATGATCTTAGTTTTCTGAATGTTGAGTTTTCAGCCAACTTTTTTACTCTCCTCTTTTTCACCGACCTACTCAGTCAGTGACCAAAATGTCAAAAGCTATAGTGACCTCTTCTAAATTAGAGTCAGGGGAAATCACAGTCAGGATTTGCCACAAAATGTTTGTTTATAAATTTAGTTTGGAAATTCAGAGACTTCTGGGATTCTCTTAGCATTATTTTTCAGAAAAGGAAAAGCTGCTTCTTTCCAAGTAAGGAATTGGAGGATTGAGGGAGGAAGCAGGCAGAGACCTCCTTTCCTGGGGTAATATCTCCATCTGCTGGCGATTCAGGATATCACTAGCAAGATGTGAACGAGGCAGGTCAGATCATTTGTTGCAACTTGCGTTGAGCTCTCAAAACTGTATCTTCTGCCTCTCTGCCTTCCTTTTTGTGTTTGTATTCCTTTGTATTCTTTGTTTCATTTCCTTAATATTCCTGTTGCAGACTACTTGTATACCTACAGACATAGACGACTCATTTCTTATAAAGAAGACTCATCTGGGACAGATTTTTCCTTACGCAGAGCTGAATCTTCTGTAGCTTCTCCTGTAGTTCCAGTTTCTGCTCTCCAGGGCCACACAGAACATCACCAACTCCTCTGCCCTGAACTCTCCCAAAGCCTGAATACCCTGATCATGCTTTCTGCTTGTCTGTGCCTCTTCTTGTTGTTGCTGTTGTTCAGTTGCCCAGTTGCGTCCAACTCTTGTGACCCTGTGGACTGCAGCAAACCAGGCCTCCCTGTCCCTCACCATCCCTTGGAGTTTGCCCAAATTCATGTTCATTGCATCAGTGATGCCACTCTACTTCTCAGCAACTCCTTCCAGCCGCTCAGCCATTTCCCATACCAGAGTTTCTCTTCTCATCCTGGTCACCACTGCCTGACACACCAATATCTCGGTATCGATCACACTGTGGGGCCCCACACAGATGAATTCTTTAGCTCTGGGCTGGGTAACACTGAACAGAAAGGACCCATCACTTCCTTTGTGCTACTTACCATGCCTCTCCTAATGAAATCAATATGTGTTTTTCTTCAAAGCATCTGTACTATTCAGTTAACTTATGTAGGGTTAACAATAAACAAAAATTCTGGACTTTGCTTCTGCTAAGTCACATCATCCCTGCGATTATTTAAAAACAAAGATTCAGACCTTGAATGAAGGACTGTTAAATTTAATTGTGTTAAGATTCAGTCTGTTCATATATTTTTGTTGTTTAGTCACTAAGTCGTGTCCAACTCCTTGCCACCCCATGGACTGTAGCCCACCAGGCTCTGTCCATGGAATTTCCCAGGCAAGAATACTGCAGTGAGTTGCCATTTCTTTCTCCAGGGGACCTTCTTGACCCAGCGATTGAGCCTACATGTGCTTAGAAGGTGGATTCTTCACCACTGAGCCAGCCACCTGGGAAGTAATTTTCCCCAATAACATTTGTGAGATTTTAAAAAAATTATCAAACCAATACATATTTGATGTCCAGTGTTGAGGAAAACACAAAAAAATATAAAGAATACAATTATAGTGACCCCTGGTCCCTTGCCCACCTAGGGCAATATTGTTAGCTTTGTTTTATTTTTTTCTACATTTTCTCTGTGCATATATACATATATATTTATATAACTGATATAATATTGTATCCAATTTTGTATCCTCCTTTTAGAAAATGTAACATTATCTTGTAAGCATTTTCTCAAATCTTTCATGATACTACACTGAATGCTCTCACAGAGTTTATATATACAATCCTCTAGGTGAACACTTGGGCTGTTCCCAATTTTTCACTTTTTTAAAAAAAAACCTTGTTGGTCTTTGTTTGGCTACACTGGCTCCTCATTGCTGCGTGTGGGCTTTCTCTCGTTGCAGCGAGTGGGGGCTCCTTCTCCTTGCAGTGGGAGGGCCTCTCATTGCAGTGGCTTCTCTTGTTGCAGAGCCCAGGCTCTAGGCACAAAGGCTTCAGAAGTTGCGGCTATTAAGCTTTAGAGCACAGATTCAGTAGTTGTGGTGCATGGGCTTAGCTGCCCTTCAGCATGTGGGATCTTCCTGGAGCAGGGATCAAACCCATGTCCCCTGCACTGGCAGGTGGCTTTTTAACTGCTGGACCCCCAGGGAACCACCCCCCTCCCCTGTTTTTCACTCTTATGTAGAACATTTCAGGGAATTTTAAAGCATAAAACTCCTCTTTTGGATGGATTCCTTTGGATAGAGTTTTCAGACTTGCATTAATGACCGAAAGAACATGAACATTTAGAAAAAGATTTCTTGGGTTCAAAGCCAATTTGGAGACCCAGACATTCAGCTTACTGCTTAATTCAACATTAAATTCTATGATTGTTTTGCCCTATAAAAAATAAATAAAAAAGATTGTTAATACACAAATTTTTCTCTAAAAGATTTTTAGGTGTTTTAAAAATCCTGTCTCTTGAAACTGGAGCCCATTATACAGAGCGAAGTAAGCCAGAAAGATAAAGACCAATACAGTATACTAACACATATATATGGACTTTAGAAAGATGGTAACGATAACCCTATATGCAAAACAGAAAAAGAGACTCAGATGTATGGAACAGACTTGTGGACTCTGGGAGAAGGCGAGGGTGGGATGTTTCAGGAGAACAGCATTGAAACATGTATATTATCTAGGGTGAAACGGATAACCAGCTCAGGTTGGGTACATGAGACAAGTGCTCGGGCCTGGTGCACTGGGAAGACCCAGAGGGATTGGGTGGAGAGGGAGGTGGGAGGGGGGACTGGGATGGGGAATACATGTAAATCCATGGCTAATTCATTTCAATGTATAACAAAAACTACTGTAATGATGTAAAGTAATTAGCCTCCAACTAATAAAAATTAAAAAAAAATAAATAAAAAAAAAAAATAAAAATCCTGTCTCTGTCGTCTGACCCTACCCAAGGCACTTTGGAAGATGTAAGAATGAAAATATGCTATACCAGAATTTAACCTATCCTAGAAATTAACTTCCTAGAAGGAACACAAAAATGTAAAAAAGCAATCAAGGGTACTGTTAAGTCTCTAGAGTTTCTCTTTTCCCTTTGTCAGTTTGCTTCTCTTTCTTTTGAAGGTTTGTTACTAGGATCATGCTATTCAGGGTTGTCATCTCTTCTTGATGGATTAACTCTTTTATCATTAGAATTGTCCTCTATCTGTTATAATAGAACTTGTCGTGAAGCCCACCTTAGCTGATAGTCACTCTGGCTTTCTACTGGTTGGTGTTTGCATGATACATCCTTCTCTATTTATTATTGTTGTTCATTTGCTCAGTCGTGTCCAGCTCTTTGCGACCCGATGGACTTAGCACACAAGGCTCCCCTGTCCTTCACTATCTTCTGCAGTTTGCTCAAACTCATGTCCATTGAGTTGGTGATGCTATCCAACCATCTCATCCTCTGTCATCCCTTCTCTTCCACCTTCAATCTTTTCCAGCACCAGGGTCTTTTCCGAATGAGTCAGCTCTTTGAGTCAGGTAGCCAAAATATTGGAGCTACAGCTTCAGCATCAGGCCTTTCAGTGAATATTCAGGGTTGATTTCCTTTAGGATTAACTGGTTTGACTCCTTGCAGTCAAGGGACTCTCAAGAGTCTTCTCCAACACCACAGTTCGAAAGCATCAATTCTTCAGTGCTCAGTCTACTTTATGATCCAACTCTCACATCAATACATGACTACTAAAAAAAAAACATAGCTTTGACTATACAGACCGTTGTTGGCAAAGTGATGTCTCTGGCTTTTAATATGCTATTTAGGTTTGTCGCAGCTTTCCTTCCAAGAAGCATTTCACTCTTAACCTATTTGTGTCTTTATACTTAAATAGGTTTCTAATGGAGAGCCTGTCCTATGTTTTCTGCTTTTATAGTTTAGTTTTTAAAATATGTTATTTGATTTATTTTATAATACATTTGTGGTAAGAAGTTGGAAAGGTATTCAACATAATATTTTTCCCAAAAGACTTCCTAGTTTCACCATCTCTTAAAAAAAAAAAATTCTATTTCTTTCATTGATTTTAAATGACAGCTTCTTCATACTTTATAAATTCTCTTTTCTATTTAGGTCTATTCTGGACCCTCTTGTTTTGAACCACTGATTGGTCTGTCATTCAGTACCAAATAATTTTTTTTTATCATGGTAAAATACACATTATATAAAAATTTATCATTTAAACTGTTTTTAAGTGTACAGGTTCAGTGGCATTAAATACATTCACAATGTTGCGCAACCATCCCCACCATCCATCTCCGTAGTCCTTTTCATCTTATAAAACTGACACTCTGTACCCGTTAAATAATAACTCCACTCACACCTCACCCAAGCCTCGGCAACCACCATTCTGTTTTCTGTCTCAGATGAATTTGACCACTCTAAGCACCTCATACAGGTGGAATTATACAGTATTTGTCTTCTTGTGACTGGCTGATTTCACTTAGTATAATGTTTTTGAGGTTCATCCATGTTGTAACATATGTCAGAATTACCTTCCTTTTAAAGGCTGAATGATATTTCATTGTGCATATAACCACATTTTACTTAGCCATTCATCCACTGATAGACACTTGGGTCAATCATGTTTCAGCCATTATGCACAATGCTGCTATTGTTCATTGTACAAATCTCTCTTTGAGACACCACTTCAATCATTTTAGTATATATCCAGATGTGGACTTGCTGGATCATATGGTAATTCCATTTTTAATTTTTTCCAGAACCACTGTACTGTTTTTTCCATAGCAGCTGTACCATATTATATTACTACCAACAGTGTGCAAGCGTTTCAATTTCTCCATTTCTTGCCAACACTTGTTATGTTTAATTTTATTGACAAAAGCCATCCTAATGGGTGTGAAGTGGTATCTCAAAGTTTTGCTTTGCATTTTCCTAATGATCAGAGGTTTTGAGCATCTTTTTGGCAATTTGTATATCATCTTTGGAGGAATATTCATTCAGGTTCTTTGCCCACTGTTGAGTTATGTCTTTTGGTTTTTTGATTGTTGAGTTTTAGTTCTCTATATATTTTAGATATTAATCTTTTATCAGATATATGATTTGCAAATGTTTTCTCCCATCCTATGGGTTGACTTTTCACTCAGTTGATTTTGTCTTTAAAATTTTCAAGTCCAATTTGTCTATTTTTTCTTTTGCTATCTCTGCCTTTGGTGTCATAGCCAAAAAATAATTGCCAATTGTTACAAAGCTTTTGTCCTATGTTTTCTTCTAAAGTTTTATAGTTTTAGATCTCATATTCAAGTATTTGATCCATTTTGAGTTAATTTTTGTATGAGATGTTATATAAGGGTCCAGTTTCATTATTTTGCTTGTGGAAATCCAGTTTTCCCAGCACCAATTGTTGAATAGACTGTTCTTTTCCCATTGAATGGTCTTGGCACCCTTTTCAAAACTCATTGTATATGCAAAGGACCATGTATATACAAAGGTTTCTTTCTGGGCTCCCTGTTTCATCTCACTGGTCTATATGTTTATAGTACCAGTACTGTGGTACTAGTACCACAGTTTTGATTACTGTGGCTTTCTAGTAAATTTTGAAATCAGGCAATGTGAGTCCTGTAGCTTTGTTCTTTTTCAAGATAGTTTTGTCTGTTTGCGAAAGATTTCATATAAACTTGAGGACAGGTTTTTCTATTTTGGCAAAACACCATTGAGATTCTTCATAGTGATTGCATTTAATCTATAGATTGCTTTGGATAGCATTGACATCCTAATAAAATTAAGTCTTCCAATCCATGAACATGGAATATGCTTCCATGAATTCTTTCTTTCAGTAATATTTTATAATTTTCTTTGTATAAGTCTTTCACTTTTGGTTAATCCCAAAGTATTTTATTCTTTTAGATGCCACTGTAAATGGAATTTTCATAATTTCCTTTTGAGATTGTTTGCTGTTGGTATATAGAAATGTAACTGATTTTTGTGTGTGGACATACTTGTTCAGAATATTCTTGTGATTATTTTTATTTCTACAGAACTAGTAGTCCTCATTTTCATTTCTGATTTTAGTAATTTGCATCTTCTGGTTTTTTTCTTAGTCCATCTAGCTGATGGATGGTCAATTTTGTTTATCTTTTCAAAAAGCCAACTTTCAGTTTCATTAACTTTATTGTTTCTCTATTCTCTATTTTACCTGTATCTGCTCTTTTACTATTTTTTTCCTTCTGCAGCTTTGAGTCTAATTTGGTTTTTCCCTAGTATTTAAATTGTAAAGTTAGTCTGTTGATTTGAGATCTTTCTTATTTTTTAAGTAAGCATTTATAACTATAAATTTCCCCCGTATAACTGCTTTGCTGTGTCCCATAAATTTTGGTCTGCTGTGTTTTCATTTTCAATAATCTCTAAGTATTCTCTGATTTCCTCTGTAACTTGTAACTTGATCTGTTGGTGTTTTAAGGGCCTATTGTTTAATTTATACAACTTTGTGAATTTTCCACTTTTGTTTCTGTTACTGCTTTTTAACTTGTACAATATCTTTTAAAATCTGTTGAGACTTAATTTGTGGCCTAAGGTGTGGTCTGTCCTGGAAAATGTACCAGGTACACTTAAAAGTATATGCATACTGTTTTTATTTGATAGAGTGTTTTGTATATGTCTCTTAGGTCTAGTTGGTTGTGTTAAGTCCTCTATTTCCTTACTTTTCTTCTGTCTGGTTGTTCTAACCATTATTGAGAATGCAATATTGAAACCTCCAACTATGATTATAGAATTCTCTACTTCTTGCTTCATTTCTGTCAGTTTTTGCTTGAAAATCCCCAAAAGTCACTTCAGGTGGTGATGATGAGGGGAGTTTGAAACAATGGTGGATAAGGTGGATAATAGATGTCTACCTCTTCATCTGTACCTCTAAGATCAAAAGCAGCAATCAGTGAACCCTCATATTTGGAGGATGGGGTCCGTTTTGCCCATCCTGGCTCTATAAGCTGGTGCAGGTTCCTCCAGGCACCTGTGCACAGCTGCCTGCCAAACTACTGAGAGGCAGGGGATCAGCATCTCCTACTGAATGGAGAGCTGACTTGGCCAAAATCAACTGCAATTTGCCATCTAAGCCTTCCCCTCAAAGTCACAAACCTTCAATAGACTTCAGAGCTCCAAAATAGTTAAACCAAACAGATTCTGCCAGTGTAGTTATTATCTGGGTAGAAGGACAGATTCTTGGTGCTTTCTACTCTCCCGTCTTCCCAGAATCTCCACCTCCCATCTTTAAAAAAAATACATAATAAAGAATTATGAAATACACTTGTAACTGTGGGAATACCAGACCACCTTACCTGTCCCCTGAGAAACTTGTATGCAGGTCAAGAAGCAACTGTTAGAACCAGACATGGAACAACCAACTGGTTCAAAATTGGGAAAGGAGTATATTAAGGCTGTATATTGTCACCCTGTTTATTTAACTTATATGTAAACTACATCATGTGAAATGCTGGGCTTGATGAATCACAAGCTGGAATCAAGAGCTGGAATCAAGGTTGCTGGGAGAAATACCAACAACCTCAGATATGCTGATGATATACCACTTTAATGGCAGAAAGTGAAGAGGAACTAAAAAGCCTCTTGATGAGGGTGAAAAGGGAGAGTGAAAAAGCTGACTTAAAGCTCAACATTCAAAGAACTAAGATCATGACATCCAGTCCCATCACTTCATGGCAAATAGATGAGGCAAAACTGGAAAGAGTGGCATGCCTTATTTTTTGGACTCCAAAATCACTGTGGACAGTGACTGCAGCCACAAAATTAAAAGATACTTGCTCCTTGGAAGAAAAGCTACAACAAACCTAGATAGCTTATTAAAAAGCAGAGACATCACTTTGCTGACCACGGTCCGTATAGTCATAACTATGGTTTTTCCAGTAGTCATGTATGTATGTTAAAGTTAGACCATAAAGGCTGAGTGCCAAAGAATTAATGCTTCCGAACTGTGGTGCTGGAGAAGACTTCCAAAAGTCCGCTGGATAGCAAAGAGATCAAACCGGTCAATCCTAAAGGAAACCAACCCTGACTATTTATTGGAAAGATTGATGCTGAAGCTCCAATCCTTTGGCCACCTGATTCAACGAGCTGACTCATTGGAAAAGACCCTGATGCTGGGAAAGATTGAGGGCAGGAGAAGGGGAGACAGCAGGGGAGACAGAGAAGAAGGGGGAGACGGTGGTTGGATGGCATCACTGACTCAATGGACACGAGTTTGAGGAAACTCCGGGAGATAGTGAAGGACAGGGAAGCCTGGTGTGCTGCAGTCCATGGGGTTTCCATGAGTTGGACAGACTAAAGGACTAAACAACAACAATGGCTGCCTTGTTAATTTCCCCCAGATTTTTTTTTTGGCTATTCTTGTAGTATTAGCATCTCTTATGAATTTAGAATCAATGTCTAGCTTCCAAAAGTATCTTAATTATAATTTTCTTGGGAAATTTATAGCTTAATTTAGGAGTAATTTTGTCAATGAGTTGAAAACTCAATCTTAAATTCCTGGTTTTTGTAAGTACTATTAAAATAATAAAGGTCATTTAAAAATTAAATTGATACAGATGTATGCAAAGGCAAAAAATTAATAAGGCCTTCTTAAAATATTTCCTTATCACGTTCCCAACTTCATTTCATTACCTTGAGGTAATTTTTATGAACAGTTTGATGGTATTCTTTCATACTCATCCATACATTTACCAGCTTTTATGTGTACATCCACACACAGGTTTTTACTGGTTTTGTTTTGTATGTATATGAGGTCATTAGTGATAAAGGAGTCAGTTTACATATACAGTGCATATCCATGTATTATAATCCTCTATAGATGCACATTCACGTTTTCTTGTGTCTGCCACTAATAAAGCTGTGCTCAACAATCTCGTACATACTTTTCCACATTTGTTTATTTAAGGAGAATTTCTAGAAAGGAATTGCCAGCTAGAAGGGAGTGAACATACAATTTAAAATTTGAAGATAACATGTTATCTTCAGGAAGGAGCAATGATACTCCCAACTGCAATATAGGATGGGACTTTTTTGTCACACTCCTCTTAAAATTGAACATACAAATCTTTTAAATTTTTTGCCAGTCTGTAAGTTTGAAACAACATCTAGCTGATATGTCTCTAAGGATCACACATGTGAAAGGACTGCCTTATTGTCAGCATGCCCCTCCCCCCCTTTTCCCTGAAGCTGCCCAATCTGGCAGTAAAATACACGCAAGGGCTATAAAATGTCAGAGAATCTTAACGAATACAATTTACCATCAGATTTCATTTGAGGCCTCAAAAGAAACACACACACACACACACACACACACACACACACACACACACACACACACACCAAAAGCAACATTAAAAACGCATATGGTCTGAAGGGATGGATCAGATGTAATGATAACTGGATGTTAAGTGCTGAAGTGGAACGTTCCCTTTTAAAAATAATACACCCCCACTCTCCCCCCCACCCCCCACCCCCCCAAAAAAAAGAACGTTGTTCCCCAGCCTGCCTTTGTCTCGGGAGACACGGCGCGCTCCCGCGGAGGAAGAGTATTCTTCCTGCCCCAGGGCCCCGCACCTTCGGAAGCGCCCGGGCCCTCCATCAAGCCGCCCGGAGCTAGCTCTTTTCTGACAAAATCCCAGCGAAGTCCGCAACCCTTCCCCGTTTCCAATTCTGTTGTCCGGAGGCTTGGTTCTGGAGCCCGCAGGCTTATTTGACCTGCACAGTAAAGAATCTGCCTGTAATGCAGGAGACCCGGGTTCGATCCCTGGGTCGGGAAGATCCCCTTGAGAAGGAAATGGCAACCCACTCCAGTATTCTTGCCTTGAGAATCCCATGGACAGAGGAGCCTGGCAGGCTACAGTCCATGGGGTCGCAGAGTCAGACACGACTGAGCGACACACACAACACACGGAATGCGGCGCAAAGTGCCAGACTACTTAAGGCGCCAGCGCTTCGCGACGTCGCCACCGGGATTGCCTGTGGGACTGTGTCGGACTCAACTGCGGTCAGATGGATCCATCCCATTTTCAGTTCAACGTCTTTAGCCTGGATTTTGGCTTATTCAACCTAAACAGCTTCTTGGAACTTATTTTATTCCAAAATCTACGAGGTGGGATCTCAACCTCGGACCCGGTGACTGTGTGAGCCCCGCGAAGGGAATTCGCAGCAGAGAGGGAGCCCGGGATCACCAAAAAAGGAGCCGGGGGCCGTGAGGATGGAGGAATCCTTCGGGTCCAGGCAGCGGTGGGGGACCCACTACCTCGCGGGCTCTGCTCACACCTGGCTCAGATATCAGGCAGTAGTGGCTGTGATTGGTGGGATTCGGCGGAAAACCTGCTGGCCTCCACCACAACGGTTCTCGATTGGCTTCAGGCACACAGTCGCTTTTCTGTAGTCCAAACCTAGAGCCGCTTGGTGATAAATACCGCCTTAAAAGGCGTTTGATAACAGTTCTACGTGTTGTAAGGCAAACGGTTACTGGTCGCAGGGCTCACGGATTCGGTCTGTAGTAAACACAGCGAGGCTCCTGGGACCCGGGATTGGTCAGCGTTCCAGAGTAAATTCCTCCGGATTCGGAGCATCGACTGGCTGCACATCGGCCGCTGCCCCGCCCTCTCCCCTTCTGATTGGTTGCAGCTCGGGAGGAGAGGAGGAGGAAAGCCGCGGAGTAAGCGAGTCGTGTTGCGTCACTTCCGTTTGCTGTGGGCAGCCGCCGCGGCATTCTCAGAGTGCGGTGGCGAACGGGCAGAAGGAGCTGAGGGACTAGAGGCGGGGTGGGCGGAAAAGGGAGGAATCCCATCACGGAGGCGCCAGCCTGGACGTTTCCACCTCCTCCGACACTGTCGGGAGGGATCGGAGAAGGGTCACCGCCTCCTCCTTCGAGAAGGGGGGCGGAGCCCGGCTCAGGTGAGGCGACCCTGTCAACGCGAGCTGTGGTGGCGCGCGTGGGCGCGCTCACGTGGAGACGGTTGATCTCTAGGGCTGCTGGGTGGGCGGTGCGAGCGGGGTCTCGTCCAGGCGTCCAGACGCGCGCAGACGCGTACTGGTTGCCCTCCACACCCCACCCCCGCCCACCCTGTCTGTCTTTCTGAGGGAGTATTGTTAACCCTCGGAACGGAGGGGCCAGGCTAGTGGGAGGCGTGTTCTGCGCAGGCGTCCCCCGTGTCCCGACGCCAGGCTGTCTGTCCGCAGGGTGGGGCGGGGGTTCTTGCCCACTTGCATCTGCCGGCGGGCGACGTTGGTTACTGGGCTCGGGTGGGAACGGCTTGCGACCAACAGCCTGGCGAGGTGAATAGATCTGCGGGATGGGGTCGGGTGGCTCCCTTGCCCCCATCCTGGGTCTGTTTGAGCGACGAGGTTTCATTTCATCAGAGCAAGGCCAAGGCGGTCTGGAATCGGGAACCGGAGGCTGACCCTGCACGGGTGGAGTTAGTGTTTTGGAATGCCCCAACTTATCAGAGGACTAAAGTGTTTATAGGCATTTATTGGACGGCCTCTGCTTCCAGGCTTCGTGCTGGGAGTTGTGGGGAATTCAGTGGGAAGAACAGCCTTGCCCCCTCCTCCCCTCGTTTGGAGGACATAAAGATTTATACTACTTAGAGACTAACATTAGGCAGTAAATTAAAGGGTGGTCGAAGGTTAGGTTTTTTTCCTTCGAGAGAAAGTCCTTTGTCATTAAGTCAGTCTGCCTTCTGGCATCGTGGAGGGTACTGTGGAAGCTAGTTTCTGAATAGTACCCAAATTCTAAATAATTTGGAGGAAAAAAAAATATAGGTAAAGGCGCAGCAAAGTCTTGAGTACTAAGTAGTATGCTTGAGTTCTGGTTAATTTTAATGAATGGAAGTAAGAAACCCCTCACCTTCAAGAATTGAAGCAAAAATATTTCCAAAATATGTTCATATACCTTTCAGTTGTAGTAGGTAGAAGATATTACATACATTGGGATCTTTCTTTAGAGATTGAAGAGAATGCTGTGCCTTACACATCACTGATGATTTGTTATCCTTGTACTGTCTGTTGTGATTTAGATTAATTTAAAGAAGGTGGGTTAGGTGTCTCATTGTTTTCTGGAGAAACTGCATTCTGTTTTTGTGATTTCCGTGGTGAGCTTGGTAAGCTAAAAGATTAGCAGAGAGAGAGAGAGACCAGGTGGGGAGAGGAGAGAGAGAGGATTTTAGAAAAAAGCCCCTAAACCAAGGGAAGGTCGCCTCCTACTGCTTTAGTCTGGTTTGGAAATCCCAGGAAATTTGGGAAGACTGGCTTTGCCACCACTGTTGGCTTGGTGACCTGCCAGGTAAGACTTAACTGGTTGAGGGCTTGTTCTGGGCTCTTGTGTTTTGCTAAATAAAATGAACCAGGACTTTTAGAGTCCTGAAATCAACATGTTTTCTTGCTTTCCTTTTTCACTTCTAAAATTTGTGTCAAAACATGGTTAGCTGGGGATACTGGCAAGCTGTATTCTGGCTATTTAAGGTGTCTAACAAAATTCTGAAAGTGATCAGATTTGGAAGAAAAGCATTTTAGAGTGGGGTGTTTTGCTAAACTTAGGGGATCAGTGCTCTCAAAAGAGGCTTTGTCTTAAGACTACCAGGAGAACTTGGAGTCATTAAAAAAAATACTTGGGTACAGAATGCATGTTTAGTATTTAAAGTACTTAGCATGAATTATGTTGAATTGGAGTTCTTTAGTATGGGCAAGACTTTAAAATATCTTATGTACAGTGAGAAATGACAAAATTTGCTCTAGTGCTGTACAGAATCTTGAATCTGCCTCAAATTCTCTTTGGAATGGGGAAAGAAAAGCCCAAGGTATTGATTCCATGTTAGTCTTCAGGCTTTGTTTTTTTAAATATAAATCTAGTGTAAACAAATACTTTTCCTGTCTGTCAGTTTTAAGAACATGAGTTCCTTTTTTTTTTTTTTTTTTTTACTGTATTTAACATTTCTCAAATATGGATGCTGTCCAGTAGAGCCAGATTTTATGAGTGTAGCAGGTGGGATGGAATGTAACTCTACAAGGCACCTTTTGTCTAAATATAAAGTGAACTCAGGCTAAAAGACCAGCTGTTTCTGAGTTCACTATTGCTGTTATAGTTGTTTTCATCATTTCCAGCACTGAATAGTGGCTTTTAATCTCCAGATTCCAATTTTAGGAGGTGCCTTGCATTTGACTAATTATACACCTATTAAAAGCTTTGAGTTACCTTTCTGACAGCTCAAATGGATTAGGAATTGTGTTAGAATACTGACATTTTATTGTAATGTAGATAGATTACTGTTTTAGCATCTAAGATTATTTTATCTGTAGATAATTTTCCTTGTGATATTCTAACATATCTGAATGATATGTTTAAGGTCCCAGTATTTTCTTGATTCTAAACCGCATTCTGTTCACATTTTAATATTGATGACCCAGGGGGTGGGGGTGGGGTGCATAAGTGAGCATTATATGCCATAGTTTAATTGGCAGCCCCCCCCCCCCCCCCAATGTTACATGAAATAGTGTTGCCCTTTATAAGCACTGGCATCCTAGATTTAATGAAACATGGTACTATTAAAAGACTTTTGTATCCAATTAATTCCATGTTAATTGTAACCAATTAATTTTCCAAATCTGCCTTAGCACTTAGAAGAAAGTTTGTTACTGAAAAGAATCCCATTGGAAGTAATATTTTTCCTTATATAGATGGAAATGAGCAAACTGATTGTTTCTTAGACACATTTTAAAGGATGATTGAGTGCTGGGTCTGCTCTTTGGAGACTATGCTTGGTGCTTTGTTACTTTGTGTACTTGATAACAGTTTACAATTGCTCTATTTCCTGCTTAAAAGTTTAAAATAATCAGGGTGAATTGCTCCCCCTTCTGTACAAGACGTTGTTAACTTGGTGTAATTGATTTTTCAATACATCTTAATTAGTGAGTTATAATTTAAAATCCACTCAGCTGTCTTTCTTTAAAAATGCAAGACCTTCAATTTTGTAGTCCTTCCATTTTCGTCTCTACTGCAGAGAGGATCTGCATAAGGAGTACGGGAGAAGAAAACGCACTGTTTGGGGTTCAGTTTTGAGAAGAATCACAGATAATACAAAAATCTAAGCACATTTAGTAACATACGTATTTTATTTTGAATAGAATGTTAAAAGCAGCTCAGCAGGTGAAGTATCAGTTGCTTGCTGAATACTCTTGATTTGATAAATAATTCAGAAGTGAAGGGATATACTGCTTTGAAAGTAAACTTGGTATAAGAAATGAATTAAATCCATTTTTCATCTTCTTCCTGAAAAGGCACCATCAATAATAGTGTCTCCAGTGCTTCAGAATGGCTTTCTTCTTGATAAAAAGTTTGGTTTTTTTTCCTTAAGAAATATGTATCTTGATCTGTCAGGGGTAAAAGGCAATAAAGGCTGTTTTTAAAAATTGCTGAAAAGGTTGTGTGTGGCAAGGGCAACTCAAATGGGCGTCAGGCAACATTTTCTCAATAATAGAAAGTAGGTTCAGACTTCTTAAAAATGTTAAAATATAGTCTCAAATATACACGCAGCTGCAAGAAGCCACTGATGAACGGTCTCTCTAGATTTTTGCCTACCTTTGTGAAGCTTGTACCTTCACTCGAGTGTTAAGTGGCTACGGATGTTCTTTTATCTGGATAATCAGTTGGCTGCCTAGTCATTGTAAGTTTTAGGAAAATGTAGCACCTGAGAAAGGAACATTTCTGGGACAATACAGTGCAGGTGTAAAGTTCTGAACAGGATAAAGCAGCGAAGTTTGTTGTAAATTATTTTGAAGTTGAAGTGCAGTACTATCAGACTCTGTCCTGTCTTGGGCATGCCCGTCTTTCAGACAGCATCAAGCTGGTGGGCCACCATCTTGGCTGACCATCTCCTTGACAGGTTTAGGCAAATCAAGATCTTCCCCTTTTAGCAGGTGTTCCTGCCATGAGGAATGCATTCTGTCACTCAGCCCCGCTTCTCCCCAAAGCTAATGCTCTTTGATTCTTGTTTGGCACCAGCCTCTTGGAGGGCAGGGTTGGGAGGAGCCAGAGGCAAGGAGCAGTGGAAGGAGAAGAAAAAGCTTATCTTGCATCCCGCTGACCTTCCAGACAAGGGTCTGTTGGCAGTGGCGAAGGCTTGGCACTGTGGTCTTTGGTGCTGGCAGTGTGTAGTATTGGCAGTAAAGGAGGATTTGAGAAAGAGAAGAGCGGCCCAGGCTCCCAGCTCTTTCAGAACCCTTACTCTAATTTTCACTCCTTAGCTGTTACTTTACACACCTTTCTTTTCACTCAGCTTCCAATTCTTGACTCTGACCTTGCTTTTCAGTTTCATCCCTCCAATCTCCTAATCCTTATTCCTAACCTTTGCTCATAGTCAGTTCAGTTCATTTCAGTTGCTCAGTTGCGTCCAACTCTTTGCGACCCCATGAACTGCAGCATGCTAGACCTCCCTGTCCATCACCAACTCTCAGAGTCTACTCAAACTCGTGTCCATTTAGTCGGTGATGCCATCCAACCATCTCATCCTCTGTTCCCTTCTCCTCCAACCTTCAATCTTTCCCAGCATCAGAGTCTTTTCAAATAAGTCAGTTCTCCGAATCAGGTGGCCAAGGTATTGGAGTTTCAGCTGCAACATCAGTCCTTCCAGTGAACACCCAGTACTGATTTCCTTTAGGATGGACTGGTTGGATCTCTTTGCAGTCTAAGGGACTCTCAAGAGTCTTCTCCAACACTGCAATTCAAAAGCATTAATTCTTCAGCACTTAGCTTTCTTTACAATCCAACTCTCGCATCCATACATGACTACTGGAAAAACCATAACCTTGACTAGATGGACCTTTGTTGGCAAAGTAATGTCTCTGCTTTTTAGTATGCTATCTAGGTTGGTCATAACTTTTCTTCCAAGGAGCAAGCATCTTTTCATTTCATGGCTGCAGTCACCATCTACAGTGATTTTGGAGCCCCAAAAAATAAAGTCTGTCACTGTTCCACTATTTCCCCATCTATTTGCAATGAAGTGATGGGACCAGATGCTGTGATCTTAGTTTTGTGAACACTGAGCTTTAAGCCAACTTTTTCACTCTCCTCTTTCACTTTCATCAAGAGGCTCTTTAGTTCTTCTTCGCTTTCTGCTGAAAGGGTGGTGTCATCTGAGTATCTGAGGTTATTGATATTTCTCCTGGCAGTCTTGGTTCCAGCTTGTGCTTTATCCAGCCCAGCATTTCTCATGGTGTACTCTGCATACAAGTTAAATAAGCGGGGTGACAATATACAGCCTTGATGTACTCCTTTTCCTATTTGGAACCAGTCTGTTGTTCCATGTCCAGTTCTAACTGTTGCTTCCTGACCTGCATACAGGTTTCTCAAGAGGCAGCTCAGATGGTCTGGTATTCCCATCTCTTTCAGAATTTTCCACAGTTTGTGGTGATCCAGGCAGTCAAAGGATTTAGCATAGTCAATAAAGCAGAAATAGATGTTTTTCTGGAACTCTCTTGCTTTTTTGATGATTCAGCAGATGTTGGCAATTTGATCTCTGGTTCCTCTGCCTTTTTTTGTGGACTCTGTGGGAGAAGGCGAGGGTGGGATGTTTCAAGAGAACAGCATTGAAACATGTATATTACCTAGGGTGAAACAGATCACCAGCCCAGGTTGGTTGCATGAGACAAGTGCTCGGGCCTGGTGCACTGGGAAGACCCAGAGGGATCCGGTGGAGAGGGAGGTGGGAGGGGGGACCGGGATGGGGAATACATGTAAATCCATGGCTAATTCATTTCAATGTATGACAAAAACCACTGCAATGTTGTAAAGTAATTAGCCTCCAACTAATAAAAATAAAGGGAAAAAAAAAAGAAAAAAAAAAAAACCACCTTGAACATCTGGAAGTTCACATTCACGTGCTGTTGAAGCCTGGCTTGGAGAACTTTGAGCCTGACTTTACTAGTGTGTCACACTAGTATTAATAATTGTGTAGTCTCTCTCCTCTGGATATTCTCTTATCAGCCACTGGGCCCATGTCTTCCTGGGGGCTGACGTTTTGTGGTTGGACCGAGGTTCATACCTCTTTTCCTTCACTTACTGTACTAGTCAGGTGATGTTGGCCCTAGACATGGGGATGACAGTCACAGCTTGACCACCCATTCATAAGAGAATATATGTAAAGTACCTACAGGACCTGGCTCTTAGTAGGCATTCTACCCTTTCATCCAACTAATTGAAGTATAGTGGTAAGTGTAGTGCAGTGTTACTTAATTTGCACAGGTGCTTTGACTGTTTGCTACCATTGTAACAGATTAAAAGGCATACGTCATGAGTGATCTTGGAAGGTAATATTGCTGAGAAAATGCTAAGTGATTTATTTTGTAAATTTGAGTAGCACAATGTATGTATAAATTGAAGGCTACCTTTACACTAAAGTTCCATTTATCCTATTTTTTAAAGTGAGATTCCACATACATTTTCCATATATGTGAAACTTAACCTTTTTCAGTGATATTTCAAACTTTTTGAATTCCTTAGAATTCCTCTATGTGTTTAAAAAGTGTTGATGACTCCAAAGAGTTTGTGAGTTATAGCTATGATATTTAACATAGTAGAAATTAATATTGAGGGAAAAATTTAAATATTCATTAAAAATAATAAACCCATTACATGTTAACATAAATAACATATTTTTATGAAGACTGTTTTCCAAAACAAATATCTCGTGAAAAGAGTGGCATTTAAAAAAAAATAAATTTTATTTTTTAGAACAGTTTTTGATGTATAGAATGTGAAGATAGTGCAGAGTCCCCATAAATATAAACCCACACCCTGTTTCCCTATTATTAACATCTGACGTTAGTATGGTACATTGGTTATAATTAATGAACCACTATCAATACATTATTGTTAATTAAAGTCCATTCTTCATTCAAGCTTTCTTAGTTGTTTATCTCCTGTCAATTTTCTGTTGCAAGATCTCATTACTAAATAGAATGACATTACATTTCGTCATTTTGTCACCTTAAGGTTCTGGCTGGGACAGTTTCTCAATCTTTCTTTGTTTTCAGTGACTCTAATAGTTTTGAGGAGTACCAGTCAGATACTTTGTAGGATAGCCCTCAGTTGGGATTTGTCTGATTTTTCTCACAATTAGACGGAGGTTATGGGTGTCTTCGGGGAAGACCATCCTCATCACAGGAACATATGGTACATACCAAGATGCAGACTCTCAGCATGATTTATCACCGTTGATGTTGCCTTTGGTCACCTGGCTGAGACAGTGTTGGTCAGATTTCTCCACTGTTAACGTTACTCCCTTCCCCTCCCATCCCTTCCCATCCCTTACCCTGGGAGGAAGTCACTATGACCTGCTCACACTAAGGAGTGGAGAGTTATGTTTCAGCCTGTTTAAGGGCAGAGTAGCTACATAAATTATTTGTAATTTGTCTGCACAGCAGATTTGTCTCTTCTCTCTCATTTGTTTAATCATTTATATCAATATTGACCTATGGATATTTATATTTTGAGTTATAATCCAGTACTATTTATCTTTTTGTTCAATTGTTCCAGCTTTGGTCTTTGAGAGCTCTTACTCCTACTGGGTAAGAGCTTTCACCTACTTCCATTATCATGTTTGTTTGTTTGAAGCACTTTCTTACACTAGTACTGTGAGATGCTGCAGGCCTGTTTTATGTATTTCCTGCCCCAGTCCTAGAACTATCCACTTATTCAAGGAGCCCTGGTTTCTTTTTTTAGAGAATTGTATTTGAAACCAAGTTGTAGGCACCAAGAATGCTTGGAATGGCAGTGTTTTACATTTTTTGCAAATCTCTTTACTGTCTAATAGAAGACAGGTGGATTCTCATACTTGCTTCTAATATTCTATTTGTTATGATATATTCTTTTTTATTTTTATTTTTGGCTGCACTGTGCGGCATGCAGGATCTTAGTTCCCCAGTCAGGGATCAAACTTGTGCCCCCTGCCTTGGGAGTGCAGAGTCTTCACCACTGGACTGTCAAGGAAGTCCCTTGTGTTATACTCTTGATTAAAGCCTAAAAGAAAAATTCAGCATCTCACAAATGTGTAGTTGGAAGGAAGAGTATTTTAGTAGCTTTTTCAGATAAATTTGGATGTTCTCTTATGATACTGTAGCAAACTTGACAGATGTAATTTTCTTAAGTGGTTAGTTGCTGTGGGATGTGAAGCCATATCATATTGTTGCATTAAAATATATTAGTTTATATCTTGCCCTTTGAATTTTTTACCCATATGTTATTTTGTAGTATGATTATAACATTGAATGTTTGGAAAATATTGTTTCACTGAGTTATGCAGATCTTTCAAATGTTGACACACTTATTATACAGTATTTTATTTTATTTTATTTTTTATACAGTATTTTAAAAATCACATGACATTAACATTACCAATGGTCTTGTCAGAAGACTTTGAGTTTTGGGATGCTTTGAAGCCTATGGTGGCAAACACAAATTTTCCGAAAGGTTTGTATTCACCTGAAAGCTCAAATTTTATCATAGGCAGCAAATACTGTAGATGGTTTTAGTTGAAATGACAGGCTCATTTCATTTTCAAGAAAATGTCTGGCAGATACTCAAGCCTGAATAACCATAGTTTGTTTGTTGTTTGTTCTTCCAAGTAAAAACGGTGTTTGATGAAAATAGTTCAGCTTATGACTCAAAAATTACACAAGTAGTTTTCCTTGAGACAGCATATTTCAGTATGCAGTACAATTACTTAAAGTGCACTTCACATTTCATCTCATGTATTCTTAAAAAAAACCTGTTCAAGAATAAAAATTAGTGATAACGAAGAGAAAGGGAGATCAGATACCCTGTAGAGTCAGCTTCCTTGCACTAGTGGCTTCTCCAGCACAGACAGAAACTGCGTTCTGGCCAGATGGTTCCTGCTGCCCAGTTCAAGCTTAGATGCCCAGCCTTCTCATCAGTTCTGTGAGCAAACCAGTAACCTCTCAGCAACTTACCCTTATGCTGCAACCCAGAACCCTGACATACTGTGAACAGTACATAAAAAAAAAAATTAGTTAAGTGCTTTTTACAAAAGTTATCTGAAAAAAATAATAGTCTTCAGTTCAAAATTGTATGACTCTCATGGTTCGCTTTTCTGATGACTCACGTAATCATTAATATCAGTTATGAGCATTCACTCTCCAGTACCTATCTTTCTAGCCTTACCTAGCTTCCAGCCAGAGTGAATACATTGCTTCCCCCACCTCAGACCTTTCCCTGCCTTTACCTCTGTCTAGAATGTACTTTACGTCTACAGTTTATCCAAATCCAAACCAATAATTCCTAGCTCTGTTTTCAGTATCACCATGAAGCTGAAAATACCCTTTGCCTTCTCTGAGCTACTGAGCACCATCATCTCTTAGGTGGCACTTAATGCTTTTCTCTTTGAGCTATGGTTATCTGTGTATGTATTGTCGCCAGTAAGCCCCTGTGACAGTAAAGACTGACTATGCCGTAGAAATTGTCTGTTCCACAGCGCTTAATCTTAAAGTAGGAGCTTTAAAATGTTAGATGAATGAATTTGTAAATCAGATTCACAAGCACCTTCCTTGGCTTTTAAGATCTTCAGGTTTGACAGCCCCTCCAGTACCTGCTGCAGGGCCCCTTTCCCCCTTAGTGGGGCAGCTGTCCCTTTTTGCAGCTGTCAGTGTGCAGCCGCCTCTGCTCCTCATTCTAGAATTGCTTGTGCCCGTCTTCAGTTAGTTAGAAAACTAGAAAAACTTGAATTTTGTTTGTTTGAAACAAAAGACTGTTGAGGGGCTTCAAGGACTTTCCTATGAGGAAATCTTTCATATATGTGTAGGCTTGATCTTTGTTTTGGATTTCTGAGATTTCTTCTTTCTGACTTCTGGCTGATTTTAGGGATAGTTGTGATTCTCAGGAAAATGACTTGTTGGGTAATATGGTGTTATATTTCATCTATATACAAAATTCCAGTGGTTAAAATGCCTTGCGTCCAATGCCGGGGGCACATGTTTGATCCCTAGTCGGGAAAGTAAGATCCCACATGCTGCACTAGTGGCCAATAAAATATCTAAAATTACTTTACAAATACTTCCTTGAGTTTATATCAGGTACTTTGGGAGAGAGAGAGGAAATATAGTCCCTGGCCTCAACAGGAGGTTTTAGTAGAACCATTTTGACTTTGCACTGGAGTATAAGTAGGGCGCTAATAACTTATTCAGACTCAATTATAAAGTTCTAGGTCAGCTAGTCCCTAGGGATTTTTCACTGGAAAACAAGGTGGTGAGGTGGGAGCAGTGAGGAGTAGGGTGAGATGGTCAGGGCTTCTGGCATTAGCTTGACATCCCCAGTCATGCTCATGTTCAGTCATTGATGGACTTCCATCTTAATAGACTTAATCTGTCCAATTTCGGCTTCCCAGGTGGTGCTAGTGGTAGAGAATCCACCTGCCAGTGCAGGGGACATAAGAGATGCAGGTTCGGGTTGGAAAGATACCCTGTTGAGGGCATGGCAACCCATTCCAATATTCTTCCCTAGAGTATCCCATGGACAGAGGAGCCTGGCAGGCTACAATCCATAGGGTCACAGAGTCAGACATGACTGAAAAGTCTTAGCACACAAGTCCAATTTCTGAATGAGCCCTGACACAACAGAACCAGAGATACTGTGAAATTAGTCATATCCAGTGGTTAGGAGCCAGCCTGCTAATGCAGGAGACATGGGTTTGATCCCTGATCCAGGGAGGTCCCACATGCCGTGGCGCAGTTGAGCCCTTGGAACATGACTGCCGAGCCAACATGCTGGGCCGCACGCCTGAAGCCTGCATGCAGGCTCGGGAATCCTGCACGCCTAGAGCTCGCGCTCTCCAGCAAGAGAAGACACCACAGTGAGAAATTTGATCGCTGCAACTAGAGGAAACCCATGCCCAGCAACAAAGACCCAGCACAGCCAAAAAGAAAGAAAGAAGGCTGATGGATGTGGTGTCTGAAGCTAACCCTGGGCACCTGCATGCCTAGCTAGTCTCACTTAGTTGGTCAGATCAGAATATGGATGAATTTTAGGATTCCAGGACTTGGAACCCCATCAAAATCCTAGCCTGCTTGACTGGGACCTTGCCTAGTTTTGTACTCATATATTTGTTTTCACTTTTGTCATCTCTACAAGTAGAGGGAAAGTTCTCTTTGTATTTCTGTATTTATCTAGATTAGAGATATTGAACATGAGTTCTTAGAATGTTAAGATGCCTCTTAGTGGTATAGCCTTGCAGGTCCTCCCTGGCAGATGGGCAGCAGATCGCTTGCTATGTGGTAGATGATGTTTGAGTATGGGTTTACTTTTCTTTACCAAGTATATTGTTGAAAAGCATGTGGGTAGGTCAGTATATATCAGTTTAAAATGAAATGTGCTATTAACTGGCTTGTTCTCCTAGAACACAAATGAACTTTTTTTATTAGTCTAGTTAAAGCACTATTAGAAAAGTGAATCTATTGAGAAAACAGTTAGCTCTTGATCATGTTAATGTAATAAGCAGAGGTATAAGTGTATTTTCTTAATTATATTTAGTTTGGAGGTTACTAACAGTCTGTTCCTACAGATAAATATTGTAGTGTACACTTGCTTCAGGTCAAACACAGTTCAGTTCAGTCGCTCTGTTGTGTCCGACTCTTTGTGACCCCATGGACTGCAGCACGCCAGATTTCCCTGTCCATCACCAACTCCTGGGGTTTACTCAAACTCATGTCCATTGAGTCGGTGATGTCATCCAACCATCCCATCCTCTGTTGTCCCCTTCTCCTCCCTCCTTCAATCTTAGAAATTGGTAAATTATTTGCAGTATCTCCTGCCATATAGTCACATTTTGAAATCTTTTAAAAAGACATGAAGCTTTTTTGCTTGGTTTGAAGGCTTCAGACAGGCAGCTTTTCATAGAACACTTATCTTCTTAGCATGAGCTCTTTAATAGCTTTTAGACTGGATCTCTGAGTTTGCTAGAGATGCTTGTGAGTTTTGAATAAGCATGATCTTGATTCATGACTCCCTTCCATCACATTTCATACCTCCCAAAGTGACTGAAGTTTTAAAATACTCTTTTTAGATCCAAAAATGTTTCAAGATAGCCATGTTATTTATATTTTTTATTAAGATTATGATTTGAGCTTTACTGTGTGACAGAGATCCAGCGTGAACCTGGTGAAGGTAAAAGGGGAGTTTGTTGGCTCATGAAACAGAAAGTTCCGGTTCATGCCGACAAGTCTCGGCTGGTCCCAGGGTCTCGGTGTCCTCAGCACGTTGCCTTTGCAACTGTTTCCTCCTGTGTGGGCTTCACTCTCAACAGGCAAAACTCGACACCCTCAGTGTCAGACCTACATCTCCCTCACAGCTTGCAATCTGAGTGAAGAGAAGATCTCTTTCTTTTCCTCTCTCTTTCTCACTTTTTTTTTTTTTTTTTTACATAGTCCTTCCTTTTTCTCTTCTCTAACATTGGTTCCAAACAGGAAAAGGAATACGTCAAGGCTGTATATTGTCACCCTGCTTATTTAACTTATGTGCAGAGTACATCATGAGAAACGCTGGGCTGGAGGAAGCACAAGCTGGAATCAAGGTTGCTGGGAGAAATATAAATAACCTCAGATATGCAGAAGACACCACTCTTATGCCAGAAAGTGAAGAGGAACTAAAAAGCCTTTTGATGAAAGTGAAAGAGGACAGTGAAAAAGTTGGCTTAAAGCTTAACATTCAGAAAACTAACATCATGGCATCTGGTCCCATCACTTCATGGGAAATAGATGGGGAAACAGTGGAAACAGTGTCAGACTTTATTTTCTTGGGCTCCAAAATCACTGCAGATGGTGACTGCAGCCATGAAATTAAAAGACGCTTACTCCTTGGAAGGAAAGTTTTGACCAACCTAGATAGCATATTAAAAAGCAGAAACATTACGTTGCCAACAAAGGTCTGTCTAGTCAAGGCTATGGTTTTTCCAGTGGTCATGTATGGATGTGAGAGTTGGACTATAAAGAAAGCTGAGTGCCGAAGAATTGATGCTTTTGAACTGTGGTGTTGGAGAAGACTCTTGAGAGTCCCTTGGACTGCAAGGAGATCCAACCAGTCCATCCTAAAGGAGATCAGTCCTGGATGTTCATTGGAAGGACTGATGCTGAAGCTGAAACTCCAATTACTTTGGTCATCTCATGTGAAGAGTTGACTCATTGGAGAAGACCCTGATGCTGGGAGGGATTGGGGGCAGGAGGAGAAGGGGACGACAGAGGATGAGATGGCTGGATGGCATCACTGACTCGATGGACATGAGTCTGAATGAACTCTGGGAGTTGGTGATGAACAGGGAGGCCTGGCGTGCTGCGATTCATGGGGTCGCAAAGAGTCGGACACGACTGAGCGACTGAACTGAACATTGGCATTGGTAAGGGTCTCAGTGAGGGACTTCCCCGGAGATCCAGTGGTTAACCCACTTGAGAGCAGGGAGTGTGGGTTTGACCCCTTGTTTGAGAACTAAGATCCTGAATGCCGTGTGGCACAGCCCCCCCAAAAAAGGATCCCAGTGAGTGAAAGATATGAAACGCTTCATGAATCTGTGTGTCATCCTTGCACAGGGCCCATGCTAATCTCTGTATGGTTGCAATTTTAGTATGTGTGCTGCCAAAGCAAGCACAAGAATATCTCTTTTTTAATGGTACCAGCAGAAGTGCCCAGGGCAGACTCTAATTCTGGTATGGCTTGGGTCACATATCCATCTCCGAAACAATCACTGTAATCAAGGGAAGTGGTTACCAAATTAGCCAGGCCTCCCTGGATCATCTGGAACTCAGAGGTTTGGGGGCATTCATCTGTTCCATGTGGACTAAGAATGGTTTAAAAGTGATTTTCCCCAAAGATATTAATAGACACCCCCCCAAATATTAATAAAAAATAAAAGTATCCCTTGGGGATTGTATTTGAATATTGATTTGTTGGGAGAGGCAAAGTTTCACATTGTTTCAATTATTTATTACTGTGTAACAAAGACCATCCCAAGAAAAAGAAATGCAAAAAGGCAAAATGGCTGTCCGAGGCCTTACAAAAATAGCTGTGAAAAGAAGAGAAGTGAAAAGCAAAGGAGAAAAGGGAAGATATACCCATTTGAATGCAGAGTTCCAAAGAATAGCCAGGATCACTAGAAAGCCTTCCTCAGCTATCAATGCAAAGACATAGAGGTAAAAATAGAATGGGAAAGACTAGAGATCTCTTCAAGAAAGTTAGACCAAGGGAACATTTCATGCAATGATGGGCTCAGTAAAGGACAGAAATGGTATGGACCTGACAGAAGCAGAAGATACAAAGAAGAGGTGGCAAGAATACACAGAACTGTACAAAAAAGATCTTCACAACGGCGACCCAGATAATCACAACGGTGTGATCACTCACCTAGAGCCAGACATCCTGGAATGTGAAGTCCAGTGGGCCTTAGGAAGCATCACTATGAACAAAGCTAGTGGAGGTGATGGAATTCCAGTTGAGCTGTTTCGGATCCTAAAAGAGGATGCTGTGAAAGTGCTGCACTTAGTATGCCAGCAAATTTGGAAAACTCAGCAGTGGCCACAGGGCTGGAAAAGGTCAGTTTTCATTCCAATCCCAAAGAAAAGTAATGCCAAAGAATGCTCAACCTACCACACAATTGCACTCATCTCACACGCTAGTAAAGTAATGCTCAAATTCTCCAAGCCAGGCTTCAGCAATATGTGAACTGTGAACTTCCAGATGTTCAAGCTGGTTTTAAAAAAGGCAAAGGAACAAGAGATCAAATTGCCAACATCCGCTGGATCATCAAAAAAGCAAGAGAGTTCCAGAAAAACATCTGCTTTATTGACTGTGCCAAAGCCTTCAACTGTGTGAATCACAATAAACTGTGGAAAATTCTGGAAGAGATGGGAATAACAGACCACCTGAGCTGCCTCTTGAGAAACCTGTATGCAGGTCAGGAAGGAACAGTTAGAACTGGCCATGAAACAACTGACTGGTTCCAAATAGGAAAAGGAATGCATCAAGGCTGTATATTGTCATCCTGCTTATTTAACTTGTATGCAGAGTGCATCATGAGAAATGCTGGGCTGGATGAGGCACAAGCTGGAATCAAGATTGCCAGGAGAAATATCAATAACCTCAGATATGCAGATGACACCACCCTTATGGCAGAGAGTGAAGAGGAACTGAAAAGCCTCTTGATGAAAGTGAAAGGGGAGAGTGAAAAAGTTGGCTTAAAGCTCAACATTCAGAAAACGAAGATCATGGCATCCAGACCCATTACTTCATGGCAAATAAGTGGGGAAAGAGTGGAAACAGTGACAGACTTTATTTTGGGGGGGCTCTAAAATCACTGCAGATGGTGACTGCAGCCATGAAATTAAAAAATGCTCCTTGGAAGGAAAGTTATGACCAACCTAGATAGCATATTAAAAAGCAGAGACATTACTTTGCCAAGAAAAGTCCGTCTAGTCAAGGCTATGGTTTTTCCAGGCTATGGTCATGTATGGATGTGAGAGTTGGACTGTAAAGAAAGCTGAGCACTGAAGAATTGATGCTTTTGAACGTGGTTTTGGAGAAGGCTCTTGAGAGTCCGTTGGACTGCAAGGAGATCCAACCAGTCCATCCTAAAGGAGATCAGTCCTGGGTGTTCATTGAAAGGACTGACGTTGAAGCTGAAACTCCAATACTTTGGCCACCTGATGCGAAGAGCTGACTCATTGAAAAGACCCTGATGCTGGGAGGGGTTGGGGGCAGGAGGAGAAGGGGATGACAGAGGATGAGATGGTTGGATGGCCACACTGACTCAATGGACATGAGTTTGGATAAACTCCGTGAGTTGGTGATGGACAGGGAGGCCTGGTGTGCTGCGGTTCATGGGGTCGCAGAGAGTCAGACACGACTGAGTGAACTGAACTGAACTGAACAAATCACTTGAAAGCTTAATAGCTTAAAACAACAACAACAAGAACATCTCTGAGTTCTCGGGTTTGACTAGGCCTCAGCTCATTCTCTCTTGGAGTCTGTTACAGGGTTGTGGTTGGGTTATAACTGAGGCTGAAGTCATACTCATGTCTGGAAGCAGGTATTGACTGTCAACTAGATTTCAGCTGTGCTTTGTCACAGGATGGTTGTTGGGTTCTAAGAGCAAACCAAAAAGACCAGGTGAAAGCTGTGTCACCTTTTATAACCTAGCTCACAGGTAGTCACATGGTGTAATGGTTGCCATGATCATAGACTTGCCTGGCTCCAAGGAGGGTAGGCATATTGTTGATGTCAGATTGTAAGAAAGCATGCAGAAAATGAGAAATCTTTATGTGGCGAGCCAGCTGGGAAAATGCAATCTACTATTCATATTGTCTTTTATAAAGAACATGTAATATAAAGTAGGCTGTACCAGCTCTTGGATTGTTTGGATTGTCTTTAGGTTGACCAGTTTCTTTGTGGCCTAGTATATCATACAGTATCATTAAAAAGCTCACCAGCATTCTCTCTCCCTTCCTAATAGCACTTGGAATTCCTAGTTGTGAATTATCTCTGTCAGCTTCACGTGTAATCTTGTTAGCTGGATAAATCAGCAGCCAGCTTTCTGTTACAGAAGGAAAACTAGAAAGATCTTCCTCTCTGCTTCCCCCAGCACAGTCACTGTTGGGATGGGTGGGTCCCTACGCTCAGCTGTGTGGAACTTTGAATCTTGAGCCTGTGATGGTCCATACTGAGGGAACTGTTGGGAGTCCATTTATTGCAGGGGCAGCAGCCCAAGGCCACTCTTTCTCCTGTACCAGTGTGACTGTGGATTTTGCTTCTTGGCCTTTCCAGGCTCACTCTCTGGTTCTTCAGACTCCCAAGGCTTCGAGCTCTCAGATGGCTTCCATCAATAAACCAGCATTGGGTCCTGTTGGTTATATATGGGGCCTTACACCTGATAGGCCATCAGAACTACAGTTAGCTGTGGTTTTTTGTTTTTGTTTTTTTGCCTCTGTGTGGCATGTGGGATCTTAGTTCCCTGACCAGGGTTTGAACCTGTGTCCCCTGTGATGAAAGGGCAGATTCTTAACCAGTAGACCACGAGGTAAGTCCTAGTTTTGTTTTAATACTCAAATTAATTAAATTTTTTTAGTTGTCCTGAAAAGCTCAGTTGAGAAAGTACAAATGATAAATTATTTTGTTAATGATTTTTGTTAAAACAGTGATTACTAACTTTTACTACAGTAGGTTCTCCTAATGCTGAGTGGCCTCTTAGAATCAAAGAAAGGAATTGGGATTTCTCGTTTACTTAATAATAGTTTGGGGACAGCTCTGGGGGATTGAGAATAAAACATATTAAGTATATTTACAATAATATCCTTTTACTAACAGATCGTATGATCTGTTTATCCATATGGTTTCACATCACTTTAGTATCATCATCAGGTGTAACTTATATGCTGTCTGTGCTCTGATCAGATCATCTTGATCCGTGTTACCAATCCTGTGCACCAGTTATGCAGCTTTGAGTGAAGCTTTGCTTCTTAATGGCTTGTGTCTGTGACTCTTTTGAGGAACATCTTTGAATGACTGGCTTCACTCTGTGCATAGGCCTGGAGAACCTGAAGTGCCTGGCTGTTTCTTTCTCCCTAAAGAAGCTCTTAGCTGTTGACTGACTAATGAGGGGCTATGAGGGACCAGTTTCCTTGCCTTGAGATGGCTCAAACTCAGTTACTTATACTCCAGAGTTCCTCTGCTGGACTAAGCATATTGTTTCCTTCCTTGGCTGCTGCTGCTTCTCTTTATTGCTTCCCATTCCCATTTCTTTTGGGAGCACTTCCTTGGTAAGTCACTTGCATTGGAATCCTTCTCTTAGGGTCTACCTGTGGGAAACCCTACCTGAGACAGTAAGACTGTAAGTCTTCTTCATACTCATAGTCTTTGGAATCACTTTGGGGCATCATAGTAATGCCCTGCTCTTTCCAGCTCTTTCTTGGAATACTGACTGGTGGCACTTTGGAATGGCCAGAACATATACTAACAATGACATTAGTGAGCCAGCTGTAGTTCTCATTTTGTTTTAACTCATGGCTCCATTTGTACCTTAATTGAGTTATACATGTGTTACTGGATATTAAATAACTTAAAGTCAGTACACTCACAGTGGTAGGTTACCCTTCACTATATGTAGCTCATCCTCACCAATCCATTCAGAAAGATTGGTCAGTATTTACTATATTTAATTGCATTGCCTGGCATGTGATACATTAGCTGTTTAATTTATAATTGCATCATAGGAAGCTTTCTGTCCTAAAACAGTTTAAATAATGTAGGAATTATCTTTTCCATAGCATTCAATAGATAGTTCCTATAAAATTACTTGGTGATAATACTTTTTTAGGGGGAAGTAATTTTTTTGCATTTCTTTTTTTGGGGGATAGTCTTGATCACTGCCCCCTGTACAATGTCATGAACCATCCCCAAGAAAAAGAAATGCAGAAAGGAAAAATGGTTGTCTGAGGAGGCCTTACAAATAGCTGAGAAAAGAAGAGAAGCAAAAGGCAAAGGAGAAAAGGAAAGATACACCCATTTGAATGCAGATGATTCTAATCCAAAGAATAGCAATGAGAGATAAGAAGGCATTCCTCAGTGGTCAGTGCAAAGAAATAGAGGAAAACAATAGAATGGGAAAAACTATAGAGATCTCTTCAAGAAAATTTGAGATACGAAGGGAACACTTTATGCAGAGATGGGCACAATAAAGGTGTCCATAAATAAAGGACAGAAATGGTATGGACCTAAACAGAAGCAGAAGGTATTAAGAGGTGGCAAGAATACACAGAAGAGCTATACAAAAAAGATCTTCATGTTCCAGATAATCATGATGGTGTGATCACTCACTAGAGCCAGACATCCTGGAATGTGAAGTCAAATGGGCCTTAGGAAGCATCACTACAAACAAAGCTAGTGGAGGTGATGGAATTCCAGTTCAGCTATTTCAAATCCTAAAAGATGATGCTGTGAAAGTGCTGTGCTCAGTATGCCAGCAAATTTGGAAAACTCAGCAGTGGCCACAGGGCTGGAAAAGGTCAGTTTTCATTCCAGTCCCAAAGAAAGCTCTAATTACTGCACAATTGCACTCATCTCATTTTGAGTAATGCCCAAAATTCTCCAAGCCAGGCTTCAACAGTACGTGAACCATGAATTTCCAGATGTTCAAGCTGGATTTAGAAAAGGCAGAGGAACCAGAGATCAAATTGCCAACATCCGCTGGATCATCAAAAAAGCAAGAGAGTTCCAGAAAAACATCTACTACTGCTTTATTGACTACGCCAAAGCCTTTGTGTGGATCACAACAAATCGTGGAAAATTCTGAAAGAGATGGGAATACCATACCACCTGACCTGACTCCTGAGAAATCTGTGTGCAGGTCAGGAAACAGCGAAAGTTAGCACTGGACATGGAACAACAGACTGGTTCCAGATCAGTAAAGGAGTATGTCAAGGCTGTATCTTGTCACCCTGCTTATTTAACTTATATGCAGAGTTCGTCATGAGAAACGCTGGGCTGGAGGAAGCACAAGCTTCTCCTGAGACAAATCAGTAACCTCAGATATGCAGATGATACCACCCTTATGGCAGAAATCGAAGAACTAAAGAGCCTCTTGATGAAAGTGAAAGAGAAGAACAAAAAAGTTGGCTTAAAACTCAACATTCAGGAAACTAAGATGATGGCATCTGGTCCCATCACTTCATGGCAAATAGATGGGGAAACAATGGAAACAGTGAGAGACTATTTTTGGGAGCTCCAAAATCACTGCAGATGGTGATTGCAGCCATGAAATTAAAAGATGCTTGCTCCTTGGAAGAAAAGTTATGACCAACATAGACAGCAATTTAAAAAGCAGAGACATTACTTTGCCAACAAAGGTTCGTCTAGTCAAAGCTATGGTTTTTCCAGTAGTCATGTATGGATGTGAGAGTTGGACTGTAAAGAAAGCTGAGTGCCGAAGAATTGGTGCTCATGCACTGTGATGTTGGAGAAGACTAGAGAGTCCGTTGGGACTGCAAGGAGATCCAACCAGTCCATCCTAAAGGAGATCAGTCCTGGGTGTTCATTGGAAGGACTGATGCTGAAGCTGAAACTCCAATAGTTAGGCCACCTGATGGGAAGAAATGACTCATTTGAAAAGACCCTGATGCTGGGAAAGATTGAAGGCAGGAGGCGAAGGGGACAACAGGGGATGAGATGGTTAGATGGTATCACTGACTCAATGAACATGAGTTTGAGTAAGCTCCAGGAGTTGGTGATGGACAGGGAGTCCTGGCGTGCTGCAGTCCACGGGGTCACAAAGAGTTGAACTTGACTGAGTAACTGAACTGAATTCTTTTGCAACTTTTTCTAATTGTGTGTGTTAGGGTGGGGGTGATTATGGTCTCTTCAGGCTCTTTTTATAGTTTTAAAAATAAATTTTACCATAGATACATAAATGTCTCAGTAATTTGCTAAGTACACACACTTAAGAAGTCAAATAACCCAACAAGATTTGTTAAGGAAAGCCCCGGCTGCCCTGCTCCCATTCCCTCTTCCCCAAGACCCCCACTTTCAACTGTTGGTTAATTCTTTTGATATCTACATACATGTATGAAAGCTCTGCTTGGAGCTGCTTAATTTTTCAGTTTAAACATAGTCTATTGACTTCCCCTTGTTAGAGATAGGAATTTTTTATGAGTCTGTTCATTTCTCCTTATAATTCTACTAGTTTTGCCCTGTGCATTTCAGTGCTCACTCCCCATTCCTCCATCCCCCAATACACTTAGAATTTTCATTAGATCAGCAGTTCTCAAAGTTTAGTCCAAGGACCAATAGGGGCCCCTGAGAGTTTTTCAAGGAGCCTGTGAGGTTAAAACTATTTTCATAATGATACAAAAACTTTTTTCACTGTCATTCTTTCATGAGTGTATACTTGTGTGTGATACTGCAAAAGCCTGATTGGAGAAGCAATATGAGAATCCAGCTGTCTTCAGTTAATGCAAAAATGTAAAACAATGACTCTCATCATTATTATTTAATTTACTAGGTATTTTATCTTTTAAAACTTTATATTTGGTATTGGGGTATAGCTGACAACAATATTGTGATAGTTTCAGGTGAACAGCGAAGGAACTCAGCCATACATATACTTGTATCCATTCTCCCCAAACCCTCCTCTCATCCAGGCTGCAATATAACATCTTTCATGAGTGTACACTTGTGTGTGATATTGCAAAAGCCTGAATGCAAATGCAAATATGAGAATCCATCCAGCTGTTTTCTGTTAATGCAAAAATGTAAACCAATTCCTCTCATTTTTTTGGTGGGAGATACTATTTTTCATAAATTAGTATGAATTATATACTGTTAATTTAAAATTAATTTAGAAATACGTGTTTTTAAGTGGCCTCAGTTTTTAAATTCCCTAGAGCTTTATTTCCTTATCATGGCCTATGGAATGGCTCAGGAAATGCTGGTTGGACTACCCTGGTGGCCCAGTGTTTGGGTCTCTGTGCTCCCAGGGGGTTTGACCCCTAGCTGGGGATCTAGATCCCGAATGCTGCAACTAATACCCAGGGCAGCAAAAAATATAAAAAGATAATGCTAGTTAAAGATGTCTGCACTGTCTGTGCATGAGTGCTGTGACACCAGCTCTTTGACTTTCTGTTACTTTTCTTCTCTCTCGTTTTCAGGCTGACCCCTCTCGCCCCATTGCATGTACAGCAATGTATTACAAAGTCATCTGCATGTGACACACAGGGATAGGGGCTCAAATTGTCAGAGGAATGATACAGTAGCTGTTTGTCAGTCGCAGCTGTCCAGAGTCTTTTGAACACCCCAACCTTTACATCTGGATAGACTGTAAATTGTGAGCACCATTTTTCGAGGTAGAAGAATAGTTACAGTGCAGATAGGAGAACTAGGTTCCCTTGGTCACAGGTACTTGAGTGGGGTCTGGATGCAGATGTGAGCCATATGGAATAATTTGAGCATTTAGAATTACTCTGGCCAATCTAGTAGGCATTTGATTAGTTAAATAAAATTAAAAGCTCATTTCCTCAGTCACACTAGCCAGATTTCAAGCGCTCTGTAGCTGCCAGTGACTAGTGGACAGCACAGCGACTGTGCTGGTGGTCTCCATCCCTGTAGAAAGTTCTGTTGGGTAGTGCTAGTCTAGACGGTGCAGTGACAGCTACTCTTCTGAGCGTCTAACCCAGAGCAGGGCCCATGCAAAGTTCCAGTGGCCGTGGCAGTGATGATTTCCATAATGTGGCTGGACGCTCTGCTGCATTCCAGTATCGCTTTTGCACCCTCCTGGAGATTTTGTGAGCTTCCCGACATCCTTTAGTCATAAATCCCCTTCTCCTTAAATCAGCTGAATGAACTTCTTGTATTCAGTTAAGAGCTCTGAGTTATCCTGAAGTGCTTTCTGACACTCTAGATATTGGAAAGAACAGTTGAATAATTAGCCAGTTTTATGGCTAAAATTAGCTTTTATTGCAGTGGATTTGATTTCTATTGCTAATCTAAATGATCATAAATTGACTGATTACATGATATTGAGATAAAAGAATATTATCAGTAAGGAGAAATTAGTTTGGAGTTATCTCTAAATGGGTAATTCAACACAGTTATTAATTTATAGAGAATAAGTGTTTCTCCAGGTTTTGATCATCTCTAATGTCACAATTTAGTTGCACAACTTCTAGAGCCCCTTAAGAAGATAGGAGTCCTGGGACTTCCCTGGTGGTCTGGTGGTTAAGACTCTGCCTTCCAATGCAGGAGTTGCAGGTTCGATCCTTGGTTGGGGAGCTAAGATTCCACATGCCTCTTGACCAAAAAATGAAACAGAAGCAATATTGTAACAAATTCAATAAAGACTTTAAAAATGATTCACATAAAAAAAAAAAAAAAATCTTAATTTAAAGAAGAGGAGGAGGAAGAAAGGAATCCTGTACTGCCCTGACAGTAAGGCACAGCAGAACATTATAGTTCTGTCCCTAAGGTGCTTCGAGAAGAGCCTGGAGTACTCAAGTTCATTTCAAGGACTGTTTGTTGGGGCATCTAGTGTAGGGCTGACAATCTCTAAGTGATATCAAGTTATATGGACTGTTGACCTATTTTCCAACATTATTTAAATCTCTTGATTTTTTTCCACAGCATGTTTAGCTACTTCAGTAGTCTGTTCTCATAGGCTTCTGAGCCCTGGGAATTTCCTCAGAATGGTACTTTTGAGACTACAGTTTCCTTCCTACTTATGCCATTTCTATAGAAATGGGGTTGAACATTAAGTGTTTGACATTTTAGTGAATGACCTTTTGTGGAAAAGAGTGGTGGTTTCTTCTTATACTCAAGATAACTGACATTTCAAAAAATAAGGAGGCTATTTTTCCTCAGATAGTCATATTTCTGCTGCTTGTTGAAAAGAAAGGCATTGAACAGAATATCATTATTATTTCAAACTGATATGTTGTTTCTAAATACCACTTACTTGGGGAATTAGTCTTTTATGTTCCGTTCATCTGTTAAGTCAGATTAATAAGCTGTACCTGGCAGGGTGGTTCTGAAGATTAGAGATAAAAAGTGAAAAGTACTTAAGATGGCACTTAAACAGTTGCTCCAGCATTGGCTCTGGTCTCCACATTAGGAGAGAAAGCAATAAGCTCAGTGTCTGGTGCTGCCTGCTCTCACCTAACAGGCCCCAGTCGACATGGTCTCTCAGTTCTCAGAGTGACTCTGAGGCCAGTACAGCTTCCTGAGAAAACTCCCTGTTTTATTTCTTTTGAATAAACTTGAACCAGAATGTTTCTTCCCTGTTACTTCTATAAAATCATCACCTCCTTGGAACTTGACACTCACATGTGTTTACTTTCCAAGTCGGGGGGCTGTCGACTTGTGAGCGGTGATTGCTTTTTGTCTAACTAATCTCCCCAAAGCCTTGAGCTCTTTGGTCCTGATTGATTGAGTAGGGATCCAGGCACGTGTGCTGCTGCTTGCCACTGTTGACCCTTCACTCAACAATGAATATGGCCAACACATGGCCACTGCTTTGAGGCATTTTACCACCTGCAACTTTCAAGGAACAGCAAAGGCCTGTGGCTTAACACCCTCATGGCACTGTAGACGCTTGGTTTTGCTGGATTTAGCGTTTGTCGTTTTTGTTACTTCCCAGGATCTGAAGGTGTGTGTTCTCTGTTACTGGTCATTTCGCTCGGTCAAGGCTTGGCCTGCTCTGGGGTGCTGGGCCACGAGAGCAGGTGGGCAAGTCTGGTGTGCAGCATGGCATCCATGCTGCCTTCTGCTTGCCGTAATCCTTGGGAAGTGCCATAGCGGTATCTGTGAATTTGGAGATACGCAAAGATCTCAGGGTGTGTGCCTTTAGAATGTCAAGGATCTACCATGTTTTTTAAAATTTCATTTTATATTGGGAATTCCTGGGTGGTCCAGTAGACAGGACTCCACACTTTTGCTGCCAAGGGCCCAGCTTCAATCCTTGGTTGGCCAAAAAAAAAAAAAGAATACATTTTGTAAAAGTTAGTGTGTGTGTGTGTTTATATTTTAAAAGGCACATAGTTCCATAAAGTTTAGAGCTAAAAATAGCAGTCTTCCATCCCTTCCTTTTCCCCTCCAAATTCCCCCTCCTCAGAGGCAACCACTTTCACTTGTTTTAGTTTGTTTTTCCACTACTGACTTACTTATTTCCAGATAACATTCTCATATTACTGTTTCTTGAGGTAGTATTTCAGGTATTATCTCTTGACTGACAGGGAAGGTGGCAGTTTAACGTTCTCACGCCTCTCCTCTGCCCTGCCCCACAGTGCACCCTGGCCTCCTCTCGTGCTTCCAGAATCTCACATGTGGCTCTGTGTTCACATCGTTATGTCTCTGTAAACAGACTACAGAGGACATTGCAACTAGACAACCATTAAGGTTTTAAATTGTCACATTTGAAATTCTTGTTTTACATCATGCGCTCACCTTTTCCAGAACTGTTCGCTTGTCAGCGCCCTCAGCCATGTGACGTGGTCTGCCTGTTCCCTCTTCCCTCGCGGGGCACTCTGTGGAGTCGGGCCCGCAGCTCCGTGCTCCAGTCTGCTCCCCTGCCCTGCTGCCTAGCTGTCCCCTTGGGCTTCAGCAGCATCTTTAAAAATTCTCTTTGCCTGTTTTCTAGGATAGGTCTCAACTTTCTGTATTGTCTTCCTTTTCTTGGCTTATTCTCAGCTTCCTTAAGCACAACCTTTAATAGCTTCCGGAGAAAAGGTATGTGGGAGGTAAACTTTTTTGGGTTCCTGTTTGTCTGAATATGCCTTAGCCTACCTTCATGATTGATTGATAGTTTGACTCGGTATGGTCTAAGTTGGAAATAATTTTCTTGGAGAACTTTAATGGAACTGTCACGTTTTACCTTCCAATATTGCTTCTGAAAAGCCTAATGCCACTTTTATTCCTTATTCTTTGTTAACTCCCCCACTCCAGACTTTCCAGATCTTTATCCCAAGTGTTTTAAAATGTCACTGTGATGCAGCAAACGTGGGGATTTGTCCATTGTGCTCATATTGCTGAGTACCTGGTGGAACTTTCTAGTTTGAATAAGTAACTTACTCAGTTCTGGGAATTATTCTTTATTGTTTATCATTCTCCTCACTTTGTCTTTTCTCTTTTTGTATTCAGACATTGGACTTCATTAATTCTTTTTTTTCCCTTGTTCGTTCACTTTTATTTCTTCTTTGCCTTGTCTGCCATGTTTCTTCAGCCATATAATCTTCCAGCCCTTCTAGTAACAACAAAAAAAAATTTTTTTGCAACTTTAAATTTCCAATAATTTTGTTTCTGGAATATTTATTTTAAAAAAATTTAAAACAGGGGCTTCCCTGGTGGTCCAATGGCTAGGACTCCATATTCCCAATGAAGGGGGCCGGTTTGATCCCTGGTCAGGAAACTAGATCCCACATGCCACAATCGAAGATCCCACAACTAAGACCCAGCACAGCTAAATAAATGTTTTTTAAAAAATTAAAAACTTTCTCTTCTCGTTTTGTGGATATGGTATCTTAGCTCTCTGAGGATGTTAATTATAGGTGCTTTTCTTTCTTAGTTCTGTTTCTTCCAAATGCATTTGTTATTTGTTTAGAACTTTGTTGTTCATGTTAGAAGTTTTCCCCCTCCAGTTTGTGGTGTTCTTGAGTAACTGGAAGCTGAGTTAATAGGCCTTGAGGACTGGGGGCTTCACTGTGGAGAAGTTTGATGGGGGCCCAAGTGTTCTTCTGTTGGAGGGACTTCCCGGGCATATGAACCCAGCTGCTAGTCTTCTGTTGGTGGGGAGTGGAGTGAGGGGAAGCGCCTTGCCTTCTGATGCCGACTTTAACTTCACGCTCCACTTGTGGATGTACCAGCTCGTCCCAGCCACGCAGGCACATGTTGTCCTGAGTACAGTTTCTGTGGTTCAGCCACCCAAGCCCAGCAGGAGTCTGAAGGCTTCTTCCCTGCCGGTGCCTTCCCACACCCCCTATCAGAGGCAGCGGCCTCTTCATCCTTTCTACCTTGGCACTTGCAGTGCTTTATTGTATTTGAATGTTGATTAGTCTGTTAGTACCAGGCACACTAGATTCTGCTTCACCCCCTCCCAGAAGACCAGAGGGTCCTTCTTTGGAGAGGATGAAACAGGGTTTTTTTTTTTTTTTTTTTTTTTTTTCATTTATTTTTATTCGTTGGAGGCTAATTACTTTACAATATTGTAGTGGTTTCTGCCATACACTGACATGAATCAGCCATGGATTTACATGTGTTCCCCATCCCGATCCCCCCTCCCACCTCCCTCCCCATCCCATCCCTCTGGGTCTTCCCAGTGCACCAGCCCTGAGCACTTGTCTCATGCATCCAACCTGGGCTGGTGATCTGTTTCACCCTTGGTAGTATACTTGTGAAACAGGGTTTTAAACTTTGTGGCTCCTTCAGCTCCTACAGAGTCTGTGGGCAGAGGGCACAGAGCCGCGCCACTTTGGGGATACTGACCCTGTTTTCTAACCACACGAGTGTGTGTCCTGAGCACTAGTCAGGGACATAGACTTTGAATCAGCAGACACGTAGTTCCTGGGAAGTATAGCAGTTTCTTAGGAGAGGAAGCAGATTCTTGTTTCTAATGAGTCCAGGAGATGAAAATGTCCAGATATTTAATGATTCCAAACTCAGCTCTGGAAATTTTTCTACTTAGTGATGTGATCTCTTTTTTCCCTTTTTTAACATTTATGAAAAGTTTCCAGTGTACGAAAAATAAACTTTGAAACAAATGCCAGACATCATGTCATTTCATCTGTAAATATTCTGGTGTTTTCATTTTAAAAATTGTTCCTTCGGGGGGAAAAATCAGAATGCCATTATCACACGTAAGGGGTAAAAAAAAACAACAAACACTGGGTTTTTACAATTTTCTGGGTGTAATTCCATACTATTATCAAAGATATATGTGATGTTCTAAGCAGTCTGTTTGGTTTTATTTTCCTCTTTTTAAAATATATATATACATTTATTTGGCTGCACTGGGTCTTAGTTGTGGAGTGTGGGATCTAGTTCCCTGACCTGAGGGTGGACCCAGGCCTCCTGTGTTGGGAGCACAGACCACCTGGACCACCGAGGAAGCCCCTGGTTGGTTTTATAGAAGCCCTAGAGTTCAAGATGTAGTCTGAAACGGTGGTTTTAGAATTTGCTCATCTCCTGTTTCCCCCCCTCCTTTTTTTTGAAGTTTAATTAATTGAGTTTTACTGTGGTATAATGTACATACCATAAAATTCCTCATTTTAAGTGTACAGATTAAGTATTTTTAGAAAATTTAATGAGTAATCATCATATTAGAACATTTCCATCATGTCCCTGAAAGTCCCTTATTGCAGTCTTGCCCTGAGCCCAGCCCCAGAGAGCCAGCAATCTATTCTCTGTCTCTATAGGTTTACCTTTTCTGTGTCACAAGTGTGGAACCTCTGGTTTTTTGTTTGTTTGTTTGTTTGAGTAGACTTCCAGCCAGTCCTTTTGTCTTGGCATCATCTTTGCTTCTCTTCCTCTGGCACCCTGGCAGCCAGTTATGAGCCTCTGGGTGGATGGGGACTTATATGTAAGTCAGATTGTTTTAACCACTGCCAGTTTTATTTGTTGTTGTCTAGTCTCTAAGTCATGTCCGACTCCAGGGACTGTAACTTGGGGTTCAGTTTTCTGGGTGCACTAAGTCAGCACACATTTGTTTACCTGCTCACCAGTTTCCAAAATGCCGTTGATACCTCTTTCCCATTCTTTTTTCCCTTGTGGGTTTTTACCTTTAAAACAACAAACCAAGAAACACACTGGTGTCTTTTTAATGGGGTTTCGGGAGTGTGTATGGGGTGGAGCGGGCAAATGCATGTGTGCAGTCTACTATCATCTAGAACTGGACATCTTCCCAATAATGTCGATTTGCATTTTTCATCATTTAAGGTTGCCAAAAGTCTCAGTTTAGAGTTTCTTGGAGTTTGTTGTTCTCAGGAATGCAGAACTCTTGACTTCTCAGGTATAGATGTTGCATCACCCACATGTTGGTCTTTTCTAACAATGGCCCCAAGTGTTAAAAGTGGGTCATTTAAGAGTGAAGGGAAGCCTGTAAACAGCCAGTTGCTGATCTGTGTGTGTCCATGTAGATTTCCGAGGCTGTTAGCTGAGTCACCGTTTGTTCCTTATTGGACAGGTGTTTCATCTGTGTGCCCCCCATCAGAAACACAAGCTTTGAAAGGTCCAGGCTTGGCCATTCCTGCCTCTCGGGTCAGTGCCCGCTCTGTGCTCTGACTTTGAGTTAAGCCGTTCTGCATGTTAATTCATTCTTTCTTTGTATTGTAGGATCATGGATTTTCCTGGTCACTTTGAACAGATCTTCCAGCAGCTGAACTATCAGAGACTTCACGGCCAGCTCTGTGACTGTGTCATTGTAGTGGGGAACAGACATTTCAAAGCCCACCGCTCGGTACTAGCAGCGTGCAGCACGCACTTCCGAGCCCTGTTCTCAGTGGCAGAGGGGGATCAGACCATGAACATGATCCAGCTGGACAGCGAGGTGGTGACGGCAGAGGCCTTCGCCGCGCTGATTGACATGATGTACACCTCCACGCTCATGCTGGGGGAGAGCAATGTCATGGATGTCTTACTGGCAGCCTCTCACCTGCACCTGAACTCTGTTGTTAAGGCATGTAAACATTACCTGACGACACGGACGCTGCCCATGTCTCCCCCCAGCGAGCGTGTTCAGGAGCAGAGCGCCCGCATGCAGCGCTCCTTTATGCTGCAGCAGCTGGGACTGAGCATCGTGAGCTCCGCCCTCAGCTCCAGCCAGAGCGGCGAGGAGCAGCCAGCCCCCATGAGCTCCTCGATGCGCGGTAACCTGGACCAGCGGACGCCCTTCCCCATGCGCCGCCTGCATAAGCGCAAGCAGTCTGCGGAGGAGCGGGCCAGACAGCGCCTCCGACCCACCCTGGATGAGTCTGCCATTTCCGACGTGACGCCAGAGAATGGGCCGGGGGTTCATTCCCGGGAGGAGTTCTTTTCTCCAGATTCTCTGAAAATCGTGGACAACCCTAAGGCCGATGGGATGGCCGACAACCCGGACGACAGCACCATCATGTTTGACCAGTCTTTCGGCACTCAGGAAGATGCCCAGGTGCCCAGCCAGTCTGACAACAGCGCCGGCAACATGGCCCAGCTCTCCATGGCCTCCCGTGCCACTCAGGTGGAGACTGGCTTTGAGCAGGAAGCCACAACCGAGAAGAGTGGCTTCCAGTGTGAAAACGCGGAGGTGGGCCTCGGTGAGAAGGAGCACATGAGAGTTGTGGTGAAATCTGAGCCCCTGAGCTCCCCGGAGCCGCAGGACGAAGTCAGTGACGTGACCTCCCAGGCGGAAGGCAGCGAGTCGGTGGAGGTGGAGGGGGTGGTGGTCAGTGCCGAGAAGATAGACCTCAGCCCAGAGAGCAGTGACCGGAGTTTTTCAGATCCCCAGTCTAGCACTGATCGGGTAGGGGACATCCACATTTTGGAAGTCACCAATAACCTCGAACATAAATCCACCTTTAGTATTTCAAATTTTCTGAACAAGAGCAGAGGAAGTAACTTTAGTACCAATCAGAACAATGACGATAATCTCCCAAACACAACTAGTGACTGCAGGCTGGAGGGGGAGGCCCCTTATTTGTTGAGTCCGGAGGCCGGGCCTGCGAGCGGGCCCTCCTCGGCCCCTGGTGCTCATGTGGAGAACCCATTCAGCGAGCCTGCAGACCCCCACTTTGTCAGGCCCATGCAGGACGTGATGGGCCTCCCGTGTGTGCAGACCTCAGGCTACCAAGGAGGAGAACAGTTTGGGATGGATTTTTCCAGGTCCAGTTTGGGGTTGCACTCCTCCTTCTCCAGGGTAATGATGGGTTCCCCTCGAGGAGGAGCCAGTAACTTTCCATACTACCGCCGCATAGCTCCCAAAATGCCAGTGGTAACTTCCGTCAGGAGCTCACAGATCCCAGAGAATTCTGCCAGTTCCCAGCTGATGATGAACGCGGCCACATCGTCATTTGAAAACGGCCACCCTTCGCAGCCCGGTCCCCCACAGCTGACGAGGGCATCTGCTGATGTCTTGTCAAAGTGCAAGAAGGCCTTATCAGAGCACAACGTCTTGGTTGTAGAGGGGGCTCGCAAGTACGCCTGCAAAATCTGCTGCAAGACTTTCTTGACCTTGACAGATTGCAAGAAGCACATTCGTGTTCACACAGGTGAAAAGCCGTATGCCTGCCTTAAGTGCGGCAAGAGGTTCAGTCAGTCCAGCCACCTGTACAAACACTCGAAGACCACCTGCCTGCGCTGGCAGAGCAGCAGCCTCCCCAGCACCTTGCTCTAGCCTGACCCCGAGATAATGCCGATGCCAGAATAGGACCGGAACTAAAGTCTCTGGCTGGTTGGTGGTTAATACCATGGGGTTTAAGACTTCAGGCTGTGAGTGGCTCATGCAAATTTCGAAGACTAGTAAGTGGAGAGTTAACAGGTGTGGCGCTTGTGCTGCCGCGTTTCTGACTACAAGGGACACATTTCAGAGAAGGGATCCAGTCCCTGAAACCACGCTCTTCCTTAGGGTTGAGTAACGCAGTTGGAAAGTAGTCTCTAATTGATGTTAGAAGTGGCACATTGAACAATTAAAAATTGAAGTGCAAAACCATTTTTTAGCAATTTTTGTAAAACTGAAGCATTTAATTAAATTTCCTATATACCTTCTGATGAGAATATTATATACTTGTATACAGTGATGCAAAACGCACTTATGTGTAACCAGTGGCAACTTTGTGCCTGTCTAAAAGGAACACCCTTGAGGACACGCCTGTCTGCCAGAAATGCTTTAAAGTTTATCATGAGCTAGTTCTAGGCTTCAGAAAGTACTGTATTTTTTTTTTTTTTTTTTTGTCTGATTTGCAGTCACAGATGCTGCACTTTGATGGTGCTGACACTGGGTCCAGAGCGAGCATTCTCTGGACTAACAGGTGTGTATATACTTTTGAAAACATCATCGTTAGATAGGCGTTTTAACAATTTTTCCCAGTTTTAAAGACAAAGTTGTAAAAGGAGTTATGTACTTATTAATAGGGAGCGACAAGTAAGGTATTGTTTCTGTATGTGCTGTTTTAGCGGTATTTTAACCAACTTGTATCAACGTTACAGTTTGGAAGTCAGAAGAGCTAGTGTTCGTCTTTGTTCTGATGATGTGGAGTCCTGTTTAGTGGGATCTTTTACGGCGCATTTACCCTTTGTTCCGTGCAGATTTCGGGGGCCGGTCCAGCCTGACACATCTCACCCAACGACAAGCCCGTTCTCTGCTTCGCTTCTTCACACACTCATGCCACTTACAGCATCTTTCCTGGGCCTAGATTACTATTTTCAGGTAAAAAAAACTAACCAAAAGTGAAGTCAACCCCCCTCCATCGTGGGCTTTATTACTGTTCTGTTCTATGGTTTTAAAGTACAGACCCTGAGCTTCGGTTGTTGCCCCAACCCAATACTTAAGGTTTAAAATCCAGACACAGCAGTGGTCATGGGTAAATTTTCCCATCTCTGTAAGAGGATTGGGCAGCCCAGAACATAGAAGCCACCAGGCAGCATCTGAGACAGTCTGAGGAGACCTCTGGGTGACTGAACCTGGCCTTCTCTGGGCCGCCCCTGTGGCCTTCCAACCCTTTGGGCAGCATCTGTTAGGCCGAGCCCTGGCTTGAGAACTTCCAGGGGAGCAGCACAGGTATTTGTCTCTGTAGAGCTCATGAAGTCAGTTTAATTCGTACATGAGTTCATTTTTTGTGCAGCTTATTTGAGACACCCCAAACCATTGTGCATAACTGAGCAAAATCCTTCAGTTCTTGTGTATAGAAAAGTAGTCAGCATGCGTCTTCTCTTAATCTAGCATATGCAGTTTACATGTCTGTCTGTGGATAAACTCATAATGCTGTCAGATTTATCATCTCCTATGAACTGATTCCCAGGGAGGAAAGGGAAGGCTTCCTTCCCAAAAGGGAAGCCTCTGGTCCCTCTCCTGACAGGGGAGGGGAGAGGTGGGGAGGCAGGCGGAGGCCATGGGATCACCTGTGAAGCTTGGTGTGTGTGTGGAAGATTGTTAGTCGTCATGCTCTGATGATGTGATGAGGCTCTACATCCACCCCTCTGGGGAACCAGCGACTTGTGAGGTCAACCCTGGGAGGCAGGCGGGTCAGCGTGGAGGGAGGGAGGCCCTGCCTGGCCTGGGAAGAGGAGTCGGCGGCACAGAACAGCAGTCGCCCTCCTCCCCTTCCACCTTGAGGAAGAGGTGCCGGGAGGTGGCCCCCCCACCTGAGCTCAGGCTTCAGTGGGCTTGCCTCGGGGACTGACAGTGGCTGAAGCCCTGCCTCTCCACTGCCCGGTGGAGTCTGGAATCTCTCATCTACCTCTTAGTCAATCAGTTTCTATGTGTGAGAAGCAAGGCTGTGGGCCGGTGTCCTTGTACATGCTGTAGCACTTAAATAATTCAGAGGTTCCCTGGAAGACCAGTCCCAGGGTTCTTACAACTGGTAGTTTCTACCTGAATTTTAAGTGGTATTGGGTACCTGGATTTTGATTGGTTAGCCTTAATTATAGCTTGGCATAATCATTTCTGGTGACCAAATCATAAAGTTCTATCAGGGCACCTGTGTCAGTGGTGCTATGCTGGTCAAAATTTGAGACTTTCAAATAAAAGCTTTGTCATATTAATGCCTCTAACTAATTATGTGTTCTTTTTCTTCACCTTAGGTTATTAAGGTTGAAACAAAAGAGTGAAGTAGTATTGCTTTTTCTGCTAACCCTGCTGTTACCAGCACTTTGCTTTAAAGCAGGCATCTTAGAAAACAGTACTCATGCTGCCGGTACCAAGCACTGGTCGTTAGGTCCTTGCGCTTTTCGCCTCTGCACTGTGGACGGGGGTGCGGCCGTGTCCTCCTAGAGGGCCTGCCAACTGGTGTACTTCCTGCTGCTCCCTCCCGGCCTCCTAGGGGAGAAACCCCTTTCTTCAGTCTGGCTCGGCTGCGGCGAAAAGCCGGAGCCGAGTCCCTTAGCAGGCGGGGGCCTTCGGCAGCGCCGGCAGCCAGGCCTTAGGAGTGAGGAGGTGCTTAGTAAAGGGCCTCCACCTGGGACGGGAGTGGAGGAGGAGAGGGACACGAGGAACAACGTGTGAAGGTGCTGAAGCCAATTTTAAAATAAAAATGAAAGAAACCTACCTACCCTGATTATTCTTCACCAAAAAGTGAGTGTTGTGACCTCACCTAGTTCACTTCGCCACATGTATTTAATTTGCCTGACGGTCTAGGTAGCAGGTCCCATTGCTGTGGTCATCACTAGGCTGTGATTGTCCTGTCCTCAGTGAGGGAAACTTGGAGGCCTTTTGGCTGAGGCTAAGGTGGCTTGGACAGGTCCTAGGAATTCAAATGCTCGGGGGTGGGGACAGGGGTTGGAAGCAGAACCTGGAGTCACTAGAGGCCCTGGCTTGGGAAGGCCAAAGCAGACACTCTCGTTGGTTTCTCCCTGTTACATGTCCAGACATCTCTCCGAGAATTATTTAATAGAATTACACACTCGGGGCTTGGAGGCTTTCAACCACAAAAGTGCAGCCCATGTGTTAGCACCAGTCTTCCCTCTGCAGAGAGGGTACAGATCAGACTTCCTCCTCTGGCTCCCAGCCTGTGGGTCCAGCCAGCCAGGGCGCGTCTGACAGAATCCCAGGGCCACTTGCTTCCTGGCCCGCAGAGTCCCCGTGAGGCTACAGCTTGAGCTCACTGGGCATCGGCTCCCCTCGCAGGCCAGCCAGCAGGTTGTCAGCCGCCAACACAGACATGATGTTTCGGGTTCTGTAGGTGGCACTGCCGATGTGCGGCAGGATCACTGGAGAGGAGAGGAAGGACGGGAAATGAGAAGGGTGGTTCCAGAGCCTTACATCGGGCTGGGGTCTGCCAGGAAAAAGAACAAGGAGGACCCCCCTCACTTCTATTTGCCTTCCCTCCTGTCTCAAAGCACTCCTCTCCCCGGGCCACCAAACCCAGATGCAAGGGTGACAGATATGCATCTTGAACAGGAGTGTCAGGGTCAGAAGGGGTCCCAGAGCCTCTCCAGACCCGCCCTTCAAATACCAGTGACACCAGGTGCCACTTTACCTGCTCGTCCACACCGTGGGCCCCTCCCTGAAGGCCCCAGGCCTCTGATCTCCCGAAACAAGCAGATGAGAGGCTGGGCAGCACAGTGCCCTCTGACCCCACTGCAGAGCAAGTGGGGTCAATGGTCCCCAGAGAGTGCCTTTTGAAAGCAGTCCCCAGGGCACGGCGCTGACTGCCCGGCCTCAGGAATGGGAGTTTTCCCAGCTCTGGGCAACAGCCTGGCCGACACAGCCAGCGCTCCCTTCACCCAGGCACAGGGTGGGGACGGTAGTGCCTCCAAGGGCTGTCATGACAGGAGCAGTCAAGGAGGGGAGGCAGCCACAGGCCTTCTCTTTGGTTTTCCATTCCAGAGGGTGAGCAAGGACAGGACTGGCCCAGACGGCCCGCGGCCCTAACGGTTATGTATTAGTCTGGAGACCGAAACCAGACCAGCTACCTGAATAGAGAGAACGTAATATAAAGAACTGTCAACTCAGCACAGAACTGTTAACAGTAACTGAGGAAGCTAAAGAGGAACTGTAAGTACGTGGTTCTCACAGTGCTCCCGGGCCGAGTAGCAGCCACGTGCGAGATGTCAGACACATCGTCAGGCCCCACCCGGGACCTACTGAGGCAGATGCCCGTGGGGGCCCGGAACCATGTATTTGGTCAGTCCCTCCAGGTGCACTAAGGTATCACCACGCTGGTGATACCAAACCTCCCCTGGGGCTAGGGAATGGGGGAGAGGAGTGAAGTGAAAGTCACTCAGTCGTGTCCGACTCTCTTTGACCCCATGGACTATACAGTCCATGGAATTCTCCAGGCCAGAATACTGGAGTGGGTACCCTTTAACTTCTCCGGAGGATCTTCCCAACCCAGGTCTCCCGCATTGCAGGAGGATTCTTCACTAGCTGAGCCGAAAGGGAAGCCCCACAATATTGGAGTGGGTAGCCTATCCCTTTCTCCAGTGGATCTTCCCGACCCAGGCATCGAACCGGGGTCTCCTGCATTGCAGGCGGATTCTTTACCAACTGAACTAGAGAGGGTGGGGTGGTTAGAACTTAGAAGACTGAGGGGGGCCTTCGGAGCAGTGCCTCTGCCTCTGATGACTGTGGCTTGTGGCTCTGAGGGGCACGGTGCCTAACCTGAGTGTTTGGGAGAACTGTCACTGGCTTCATCAGCTGCGGTGGGAAAGAACCACCCCTGGGAGAAGTGTTGCTGGCCAAGGGCGGTTCTTACCACAGTTCTTCAGGGTCAGGAGAGGGTGGTTAGTAGGCAGTGGTTCCGGGGTCGTCACATCCAGTCCGGCAGCTGCGATCTGGCCGCTGGCCAGGGCCTGGTAGAGGTCGTCCTGGTCTACCACTTCTCCCCTGGGGATGACGGTGGGTGTCCTGAGGCACTGTTAATATCTAGGAAGGGACTGGAGTGGCTGAGAGGGGAGGTCTGCCCCCGTTAACACACACAGTGGACTAGAGGCACCCTGCGCACATTTTGAGGACCCAAGACAACCTGGGGTTTGGGTCTGTCTTTCCAGAAGTGTGTGAGTCCAAGCTCACTGACTCACTGACAAACTCAGGCCCAGGGCCATGAAGGCTGGCCTCTAACAGGCTGTAAGGTCTGTCAAGTCCAACCGTTCGGGGTTTGAGGAACAAAGTTACCTGATTTGCTGCTATGGTGCCTTCACTTCCTGAGCAAGGTCAAGGTACTGCTGGGAGCCAGACCAGGCCCTGCTCTAGCTGGGACGTGCTCTGGGGCGCTTACTGTCCTCCTGAGGTGAGTGGTTGGTTGGTTTATGGAGAGCAGTAGACTCCGCCTGAGTCTCATCGACAGCCCATGGGGATCACAAGAGCAGGGGCAGCCCCTCTGCAGGCTCGCCTGGTGACCCAGGGTACCTGCTGATGTTGATGAACACGGCCGTTTTCTTCATGCACTGGAAGAAGTGCTTGTTGCAGAGCCCCCTGGTGGCCAGCGTTAAGGAGCAGGCCACGACGACGAAATCAGACGCGGCGGCCAGCTCGGGGGCGGACACTGCGGGAGCGCGGGGCCCCATCAGATGCTGTGTCCCGGGTAAGGACAGCGAGAGGCTGGGAAACCTGACCCCTCCCTCCCTTCTCCCACAGTGCAAACTCCCAAGATGCTTCCTGACGGCGGCATCTCCACCTGGACAACTCTGATAGCTATGCAGTCAATGGCCACTCACGGGATCCCAATGTGTCACATCCTTCAGGCAGCCCCCTGCTCGAACGGCGGGGAAACTGAGGCCAGAGGAGCAGAAGCTTACTCAGGGTCACACAGCGGGGATCCAGGCCACACTGCTTTCACCTCTTTCAAGGCCCAATGTGCCCACAGGGTGTAGTGGCTGGAATCTGGCTTGCCTTCTGCTCACCCCGCTGTGCGCCTGCCAGGGGGCTGGATTCACCCAGATGCAAGGCTGAGGGTCAGCGCTCACCAGTTTGTTACGGAAACCATGAGCGAAGGTTGCCAGCAGTTCCTTACATGTATCATACATGTGCCAATTCGTTAGACGGTGTCACCATCCCTACCGCTCTAGGCACGTGGACCACAGTGAGGAGGGACCTGGCAGGACAGGAGACCCGGGGTCTCTGACACGAGGGGACTCGGTGTGGCCAGGCTGAGTCCTTGCACTCCCCAAACGGGCCTCTGCATGCAGGGCAGGGAAGTCAGACAAAGCCTACGGGCCATCACAGGCCTTGTAGAGCGCCTGCACTCTGCCCCAAAGCACTGCCATCACAGCAAACATGGAGAACCGCCTGGCCAAGCGCAAGGGCCCTGCGGAAATCCAGGTTTTACTTACCAAACTCTGCCTGGAATTCCGCTGCTTCCTGAGGCCTGGGCTGGCGCCCTGTGTAGAGAAATCTCTGGACACCGAATGGCTTCAGACGCCGAGCTATGGCCTGACCTGGTGGCAAGGAGTCCAAAGTCAGCGCTTGTTCCCAAGCCCTCACAGGGCGAGCACCCAGTGGCTCCAGGGAGGGGAGCCCCTGGGGGAGGGCTGGGGGGGCAAGGCCCGTTAGCTAATCCTGCCACAGGGCACCAGCCTCACCACCCCACACTGCCCTCAGCCCAGGGTTCCATCCTCCAGTGACCACAGCTCCTATGTAGCTATGACTGGCCTGTGCTGTGGTCTGGCCATCTTGAGGGCCACTTCTAACCTTCCCTGAGCACTGGACGGACCTGGCAGCCCAAGAGAGGTCTGACCACACGGCCCCCTGCCTCCTCTGGACCCTCTGCTTCTGTTAATGCAGCCACAGGCCCCAGATGACTATTTGATGGCACTGCCAACTCGCCCCACCTCTTAACACCTTTCCACATACGCTGCTGCCAAGACGGGCTTGGGCAGCTGGATTTTCTGACTCAGAACATGCCCTAAAGCTGCTGGGTTCCTCCAAGCAACTCCCTAGTGTGGGAGGCAGGGCTGCCAGCTAGCCAGGCGAGTTATGCCCACTTCCCACCCTCACCCTCGCCTCTGCTCCAGGCAGGATGCCAGACTTCTCCAATGTTGGGGCCGCTGGAAGAAAAATAGCTCTGCCCTGCCTCAGAATCACAGGTAAGCTCTGTCCACTGGACCCTCTGGTTTCTGTGTTAAGGCTTCAGGAGTCAGATGCCTTCTAGAAACCAGGCCTCGGGGAGCAGGGCTCGCCAAGCCCTCAGCCATCACTGCTTCATCCGCTCTGTGCGGAGCTATAATCATAAAGAACCCTGGCAGTAACAGCTCACACCTGTCACCTAGTGACTTCTTAAGGACTCATTTTAGTTTTTGGCCTATCTTTTACGATGCTGTGTCTTCTCGCTGAAGATATCCCTACTGCACACAGGTATCCTTCCCAAAGAAGGATTGTCAACATCCAGACACGGTGCTGGAGATTCTAACCAAGACATGTGAGCCAGGAAGCCAAACGGGTAGACGGAGCCTCACCTATGCGCCCCAGGCCAACGATGCCGACGGTGCTCTGTGAGAGGCCATGGCCACACATCCACAGGGGTTTCCATGAGGTCCAGCCGCCGCTGCAGGGAGGGGGGAGGGGGGCAGGTGAGAGGCCCTGGCTTTGGGCAAAGATGAGGGCTGCTTCACAGACCCCACATTCCCAGGCAGGGGCTGTGGTCCAAGGGACAGGCCCCACCCTTCAGTTAAGGATGGAGGGGACCACAAGTTACACCTACAGCCACTCGGCACTGCGGATAAGCAGTGGGAATGACTCTTCTTTTAAAGCCACTGGGGACACAGAATCTGAGGGCTGGAAAGCTGCTTAGGGGTTCTCCTCCCTTTCTGCAGACAGGGAAGCTGAGATCAGAAAGGGCGACTTGTGTGAGGTCACACAGCCAGGGCAGAGCAGCAGGTTGCAAACCTGGAATGTGGGATTCCCAAACCAATGTTCTCAGTGCTCCAGGGAAAACACAGGCCCACCCCGCCGCCCTGGACTGACGGGGGAACACAGCCTATCTTGAGTCACCTCTGATGAAGGGGCCAACTACCTAGGCAGGGGGGTGGGAGGGACACTCAGCACTGTGTCTACTCAGCCCCACGCAGCCTCGGCCCTGCCACACCCCCACCACGAAGCCCCTCTCCCGGTCCACATTCTCTGAGCGCCGGCACCCGCACACCTCCTGGCCTTGGCTCGGGTCAGTGCCCCCCATCTTGGGTGCTTTCCCCGATTCTAGATGTACAGCCCACATCTCGATCTGAAACTCGCAGGTCAAATTTTTTTAATTTTCAGATTTTAGAAAAGGGGTCAAGTATATATGCTGTATTCTACATAACACACTCGACAACATCTGGGGTGGCACCTGTATCAAACCCGTCAGTGTATCTGCAGCAACATGAACAACCTCCAGTCTTCAGAGCCTTTTGGATCCACGTAACGGCAGACAGGGCCCTTTGAGGATGCCCACCGGCTACTTCTGCAAAGCCTTCCCTGAGCCACACTGCACCCCTACAATTTCCCTTCATGCCCTGTTTCAGCTCCGCTGTGCACTTTAGTATCTTGCCTGGATCTGTCTCCCTCATTAGCTGGGGCACAGCTGGGGGTGGGATCAGCTCTGGGCCAGGGGTGGCTCTGAGTGCTCAAGTGCTGAGCTGAGCCAACGTCCCCCCCCCCCCGGCGTTCACTCACTTCTTCACCTCCTCGATGGCCTCCGGCAGCCGGCGACAAGTGGTAAGCAGCAGGGAGACGGCGAGCTCGGCCGTGGCGTCGGTCAGGACACCCGGAGTGTAGCCCACACGGATCCCACTGTGAAGCAAAGAGCTGGTGGTAACAATGGCTTCAAGCACCTTCCCAATTTCTACTGCTGGGACACTGCTGGGATGCGGCTTTGCGCCTCCTGCGCTGCCTGCTGGGAAGCTCAGAGCTGTAAGCGGGCCCCCAGAAACAGCCAGCCCTCAATCCCCTCTTGACCATCTCCCGTTTTGAGAAGGATATAAGATGGAAGATCAGGCTCCAATGTGTGGAGCTCCAGTAACTGTAATTACTTAATCTTTATGAATTTCCTCATCTCAAGAGGGAAATAATAATACTTGCCTTTTCTACTTGAAGGGGTTGATGTGAGGGTCAAAAAAAAAAAAAAAGAGTGAATGAGAAAGGATATTACCTGGACATTGTTACCCACTGATTCTGACTGCTTGGACTTAACTGACCTGTGCACACATGGGCAGATTTTATCATTGGTTACCTTACACTTTCACCAAATGGTCAAGGGATATGAAGACAAATAGATACTCAGCTCCTCTTCTTCCCTCTCTGGTAGTCACCCTTCACTCCAGAGCCCAAGCTGCACTTACCGCTTCTTGATTTCATCCAAAGCCAAGTGGTCGACACCCACAGACATTGTGCTAATGACTTTGAGATTAGCTCCTGTTGGGCAGAAAAAGCCTTATCTGTATCTCTCGTCATGGGATTCAAGGCCTTCCCATATATATAGACGGGTCCAGAAGAGGGAGGGCCCTGCTAAAGGTCATAAACCAAGCCTGAACAGAGCTGGACAAGGGCCCAGGGCCCTGGCTCTCCTCCACACCATGGTCTTTGTTCTCTTAAGGCCACCCTCTGGGAACTCAGCCAGCAGAGAGGGGCAAAGTGCGTGCCCCGTGGAACTGTGGTCTAGGACCACAGTGAACGCCCTCAGAGCTCGCGGAGCCCGCTGAAGACCTGCTTGGGAGCCAGCAGCAGCAGCCCAAGGCACCCGGGGACCCTCCCCAGGCCTGCACGGCGCACGCACCTGCAGCGTCCAGCAGCTTCTTGTCTATGCGGTCCGAGAGGAGGCAGAGCAGGCCATGGGCCCCGGCCACTCCCTGTTCCAGGTCCTCTCTGGGGATGGGCTCATCAGAATCCCACTGCTCCACCTCACAGCTGAAGACAAAGGAAAGAGCACTCAGAAGTGGGGGGGCCCCACAGGTGCCCACAGGCCCCCAAAGCCCTCAGACCACACCCACAGGCCCTGTCAGTGGGAAACACTGTTTTCTGCTTGCCCTGGCCTCAAGCTGCCTGGGGAGTCAAGGTCGGGTGTGGGCGGCCTCAGAACTGTCGCGAGAGGGTGGCTGAAGGGTGAAGGCGGTCACGGTGCAGAGCTCTCCAACAAGGACTGAAAAGGGCCTAAGCTGAAAGGAGAAAGTCACGGGGACCATTCTCAGCTCAACACAAGAAGAGCTTTCTTACCCCCACAGGAGGCCTCACAGGCAGCGAGCTCCCAGGCCAGGCTGCCTACTGGGAAGGCCAAGTGGGGGGTCCTGGCAGCGCTGGGCTTGGAGTCCTTGTCCAGTTGTACATCCTCTCCTCTGAGTCATGAAAGGCGCAACTATTGTTTGTGACTTTGTACACGTGCTGCACTCTGCTTAGTCACTCAGTCGTGTCTGACTCTTTGCGACCCCAGGGACTGTAGCCCACCAGGCTTTTCTGTCTGTGGGGATTCTCCACACAAGAATACTGGAGTGGGTTGCCATGCCCTCCTCCAGGGGATCTTCCCAACCCAGGGATCGAACCCAGGTCTCCCGCACTGCAGGTGGATTCTTTCCCATCTGAGCCATGGAGGAGACCAAAGCAGTTCAACATGGAGGAGTTTCAGGGGGCGCTTCCGAAGGGGCAGGTGGGCCCCAGGCATGTTTCCCAGCAGTGCTGCCCAGCCTCCGGCCCTTGACATTTAATTCAGTGCAGCCAAAACGTCTGGGAAATCTACATGCGCAGGACACAGAGCTGCTGGCACTTTCCAAAACTCCCTGCCCAGGCACCGGCCTCCTCTCAGCCTCCTTTCCTGACAGAGGCCCAGCGCTGCGGCAGTGTGAGCGCCGCTCCTAGAGTTCTTGTCTTTGCCCTCCCCTCTCCCCCTCGATGCCTAGTACAATGCAAGTCTTCAGCAAAAGTTTTATTGCACTGAACAAAAGAAACAAATCTCATTTCCCCCTGGCACTTGTTTCTGAGGCTGGGTCCACCTTCTCCTCGCCTGATCTGGGAAGTGAAAACCTGCATACTGCAGTGCTCAGACTGCCGCAGAGCAGATTTCTAATCCCAGCTGTGCCACCAATAGAGGCTGGCGAAGGTACCTGACCTCTCCCAGTTTCTCTGTAAAGTGGGAATCACAGCACTGATTTCACAGTGTTGAAGGATTAAGAGTTTACTCTTAAGAAGCACTTGGCAAGGTGCATAGTTCAGTTTAAGAGGTGCTCCCAGAGGCCCACTGCTAACCGTCCAAAGGGGCCAGATCAGTGGCTGCCAAGGCCCCTGACCCGTCCAAGTGACCTCAGAGGGTAAAGGATTAACAGCCTGGGCCTTGAGACATGGGCAGTCTCCCTTCTCGCCACGCCCATGACTGGGGAAGCCTCCAGCCTTCACCCCACCCCCACTGCAAGTGCCGCGGGCACTGCGGGTCCCAGCGGCACAGCAACGGGCCTGGAGAAGGCTTGGCCCCCGAGGACTTTCTCTAAGGTTCCCCAGACTCCAAGGCCGTTCCAGCCAGGCACGGGTTCGAAAGTTCGGCGAAGGCCCAAGAGCAGGATCCCAGTTCTCTCTGGCCCCACGGACCGCCGTGTCCGCCCCGCCAAAAAGAAGTGGGTGGCGGGAGGCCGCCCCCCGGCCCGCCCGGAGACGCTGAGTCACCCCGCGTGCAGGCTGCCCGAGGTCTCGGAGCGGTGCCCCGGGCTCCGCAACCCCTTCCCGCGACGCCACCCGCGGAACGCGCGCCCGGAGGGAGGGGACTCGGCGCGCGGAGCGGTCCGGGGGCGCCGGGCTCTTACTCTGCGGCCCGGGAGAGCGCGGCGCTGCCCTCGGGGGGAATCCTGCGCGTGACGAACACCTTCATGACTCTCACTGGCCTCATGGACCCCGCAGCCGCCGGATATTGGGCCCAGACGGGGCGGGCCGGAAAGGGGGCGGGCCCCGGGAGGGGCGGAGCCGGAGCAGCAGGGGCGAGGGTGTGGATTGGCTCCGGAGCCGGGGCGACTCCGGCTCCGGGTGTGCGCCTTGTGCATTTCTGTTCGTGTGATCAAACCGTAATGAAACAGACTGGCTCTGGAGCTGGCGGCAGGCTCGTGCCCTTGGCTCCCAGGGCCTACCTGAGAGCGTCCGGTCGGTCTTCGGGGTGGGGATGGGTAAAGCGCAGCCACGGGAGAGTCCTGTGTGAATGTGTGTGGGTGCCCGTGAAGGTGCCGACCGCTGTGCGGATGCTGCCTGCGCCGGGGGAGAAGGGTGCGGTCAGGGGTCATCCCCGTTCCCAGGGTCTGCTGCGCCTGGACCATCTTCTCTAGGTCTGTTCCATCATGGTCACGGTGTTCCAGGCAGCGGTCTTTGGCCACACAGACTGGACTCTGAGCCCGGCCTGTTGTGCAAACAGGCGCCTGGACGAGGGCAGTCTGAATCCCAGAGTGACCTCCTTAATACTTGGTGTAATTTCCCATAGGAAGCCCACAGTTGAAAGCCACCCAGCTTGCCGGACACCTGCTGACTGGCCGGAAGCAGGTCAGGCATAGGGCCAGGGCCAAGATGCTGGGGTCATGAGGTCACGGGGTTATGGGCAGAGACTGGGGTCCCAGTCAGGTGGACAGGGTCTGACTCCCAGCTCTGTCACTTACCAGCACTGTAGTCTTGGTCGGTTCACATCCTCTTCCTAAGGCTGTTTCTTCAGCTTCAAGATGGGGTGATGAGCACCTACCTGAGTGTCATTGTGATTATTAAGCAGGCAGCACTTGCCTGGGCCCTGAGCCATGTTTGATAGTCACCAAGCACCGAGGCCATGAGAGAGGTGAGGAGTTCAGGCTCCGGAGCCAGATTGCCTGGGTTTAAATCGCAGCTCTGTGACCCACTAAGGACAAGTCTTAACCTTCTACGTGCCTCAGTTTCCTCATCTGTAAAATAGGTGTGATAGCACTTATCTCCCTCATGGCTTGTTGAGAGGCCAACTGTGTACAGTAGTTACAAGCAGCAGGTATGTTGGGCTGCACCCCTCAGGCCTACAAGCCTTGTAGTTGTCCAGCTTCGAAACTGAAGAAAGAGCCTGCAGACAGAGATATCAGTGGTCTATTTGACAGGGGATCATACACAGAGGGTCCTGGAGCCACACCTTGCCAAACAGATGCTGGCAGGACATTGCAACAGTCTTGACCACCCGAGGGAGAAGGCTACCGTTTCCAGGAGGGAAGTGGCATCAGGTGGGCTCACCAGTCACCAGGGACTAATTAAGCCCTCTAATGAAGAGCTTGGATAGTCATGTGAGTGAAGCAGGGACCAGTCAAGCAGCAGATATACAGAGAACAAGAGAGTAGCCACCGTGAATGGCCTAGCCACACAAGGTAACACATGTCACGGGTGCTTAATAAATAGTAACACATTCAAGGAACCCCACACCCCGGCGATAGCTGCTGGCCAGAGGTGCAGATGCGAGTAAACAAGTGAGCGGGGCCCAGACCTGTCCCTCAGCTCTGCCGGCTTCATCTCTACCACAGGCTGTTCACGGACTTGCTCCCAGGCTTGGGATGTTAACCTGAATCCAATCTGCCTCCTCACGGCCCACACAGGAAGGAGAGACAGGCCCAGAGAGGTGACATCTCCAGCCTGAGTTCACACAGAAGCCGCTGAAGGGGCCAGAGCTGGATGCTGGGTCACCTGGGTCCCTGGACTGTGCTCTGTCCTGCCATCTCCCCCTGTACGTAACATATCAATGTCTTACCCACAGACTGCGATCTGCGGTGCTAGACCACTTCGAGACAATTTGTGAAATACCTCAAACATTGAAACACGGTGTTTTTCTTTCCTCAGGCCAGGGCTTCTAGCCCTGTGGCTCCATCATCCGTTAATCAGTGGTGATACCCGGGTCCAGCTCCTCCCTCACACCGGGACAGGCAAGGACACTGGGCAAGTCTGGCCACCAGAGGCAGGAGGGGCTGTGACATGTCAGTGGGCCCCTCCTCCAAGGCAAAGCACCCAGCGGGTGCTCAGTAAGGGTTACCGGATGGTGGCTAGGGAGCCAGGGGATGGGGCCAACTGAGGGCCCAGGAGATGAAGCAATTGGGAGAGGATGGATGCGAACTGGAGGGGGATCCGGGCTTACCTGAGCTTCCTGGGTTGCTGTTCTTGTTTAGTCCCTCAGTCGTGTCCAACTCTTTTCTGACCCCATGGACCACAGCTCACCAGGCTCCCCCGTCCATGGGATCTCCCAGGCAGGAACACTGGAGTGGGTTGCCATTTCCTTCTCCAGGGGATCTTCCCCACCCAGGACTGAACCCAGGTCTCCTGCACTGGCAAGTGGATTCTTTACACTGAGCCACCGGGGAAGCCCCTGGGGACCATGGAGGTGGTGAACTCACTCCTCAGAGTCAAGTTTCCCTGCACCCCTGTTTGTTCTCTTCACCTAGTGTACTAACTCAGCTGTTAGCCCCTCCTCCATCCTTCGGGTTCAGGAAGGCATTCCGGCAAGCAGAGCCTTCACTGACTGAGCTCACTCTGCACTGCTCTGTCTCTCCCAGGCTTCAAGGGTGAAACAAACTAACAGGCAGCTAAGATTCATGGAGCCCTTAGTCAGTTCCAGCAGCCTGGGAGATACCTGGGTGGGGTACCAGGGCCTGAGGGTACTGAGGGTCTGGGGGTCAGGGCCACAACTCCAGCAGGAGGATGGAAATTTGGGACATGCAAAAATTCAAAATGACAGAAAGGAAGTTTTTGTAGAGCTTTTATAAATTCACTTTTGCATTTGAATCTTGAATACATTTGGAGTATTTTGTGTTTACAGTTTGACGGGGGTTCTCCTTAATGTTTTTCCAAAGGATCAGCCAATTATTCAAGTACTATTTTTAAATGAGTATTTTTCTTTAGTTTTGGAATAGGGAATACTGGTTGACCAAAAATTTCGTTTGGGTTTTTCCATAACATCTTACAGGAAAACCCAAACAAACATTTTGGCCAACCCAATAAATGCAAGCTACAAATCCCCAAAGGTATACAGGGTATCACGTGAAAACTGCCTATTCCTGGCCTGCCCCCACCACTCAGATCATCTCCAGAGAGGCAGTCACACCTTTCCAGAGATGTTTAATGCATACAGGAATATGCATATAGTTTTCAGGTAAATGGTAGCAAATACCCTCTGCCTCACCCCGTTTGTTTTCACTGAGCAGCATATCCTAGAGAGTGTTGCGGATCCGGACACATAGAGGCACTTCATTCATTTTATGGGTGTGGACTGTTTCACCGTAGGGTGAACAGCCATGAACAGTCCTCTCCTAATGGACATTTAGGGCGCTTTCCATCTTTACTGTTACAGTGCCACCACAAGGAGCCTTTCACAAATGTCGTTTTGCGGGTGGGTAAACACATCTGTAAGATAAATTCCTAGAAGGAGAAGTGCTGGGTCAAAAAACGTGTGCTGTAAATTCTGATAGATACTGATAACATGCTTGTCAGAGAAGTTGTTCAGTTTACACTCCTATCAGTAACATATGAAAGCACCTATTTCTTCAGCGTATTATTATTTTTAATGGTATCTTCTTGTAATTTTAATTTACAGTTCTCTTTTGAGCCAGGTTGAGCACTTTCATACATTTAAGACCCATTTCCTTTTCCATAAACTATCTATGGGTAGTCTCTGCCTACTCAGGTGAGCTGGGCATCTTTGCCTTCGTGATTTGTAGGTACTATGTGTACATTAGGAAATTAGCCCTTTGTCTATAATGAACTGCAAATATGGTCTTTCCCCCAGTTGTTTTTTTGTCATATGATTTTGTTCATTATTTTTAATGAAGACATTTTTATTCTTGTGGCTTCTAGGTTTTGTCACACACTGTGTACCACAGTGTATCTATTGTATCTATTTGAGATAAATTATCTCAAAACATAGTGGCCTAAAGCAACAACAGTCATTCTCTTATTATCTCTGATCGTTTTGGAGGTTGGCTGGGCTCGGTAAGAGAGTCCGGTTCAGGCTCCTTTTTGCTGAGAAGTCGGACGGTGGCTGGGCCGCAGGCAGCTGAAGGCTTCCTCACTCAAGTGTCTGGCTGCCGAGGCTGGCCATCAGCTTGGGCCTCTGCAAGGCCCCCGGCCTGGGGCCTGCGCGTTCTCACAGCCTGGAGCCCGGGCCGGTCCTGGAGACAGAACGGCGAGCTCTCAGGCACTTAGGGCCCGCGCCTGGAAACGGCACTGCCTCGCTTCTGCCATGTTCTCTCGGCCGCACGGCCGCTGAGCCAGGAATCAGGAGGTGACAGAGACCCCACCTCTTGATGGGAAGAGTATGGAAGACTCGGGGGGCTATGTTTTAAAGTTGCCTTTTCACAAAAAAATCTTTTTCACATGAGGTTTTATTTATATATATGTGTGTGTATATATATATATATATATACACACGTGTGTGTGTGTGTGTGTGTGTGTAATGCTTTCTAGGCTTGGTACCTTTGCAGTTTAATTTTTTACTGAAATTTTGATTTTTTTTTCAGATAGCTAGCAAATTGTTCAACACCTTTTATGAAATAAACCATCTTTTCTATCATATACTAAAAGTGGGTCTTTTAGGATCTATTTCTAAGTCGGATCTCCTGCTCTGGAACTTTCTATCTAGTTGTATGTGACTGGTCATCTGTGAGACAGTCAAGGGGTGTTGCTCTGGAAAGCACCAGGTTTGTGGCCATGTCACGAGCCTCGTACCCAAGGGTGGGAGAGGACAGCCCCTGAGGGCCTCGAAGCAGAGAGCCAGGCCTGGGTGTGAGGCTCTGTGAGAACAAGGCTGGCTCATGAGGCCTGCCTTGGCTGCACACTGGCCAGGTGGCAGCAGGCAAAGCGCTTCTGTCTGATCCTTGGTTTCCAAACCACAGAATGGGTCAGTCACTCCCTGTCATGGTGGTTGGTATGTGCCAGGGCCTCGGAGGTGCGCAGGAAATGCTGACAAATTGGGCCAAAGTTCATCCTCGCTCCTCGGCCAGCGGGAGAAAATGGGCCCCAGCCACGTTTATGCCCACTGTCTGCCTCCCTGTCCTCAGCGGCTCCACTCCCCGCAGCTGGGGCACGCGCCCCCTGCAGCCCCTTCTCCTGCTCCAGCCCTGGACCCCTCCTAGCCTTGGTCAGGGGATGCAGAGAGCTCAGGTCAGCCTGGCCGAGGGGTCTACTCGGCCCTTGGGCCTCTGTTCTGGTCATCTGGCTTCTGCCCAATTTCTGAGGCTGCTCCCTATTCCTGCCTTCTGAAACCTGGAACTTTAAGGGCCTGAGCCAACCCAGTAGCCCTCCTGAGCCCTGCCCAGCTGACCTGGGGGCGTGCCTCCCTTTGTCCTCCACTGTTCCTCCCAGCCATGGTCAGAGTCCAGCCTTGGTCCTCTGGGCTGGAGTCCCATTGTGGCACCCCAGGGCTGACCTTGTGAACTAGCCCTCCCACACCCACTCCAGGCACAGAATAACACAGCCCAGCACGCATCCCAGAGACGCCTGAATATCAAACAGCGCGGGGACAGCTGCGGCCTGGGAGGCAGGGAGCGCGTGGCTGCCTCGGAGGCCACAGCGAAGGCTGCAAGAGGCGCCACGTAGAAAAGTGCCCACCAGTACAGGTGTCCATGGGTGCTGATCAGATCTCTGATTCAGAATTGACGCCACTCAGCTGTTTATTCAACAAACAACTAGTAATATTCCAACATGCTATGAGAGCTGACATTTACTGAGTGCTAGCTGCGTGTCCACGGCTGTCCTTTACATGTGTTATCTCATTTCATCTTCACAGCAACCCTCTGTGGTGCAAAATTCACATTTTGCAGATGAGGAAACAGTTTCAGAAATGTTAAGAAACTTGCCCAAGCATTCACAACTAATAAGTGGATGAGATGATGTTTAAATCTAAGTATGGATGACTTTGTGCTCTTATTCCCTCTGTTCCCCAACCAGCAGCTGAGAAGAGATAGAGCAGTGGTGTTCCTAATTTTGAGAAAGGTTCAAGGTGCTGAAGGAGGCAGAGAGACTAACTTGGGAGAAACCAGAAAGTCTTTTTTAGGAGCAGACGTTGAGCAGGGCCCTGAATCACGGGGAGGATTTGGAGAGGCAGCTGGGACAGAGGGAGGCCACTGCGGTCACTGGCCGGCTCTAGCAGGAGCAAAGGTCCTGACGGGGAAAGCACGGGCCCCAGAGGGGAGCTGCGAGCTGCTCTGGGCAGCTGGTCAAGCAGGGAGGGGCTGTGGCAGGCTGAGCTTTGCCCTCAAGCACAAGGACAGAGTCGGGGAGAGCTGCTTCCTTTCCCAGAGTCCAGACCTGGACCACGGTCCTCTCTGCTGTGCCCTATTGGTACCCACACCCTTGCAAGGCCCCTAAACTCCTACTGGAGATGCAGCAGGCAAGTACTTGGTGACTTAAGTCTCAACTGCTGGCCCGTCCCAAAGCCTGAGAGCACCCCACAGGGCCAGGACCCCTCACTCTGCGGGTGGGTCACGGCCAGGAAAGTCTCCCTCCAGCTCCCCATGCTGGCCTCTGAAGCCCTCTCCTTTTCTCAAGATCCCAGGGTTGCCGCCCTTCTCAGCAAAAGGCTCCTATCAGCCATGCACACTCTACTAATAAGAACCCACTTTCCATGCGTACCCGCATCTCATTCTGGGCTCCAAACCAGCTTCCTCTGAAATGGAAATTTCATTGAAATGTCTTTATTATATCATAAATCAATCATGAACCTTTTCCATTGAGGTTATCACTCCAAATCCAGAAAAGACAAAGGCAATTCAACTGCCCAAACAGAGGCTATGCAAACAAGACCTTACATGAGATATGGAAATATAAACTGGGTTCCTATGAGCTCTGACAAGATACTGCCCCTCTCTGGGCCCTGATTCTTCAAGGAGATGAACTAGAGCAGAGATTGGCAAAATTTTTCTGCAAAGGGCCCACTTGTAAATATTTTAGACTCTGTGGGCCATATATTACTGTTGCATTACCCAGCTGTGGCCATCATAGCCTGAAAGCCACCACAGACAACACGTCAGCAAATGGGCATGGCTGTGTGCTAATACAACTTTACGTATGAACATTGAAATTTGAAATATTCTACATATAATTTTCTTGTGTCGTAAAATTCCTAGATTTCTTCTTTTTAAGCAAGACTCATTCTTGCCTGGGCATCGTACAAAAATACGTGGCCAGATTTGGCCCATGGCTGCAGGTCACCCCCTGACCTCTGGCTGGAGCAGAGCTTCTCACTGTAATGTGCACATGAATTACCTGGGGATCTTGTTAAAGTGCAGATTCTGATTCAGTAGATGTAGGGTTGACCTAGGAAGCTGCATTTCCTGTAAGTGATGCTGCTGGTTCACAACACACTGTGGGCAAGGGGGTGGGGATGTTCCAGCTCAGCCTCTCGGGGACCATGAGTGATGCTTTGATTACGGATCCCGCTGTTCACCGAAGAAGCGCTCATTCAGAAGTCTGGCCACGGGGGTCCCAGTGTTTTTCGTACAGCCTTCCCCCGTGTCCTGGTTTCTCTGGCTTACTTCCTTATTTTTTGTGTTTCTTCTCTCTCACCTCCTGTCACAAGAACATAAGATCCTTGAGAGCAAGGACTTCGTTGCTTCCCACAGGCTTGCGCGTGGCAGATGTTCAGAAGTACTGGCTGAAGAAATGAGTGAATGATCCTGGACCTTGTTGGCCTCCCTTCTGGCGCATCTCCGCGGCGACCTTGTCGCTCTATCTCCACCTAGTGGACACTTCGGTGTACTGCGGGGCAGGGGAGAACAACGCTCCACGTGTGTGACTGAACCCAAGCAGGAGGTACCCGAAGCAACGGCAGGCCGAGATCTGTCCCTTCTGATGCCGCTGCATCTGCGTTCTTGTCTGCTGGAACGGGGCTCCTCGGAGGAGAGCCTTCTTGGAGGAGGCAGCATGTGAACTGAACAACGAAAGCAATAAGATTGAGAACGGTGGGAGTGAGAGGGAGGAAAGGCGTTCCTGGTAGGAGGAACAACATGAGCAGGGGCCTAGAGGCTGGAAAGCCTGGGCGTGTGCCAAGGGGACGAGGCGCACAAGCAGCTGGGATGGGAAGTGGAAGGTGAGCAAATAACGACACAGGAGGAGGGGAAGAGGCCCCAGGGAACGGCCCCACTTGGTGTCTGACCCATGCCAGGCAGGCCATCTAGTCTCTGCAGAGTCCAGGGAGGCAGAGTGTAGCCCCCCCACTTTACATACGAAGAAACTCAGGCCCAGATGGGTGAAGTGACTTTTCCAAGGTCACACAGCTGATAAAGGGCAGAACTGAACTGAGATCATCTGATCCTTTCCTCCCTGAGGGGAGTGCCTACCCTGATTCGTGCTTGAAGTGGGTGTGTGGTGCTGGGGCATATGCAGGAAGCTAGGAGCTGGGGTTCCAGACACCCAGAGGCCTGGGCACTTAGCTCCTCCACGTGACCTCAAGGCCTGGCAGCTTCATCACCTGGGAGCCTCCCTCTGCTCACGCTCACGGTCCTAGAGCCCTGGCCTGGGGGCAGGATGCCCGGGCTCTAGTCTGGGCTCCCTTCACCTCTCTGGGCCAGAGGGTACAATGGCTCTAAGGACTGGTGAAAGGATCTCAGAGATCTCTTACTTGCCCATTATACAGATATGGAAACTGAGGCCCAGAGATGGACAAGAAGGCCCCTGATGATGCATACCAAGCTAGGCTCAGTGTGGCTTCCACCTTGGCCTCTGCATGGGTTTGCATCTGATTGCTGGAAGCTAATATGGCCATATGGACCTGAGCCCTGGGCAGAGAGGAAGCAAAGGGCCCATTTGGGCCCCCTTGACCAGCCTAGGCCGTTGGATAATGTGTTTGAGTTTCAGCTCCCAGTGAGGTGTGTCTGGGGGATGAGGTGAGCGTGTGGAGCCGTAGGCTGGCGGAAAGGGAGGGAGGCTTAGCAGGACCTGCCCACACGCTTTGCAGGGACTGGACTCACCAGAGCACAGAGGGATGGGGGTGACCCAGCTCTCTCAGCAAACCTCGATCGCCCCTAGACTTTCAGCCCTGCTGTAGCTCTGCTCCCGGCAGAGGAATCCTCCTGCCCCTTTCTCAGCCCCTCAGCCTGCTCCTCTGGGGAGCAGAGCCCTTTCTCAGCCCCTCAGCCTGCTCCTCTGGGGAGCAGGGGACCCCAGCCTGGGGGACTCTCTTCCATCCATGCTGAGCTCAGCTCTGAGTCAGACGCGAGACAATGTAAACTGCACCACCACACGGGCCTGACAGCGGCACTGTTAGGGTTCCTCCAGAAAACTGAGGCTCAGAGAGGCAGAAGGACTCGCCCAAGGCCATAAGGTATCCTCAAACCCAAGACAGAGTGACACCACAGCATTAGACCACAACACCCACGACTCCTCTGACCCAAGCCAGCAGCCAGCCCCTCCATGTGCTAACTTGACTCCGACCAACACACGCCACTTTCCCTCTGACCCGCATCGTCCTCCTTCCCTGCCCATTGTCCCCACAAACCAGGGGGAACACCAGGGCAAGGACAGGGGAGGATCCAAGGCTTTTGTGAGACCTCAGGACCCGGCCGGGGGGGACACTCCACAGACATCTTCCCCATGAATGAGGGAACCCCTGCAAGGGTGGACACCATCCCCATTTTTCAAACTGAGGGCCAGTAGGGGGCGGTGACCTGCTTGGGCCACCAGCAGGCTCCAAGCAGAGCGCTGACCAGCCTGGGCCTCCTGCTGCCCAGACTCAGGTTCCCACCATGGGACAATGTGGCTTGAAGCCCCCCAGCAGCTGTACAAAGTCCTGTGTGTGTGTGTGTGTGTGTGTGTGTTAGACGCTCAGTCATGTCTGGCTCTTTGCGACCCCATGGACCCCAGAGCCCGCCAGGCTCCTCTGTCCATGGCATTCTTCAGGCAAGAATACTGGAGTGGGTTGCCATTCCCTTCTCCAGGGGATCTTCCCAACCCAGGGATCGAACCCAGGTCTCCTGCATTGCAGGTGGATTCTTTGTCATCTGAACCATCAAGGAAGACCACAAAGTCCTGCATGTGGACCCAAAAGTGGGCAGCATCCCTCAGATGCTGTGAGCCCACTGACTCGCAAACACTTGAATCTGCTTGGGTGGAGATGAGCAGGGGAATGACCACAGTCAGATTTGCAGGGCTCCTGCAGCAGGAGCAGGTTATTTCTGCTGGGGATTTCTACCAGAGCCGTTTCTGCAATCTTTCTCAGGGCATGGCTGGGGTTTAGTAATGAGCTGTAACCACCTGAATACTGGGTGCTGTGAGCTGAGAACTGTTCATTCTTACATGAGGAGGACTCCTCTTTCCTTGATGACTGAGTTCAGTTGTGACAAGGGGTGGGGGAGGTTGGGAGGCAGGGATCCAGGACCAGAAGAACAGCAGTGCTCACACCGGGCTGGAGCCCGGCTCCACCTTTCTACAGATGGAGCCGTGGAGGCCCAGGGCAGCTGCAAGGCTGGGGGCAGCAGAACTCCACATGCAGACAGGACTGTGGGTGTGGCGGGGCTGCGCATGGGGTTCCCCAGAAGCAGGCTCTTAGCTGAGGATTCCAATGCAAGTGATTTATCCAGGGAAGTGCTCCCAGAATGAGCCTGGAAAGGGCTGGGATCCAGGAGGGGTGGAGGTGGGGAGGAGGGAGAAGATCAGTTCAGCCCAGTTGCTCAGTCGTGTCAGACTCTGCCACCGCATGGACTGCAGCACGCCAGGCTTCCCTGTCCATCAAACATGGTGCTATTTCTGGTCGCCTCCTGCAGAAGGAAACTTCAGTCTGATCCAAGGGGGCCTGGAGTGTAAGTTACATGTCAGGGTTCTCAAAAGCCCACGCAAGGGAGCTGGGCTCCGCTGGTCCCTGCACCATGAGTTTGCACCCTCCCAGGAGACCTGAGAGCAGCTTCCTGGAGGAGGGGTGCGGCCTTGCCCTGTGATGTGCAGCAGGATGTGCAGTTCTGGCCTGGGCAGGTCACTGTCCCCTACTGACCCTCAAGATTCCCGTTTGAGAAATGGGGATGGTGTCCACCCAGCAGGGGTTCCCTCGCTGAGAAGATGTTTATTGAGTCTCTCCTCGGCTGGGTCCTGAGGTCTCACAAAAGGCTGGGATCCTAGCCTGCCCTTGCGCAGGTGTTCCTCCTGCTGAGGAAAAGGGCTTGACAGGGACGCCAGAGAGGAGCTCAGGCATGCTGCCAGAAGGCCAGGGCGGCCACCGCCGGAAGGCCAGGGCGGCCACCGCGAGGACAGGCCGAGGGAGAGCGCGAACTCCATCCCTGGTGCCTCAGCTGGTAAAGAATCCACCTGCCATGCGGGAGACCTGGGTTCAGTCCCTGGGTTGGGAAGATGCCCTGGAGAAGGGAATGGCAACCCATGCCAGTATTCTTGCCTGGAGAATCCCATGCACAGAGGAGGCTGGTGGGCTGCAGTTATAGTCCATGGGGTCACAAAGACTCAGACACGACTAAGCGATTAAAACACAGGAAAGAGCGTGGAGCCGGAGGGATGGCTCACCTCCCTGCAGGCTGCAGGTGAAGTACATCAACTATTTCAGCAGAAGTCCCATAAACCACCTCCGGAAATCCCTCTCTCATTTGCCACTGTTTGCGGCCAAAACCCTGAACTGTGACGAGGAGGGACAAAAAGCTTAGGTGAGAGGTAGAACTGTCTTATTCAGCCAAAACCGTTCGGAAATGAGTCACTGGCCATGATCCAGGCCCCAAGAGGCTCTGCCAACAAGACCTCCAGGCCCCAGGTGAGGTGGGCATCAGGCCTGGACCCAGAGGGCGGAGCCATGTTGATGAGGGGAAGCCCAGGGAGGGCGGTGTGTTATTAGTGGGAACTCCCGTCTCTTTACATGACCCCACTTCCCCTCTCTCCATCCACCTGACCTCCGGGCCGCCAGCCTCCCCTCCTCCAAGCCAGTCTCCTGGAGTTGCTAGAGGTTCTCTCTAAATAGCATATCTGGTCCCGTCTCCTCCCTGCCTGCCACCTTCCCTGGCTCCCCACTGCCCTCAGGAGAAAGACCAAAGCCCCATGTTCTCCTAGGACCTCTTCCCGTGAGGATATGAATGCTTAGCCCACAGGGACTGACAGCAAACTTCCGGCAGAGATCGGGAGTTCCAGCATCTTCCTGGAGCCCGCAGGCAGGGCAGCGCTGGCCGCAGCCTGGCTCTCCAGGAAGAGGGAAGAGCCGCCCCGGGACCCGCTCCCCAGGTCTCCCTTCCCGACTTTGCCTCTGTAATTAATTTATGGAAAGCATCTAAATTGGGAGTCAACACAGTCCTGCAAATCTCATCTAATCCCTGCCTCCACCGGAGGGAGCAGCGCCTTGGGGGTGGAACTTTTCTAACAGTGCTTACATTTGGTTTTATTTCTGGAAAAAAGCACGAAAACGAAGCATTTAAGGTCTAATTTCCCCAAAAACTTTTGGAAGGAGGAGGCTTCCCGGTGGTGTTCGGCGAGGTGGTCTCAGGGAGCCCTTCAGTCCTGCAGCCTCAGGAGGGCTTTGGGGGAGGGGGGATAGACTCGAGCTCATCGAAAGTCCCCCTTTGGCTCCACCGTTAAGCTCAGCAGCATCCGACCTCTTCCCTTCCTCTGCTGCGTCCACCCCACCTAAGCCACGGTCACCTCTGCCTGCTTCCCTGGCCATCTCCCTATTTCCACCTCGCCCCGCTCCAGTCTCGGCTCACAAGCAACCAGAGCCAAGCCACGGCTCCTCAGAAGCTCTCCAAGGGCTCCCTGCCGCCCCTGGGGGGAGCTCAGCCCACTAAGGGCCACATGACGCCCTCCATCCTCACTCCCTCCCTCCTCCTGCCTCCCTGGAATCCCTTGACGATGCACACTCTGCCTGCCAGCACTCCTGCAGGCTGTTTCCCCGGCATGGAATGTTCTTCCTACTGATCTTATTCAAAAATTGGTCCTTTGCAGTTTCCCTGATCACACCTGTGCCCCATTCATTCTCTATTCTCCTCACGCCTTACTACTCAACACCAGCCTGAAATATCCTTTTTTTTTTTTTTTTACTTATTGTTTAGCTTCCCTCTATTCTTCATCAGAATGTCAGCTCTAAGAGCAAGGGATTTGTTTTAATAATAAAAGTTTTGTATTTAGAATTAGCCAGCTGGACTCAGTTTAGATGATCCCAATTTTGTTGGCAATGTCCAAAGCATCACAGTCAGGAGCCAGTCGAACATTCGCCTTCTTCCCTCCATCAGGCCTGATCGGGGTGCTGACTTGGCCACGTCAGTGCCACAGAGCTCCTTCACAGCCTGTTTAATCTGATGCTTATTCTTGACCTTCACGATGAACACAAGTGTGCTGTTGCCTGTTTTCTTCATGGCTGACCCTGTGGTGAGGGGAAACTTGATGATGTCAGTGTGGTCAAGCTTGTTTCTCCTGGGGCGCTCCTCCGAGAACATTTGGGCTGCCTCCTAAGCCATAGTGTTCTGGGCCAACGGAAGGTGGGTGACCTCCAGATCTTCTTACTGTGGCTGTGGACACCTTTCAACACCGCTTTCTCAGTCTTCATGGGCTTTACTTTGCCTTTGGGAGGGGCAGAGGCTTCCTCTTTATCTTCAGTACCAATTTCGTGAAAAGGAGCAAGGGATTTGTTTTGTTCACTGACATATCTCCAGTACAGAGAGCAGTGCCTGGCACATGATACTCAATAAATATTAATCAAATGAATGAATGAACTGCGCGGTGAGACAGCGGGTAGCAGAGACCCTGAGATGTTGGGGGGCTGTCCTCTCTGGGTGGGGGGGATCAGTCTGACCTTACCTCCTACAGGAGGTCTTCTGTCCGGCTTCTAAATGGAAGTCCTGGCTGCAGGGGGCATCTCTGATCATTCAGTAGGACTGATTTTTCCTTTGGTGCAAACACCACCTCTTCCAGGGAGCCCTCTGAGAGGCCTTCCCAAGCCTCAGGGAAAGTGTGTCCCACCCCCTCCTGGCCTGACACTTTCTCCCCTGTGGTCTCTTTGGGGTGTTGGTGTCAGGCTGAGGTCCCTGGCGGGCACCTGAGTCATATCCAGAGAACACCTGGAGGACCCGCTTCAGTTCACGCTTTTCAGGGCCTCTCATGAGGCCAAAGTCACACCTTCTCCTCACTCAGGCCTCTCAACAACCCTCTGAGGCAGACATTCTCAGCCCCATCTTACAGGGGAGGAAGCTGCGGTCAGCGGCCACAGACATGACTTACCCAGTCCCACAGCTGTGAAACAGTGGAGTGGAGCCGGCTCCCCGGCCCCAAGGCCGGCTCCACGGCCGTCAGCAAGGTGCTCCAGAGGTGCCTGGGGAGTGACAAGCCTGAGTTCTGGGGCTCCTGAGTGAGATGAGGACGCTGTGAATACAGCGTGCACCAGCCGTCTGCTGGTCTGGTCTGTGTGGCCCGTCCTTGCTCAGCTGAGCGTTCAGAAGGAGACTGTCCTGGTGCTCTGTGCAGGTAAAGAAAAGACAGTGATTCTCCCTTCCAGGGCCCCATAGTGGGCAGGAGGATGGGAAGAGGTTGTACCATGCCCATCCCTGGTCCTTAGCCTCACCCTGGTGGCAAAGACAGGCCCGGGAGAGTTGAGCGATGAGCCAGAAATTAGGGACAGAACTGGGAGCAATGACTCTTGACATCAGTTCTATCTTGCTCTCTGAGTCTACCTGCTATGTCTGTAGTGCTCGTATCCCTAGGATCCAGACCTCGGTTTCCTCTTTTGTAAAGTGGGAAAACTCTACCTATTTAATAGTATCAAAGATTAAGTGAGGTAACACAGGCAAGAGGCTGGCACAGTGCCCGGCGGAGAATAAACTGTTAATAATCGGAGCATATAGCTATCAGCTGGTTCCAAGAGAGGACCCTATGTTGCATTGTCTCCTCCTTCCCTGCCTTACAGGTGGTTCTCGCAGGCTTGCAGCTGCAAACTTGGCAGTAGTTAGAAGAAGACCTATTTCTTTAGGGGAAATAAATAACAATTAAAATAATAGTGCCCCATGGTGGAAATGGTGTGACAAAGCTAGCACAGCATGGCAGTATTTTGTGAGTATCTTAAATCTGCAAGGTAAGTATTTTATGAATGTTACATATTAATAAAGTCTCATTTTGTCTGAATTCTCCCACCTTTTAAAATGTATGTCAAGAAACAAGCAACTTCGAAGCTGTGCAGTTAAGTGAGCTGCCAACTGGATTTACAATATGCTACGTAGGGCATTTTCTAAAACAGGTAAACAAATATAAACATCTTCCTTCATCTTTTGTCAGGATTAGTCTCGAATTCAGTGAATTTTGAACCATGCCCCAGCAGGACTAGACCCCTCCTGGAGTACAAGGGCCAACCCTTTGGAAGGAGCACTTTGATAGAAGCCGTCAAAGATGCAAGCCGTTCTTGAGCTCTGAAGGGAGCTGCAAGAGCCATTCACATACTCTGACCACTTACTGAGTCTGGACTTTATCCTAGTGAAGTGATTCCAAAAGAGCAAAGCGAAATGCAAGCACGTGAAGATGCTCATTGTAGCGTTGCTTACAGCTGAGGGGAGAGATCCTGTGAACTATGCTGGGGCCCTCGATGGCTCTTTGGCCAATAAGAACTCTCATTTTGAAGATCATGTGGGACTTCTCTTGTGGTCCAGTGGTTAAGACTCTGCGCTTCCACTGCAGGGGGCACAGGTTCGATCCCTGGTTGGAGAACTAAGATCCTACATGCCTCTCTGTGTGGCCAAAAAGTTGAAAAGAAGAAGATTGTGTAACAACGTGGATGATGTTTACATCAAGTGTTTCACATCGAAGGAGAAAGTGCAAAGCTGCCCTGGGACTCTGCTCTCTGACTCTGTCAGGGCGACTTTCCTTCCTCGCTGTCCGGTCCTCCCAGCAGCCCTCTGAGGCACACAGAACAGGTCATTAGTTATTCTCTCATAATCCAGGCGAGGCAAGAGAGACCCAGAGACTCAGCTTCTGAACCAGGGCCGCTGCTAACAGAACCCAGTGCTGCCTCAGAGGAGCATGCCCCTGACTGGGGGCCCCGCAGCAAGCCCCCAGCTCCCGAGTGAGGACCGCGTCAGACAAACCCGTTCTCATAGACCCTCCCATCTCATCCAGGAGGGGTGTCCCCTGGGCAACTGTTTCTGCCTCCTCAGGCTGGGATTTCCCCTCTTGGGCAATTTGGAAGAACCCCAGTGCCAGGCCCCATCTTGCTCTGAGCTGGTCTTATAGGAAGCCCCCTCTCTGCACACTTGACCCATGAGATCATGTGGAAAAACCCTTAGAAACTTAATACTTACCGCAGGTGCAATTGTTCCTATTACTTAAAACAAGCTGTAATGCGAACGTTTTCCACCATGCAAACGTTGCTGGTAATAACATGACAAATGCTCCCCCTCCACGGCCGCCTTAGGAAATAAAACCTTACGGGGGCACTTGGAGGCTCCTGGGTGCACTGATCCTCCGTCTCTGTCACACAGGTAACCCAAACCACAAAGGGTGTCGATCTGTAGTGTTAAGCAGTACTGTTTTGCACGCCTTTCAACTTTCAATATGTGGCTTCATGCTGTCTCGCATTCATTCAGCAAATTCACTCAGCAAATATTTATTGGGTGCTTACTGTATATGAGGTACCCTTTCAAACTGTGTCTCTACTCTTGTGTACATTCCCATGGGGTGAGCCAGACAATAAGCAAAACTTATGAATTATAGATAAATTATATGTTAGAATGTGAGAGTTGCAAAGGAGAAAAATAAAGTCAGATAGGTGGGGGTGCGGGGTGGAAAGCTGCAATTTTAAGTAGGATCATATCCTTCTATTTCCTGTTTATTTACTCCATATTATTTTCTTCTTTTTTATGAATGCACCATCTTTATTTGTTTTCTTGGCAATGAACATATAAGATTTTTTTTGTCATTATAAACAGTATTGCCATAAGCATTCTTATAAATGTCTCTTTGGATACACGCAGAAGAGATTTGGTGGGGGGCATATATCCCATTATAAATTTGCTGAGCCTAGGGCATCTTTGACGTGACTTAGATGGTACCACTGACCCCCACAAGCAGTGTGTGAGGGGTCCAGTTATTCTGCCTCTTCTCCAACACTTGATGGTATCAGATTTTTAAAAACTACCTGCCAGTCTGACAAGTATAAAATACCATCTTTGGTTAAACTGAATTTCCCCGATAACTACAAAGGTTGAGCATATTTTCATAAATTTATTCATTATCTGTGTTTTCTTCTTTAATGACTAGGAATTTCATTGACTATTGTCTATTGATTTTATATCCAGTAATCTTGCAAAGTAATAATTGGCCTGTAGACTTTTTTGGGTTTTCTAAATAATCATATCATCTGCAAATACCGACAGTTTCTCTGTCTTTTCAAATGTATGTCATTCATTTATTTTCTTCTTTATTAATTTATTTATAAACTTCTACTACTAAATGTAATTATTTAAGAAAAACAAATTTGTAACTACAAAGCTGAACAAAAAATGTTAGAGTGGGCATCCTTATCTTTTCCTGATTTTAAAGGAAAGGTTTCTATTGTTCACACAAATAATACTTCCTTTGGATGTTTTTCTAGATATCCTTTATCAGGTTAAGGAACTTTCCTTTTATTTCCAATTTGCTTAAAAGTTTATCATTGGTCAGTATATACTTTTATCAAATACCTTCTTCTGTGTCTACTTAGATTATATGCTTTTTTCTCTCTAATCTATTAATGCAGTAAATTACCTATATAGATTTTCTAATATTAAGCCACCTTTGCATTCTTGGAACAAACTCAACTTGGTTACTTTACATTATCTTTTTTATATATAATTGAATTATTTTGATAATGTTACTTAGGATTATTACATCTAAATGTATGAGTGAAATAGACCTGTAATTTTCTTTTTTTATGCTATACTTGTTTAATTTTTGTATTACGATTACACTGGCCTCAAAAAATGAATTTGGGAATATTCATTATTTTTATATTTCCTAGAAGAATTCATGTAAAATTGGGATTGTCTATTCTTGAAATGTTGGTATAGTTTACCTATAAGACCATCTGGGCCTTAAATTTTCTTTATGGGAATATTTTCAATTATTGCTTCAAATTCTTTAATCATTTTAAACGATTTAAGGCTATCCATAACATCTATTTCTTTTCAGTTTTGGTAGGAATTTATTCTACTAAGACCAAATTTGTTGGCATAAAGTTGTTGATAGCATTCTCTTATTACATTTTTTTCTCAGTAATCTTTTATTGCAAACACAGCCACATGGAAAGATAAAAATCTCCCAATATTTGTCTATCTTTGTCTTATTATCTTTTAAACCTGTTTTAACTATAGTTATGTTACTCTTTTCATATATAATATCATTTATTTGTATATTTTCTTTTTTTTCTTTGATCAATCTTCCCAGAGAGTCAACTCTTAGTTTCATTGGTCTTCACCTTCCATTTTTTAAATTCTATTTCATTGATTACCATTTTGTTTTTTTAAATCTCTTTCCTTATATTGTTTTGGGGTTTACTGTAATTTTCTCAAACTCCTTACACTTGACACTGAGGTCATTAATTTGTGCTGAGGGCATTTGCCCAGCCAGCCGAACTGAGCTAAGCAGCAGCTGTTTTGGGAGGACTGTGGGAGGAGGGAGTCAGAAGTGGAGAGCCAGGTCCCAGGGGGGTGCTGGGGAGGAGTCCAGTCGAGACTCTCCGCTGGGAAGCAGGACTCCTTCCGTACCTAACCTTGGTACCATACTGCTTTCTCTCCAAACTGTCAATATAGCAAATTGACTAAAACAGAACAACCCACACAGAGGAGGATAATAGAGGAGTCATCAGCAACTGCATTTTGGTAGTGGGAAAGTAGATGGACTTAAACAGACCCAAGAAAGCCGTATCCCAGAGATGAAGAAGCAGCCTGATTTATACCACAGAACCATGAAGAGGTCTCAAACCAAGCTCATCAAGTATCTCAGGATTGGGGTTAATATGGGATGATGTGGACAGAGAAAAGATTCTACATGTTTGCAGAGAAAAAGAAGGTATATACAAAGGACTACGACTCAGAATGGCATTGGATTTTTAAAAAACAGCATCAGTGGAAGCCAGAACACAATGGAGTAACAAGTTCAAAGTTCTGAAAGAGGGTTTGTGGTTAAACTGATGATAAAAATGAGCAAGCTAAGCCAATGATTAAAACAAGTCAGTTATTACTCCAGGGAAAACAAAATGCTGTGCAGAAAAAGAAAATAACAACATTTTACGCAGCTCATTTGACAATAGATTTACAGCCAGAAAGGGCTTCTCAGGTGGCACAGTGGTAAAGAACCTGCCTGCCAATACAGGAGGTTCAAGAGAGGCAGGTTCGATCACTGGGTCGGGAAGATCCTGTGGAGTAGGAAATGGCAAGCTGTTCCAGTGTTCTTGCCTGGAAGACTACATGGACAGAGGAGCCGGATGGGCTACAGACCCTGGGGTCACAAAGAGTTGGACACAACCGAGAGAATGAGCACACACACATTGCAGTAGGAATGAGGCAAATAATGAATATTGATCTAATCAGAGTGACAGCCATACTGAGAGGCTGATGACCGGGAGGCGTATGTGGGTGTGTGGCTGGCTGAGTACAGGTACATTTTGTAGCGGCTGTGTTTAGGGGCAGGGGTTGGTGAGAGGGTTAAATCCTCTCTTCATGATGAGAAATCATTAGATAATGCCCAAACCTGCAAATTCAAGAAGTAGCAATATAAGCATGTTCTTTGTGGAAAATATGGTAAATATCAGAAAGATGGAAATCTGTATCTCTACAACTGAGAAAGACGGGTAGGGTGGTGATAGGCTAAGGGGTTGAGGGTAAGGGGGCTTCAGGGAATTGCTGATTTTCATAAGAAACCACACAGAAATTTTCAACTTTTAAAATTACATGCATGTTTAACTTTGATAAAAATAAAAACTAAATTTTAAAAATTCCAGAAGTGGGATGGCTGGGTTAACAGGTATGCATATTTTAAGATCTTACTCACAGAGCTAAGTAGTGCACCTATTTTACCCTCTTTCAGAAGTGAATTAGTCTCTAATTTCTAGTCCTTGCAAGTACCATTATCGATTTTCAGATCTCTGCCAGTTTGATTAAAAAAAAAAAGATATCCTATTGTGGTTTTAATTTGCATTTCTTTGACTTCCAAATAGTTTTACATAGTTAACATATTTAACCATTTTTAGTTATTTTTTGATTCATTTCCTGTTACAGTTCTGTCCATTTTTATCTCGGAGTCTTCATGTTTTTCACCATTGGCTTATAAGGGTTTTTAAAATAGTAAGCCTACTAATTCTTGATCTATCACACGTTACAAATATTTCCACCCCCCATGGGTCCTTGTGCTTGTAATTTTTTCTTTTTTTTTGGCCACAGGGGGCTCAGACAGTAAAGAGTCTAACTGAAATGAAGTAGACTCAGTTTCAACCCCTGGGTAGGGAAGATACCCTGGAGAATGGCATGGCAACCCACTCCAGTGTTCTAGCCTGGAGGATTCCATAGCATGGGGTTACTAAGAGTCGGACATGCCTAAATGACTAACACTCTCCCTTTCATGTGAGATCTCAGTTCCCCTGACCCCAGGATATTGAACCAGAGCCCCTTGCATTGGAAGCATGGAGTCTTAACAACTGGACTGCCACGGAAGTCCTTAATTTTCTTTTTTTGATGTGAGGGATTTTTAATTTTTATATAGTTCAGTCTGTCTTTTATGCTTTTTGCCTCGGGATCATGCCTGGAAAACCCTTGCTCGTTTATGGGTTTTTACAAATAGAGTATTTCTTATTTTGTCTTGTATTCATAAGTGGTATTTCATCGAGTCGAAGTTTTCACATTTTAAATCTCTGAAATTGGGATGTGCTTACAATCACCAGTGCTGAGGTGGCAGTCATGGCCTGCGTGCCCCACATCAAAATGTGCAGAAAGTGACCTAACAGTGGAGCAGACTTGAAGGAATGCTGCATCACCACGTTTCCTTTTTCTCCAGAGTTCTAGCCTTTAGGTGGGGGGTGGAAATGACATAGGGGCTTTCCTGCTTGGCCCATAAAACCTCCCATACCACCCTCTCCTCTCTCTCTGCTGTTGGAAGATCTAGCAGTGGTTCTCGGTGATGGCAGAACCAGAGGCAGAGGTGTTTAGGTCCATGAAAAGCCTAATGGGAGATGCTTGCTGACCAGGCAGGGGTCCTCATTGTTATTTGTGTATAAGAAATAAACTGTTACTGTGTTAACCTCTTGAGATTTGTGATTTTGTTTGTTATAGCTGCTAACATTGCTGATACCCAACTGATATCCTTGTCTTAATTCTGACTCAAATGTGAATCCCTATAGATTAGAGTTGAGTGTTTTATCACTGAGTATATGTTGGCTCCTGATTTTAGATAAATGTACTTTATCTGATGCTTTTAAAAAAATATATCACATCTTGGTATTGGAGTTACTCTAAGTATATAAAATTAATTGGAAAATTTTAAACATTCTTAAATTCTGGAAAAAGTTAAATAGCATAGGAGTTAATTATTATGTGAAACTTTGACAAGATTCATCCTGAGAACTGCCTATAGCAAGAGTAGAACTTGAATATGCTTTACTTTCTTTTTCTTTTTCAAAATAACTTTTTAAAATTATTTTTTAAAAGCTGTTTTAGATTTACAACAAAATTGGGAGGAAGGTATAGAGATTTCCCACATACCCCCTGCCCCTCCACATCCATTAGCAACATCTGCGCTCTAGTATGGTACAGTTTTAACCAAGGATGAAACCTATATTAACATATTTTTATCACCCAAAGTCCATAGTTAACCTTAGGGTTCATCTTAGTATTATACATTACATGGGTTTGGACAAATATACAATGATATTTATCCATCATTATAATAACACACATCCTAAAAACACTCAGTGTCCCACCTACTTATCTTTCTGTCACTCTCCCACCAACCACTGAAAACCACTGATCTTTTTCCTGTCATCATAGTTTTGCCTTTCCTAGAATGTCTTATCATTGGAATCATATAGTATATAAACTTTTCAGATTGGCTTCTTTCCCCTAGTAATATGCATTTAAGATTCTTGATTCTTTCACGTTCTTGACACCATAAAATTCGTAGTAGTGAACACAGGCAAAACATCCTCTGACATAAACTGCACCAATATTTTCTTAGGTCAGTCTCTCTCCTCCACTTTTAAGCTCTATTACCTTTCACTAGACAGAACCACTTATGGGGGTTTTTATCCAGTTCCTTCCACCATCTACCTGTTTTTCAAGGTCCTGCTAAAATGCAGCTCCTCCAAGGAAACTTCCAGCTTCCTAAGTCAGAATCAATTTCGCCCTAGACTTCCCTGGTGGTCCAGTGGTTAGGAATCTGCCTGCCAATCAGGGGACAGAGGTTTGATCCCTGGTCCGGGAAAATTCCACATGCCTCAGGGTACTAAACCCATGCTCAGCAGCTACTGAAGCCTGTGTGCCACGGCCACTGAGCCCGCAGCCCTGGAGCCCATGATCTGCAGCAGAAGAAGCCACACAGAAACCAGAGGAGCCCCCGCTCGCTGTAGCTTGAGAAAGCCCACATACAGCAACAAAGACTCAGAGCAGCCAAAAAAAGAAAAAAAAGAATTGGTTTCCCCTCTCTCTGACCCCATACACTCTTTCTGTAGCAGGTGGTTTGTCCCTGTCCACACTGCATTTAAACGCCGGTAGAGGCAGTATAAGGTAGTAGAATGTAGACAGAGCTAGGCGTGAGTCTGAGCCTTACCACTTCCCAGCTGGGACCTTGGACCCCCTTACCCTCATGTAACCTCTCTGAGCATCAGTAGTCTCATCTGTAAAATGGGATAATTGTCGTACCTGGGAGATCATACCTCCTAGATCCCAGGTGCCTATTATCCTGTTTGATATGTGAATGTGTCCCCTGCCAGCTCCCAAGGGCAGACTGTAGAGTGAGGGTCTTGGAAATCCTAAGAAACATTGACTCGAAATCCCGAGAGGAAGCCCTGAGAGGCCACCTGCTAGGTTCTGTGCAAATCCCCCTTCTCTGGAGAAGCCCTAGGCTGCTTTCTCACACTCGTGTGTTGCCTGGCTTGGCCTCCAGCCTGAGGAGTGGAAGAAGGCCAGAACAGGGATAAGTGAAAGTTGCTTCTGCTCAAAAAATTAAAAATAGAATCACTATCTGACCCAGCAATCCTATTTCTTGCATGTATACCCAAAAGAGTTGAAAGCAGAGACTTGAGATATTTCTGTTCATCAGCAGTATTTACAATAGCCAAAATGTGGAAGCAATCCAAAGATCCCTCAGTCAGACCTGCCTGGTGGTTCAGTGGTAAAGAATCTGCCTGCCAATGCAGCAGACGCGGGTTTGATCCCTGGTCCGGGAAGATCCCACACGCCACAGGACAACTGTGGTCTGCGACGAGAAGCCGTCACAAGGAGAAGCCCACGCGCCGCAACGAGACAGTAGCCCCCGCTTGCCACAGCTAGAGAAAGGCCACGTGCAGCAAGGAAGATCCAGCACAGCCAAAAATAGACAAATAAATTAACCAATTAAAAAGAGCCCTCAGAGGATCCATCCTCTGGATGGATAAAGAAAATCCGGTCTATATTAATACGTACAAGATATTACTTACCCTTAAAAAGAAAGGAAATCCTGACACATACTATTAATATAACATGGAGGACCCTTGAGGACATGATTTCAAGTGAAATAAGCCGGTCACAAAAAGGCAAATACTATATGCTTCCATTTACCTGAAGAACCTGGAATAGTCAGATTCATAGAGAAAGAAAGTAGAGTGGTGGTTGCCAGGGCCTGGGGAGAGGGGGCGGTGGGGAGTTATTGTTTAGCTGAACAGTTTTAGCTTGGCCAGATGAAAAGAGTTCTGGAGATGGACGGTGGTGATGGTTGTGTGACAACATGAATGGTGAATGTGCTTCATGCCACCGAACCGCAGTTAAAAATGGTTAAGATGGTAAGTTTTATGCTACGTGTCTTTTACTACAATTTGAAACATGTTTTGGGGTTCTGCAGTGGCCCAGCCTGGGGATGTGCAAGGCCCCACCTAGAGAACAGTGCCCAGGGGTGGCACACAGCCCTCACCCCCAATCCTCAGCAGACGTTGCCCACTGCCTTCTCCACACGGCAGAGGCCAGGCAGGAGATGGGAGCTCCTGATGTCCCTCCTGCTTCTGATGAGCTGAGAATTGGAGAGGATGGAAACCTGGGCTTTTAAAAGTAGATAGAGAATTAAAAATACAATTGAAAATCCCGCTCAGTTATTCCAAGATTAAAAGCATTCTTTAGAAACTGGGCTTTATGAGAGGGTATGCGTCCTGCTTTGTGCGGGAGGGAGGGAGCCGGGTCACCCGTGCTCTTCGTAGGGGGCAAGCAGGTGAAATGATTATGAAATATGTCAAATAAATGGTCCTTTTTTCTCCCCAGGAGATAAGGAAAGGTAATTTGGTCTGTCAGTCGCGCACACAGAAGACGTCATGGTCAACTGCATTAATACTGAATACTTTGTCCAGAGTCACAGAGCTAAAAGAAATTACAGAGTCTTTCTCCTGTGAATTCTGGCATGACTCTCAGCAGACCTTTCCCCACCTGAATTCACAAAAGAGATGAATAATAAAAGGCAGGGTCTACGGTGGGACCCAGAGCTTGCCAGGCTGTGCCAGGCGAAGTGGTCGGAGTCACGCTTCCCTCGCACAACTGTGACCCAGCATCCGAGCCGCTCCTGGGTCCTGTTTCAGCCCAAATCCCAGCTGTTTCCAGGGGACCCCTGTGCCTTCCTGCCTGGGGCTGCTGCTCCTGTTCCTGTCTCCTGTGCTGTTGAAGCCCACCCAGCCTTCCACCTGGACCCCGGCACCCTCCCCTCCTCTGACTGCACCTCCTCTGTCTGCAGCTGTCCTGGGAATGTGGCATTTGCATCCTCTTTCCCTAACACCCCAGACCCAGGATCAGCCAGGCAGCCTCCCTGCCAGTGTCCAGTCTGGGGACTGGCACCGACCGTGGAAGGGAGGAGTTCCTAAGGCCTCTGCAAGTTTTCTCCTTTATAATAGAACAAAAGGATGTGAGCAGCGGTTTGGTTTTTTCTTTTCTTCCTTGGAATCAGTGGTGATGAAAGCATGCTGTCAAGGCTGGGGTGGGCATTGGCCTGCTTTTGAAATCCACTGTCAAGTTGCTGAGTTGTAAGAGGCAGTCTTTACCTCCACCCCCTCCAGGAGGGGCGTCAGGGAGCCCCACACGGGAACCCTCATCCAGTGTCTGGACAAAGCCTCTTCCCTTCGCTGCTTTTGGGGACATTTTCGGTCTCTGGAACAGTTAGACTTCTTTGCAACGCAGTTATAGTCCCTCAGGTAATGAGTACTCCATTATTTTTAGGCTGTTTTACCCAATTAATTTTATCATCAGTTAATTACAAATTAACAGTTTAAGAAAATGAATATTTGTTCAGTTTCTTAAACTAAATCATTATATATGTATTTATTCCTTTTTAAAGATGCACATCCATTATCTCCTGCAGATGGAGAAGACCGGTCTGGGGCCACCTGGGCCTCTCAAACAGACCTTTCCACAATATGGGCTGGGCTCACGGGGCTGGGGGGACCCGATACGAGAGGCCCACAGCACGTGGCAGAGAGCAGGCGTCGCGGGTGACAGGGGAAGGCCTCCGCCAGCCCGCCGCTGCTTGGCGGAATCTGGGGCGAGGCGAGGCGGGTGCAGCCGAGAGCCAAGTGCGTGAGGGCATGTGAAGATGAAAGCAGCAGCTGGGGGGCTGCGGCTACAGGAACGAGGTCCTCCGGCCACTGCTGGGTGGTTTGGGGAACGCCTCTCGGGTCACAGCACACCTGGTCCCCTGGGACCCAGACTCACCAAGGTGTGTGAGCTGGGGCCCGTCGGGAGACTTAAGGTCTCAGCTCCTGGGTCTGTATGTAGTAGGTACAGCCGTGCAGTCCTCTTATTCCGACAGGCCGCGAGCCCGTGGATCACCGGAAGTTGCCCCAATCTCTGATTCACGTAGCGAGGGCAGGCGAAGGCCACGGCTGCCGTTCCAGCTCCAAGACCCAGAGTCAGGGGGGAGATGCAGCTTCCTTCCTGTGACCCCTGTGGATGGGGGCGCCCAGCAACCGTCTACACCAGGAGTCAGCAAACTGAGGCCTGTGGGCCAGATCCTGCCAGGTTGCTATTTCTGTACGACTTGAGAGCGAAGAATGACTTTTACATTGTGAAGCAGTTTGGAAAACTCAAAAGAAGAATAATGTTGTGTGACATGGAAGTTATGTGAAATTACAGTGTCTGTGAACAATGTTTTATTGGAGTGCCGCCAGGCTTATCGCAGTGCCTTTATGCTACAACAGGAGGATTGACAGTCATGACACAGATGGTGTGGACTGCCAAGCCTGAAATATTTGCTATCTGCTTCTTTACAGAAAAAGTCTGTTGATTCCCGATCTACCTGCGGCAACTACAAGGGGAATTTTCTTTACAACAAACTAGATGGGACATTCCAGTTGTTTGTTGTCATGAGATGGGACGATAATTCACTTAATAAACACCTAAGCAAGTTCTCAGTTGGGTCACTGAGGAAAAAGAGATAAATCAGATCTAGTCCATACAAGGGAGGTGCCAGTCTGTGGGAGACAGGCAGGTGTGTGTGTATGTAAATTGCAATACAGAGGGATTAGCTCCACAGTGCATTTTTTCACAGAACTCCTGGAAGCATTGAGGAGGGCATCAAAGAGGGCTTCTGAGAGGGGGTGATGCCTGAGCAGCATACTACTTTCAGCTGAGCAGAATGTGTATTACGTTGTATAAGTCTAGGATGCCACCTGTGGTTCCATGGTGCATACCGGCACAATTGTACAGGGCAGCTGTGTTGAATGGACCTGGAAGGGCTCTTGGTTACAAGTGAGAGGTACCTAACTCACTAGAACCTAGACAATGAAGGAATTCATCGGTTCCTGAAAGGAATTCTGGGCACCCAGGCACGGTTTATGTGGAGGCTCAGGCAGTCAGAGCCTTGCCCCTCTCTGTCCATCTCTTGGCTCTGTTCGGCTTTCCTCTTTCCATGAGTTAGGAAAGATGGTGGTGGGCAGCCCAGATACAGAACCTCCCAGCAAAACAAGGCTATCTAGAGAAGGCTCTCTTTTTCCCAAGGATCACACAACAGTACCTGAAAAGGATTCTGATTGACTGTTTGAGTCAGATGCCCATTTCTGAATCAACCACTGTAATGATGGGCAGGGTGAAGTGGTCCTTAAGATTATCTGCTTCAGAGAGTCAGGGTTGGAGGGTGAAGCCATCATAATTGATAGCCTCATGAAGTTGAGGACTGGTTTCCCCAAGGGAACTTGCAAACAAAACCATATATCCCTGGTGGTCCAGTGGTTAGGACTCTGAGCTCCCAATGCAGGGGGCCCAGGGTTTGATCCCTGGTCAGGGAATTAGATCCCACCAGCCGCAACTAAGACCCAGCACAGCCAAGTAGATAAATAAAAATAAAATAGTAAAAAAAGCAGATCCACCACAAAGAGTCAGAAAGACCCCTTCCGGCAGACTAGGTAGAAAAAGTCTATAAACAGAACATTGCCAGTTCTATCCTGAGTCTCCATCATGCCTAAAGCCATCATGAGTAGTGACCCTTAAGAAGTACCACTGGAAAATAAATGACCTGTGCAAGTTCGATACATGAAGCCGCCCACCCAAAGCCGGTGCTCTGGGACAACCCAGGGAGGTAGGGTGGGAAGGGAGGTGGGACGGGGGTTCAGGATAGGGGGGACACGTGTATACCTGTGGCCAATTCAAGTCGATGTATAGCAAAAGCCATCACAATACTGTAAAGTAATTATCCTCCAATTAGAATAAATTAATTAATTTAAAAAAAGAAGTACCACTGGGCAGCCCTGCCCATTCCCGTCTGTGAGGACTGCTGACCTCTGAACCCAGCTGGGGAAGAAAAAGCAAGCATCCCCCTCCCCACCTCTTCTCAAGGCTGCCAGAGCTCAGAGCATGGTTGGAATTCACTTATTTGATCTGTGGAGCTCTTTAAAATAACAAGATCACCCACTGACTGGGAGACAGTATTTACCAAAGACGTATCTGGTAAAGGACTGCTATCCAAAATATACAGATAACTCTTCTGTTCTTGTTGTTTTTGGCCGTACTGCATAGCACGTGGGGCCTTAGGTGCCCTCATGGGACCAAATTTGTACCCAATGCAGTGGAAGTGCAGTCTTAACCACTGGACCGCCAGGGAAGTCCCACAAAGAACTCCTAAAACTCAACAACAAGAAAACAAACTACCCGGTTTAAAAATGGGCCAAAGACCTCAATAGACACCTCATCTATTGAAGATAAACAGAAGACTAATAAGCATATTAAGTGATGCTCCACATCATACTCCATCAGGGAAATGCAAGTTAAACAACAAGGGTCATCCCTGGTGGTCCGGTGGTTAAGAATGCACCTCCCAATGCCGGGGACGTGGACTCAATCCCTGGTCAGAAAACTAACATCCCCCAGGCCGCAGAGCAACTCCTGAGCCTGCAGGCCTCAACTAGAGAGAGGCCTGCACACCACGGTGAAAGATGCCGCATCTAAGACCCAATGCAGCCAAAGGCAAATAAATATTTAATTTAAAAAAGCAACAATAAGCTACAACTACATGCCAATTAGAATGACCAAAATCCCAAACACTGACAACATCAAATGCTGCTGAGGAGGGGGAGCTACAGAAACCCTCCATCATTGCTGGTGGGAATGCATACCCGTCACTTTGGAAGAGCTTGTCCATTTCTTACAAAGTCAAACAAGCTGTTACTGAGGATCCAGCAATCACGCTCCTTGGTATTGACCCAAAGGAAATGAAACTTCTGCCCATGTGAAAACCTACACAGGGATGTTCATAATAGCCTTATTCATAACTGCCAAAACTTAGAAACAGCCAAGTTGTCCTTGAGTAGGTGAATGAATAAACAAACAGTGGTACTTCCAGGCCGTGGGATACTATTTAGAACTAAAAAGAAACGAGCTCTAAAGCTATAAGACTAGGAGGAATCTTAAAGGTATGTTACTAAATGAATGAATACAATCTGAAAAAGCTACGTACTGTATGATTCCAACTAGAAGACATTCTGGAAAAGTCAAAGCTATGGAAACAGTAAAAGATATGTGGCTGTGGGGGTGGAGGTGGGCAGGAGGAGTGAACGGGCAGAGAACAGAGGATTTTTAAGGCTGTGAAGATATTCTGTATGATACTAAAGTGATGGATACATGTCACTTAGCATAGAAGACAGAACACCAAGAGTGAACTCTGAGGTTAACTGCGGACTCTGAGCGGTCATGGTATGTCAGTGTAGGTTTGCGGCTGCTGCTGAGTCACTTCAGTCGTGTCTGACTCTGTGAGACCTTAAGGACTGAAGCCCTCCAGGCTCCTCCGTCCATGGGATTCTCCAGGCAAGAGTACTGGAGTGGGTTGCCATGCCCTCCTCCAGGGGATCTTCCCGACTCAGGGATCGAACCTGGGTCTCCTGCATTGCACGTAGACTCTTTAACGCTGCCACCAGGGAAGTCCCCGGTGGAGGTTCACCCTTGGTTAAAAGTGTACCACTTTGCTACATGACGATGATCGTGAGCGAAACTGTGCCTGTGTGCAGGAGTGGGTATATGAGAAGTTTCTGTACCTTCCTTTCACTTGTGCTGTGAATCTGGAACTACTTTAAAAAAATTAAGTCTTAAAAAAAATGATAAGAGTTCCTGAGTTGAAAGGATACACCTTTATTTTAAAAGCTCCTTCACTCAGCCACCAACCACGGGAATTAAATTTTGTAGTGCATTTAATAGACAATGGACACTGAGCAAGGTCACAAATACACGCTGAGATTACAAGACAGGACACTGGGCAGAAACCAGCAATCACAGGCAGGCTTCTGATGGCTGCCTGGCCTGGAGACACACATCTCACATCAGCCTGGCGCGCGCCAGCCAGCATCTCGCTCACCGCCTCCTCTGCTCTATAAGCAGCATCGTTTCTTAAAGGTGTGTCACTGCAGGGCAGGAAGCATGACACTCATGTGCCTTGTGCATTTCTGATGTATTTAAAAATACATAGAAGGGAAATTCCCTGGAGATCCAGTGGTTAAAACTCTATACTTCCACTATAGGGGGCATGGGTTCAATCCCTGGTTGGGGAACGAAGATCCCACATGCTGAGTGGCATGGCCAAAATTTTTAATTAAAAAAATAAAAATACATGTGATATGGAGATAAGATGTATAGCAGTAGCCCATGCACACCCACGCTTACGGAAAATACTGGATGGAAACACACCCAACATCTCAGAGATGATATTAATGGATGCCCAGGGTAATTTTGCTTTTCCCCCTTTCCAAATTTTCTATGATGGTCTTATGTAACATTTACAAAAATGCCTTTTTATGAAATAAAGTGCAGGTTGGTCTCAACTTGGGACTTTTCTGCTGGAGGTGGCAACAGACCCAAGAACTTCTTTGGAGGACTCCTAATCATCCATGCTGTCACCAGAACAAGACCCTCTTGTGGCCAGAGACAAGCTACTGTCATAGGCAAAAAAAAAATCCTTTGTTCAGACTTTGACCCCACAAATGAGCAAACCTCCAAACCCTTTTTTCCCTGCTCCACAGTACTGGGACACCAAAAAATTTTCTCACGTGCCCCTCCTTCTGGACCACCTGCTGGCCTGGCCGAGTCTCCCACCCATCCTCCTCTATGATGCTTCCCCCCACCGCCCCACGTCCACCTCAGCGTATGCACATTCCCAAATACTGTAGGTGCAGCTCCAGTCCTGCTCCTCCAGGAAGCAGCTCTGGTCTCGCCACTGCAGACTCTTCACTTGGAGGAGCTTCTAGAACACCTCCCTGGACCACACTCAAGTCTCCCTCCCACCGAGCGGAGCTCACGCTCGTATTTCAGTTCTGTGTCCACACTTCGGGCTCAGTGAGGACAGAGTCACCCTGGGCATCCTGGCTTCATCCAGCCCCACCTCAGGGACTGCAACAAGGGCAGGAACAAAGGAGAAATCACAGAGAGAGAGAAGTTTGGAGGTGATCCATTCTAATCCTTTCGGTTCATAAACGCGAGGGTCACGGTGTGCCTGCCCCATATTTGGTGGCAGAGACAGCGCTGGGACTCGTAGGTCGTGCGCTGCATCCAGTGTTCTTCCCACCAGTCGCCCCGCCTCCGCAAGGCTGGGGATCGGGCTGGGCCAGGGGGAGGCAGGCCTGTGTGAGATTCCCTCCCGGGCTGCCTGCACTTCCCGGCCAGCAGGGTAAGGGCCTGCGCTGGCCCCGCCGCCACCCCGCCCCTGCGGGCCTGGCCTGCTGTAGGTTCCTCCGCGGTGTCGTGTGATGCGGCGCCGCCCTGGATCTGGGCTGGCTTCACCCCTCGGCAGCAGAAGCGCCACCATGACACCTCCCCGCAGACATTGAAAGGGCCCTGAGCAAAAACTCACGCAGCTCAATGTCCAGAGCAGCTGCCTAGAGAGGTTTCAGTACAGACGGAGGAGCTGCGGTCACCACCCATTTCCCCGCTGAAGGGGGATTCGGTTTATTTGTTGCCGTTGTTTTATTGTGTTTCGGTTGTACCATGTGGTATTCAGGATCTTCCCCATCTGGGGATTGAACCCACGCCCACTGCACCGGGAGTGTGCAGTCTTAACCACTGGGCCACCAGGGAAGTCCTGTTGGTGGTGATGACATAACTCCTCTCTCCACACACGCAACACAAGCACCATCTCCCACTGGGTGGACTTCATATAGGCCCAGGACGGGGAAATGGAAACATGTCTCAACACGGAGAAATCAGGAGCCTTCAGGAATGGAGGGTGAAGAGATAGTCTTCATCCCTTCAGAAATTGAGCTTAGATATTTTAAAGCCTTATGACTATCAAAGAGCTTTCAGTCTTATCTGGGAAAGAGAGTAAAATTTCAATTTTAAATCTATGTTACCTCTTTAAATGTATAAAATGCCTTCAGAATTTCCCAGGTTACATTTATAATTCTGTAGAGATTTTTGTTTTGTTAGTGGGGTTAATGAACTTAGGAGACTCAGAAAAGCAGGTAGAGGCTGGAGGGATGGTTGAGGCCAGGTACCCAGGTCACTGCTGATGAGAGTGAGACCCCGGGGCAGGGGCCTTGCCTCAGGTCCCCGACTCCCCAGCCAGGAGGAGAGAGTGGGGAGACAGCGGTTCTGGGCCTTCATGCTTGGCCACTGAGTGTCTCCTCAATGCCGGGCTCCTTCTGGGCGTCAGGACACAGCCAGGGACCAGAGGAGCTGCAGACCCAGGGGCTCACCTGCTGGTAGACAGCAGTGAGTGCAGTGACGGAAGCCAAGCCAGGAAGGGGACAGAAAGGGTGCCAGTGGGGGCCTCCCGCAGAAGCTGACTTCTGAGTTGAAATCTGGGGGGCTCTGAGCCGGGAAGAGGGCAGACGAAAGGCTAATGCGGCTGGAGGGCAGTGAGGGGAAGGAGGGGTGAGGGGCAGAGAACCAGCCGGTGGCGGGGGAAGCTGAGGACACACAGCCCCAGCAGCTCATTCCCAACTCTGAGGCCCCTCTCCCCACACAGGGCGGCCTGGTTGTTCCCAGGCTGGGGCAATTTCTCTAGAGAATGTGCTCTGTACGAAGAGTGGCTGGAGAGGAGCCCTGGGACGCATGTATACCCGGGGAGACCTGCCCAGAGCAGAGAGAGCCCAGCAGGCTCTCAGGCCGCCATCAAGGCCCAGCAAGCAGCTGAGGGACGTGGCCTCCAGGGCAAAGCCAGCGAGGGAAGCCATGGGTTGTGGAGTCCAGTGCATGCAAGACGGTTTTCTCAGTCAGAGCCGCTCAGCAGGTGCGGGTGCTGTGGAAACAGTATGGCGCGTACTCAAACACTTCAGCGTAGAATTACCACAGCAGCCCCCCTCTAGGTATATCCTCCAAAGAATGGAAAGCAAGGACTTGCAGAGGTATTCGCACGCTCCTGTTTGCTGCAGCATTATTCACAATAGCCAAAACTGCAAACAACCCAAGTGGCCATCAACAGATAAATGGATAAATAAAATGCAGGATATACACACAATGGGATATTATTCAGTCACAAAAAGGAATGCAATGCTGACACAGGTTACAACAGGATGAACCTTGAAGCCATTATGCTGAGTGAAATAAGCCAGGCACAAAAGAACAAACACTGCAGGTATGATTCCACTTATATACTATATCCAGAGTGGTCAAATTAACTGAGACAGAAACTAGAAGGATGGCTGCTGGGGGCTGGGAGAGGGGAGATTGGGAGTTAGTGTTCATGGGTCTAGAGAGTCAGTTTGGGAAGATTAAAAAGTTCTGGAGATGGATGGTGGTGATGGTGACACAACATTATGGATATATTAATATTCAATGGCACTAAACTGTGCACTTAAAAATGGGTTAAAATGGTATATTTTATGTTACGTATATATGCCACAACAAACGATAAAAAAAGGTGTTCACAGTGACTTGGGCTGACTCGGGAAGCAGCGATCTGTCTGTCAGTAGAGGTGTGCAAGAGAGGCTGGACGTTTTCTGGATGCTGGGGAAGGAGTACGCGGCCAGGGAGGCGGAGCACGGGTCATCCTGGACTTTGAGTCAGGACAGAGACACGCGAGCCGACAAGTTTTGAGGCCTCACTGCACGCGGGCCTGGGCTTCGGTTCACACACATTCTCCTTCTGCCCTCACTGCACGCGGGCCTGGGCTTCGGTTCACACACATTCTCCTTCTGCCCTGGGGCCACGAGGCAGGGTCGGGATTGCCTTCACTGGCCGTGCGGGATGAGCACAAGACAGCGTCAGGCACAGCCGCCTGCCAAGACCCTCTTCCATGGAGGCCCAAACGCCTGGTCTCAGATCACTTCCAAGTGACTTCCAAGTGACTGCCCAAGGTCACTTCCCTTCCCAGGAAGCCCATTATCTATGACTGACCTATGTGGGGTCACCGAGGCCTGGCCAGCTTGCTCTGTGTAACTCCGAACACCACGGACATTCTGCTTCAGGGGTCTCCCCTCCCTACTGAGCCTGTCTAGCAGCTAGAATCTTCTCTTTGCCCACGGCTGCTTCCTCCCTGTCCTTCCTCAGGTGTTGATCTGGGACCCTCCTCCAAAAACTTCCTGCTTGCTGAACTCAGGGTTCAGTTCAGTTCAGTCGCTCAGTCATGTCCGATTCTTTGCAACCCCATGAATCACAGCACGCCAGGCCTCCCTGTCCATCTCCAACTCCCAGAGTGTACTCAAACTCATGCCCATTGAGTCGGTGATGCCATCCAGCCATCTCATCCTCGGTCGTCCCCTTCTCCTCCTGTCCCCAATCCCTCCCAGCGTCAGGGTCTTTTCCAACAAGTCAACTCTTTGCATGAGGTGGCCAAAGTATTGGAGTTTCAGCTTCAGCATCAGTCCTTCCAATGAACACCCAGGACTGATCTCCTTTAGGATGGACTGGTTGGACCTCCTTGCTGTCCAAGGGACTCTCAAGAGTCTTCTCCAACACCACAGTTCAAAAGCATCAATTTTTCAGCACTCAGCTTTCTTCACAGTCCAACTCTCACATCCATACACGACCACTGGAAAGCCCATAGCCTTGACCAGACAGACCTTTGTTGGCAACATAATGTCTCTGCTTTTTAATATGCTATCTAGGTTGGTCATAACTTTCCTTCCAAGGAGTAAGCATCTTTTAATTTCATGGCTGCAATCACCATCTGCAGTGATTTTGGAGTCCAAAAAAATAAAGTCTGACACTGTTTCCACTGTCTCCCCATCTATTTCCCTTGAGGTGATGGGACCAGATGCCATGATCTTCGTTTTCTCAATGTTAAGCTTTAAGCCAACTTTTTCACTCTCCTCTTTCACTTTCATCAAGAGGCTTTTCAGTTCCTCTTCACTCTCTGCCATAAGGGTGATGTCATCTGCATATCTGAGGTTACTGATATTTCTGCCTGCAGTCTTGATTCCAGCTTGTGCTTCCTCCAGCCCAGCGTTTCTCATGATGCACTCTGCATATAAGTTAAATAAGCAGGGTGACAATATACAGCCTTGATGTACTCCTTTTCCTATTTGCAACCAGTCTGTTGTTCCATGGCCAGTTCTAACTGTTGCTTCCTGACCTGCATACAGGTTTCTCAAGAGGCAGGTCAGGTGGTCTGGTATTCCCATCTTTTTCAGAATTTTCCACAGTTAATTGTGATCCACACAGTCGAAGGCTTTGGCATAGTCAATAAAGCAGAAATAGATGTTTTTTTGGAACTCTCTTGCTTTTTTGATGATCCAGCGGATATTGGCAATTTGATCTCTGGTTCCTCTGCCTTTTTTAAAACCAGCTTGAACATTTGGAAGTTCTCCAGTTCACGTATTGCTGAAGCCTGGCTTGGAGAATTTTGAGCATTACTTTACTCGCATGTGAGATGAGTGCAATTGTGCGGTAATTTGAGCATTCTTTGGGATTGCCTTTCTTAGGGATTGGGATGAAAACTGACCTTTTCCAGTCCTGTGGCCACTGCTGAGTTTTCCAAATTTGCTGGCATGTTGAGTGCAGCATTTTCACAGCATTATCTTTCAGGATTTGAAATAGCTCAACTGGAATTCCATCACATCCACTAACTTTGTTCGTAGTGATGCTTTCTAAGGCCCACTTGACTTCACATTCCAGGATGTCTGGCTCTAGGTGAGTGATCACACCGTTGTGATTATCTGGCGGTGAATATCTTTTTTGTACAGTTCTTCTGTGTGTTCTCTCCACCTCTTCTTAATATCTTCTGCTTCTGTTAGGTCCATACCATTTCTGTCCTTTATTGAGCCCATCTTTGCCTGAAATATTCCCTTGATATCTCTGATTTTCGTGAAGATATCTCTAGTCTTTCCCATTCTGTTGTTTTCCTCTATTTCTTTGCATTGATCGCTGAGGAAGGCTTTCTTATCTCTCCTGGCTATTCTTTGGAACTCTGCATTCAAATGGGAATATCTTTCCTTTTCTCCTTTTCTTTTCACTTCTCTTCTTTTCACAGCTATTTGTAAGGCCTCCTCAGACAGCCATTTTGCCTTTTTGCATTTCTTTTCCATGGGGATGGTCTTGATCCCTGTCTCCTCCACAATGTCACAAACCTCCGTGCATAGTTCATCAGGCTCTCTGTCTATCAGATCTAGTCCCTTAAATCTATTTCTCACTTCCACTGTATAGTCATAAGGGATTTGATTTAGGTCATAGCTGAATGGTCTAGTGGTTTTCCCTACTTTCTTCAGTTTAAGTCTGAATTTGGCAATAAGGAGTTCATGATCTGAGCCACAGTCAGCTCCTGGTCTTGTTTTTGCTGACTGTATAGAGCTTCTCCATCTTTGGCTGCAAAGAATGTAATCAGTCTGATTTCGGTGTTGACCATCTGGGGATGTCCATGTGCAGAGTCTTCTCTTGTGTTGTTGGAAGAGGGTGTTTGCTGTGCCCAGTGCGTCCTCTCAGGAAAGTCCATCAGCAGTGCTTGTCAAGGTCACTCACCTGGGTAGTGGGGAGGGTGGCCGGGGCCAGGGAAGGGTATCCGATGTTCTTGGACAGAGGAAAGCTCCAACCCTCAGGAGAGTGGGTCGGAGCTCCTTGGGTGGCCCTGACCCTCGGCACCCAGCCGCCCGAGGCTAAGGGTGCCTCATGCTTGCGATATCCACAGTGCCCCTCGCGTACCAGCAGAACCACACCGCAAATGACGCTGCTGCAAAGTTCTAATAGACAGCCTGGCCCGTTAATGGCCTCTTATATATTTAAGTTGGGCGTGATCCATTTGGGAATGGTAATTTTATTCGCGGAGATTGCACTATCTAATTTGAATACAGCAAACTGTGCCTAAGAGATATGGTGGCTCCACAGATTCTTCTCTCCCAATTCCTGTCCAGTCTGGTCTGGGGGCCCTGGCACCGTCACTTAGGATCTGTTTGTCTCCACTTAGTTGAGAAGAGAATGTGGGGCTGAAGCCAGCTGAAACTGACAAGAAGTCAGACCATGGTCTGAATTCCACTCTGTGACCTGGACAAACCATGTAACCACTCTGAGCCTCTGTCTCCTCATCTGTCAGCGAGCAGGGTGGTAGGAATATCCTATATCCTGTGAATATACAGGAGACTCCAGGATGGAGCCCTACTGCCATCCCCAATCTGGACCCCCAGTGGCAGGACTGTCTGAGCTCTGGGGAGTACCGGCCAGACCCGGAAAAGCAGAGGGACAGCAGTGCCCGCCGTGGGGCCTGGCAAAGAGCCTGGTACCCGCCGAGGCACACTGGAGGTCTTTGGCTCTCCCGTCGGCTCTCCCGCTGTCCCAGTGGGTATGCCCATCCTAGGCAGGTGTCCAAACCCAGGAGTGCGGCAAGGCTGCAGTCCTCTCTGCTCTCAGATCCCTGGCTCATGAGGGGCTATTATCACCCCCAGCTCCAGGCCAAGTCTCTGAGTGAGGGATCAGGGACTTGGCCCCTTCTCAGAAGCCCTCCAGCATTACATTTTCATGCTTATCCTCCATTCATCTTCCTCCACCAGCCTGGGGGAACTTTAGCTAGTCTTAGGCGAGGATGGAGGAGGGAAAAGCTGGCTTTTCTGATCAGTATTCCTTCGATCTACTGCTGATGGCATGAAGTTGATGTCCAAAGGCCTCCTGAGGTGGGTGGGGTGGGTGGTGAATTTCATAGAGCTAGAGCGCCAATACTTCGGCCACCTGATGTGAAGAGCTGACTCACTGGAAAAGATTCTGATGCTGGGAAAGATTGACGGCAAGAGGAGAAGGGGGTGACAGAGGACAAGATGGCTGGATAGCATCACTAACTCAATGGACATGAGTTTGAGCAAGCTCCAGGAGACAGTGAAGGACAGGGAAGCCTGGAATGCTGCAGCCCATGGGGTTGCAAAGAGTCAGACAGAACTGAGCGGCTGAACAACGAGAGCTTTCAAGGGTTTTTTGTTTTCCTCCTTGGTTTCTTGTATTATCCTTTCCTGAAGCCCCAAATATTGGAAATACTGGACAGAAAAATTCACATCAGCTTTTTGTTTGGATCACCTTAATCCTCATTTCTTTCTATGTAAGTAACAATAGGAGGGTGGGCAGGAAGGCAGTTTTTCTTCTTTCCCCCAATAATGGGGTCATATGTATTGTCAGATTTTCATTTTCATTTCATTTTCACTTAACAATATGTACTCTTTTCATACAAATATTTATAAACATCTTCCCACATAAATAAGTATAGAACAAAGAATTCACATTACTTAGTATATCAACCACCTTGTCCGCCCCCTACCGCGTCCCACACAAACACTGACCTCTCTCCTCAAGGGCATGGCTGGTTGTTTAAAAACAGGCTTGCCCGTGTTGTCGTGGCTCCCTCACAGTTCTCCCAAACTGTTCCTCAGGCCTCCCTGAGGTCCCCCAGGGAGGATGTGGGGTGGGGAGTGGAGGTCAGGAGGCCAGCAGGGGCCACAGGGCTCCACCACCACCTGCCCAGAGCTGGAGCTCTGCTGACCTGCCTCGGTGAGGGGAAAAGGTTTCTGGACTGTGTATTTTGCTGTTCTTGATAAATCTGATCATGTTCAAGTTCAATAAGGAACATATGAACTTAAGAGTCTTTCTCGGTGCATGATTATAACTGCATCTATTTTTGGATTCATAATGAAAATATAGCATTAGGAAGAAGGAAGACATCAGTGGGAGATGTTCTCGGCAGCTGAATCGGTAGAGAGGGGTTTTACCCAGAATCACAACAGCAGAGAAGAACTGAAAGCGGAAGTAAAGAGTTCTAGTTGGAAGCGGGAGTATGAGGTCACCATAAAGTAATGAGGCTTGCAGGCCTACGTGACTCAGTGAAGACCTCTGTAAGATGGACCCAAGAGTGGAGAGCAAGAAAAGCGACTCCAAGTATCTTGCACACACAACATCGGGTATCAGAAGGTGTGGCGAGGGATGCGTCTGGCTGGGTGTGCTGCCTTTATAGCCAAGTGAACGGCATCGCGGCTTCTTCAGACCTGGTATCGAGGCCTGTCTGGGTAGTAGCTGAGGTCAGCGGGGTGACCAGACCACTCAGGAGTGCTCCAAGGCGCATGTGTCCTCGGGAGGCAGGCAGGCCCGCACGGGGACACGTGGCTAGTCTGGAACTCAGGTCTCCGGCCTCTGTTCAGGGCCTTCTCAGCACCGGTTGCTTTTCCAGTACCTGGCAGTTGTCAGGAGGTATTTCCTTCTCAGTTCAAGGCAGAAAAAGGCCGCTGCAGTGCAGGGAACCAGCAGGCAGACCAGGCCACGGGTGCCCCGTGGCCCACGAGGTGAGAGGTGCCCCGCAAGGGACACCCCTGCACCGCATGGAAAACAGGCTGATGGGTCTCCCTGCCACTGCCTCCTTGCTTCTTGGGTGGGATAAACCATTTGGTCTTTGGACAAGATTATTTTTGCACAAAACAGGATTGTTATCACGTAATTGAAAATAATTATCCCATGAAAATTGAGCTCCACTTGTCTCGCTGGAAATAAAGAAGTGAACATTTTGGGCAGTTTCACTGATGCAAAGGCAGGTATTTTAAGAAAATGAAAGTAGTGAGAACAGACTGCATTCTCAGCAGGAAGCCTTGGGAAATCACAGGGCCTCCCTTGAGTGGCTCCCACGGCTGGAAGACTGATTCACCCTCTGTCCAAGTCAGGGCTTGTTCCAATGAGTCTGTAGTGGAGGAGGGGTTCCGACAGAGGCGGAGTATCACTGAGTGTGGTGGCAGGGATGCAGGTGATCCCACTCAGGGGCTTAGCCCCCAAGGGGTTTTCCTCACAGACAGGCCCCGGACTCCTTCAGAAACAAAGACACAGAGTCAGGGCGAGGAGAGAGAGCTGCTGACCTGGGTCTAATGCAGGAGCTCACTTCTGTCCTTCTTCCCCACGCCCTCCAGCACAGGGGCTGCACCTCCAGCCGCCCGGAAACCCCAGCCAATCTCCAGGCGCTCAGAGCTGCTCCATCAGTCTCACCCACACACCCTGTGGACCACCAGTGCCATCTGCTTGCCTGGGCACTCCCTGGCTTGGTTCACATCCTCCCGTCCTCGCTGGATCAGTTATTGCTGCTGCAGCACTGCTGCCTGACAAACAGCCAGGGACCTCTGTGGCCTACAGTAACGGGGAGTTCTTTCTCATGGCTCTGGACCTCCACGGAGCTCAGCTGGACCGACCCGTGAAAGCACAGGCAGGAGGGGTGGATGTGCTGCATGCGTCTCATCCTTCAGGATCACAGGCTGGCTGGGCACATCCTTCTCCTGGGGACGAGCAGGTAGAAACAGGTGAAGTCTCCTGATTAAGGTCAAGTCTCAGAACTGGTATCCAGTCACTCCTGCCCCATTCCATCCGTGGACCAGAATAAGTCACCAGACCAAGCCCACGGGCCAGGACTCTTGGAGTACACTCCTGCCGTGAAGAAGCTGCGGCCAGAGCCTGGGAGAAGGAGGGGAGCCCACCCGTCCAGTTCTCACCTTCCCGCTAGAATCCTCACTTTGGTCTCACCCCCTCTAGTCTATTCTCCACAGAACAGTTGCTCCTTCTACAACGCAAACCTGACTATATCACTTTTCAGCTTCAAATCCTAAAAATCCTTTCTTTTTTTTTTTCTGAGAATAATCAAAATTCAACTGAGAAAGTTCCGTCCTTAAGGCTATCCTAAGGGTCCTGTGAAATATGTCAAAGGCACAGCTGTCACGGAGGCCCTTCAGACTGCGCTTTCCCAGCTCTTCTCTCTCCCAGGGGCAGCCCCGGCTGTGCACGCGTGTGTGCAGGTGACCTGTGTGTACCAGTGCACCCTGCAGGAGCACGACGCGGACTCCCACGAGCGTGGGAGCAGCAGCTTCGGGATGGGGTACCCTTGTGGGTGGCTCCCCAGGAGGGCCGCGACAACTCCGGCGCGGGGGCAGGGAGGTTATTACTCTCCTTCCAAACCCAAGCACGAATCCACCCGAGTGGATTTCCCATAGACTCCACTCATGCTCAATGAAACTGTCTAGACAAGTACTATTCAAGATGTGACCTCAGACCACACTGGTGTGAATTCTTGGTTAAACGTCCAAGAAGGAGTAAGGAATCTGCACCAGAATGTACACCACTGTGACACCAGGCTCACTGTTTAGTTCCGCTGACTTTTCTTCGTAGCAAGACTTTCTCCAGGAAGGAAGCAGTGATTGACTCTCTGATGGAAGCTCCTTATCTAGTGTGGACTGGTAAACTAATAATCTGTGGCCTGGTCACTTTGAGACCTGATAACTTAGTTGTAAAGAATCCACTTGTAATGCAGGAGACCCTGGTTCGATTTCTGCATCAAGAAGATCCACTGGAGATTCTTGGGCTTCCTCTGTGGCTCAGCTGGTAAAGAATCTGCCTACAATGTGGGAGACCTGGGTTCAATCCCTGGGTTGGGAAGATCCCCTAGAGAAGAGAAAGGCTACCCACTCCAGTATCTGGCCTGAAGAATTCCATGGACTGTAGTCCATGGGGTCGCAAAGAGTAGGACACGACTGAGCGACTTTCACTTTCACATCACTTTGAGACGGCCCAGCTCTCCTTGGCTTCCAGAGACATGAATCTGAGGTGCTGAAACATCTTTGAATGGCACCCCAGAGTAAAATGATAAGACACTGGGCAAAAGCTAGTAATTAAAAAATTAATACAGTGCTGTAGTAAAAAAGGGACTCTAATATAACAACAGATGGTTGCCTAAATAAATTATATATGCTCCCTTAATGAAGTCAACGGCACTCATAATAGTTTGGGGAATTTCTAAGAGGATGAAAAAGGCTGAGGATATAACAGTAGTTTTTTTAAAAGCATGACACAAAATGGTGTGAGCAGTCCCCTAGGTAACATGTAGGTTTGGTAAATGTGCACACACTCACATAGCCCGAAGGAAGTGCATGAATACAGAGTGGACATGTTAGTGTGGTGTGAGGATACCCTTTTCTTCTTTTTCGCATTTCTGAAGTATAATTCTGTTACTTTCTAATGAAAAAAATTGTGCACCTGTTGATAACGCATTTCTAAGACCTCTTCAGCCGGTCCCTTCTTTCATTGTCTCTTTGGTTTCTGATATTAACACATTTTTACAAAACCATTAATTCCTTCCTTGGTGACCCAGTCACCCCATTTAGTGTCATGCTTTTAAAAAACCTTACTGAAAAAAAAAAAAACACCTTACTGTTAGATTCTCAGCCTTTTTCATCCTATTAGAAATTCCCCAAACTATTATGAATGCAGTTGACTTCATTAAGGGAGCATATATAATTCATTTAAGCAACCATCTGTAGTTCTGTTGAAGTAGATTCCCTTTTTCACTACAGCACTGTGTTAATTTTTGAATTACTACCTTTGGCCCGGTGTCTTCCTTGGCGGTCTAGTGGCTAAGACCCCATGGCCCCAGCGCAGGAGGCCTGGTTGGGTTCCTGGTCAGGGAGCGGGATTCCACATGCCACAACTGAGAGTTTATCTGCCACAACTAAAGATCCCGATGCTGCCACTAAGACGCAGCACAGCCAAGTAAGTAAATAAAAATACTGAAAAACTCCCTTGATTCAGAAATATAAACTCAGAATTTATGATCACTCGGACTGGATTCTTGTTCATTCGTTCACTCACTCAACAAATATTTCCTGAGGACTCGTGAGTGCCCTTCCAGCACTGTGATGCAATAACATCATGTCCTTGTCTCAAGGGGGGTGCACTCTCCCCTTGCACTCTCCATGATTCGCTTAACAAACACTTGCCCACTTTGCACTGTGCCCTGGCCTGGGCTGGCAGGTCGGGGACAGAGGCAAATTCAGCCAGTGGAAAAGACACATCAAACCCAGGGAACGTCTCCTCTTCAGGAACATTGGTTAAAGGCTTAAAAACCTAATACATGCTCATAATAAATTCAAATAATACTTCATATGAAACCAAACCTACTTCCTAGAAATAAGCAGGATGAATAGTTTAGAAATATATATCCTTCAGATTTCTTTCTATGAATATATAAAGACATATCTCTGGACTTCCCTGGTGGCCCAGTGGTTAAGAATTCACCTGCCAATGCAGGAGACATGGGTTTGATCCCTGGTTGGGGAAGACCCCACATGCCTCAGGGCAACTAAGCTCCTGCGCTACAACTACCGAAGCCTGCATACTCCAGAGCTCATGCTCCACAACAAGATAAGCCACTGCAATGGGAAGCCCGTGTCCCAGAACCAGAGAGTAGCCTTTGATTGCTGCAACTAGAGAAAACTCATGCACAGCAAGACCCAGCACAGCCAAAGATAGATAAATAAAAAATAAATAAAATAATAAAAATAAAGTATATTAAAAAAGACATATCTCTTTATATATGTGCATATATTCCCAAATGTTCTACATTCATGTCTACATAAACAGTAGTTTTATTTTCACTTTTTTCAAAAAATGGATATTAGAATGTGTTCAGTCCTGCAACTTCAGTGCTTATTTTTCTGAAACAAAGCATTGTTGTCGTTTAGTTGCTGAGTCGTGACTGACTCTTTGTGACCTCCTGGCTTGCAGCCTGCCAAGCTCCTCTGTCTGTGAGATTTCCCAGGCAAGAATACTGGAGTGGGTTGTCATTTTCTCCTCCAGGGGATCTTCCCGACCCAGGGACTGAACCCACGTCTCCTTCATTGGCAGAAACAAAGCGTACAAATGTGCAAGTTCTGGGAGATCACAGAGGACGAGCTGATAATGCCGGAGCAAGGGGGCCCTGACGGTGGCTGTGAGCATGAGATCTTCACAGTCATTCTGAGAGGTCTTCCTGCCCTGAAGCCTGAGCTCTCTGCAGCCTGCTTGTCCAGCCAGGCTTCACTGAGCCCGCCCGGGACGTGGTAGGATTTTGCTGGACAGAGAGGTGGGAAGAAGTGGTGCTAGGAGGAAGGACTGGGAGAAGCACAGGCCTAGAGGGAGATGAGGTAGCCCCTCTGCGCTGCGGACCCTCATCTAACGATTGTGAGCATACGCCCAGACCCAGGTAGGTCTTCACTTACGGCACTCTCTCTTTTCTGTCTTCCTTCCAGAGCTCCCAACCCAGCAATCCCAAACTTGCCCCTCCAGTCCCTCCAGCACCAGAAACTAGGGAGGGGCCTTGTTGGGAAAAGAGGGATAGTTTGCATTGGAATAGTGATACTGGGGTCTCAACTCATTATAGGAGCAAATGTACTAAAACATTAAGGAAAGAGTTGCATTTACAAAGTCCATGTTGTTTACATGGTGAGGAGATATTAATTCACGGGAAGATGGAGAGTGGGGTTTGGAGGGGTCTCACTGTCCTCTGTCCACTAAACACTGGCTGGTGGGCAAACCCAGCATGTGCTTACTTCCACTTTGACACCTGGTCTTACCAAATGGGGACCCTTTTATCACAGGAATTCACCTAATGCTAATCTGGATAATTAAAACAAATACAAAAACAAAAAACCCAAGCAAAATACCCAGCAGAAATTCAGAAGGAACTGCTGCTAACTTGTACAGATAGGCCAGGCACATTTCTGCATCGTGTTTGGCTCACGTTCCTGAAATGACTGGCTGGGGGCCTCCCTAGGTGACAGGGGCAGGGCTTCTGAGGTGCTCCTGGTCCAGGCTGCTCTGAAGTGAGCTTGAGTGGGCTTGCTGGCTCCAGGCCAAGGCCAGGACCCCAGCAGGTCACTTACATGCTTGGCTCACATTGCCTAAGCCACCTGCATGCCCCACGCTTGCCAACTCTCTAGTCTTTCCTGGGCCTTAGTGTTGGCCTCTGTAAACTGAGGTAAGGTTGAGGGGACAAAAAGGTCATTACAAAATGAAACGAGGAGGAGGGACTGCTTTGGTGATCCAGTGGTGAAGAATCTGCCTGTCAATGCAGGGGTCATGGGTTTGATCCCTGTCCAGGAAGATGCTACATGCCATGGGGTAACTAGCCTGTGTGCCTTAACTACTGGGCCCACAAGTCACAACTACTGCAACCTGAGCCTGGAGCCCGCGCTCTGCACCGGGAGGAGCCGCCACAGCGAGAAGCCCGTGCACTGCGACAAAGTAGGCCCTGCCCTTTGCAACAAGGAAAAGCCTATGTGTGGCAAGAAGGACCCAGTGCAGCCAAAAATAAATAAACATTAAAAAAGAACCCCAAACAAGGAGAAAACAGATCAGCCAAGAAACTGACCCAGTCTGGGTTCAAGGCCACAACCCAAGACCTTTTCCTGAGATCTTCTCGCCCCATCCCCCTGTTTATCTTCTTTGTTCCCCAAAGTTTAAGTTCCCAATCAGTTCCCTCCTCCCCTCCACACTCACAGACCTACAAAGCCTAGCCCTCCAGCCTGGGCCTGGCCCACTCATTTGTATACCAAAGTACAGTGACTTGGGGGCTCAGCCACATCATCTAGACCCTTTCCTCCACCTCCACATCCCCCCACTCTCCCCTGCACTCCATAGCTGGTACAGCTGCCCAGCACCCGCTCCCCACCCCCGCCGAGATCACTGATAAAGCAGATCACTTGGCCTGCCACACTAGGAGCCTTCCTGGAATCAGCACAACAGACCACTCCCTCTGGTGAGCTGCCACGTCCCTCATCCTCTCCCACCCCCACCTCCCCACCTGAACGCACCCCCACTGGCCTCTGAGCCTGTGAACGAGGATATCTGAGACACTCAATCTCCACCACGCATTCTTTGAGGCTGTAAGTCTTAGCAAGGGAGCCACCTCTCAGCAGAACCTTCCCTGATTCCACACTTCCAACTTAAGAGAAACTAAGCCTCCTGTCCCCGCCCTTCCCAGACCCATAGACTCTGTATCAGTCACCTGTATGCATCTATTCACTTCCAGCATTTTTCCATTTGCATTTCAAAACACTTTTAGAAACTGATGCCTAATTTATATGCAGTAAAGTGCAGTTACAGCTCAATGCATTTCTCCTATGTACACACCTGTGTATGGGTTTGGCATAGCAAGGTACAAGCTTGAAAGCTAGAAGACTCCCCGGGGATCCATGTGTGGTGAGGAGGGGGTGCTACCTGTAGGCAACTTAGGTGCTGGAGGCCAAAGAAAGTAGACACACAGCCAGCATCCTGGGATGGGGTTAAGAGATCTCAGGATGAGATCCTTGATCAAGATTAAGATCAATTAGTTTTCACATAGGTGAGAGATCATGCTGAATATACAACTTTAAAAATCTTGGTAACTTAATAACATCTTGCTCAGTTGAACTGATTGCTATCATTTATTCCTTCATTCACCCACTGTCAAACATTGCCAATAACTACAACTATAAAGAATATTCTATGGCCATCTTAGCCGAGAATTTTTTAAGGTCATTCCTGATTAATGTATAGGGTAGAGTCCCAGAAGCAGAGATACTGGGCCAGAGAATAACCCTTGTAAGACTCTTTACACATATGGCCAAAGAGCCGATGTGGAATGTGTTAGTCTGTTTGAGCTGCCATAATAAAATGCCAGACTGGGTGGCTTAAAACAACAGAAATTCATTTTCTCACAGTTCTGGAGGATGGAAGTCCAAGATCAGGGTGCTGGCAGGGTTGGATTCTTCTGAGGCTTCTTTCCTTGGCTTACAGATGGTGGCTCTCTCGCTGCCTCTTCACAGGGTCATCCCTCCATGCATGTGGCTCTGCTATTTTGCCTGTCCTAATTTCCTCTTTTTATAAGGACCATTCTAGCGGCCTCATTTTAACCTTATTACCTTTTTAAAGGCAGTTAGAGTCACATTCTGAAGTACTGGGAGTAGGGCTTCAGTATCTGGGGGAGCACCGTTCACCCCGTAACAGAAGTCCTCCTGAGAGACTGCAAATGTCCTTTGGCGACGTGTGGCTTGGCTGAGGTTCCTTCGGTTCCTTCCCAAGCTGAGATGTACTTTTGTGTGACGCCCTCTCCTCGGCTCTCAGCCTCACCCGTTCCCCTTTTTTGTCTCTCACCCCATCACTGTCCACAGCTGTCAATCAGCCTGAAGTAGAGTCTCAGCTGCTGATGCACATGGGAATCTGAGAGCTTAAAAACCATTCTGGTGTCTCAGTCCCAACCACCAGATCCCCTGCGTGGGCCGAGGGCACAGCCGAGATACGAGACGTTTTAAAGCTCTCTAGGTGGCTCAGTGTTTCGCCAAAATGAGAACCTCCAGTTGTTGGTCTCTCTGCTTTTGCAAAGCATGAGACAGGGCACAGGGGCTGTTTAATTACCATCTTCCAGAGTTAATTAAAGCTCCACATTCTAAAGCCTGCTTTTAACTTCCCTAAACAAGTTCATTTTAAAGCATGGTGGTAATTTGGCTCTTTTGTTAAAATTAAGTCCTTAGAGCAAAAATTAAAAGACAAAAATGGAAAACCACTGGGCATAGAAAATCCACCCTGAATTTAATAGAGTCTCTGAGGTCGTGGACTGCAGTGAGACTCTGGCTGCTCGGTATGGCTGGGGCCGCTTGCTATACATCGTGGTCCTTGAGGCTTATGTTCTGTGTAAGCTTTCAAAAGAAGAGGATAAAAGCTAATTTTCATGAGAGCCCTGCTTCTGTGGTGGGGTGATTAGAAAACCGTTGTGTTAAGTCTGGGCTCCTTCAAGTTTCACACCCCAATCCTCAGTGTTAGAAACATAAGTTTTTAAAAAGATTCTACCCAGGGGTGAACTTACAGACACAGTGAGCTAAAGAAGCCAGAGATAAGAGAGTCCCCATTGGATGATTCCATTGAGATGAGGTTCAAGTACAGGCGAAACCGATGACAGTGACAGGAATCAGACATGAGGTGCCTCTGATGTGTGTGCTTCTTGGAGGACAGTTGGACACTGAACACTTTTCCAAGGCCTTGGTGACAGACAGATGGGCACATGGCTCAGACAGTTTTGGGGAAGACATCAGAGATACCAGCTCCCTTTCGAATCCTGGCTTTCACAAGTGGATCGGGGCCCATCGTTGGCAGGACAGAGTCGCAGCCGACAGGCCCACCCCGGCGAGGCTGGCTCCTGCTTCCTCGCTCTGCTCCTGCACCCTCAGTCCACCCTCACAGGTCATCAGCTGGGCTCCTTCCCTCCACCACTTTTGTGCATGTGACCTTCCTGCCCAAGATGACCCTCCCGATTCTGTGCACCTAGAATGTGGTCATCACACAGCAGGGAAGTCATTCCTCCGCCTCCAGGGATGGCATTAATCGCACCCTTGACTTGCCGCTAACTGTTTCTGCCATTAGACTAGGTGCTCCTTTGGGGCAGTGCTGCCTCCGTTGGCAACGCTGGGCATGGTGCCAGGCACTAGGAGAAGCTTTAAACAGTGTTTGTCACTGAACTGTGCTAGTTTAAAAGGAGAAGCAGAGAGTTTTAGACAGAAGTCTTTTGTTAAAAGACTTTGTTAAACCCATCTAGTCATAACAATATTTGAAACCAGGTAGAGAAACATGATTCAAATAACTCTGGGAAAGTCAATACCTGGGGCTGGAGATCCGGAGACAGAGGTATGGGCTGCCCCCAGCTCCAGGGTACACGACAGAAAGCTTCTGCAAAACAGAGAGACAAGGATTTGACGCTGGGGTGGGGCACTGCTGGAGAAATGGAGGGAAGAGGTGGGGAAAGATGGTGAAAGCGGGGAGAAGGAACTGCAAGACAGTGGGAACTAGGCCCTCTGTCAAGTGACACCCCCCTGATGCCCTGAAACCCTCACTACGGGTTCGTAAGCAAACTAACGAAATGCTTAATTGAAGTGTATTTGTGAGTGTGGGAATGTGTGCATGTGACACAAGTGTGTGCATATGTGAGCATGTGAATATGTATATATGTGTGAGAGCATGTGTGTGTCAGCTCACATGTGTGGGGTATGCATATCTGAGCATGGGTGGATGTGTGCATGCATGAGGGGGAATACGTGTGTAAGTATACAAGAGAGAAAATGTAGGAGTGTGTACATGTGCTGAGAAGTGCTGTGGGTTTCCTGCCAGGATTTCTTCAGGAGTGAGTGAGGCTGAGGCAACATGAAGACATCCATTCTGCATCTCTCAGCAGTCATGGTAAGCCCAGAGCACGGCCCTGGAGCCAAATATCTAAGGGGCCAGCAGCCCCTAGCTGAGAGATCTGAGTTGAGTATTTAATGAGTCACTAGTTGCCGTCAAGAAAGCTAGTCCTGGTTCCTGGGCGGTTGTTGTTCAGTCACTCGGTCTGGCTGACTCTTTGCAACCCTATGACTGCAGCATGACAGGTTCCCCTGGCCTTCACCATCTCCTGGAGCTTGCTCAAACTCATGTCCATTGAATCAGTGATGCGATCCAACCATCTCATCCTCTGTCATCTCCTTCTCCTCCTACCTTCAATCTTTCCCAGTATCAGGGGCTTTTCTAATGAGTCGGCTTTTCACATCAGGTGGCCAAAGTAGTGGCGCTTCAGCTTCAGCATCAGTCCTTTCAATGACTATTCAAGGTTGATTTCCTTTAGGATTGACTGGTTTGATCTCTTTGCAGTCCAAGGGACTCTCAGGAGTCTTCTGCAACACCACAGTTCAAAAGCATCAGTTCTTCAGCACTCAGCCTTCTTTATAGTGCAACTCTCACATCCATACATGACTACTGGAAAAGCCACAGCTTTGACTAGACAGTCTTTTGTTTGCAGAATAATGTTTCTGCTTTTTAACATGCTGTCTAGGTTGGTCATAGCTTTTCTTCTAGGGAGCAAGTGTCTTTTAATTTCATTTGCATTTTTTCCCCAACTATTTGCCATGAAATGATGGGGCCAGAGGCCATGATCTTAGGTTTTAGAACGCTGAGCTTATGCCAGCTTTTTCACTCTCCTCTTTCATCTTCATCAAGAGGCTCTTTAGTTTCTCTTTGCTTTCTGCCATAAGGGTGGTGTCCTCTGCACATCTGAAGTTATTGATGTTTCTCCCGGCACTCTTGATTCCAACTTGTGCTTCATCCAGCCTGGCATTTCTCATGATGGACTCTGCATATAAGCTAAATAATCAGGGTGACAATATGCAGCCTTGACGTACTCCTTTCCCAATTTGGAATGAGCCCATTGTTCCATGTCTGGTTCTAACTGTTGTTTCTTGACCTGCATACAGGTTTCTCAGGAGGCAGGTAAGGTGGTTTGGTATTCCCATCTCTTGAAGAATTTTCCACAGTGTGTTGTGATCTACACAGTCAAAGGCTTTATTTAGCGTAGTCAATGAAGCAGAAGTAGATGTTTTACTGGAATTCTCTTGCTTTTTCTATGATCCAACGGATGTTGGCAATTTGATCTCTGGTTCCTCTGCCTTTTCTAAATCCAGCTTAAACATGTGGAAATTCTCAGATCACATGCTGTTGAAGCCTAGCTTGGAGAATTTTGAGCATTACTTTGCTAGCATGTGAGATGAGTGCAACTGTGTGGTAGTTTGAGCATTTTTGGCATTGCTTTTCTTGAGTATTAGAATGAAAATTGACCAATTCTAGTCATGTAGGCAGTGCTGAGTTTTCTAAATTTGCTGGCTTATTGAGTACAGCATCATCTTTCAGGATTTGAAATAGCTCAACTGGAATTCCATCACCTCCACTAGCTTTGATCATAGAGGTGCTTCCTAAGGTGCACTTGACTTCGCACTCTAGGATGCCTCGCTCTAGGTGAGTGATCACACCATCATGATTATCTGGGTCATTAAGAGCTCTTTTGTGTAGTTCTTCTGTGTATTCTTGCCACCTCTTTGCAACATCTTCTGCTTCTGTTAGGTCCATACCATTTCTGTCCTTTATTGAGCCGATCTTTGATGAAGTGTTCCCTTGGTAGCTCTAATTTTTTAAAAAAATTCTCTAGTCTTTCTCATTCTATTGTTTTCCTCTATTTCTTTGCATTGATCACTGAGGAAGGTTTTCTTATCTCTCCTTGCTATTCTTTGGAACTCTGCATTCAAATGGGGATATCTTTCCTTTTCTCCTTTGCCTTTTGCTTCTCTTCTTTTTCTCAGCTATTTGTAAGGCCTCCTCAGACAGCCATTTTGCTTTTGGCATTTCCTTTTCTTGGGGATGGTTTTCATCACTGCCTCTTGTACAATGTTATGAACCTCCATTCTTGTGTTTTTCAGGCATTCTGTCTATTAGATCTAATCCCTTGAATCTATTTGTCACTTCTACTGTATAATCATAAGGGATTTGATTTAGGTCATATCTGAATGGCCTAGTGGTTTTCCCTACTTTCTTCAATTTAAGTCTGAATTTGGCAATAAGGAGAGTGAAAAAGCTGGTTTATTTATTTTTTTTTTTTACTTTCTTTTTTTTTCACTTTTTTTTTCTTCTTTTTTTTTTGTAAATTTTTTTTCCATTTATTTTTATTAGTTGGAGGCTAATTACTTTACAACATTGCAGTGGTTTTTATCATACATTGAAATGAATTAGCCATGGATTTACATGTATTCCCCATCCTGGTCCCCCCTCCCACCTCCCTCTCCACCGGATCCCTCTGGGTCTTCCCAGTGCACCAGGCCCGAACACTTGTCTTATGCATCCAACCTGGGCTGGTGATCTGTTTCACCCTAGATATACATGTTTCAATGCTGTTCTCTTGAAACATCCCACCCTCGCCTTCTCCCACAGAGTCCACAAGTCTGTTCTATACATCTGAATCTCTTTTTCTGTTTTGCATATAGGGTTATCGTTACCATCTTTCTAAATTCCATATATATGTGTTAGTATACTGTAATGGTCTTTATCTTTCTGGCTTACTTCGCTCTGTATAATGGGCTCCAGTTTCATCTATCTCATCAGAACTGATTCAAATGAATTCTTTTTAATGGCTGAGTAATATTCCATGGTGTATATGTACCACAGCTTCCTCATCCATTCGTCTGCTGATGGGCATCTAGGTTGCTTCCATGTCCTGGCTATTATAAACAGTGCTGCGATGAACATTGGGGTGCACGTGTCTCTTTCAGATCTGGTTTCCTCAGTGTGTATGCCTAGAAGTGGTATTGCTGGGTCATATGGCAGTTCTATTTCCAGCTGAAAAAGCTGGTTTAAAACTCAACATTCAAAAAACAAAGACAATGGCATCTGGTCCCATCACTCCATGGCAAACAGAAGGAGAAGCAATGGAAACAGTGACAGATTTTATTTTCTTTGGTTCCAAAACCACTGCAGATGGTGACTGCAGCCATGAAATTAAAAGACACTTGCACCTTGAAAAAAAAATTATGACCAACCTAGACAGCATGTTAAAAAGCAGAGACATTACTTTGCCAACAAAGGTGCATCTAGTCAAGGCTATGGTTTTTCCAGTGGTCATGTATGGATGTGAGAGTTTGACTATAAAGAAATATGAGCACCCAAGAATTGATGCTTTTGAACTGTGGTGTTCGAGAAGACCCTTGAGAGTCCCTTGAACAGCAAGGAGATCCAAACAGCCCATCCTAAAGGAAACCAGTCCTGACTATTCATTGGAAGGACTGATGCTGAAGCTGAAGCTCCAATACTTTGGCCACCTGATGTGAAGAACTGACTCATTTGAAAAGACCGGATGCTGGGAAAGATTGAAAGTGGGAGGAGAAGGGGACAACAGAGGATGAGATGGTTGGATGGCATCACTGACTCAATGAACATGAGTTTCAGTAAACTCTGGGAGTTGATGATGGACAGGGAGGCCTGGCATGCTGCAGTCCATGGGGTTTCAAAGAGTCATACATGACAGAATGACTGAACTGAATTTAGCAATAAGGAGTTCATGATCTGAGTCACAGTCAGCTCCCGGTCTTGTTTTTGCTGACTGTATAGAGCTTCAGCATCTTCAGCGGCAAAGAATATAATCAATCTGATTTTGTATTGGCCATCTGGTGATGTTCATGTGTAGAGTCTTCTCGTGTTGCTGGAAGAGGGTGTTTGCAATGACCAGTGTGTTCTCTTGGCAAAACTCTATTAGCCTTTGCTCTGCTTCGTTCTGTACTCCCTGGCCAAATCCGCCTGTTACTCTAGGTATCTCTTGACTTCCTACTTTTGCATTCCAGTCCTCTATAATGAAAAGGACATCTTTTTTTGGGTGTTAGTTCTATAACGTCATGTAGGTCTTCATAGAACTGTTCAACTTCAGCTTCTTTGGCATTAGTGGTTGGGGCATACACTTGGATTACTGTGATATTGAATGGCTTGCCTTGGAAAGAAACAGAGATCAGTATGTCATTTTTGAGACTGCACCCAAGTATTTTGGACTCTTTAGTTGACTAGGAGGGCTACTCCATTTCTTCTAAGGGATTCTTGCCCACAGTAGTAGATATAATGGTCATCTGAATTAAATTCACCCATTCTGGTCCATTTTAGTTCACTGATTCCCTAAGAAGAAATCACAGTAATCCAAGTGTATGCCCTGACCAGTAACGCTGAAGAAGCTGAAGTTGAATGGTTCTATGAAGACCTACAAGACTTTCTAGAACTAACACCCAAAAAAGGTGTCCCTTTCATTATAGGGGACTGGAATGCAAAAGTAAGAAGTCAAGAGACACCTGGAGTAACAGGCAAATTTGGCCAGGGAATACAGAATGAAGCAGAGCAAAGGCTAATAGAGTTCTGCCAAGAGAATGAATTGGTCAGAGCAAACACCCTCTTCCAACAACACAAGAGAAGACTCTACACATGAACATCACCAGATGGTCAATACCAAAACCAGATTGATTATATTCTTTGCAGCCAAAGATGGAGAAGCTCTATACAGTCAGCAAAATCAAGACTGGGAGCTGACTGTGGCTCAGATCATGAACTCCTTATTTCCAAATTCAGACTTAAATTGAAGAAAGTAGGGAAAACCACTAGGCCATTCAGATATAACCTAAATCAAATCCCTTGTGATTATACAGTGAAAATGACAAATAGATTCAAGGGATTAGATCTGATAGAGTACCTGAAGAATTATGGACAGAGGTTCACAACATTGTACAAGAGGCAGTGATGAAAACCATCCCCAAGAAAAAGAAATGCCAAAGGCAAAATGGCTGTCTGAGGAGGCCTTACAAATAGCTGAGAAAAAGAAGAAAAGCAAAAAGCAAAGGAGAAAAGGAAAGATATTCCCATTTGAATGCAGAGTTCCAAAGAATAGCAAGGAGAGATAAGAAAACCTTCCTCAGTGATCAATGCAAAGAAATAGAGGAAAACAATAGAATGCGAAAGACTAGAGATTTTTTTTAAAAAAATTAGAGCTACCAAGGGAACATTTCATGAAAAGATGGGCTCAAAAAAAGACAGAAATGGTATGGACCTAACAGAAGCAGAAGATATTACAAAGAGGTGGAGAGAATACACAGAAGAATTATACAAAAGAGGTCTTCATGACCCAAATAATCATGATGGTGTGATCATTCACCTAAAGCCAGGCATCCTGGAATGTGAAGTCAAGTGGGCCTTAGGAAGCATCACTACAAAACAAAGCTAGTGGAGATGATGGAATTCCAGTTGAGCTATTTCATATTCTAAAAAATGATGTTGTGAAAGTTCTGCACTCCATATGCCAGCAAATTTGGAAAACTCAGCAGTGGCCACAGGACTGGAAAAAGTCAGTTTTCATTGCAATCCCAAGGAAAGGCAATGATAAAGAATGCTCAAACTACCACATAGTTGCGCTTATCTCACATGCTAGCAAAGTGGTGCTCAAAATTCTCCAAGCCAGGCTTCAATAGTATGTGAATTGTGAACTTCCAGATGTTCAAGCTGGATTTAAAAAAGGCAGAGGAACCAGAGATCAAATTGCCAACATCTTCTGGAACTTCAAAAAAGCAAGAGTGTGTTGGTGGTATAGTGGTGAGCATAGCTGCCTTCCAAAAAAGCAAGAGTTCCAGAAAAACATCTACTTCTGCTTTATTGACTACACCAAAGCCTTTGACCATGTGGATCACAACAAACTGTGGAAAATTCTTCAAGAGATGGGGCTACCAGCCCACCTGACCTGCCTCCTAAGAAATCTGTGTGTAGGACAAGAAGCAACAGTTAGAACTGGACATGGAACAACAGATTGGTTCCAGATCGGGAAAGGAGTATGTCAAGGTTGTATATTTTCACCCTGCTTATTTAACCTGTATGCAGAGTACATCATGAGAAAAATGCTGGGCTGGAAGAAGCACAAGCTGGAATCAAGACTGTCGGGAGAAGTATCAATAACCTCAGATATACAGATGATGCCACCCTTATGGCAGAAAACAAAGAAGAACTAAAGAACCTTTTGATGAAAGTGAAAGAGAGCGAAAAATTGGCTTAAAACTCAAGATCCAGAAAACTAAGATCATGGCATCTGGCCCCATCACTTCATGGCAAATAGATGGGGAAACAATGGAAACGGTGACAGACTTTATTTTCTTGGGCTCCAATATCACTGCAGATGGTGCCTGCAGCTATGAAATTAAAAGACGTTTGCTCCTTGGAAGAAAAATTATGACCAACCTAGACAGCATATTAAAAAGCAGAGACATTATTTTGCCAACAAAGGTCTGTCTAGTCAAAGCTATGGATTTTCCAGTAATCATGTATGGATGTGAGAGTTCTACTATAAAGAAGGCTGAGCGATGAAGAATTGATGCTTTTGAACTGTGGTGTTGGAGAAGACTCTTGATAGTCCCGTGGTCTGCAAGGAGATCCCAACAGTCCATCCGAAAAGAAATCAGTCCTGAATGTTCATTGGAAGGACTGATGCTGAAACTGAAACTTCAATACTTCGGCCAGCTGATGCGAAGAACTGACTCACTGGAAAAGATCCTGATGCTGGGAAAGATTGAAGGCGGGAGCAGAAGGGGACGACAGAGGATGAGATGGTTGGATAGTGTCATCAACTCAATGGACATGAGTTTGAGTACACTCTGGGAGTTGGTGATGGACAGGGAGGCCTGGCGTGCTGTAGTCCATGGGACCACAAAGAGTTGGCTACGACTGAATGACTGAACAGAACTGACTCCTAAAATGTCGATGTTCACTCTTGATATCTCCTGTTTGACCACTTCCAATTTACCTTGATTCATGGACCGAACATTCCAGGTTACTATACAATATCGTTCTTCACAGCATCAGACAACACCTGCACCTGCAGACACGCCCACAGCTGGCTGTCCCCACTCTGGGCCGGCCCCTCATTCCTCCCGGAACCTTTCCTCCGCTCCTCTCCAGGAGCATACTGGGCGCCTACCAACCTGGGGAGTTCCTCTTTCAGTGTCGTTTTCATACTATTCGTGCGGTTCTCAAGGCAAGAAAGGTGAAGTGGTTTGGCATTCCCTTCTCGAGTGGACCACGTTTTGGAACCCTATGTGGAAGACTGAAGCCTCTTGAGACTCCAAGGGAAGGCGACCCTGACTGGTTGGCAATGAGCCCTGGCTCTGACTGGGATGGTGGCAGCCTGTACCCTGGCCTCCCATGGCGCCAAGCGAAGGGCTTGGCTTTGGAATACAAAGATGAACCCGACACAGTAACCGTCCTCGTGGGGCTCCCAGTCTTCTGAGGGAGCCTGAAAGAATAAATAGACAACTGAGAGTAGATATGGGCTACATGAGGTTGAGGGGCACGGTTGGGAGACACACTGCTAGCACCTCGAACCAAATGGGAGGTTTCCTTGTGGAATTTCTGACTGGGCTGACAGGATTGGAGAAGGAAAGGAAGGACAGCATTTCCAGCAGGAGATGGAGCCTGAGCAAATTCTCACAAGAATGAAAATGTGGGGGCATCTGGGGGCAGAACATCCGGGGGAGTGACAGGAGGTGAGCAGGGCGGGGAGGCCGGAGCTGAGGGCGGGTGAGGCGGGGCGCCTGGGAATGCTGCCCCTAGGAGCTAGTCCCCGCCAGGTTTGCCTCAGTCAGGCACAAAGGACGCCACGGCGTGGAGCCCGGGCACCCCAGCACACACCCCCCCCCCCCCCCCGACAGGGGCCATCTCTGCTTCCACTGCCCTGGAACAGGACCGTGGGAACCAAACCCATGGATCCTGCTGTTGTATGCGCCATGAGCGGCTGCAGGTGGGGGACAAAAAGCCACAGGCAATTTGCATGGGATAGAGAGCACATCTGCAGTCTCCCTCTCTCACAAACTAAATTTCACTTTCACAGCCCTCTTTCCTCATGACAGCCGCACTGGTTTCTCCTCAGCACCTCAGGAGTCTATTGTCACAGAGATGCCCCAGCTTTTCTGTGTGGTGTTTCCGCCTCACCAGGCTCCAGGGCTCCAGAAAGCTCAGCATTGTCTTTGAGGTCCCCTGCTCTAAGCCTTCTCCAAACCCCGGCCCTGTGGCCCATCCTGGCTCACGGAGACAGTCCCACACGGGGAGGCAGGGAATGGACTCCAGTCCTGGCTCTGCTCCTAACTCAGTGTAGGATAGGAAGCACTCTATGGGTTTCCCCGTATGTACTGCAGAGGGTTCTAGACTTAATAACTTCTGAAGGTCATCCAACTTGTAGAATGGTGACTTTTTGATCTTGACAGTATCCTTGTCACAGAAACCCTGAGATGATCTTTTATAGCAAGTGTCTGGACTTCTGCTGGCCCATGATGGTCTGGGAACTTGAGGCCTTTCCAATGTCTCCCTTGTATTCCCTGGATCTGCTGTTATTTCCCCCTCCTTTCTAATTTTCTTCCTGTCCTTTGGTCTGGTTCCTGTATCCTCATGTTCATTTGTTTCATGGCTCGTGATAATGACTCTGCAGGGAGGGGTTACTTGGGAGACACCCATATTACTGTGCTAAGAGTTCCTGCCTGGGAGGAGGGTCTTTTCTCCCACCCACCCTCTGGCTCCATGCCACAGCCCAGCCCGTGGCCATTCCCAGAGCATCTTGCAAACTGCTGCCGTCTGAGCAGAGGATGCCTGGAGGTTGTTGAGTCTCAAAATTCAAACACTAAACATGTTTTTCGCTCACGCCTCATATGCTGATGTTTTCAGATGCTTTCTGTTTTCTGTTGACATGGTGTGGTACAGAAAGACAGGGAGCGCCGAGGGAAAGGGTCCCAAAGCCTAGGCTCAGCTCCACCTCTGACCTGAGGTGAGACCACGGACAAACTTCTTCCCTGTCTGGTCTCGGAATCCCCATCTGTAAAGTAGGGGTGAAATCGAGTGGGCCAGGGTGGACTAGACAATCTTTAGGCCTTTGAAGCTCTGAGCAGAGCGTCAAGAATCCAGCCCTGTCCAAGACCTCCCCGTCCCTGCGAGATGGTGCTGCACACGAGCCTGGCTTGGTGATGGTAAGGAAAGCCTCCTGAGAACACAGGGACCTCTGGAGCAGACAGGCAGGCCGCAGAGGCCAGGTCTGTGGTGGGCTGGCGGGGGAATCCACGGTGACCGGGAGGCCAGTGTTAACTGAGGCAGTGAAACCAGAAAACTCCCCTGAGCAGCTCGGCACAGAGGGTTGCCATGCAAATCACCAGGAAGAGATGATGAACTGGGTGTAGGCGCAGGAGAGAGGTGGTTGGTGACCCATGACTTGTCCAGGACGAAGGTGGATCCCCTGGGCCCCCTCAGGCTCCACGGGGGATAGGTGTGGAGTATAATGTGGGGTGTGAAAGGAGGCTGAGGCAGGGGCGAATCTGACAAGCTCCCCTCCCAGAAAGATCAACCAGGCGAAGCTGGCTGGGGAGAGGGGGCTGGTGGAGGAAGGGTGAGAAAGACATGCAGATGGTTTCCATTTAGGGGAGGTTCCATGTTTCTGCCCCAGCCTCTGATGCCTCACTTTGGGGTAGGGGAGGGGTATAGAGAGGAGGAAGAAGCAGGGACTTTTCTGAGCAACATTTTTAGAATCTAGAGTTATCAGAATCTGTTGACCCTCCACGGGGGCTTTCTCCCAGCGCCCGGGCCCACTCTCAGAAGATGCTTAAATCTCCTTTGGTTGCTGACCTCGCAAGCCCACTTCATCCCAGGCGGTCTGTCTCACTATTGGAAACTCCAGTCAGGAAGGGTTTCTTGGCACCAAGTCAAAGTCTGTATATCTGGCTGCATCAGCATTTGGCACAATATATTCCATAGACATTCAGCTTGGTTCTGGTACGTGGAAAGTTTTATGCAGGAAGCAGGAGTAAATAATGTAAAATTATTACAAAGGTAGAGAAGTCATCTGGCAGGTCGGGTACCATGTTCTAGGGACTAAGGTTTTACAAGACCACTGAGCTGGTTAATTCTGTATGTCCGCTTAGCTAGGCGATGGGTACCCAGTTATTTGATCAAATACCAGTCTACATGTTGCTGGGAAGGTGATCTATAGATGTAATTAACATCTACAACACATGGACTTTCAGTAAAGGAGATTACCCTCCACAATGTGGGAAGGACTCATCTAATTAGCTAAGATCTTAAGGGCAAAAATTGAGGTTTCCTGAAGAAGGAATTCTGCTTCAAAACTCTAAGACAGAAATCCTGCCTGAGTTTCCAGCCTGCTGGCCTGCCCTATAGATTTTATACTTGCTGGTCCTAACAACTGGGCATACATAAAAAAAATTGGTTTTATTTCTCCAGAAAACCCTGACTGATTCAACCACCCACTACCTTTTTGTGTAAAGTCAGATAAACAATACTTAATTCCATAGAAGAGCAATGCCTGAAAGGACTAACATTATAAAAATGCTAACTTGTGTGGTGCTGTGTAAATCTAAATCCATGTCTGAGGGTACCATCCATTAGATACTTTAATTCTTACAATAGAAAGGGTATTCTCTCCATTTTTATGGGTGAGGAACATGAAACACAGAGGACCACACACTACTTGGCCTGAAACGTGGCGCTTTTAGTGATCTTGATCCAGTTACCTCCCTCAACTCCCTTTCATGTCATCCATGGTCAAGGCAAATGAACGAGACCCTCTGAAGTGTGCTCTGGATTTTCCTACATACCAGCTATTGCCTATACCCAGAATCCTTCTGAAACGTTATTTCCTTTTATCCTACATGCCAAAGTCTTCTCTCTGCTCCAAGGGCCAGTTCTCAGGTCACTTCCTCTGTGAAGCCTTCCTGGGCCCCTACCGTCACGGATCCTGGAAGTGACCCCTTTCTGCACAGCCTCACCTCTGGGCTTCTCTCCAACCTGTTACTGCTGTCTGCTTCAGGGTTTCTCTCTCCTCCAATCAAAACGAAAGCTCTCTGAAGGCAGGAAATCAAGTCTGATGGATCACAACTGAGGACAGTCCTAAAACCCAGGGGATTTCTTTCTGAAACCGGGAACTTTGAGATGCTTCTCTTAGTAGCTGTCTATGTGTTTGTTTTCTGAAAGAGGAGGGCTATTTCTGCTCCAGCATTATGTCAGTGGACTTGAATTTTCTTTGCTCTTCCATTTGAACAAGACCTCACATTGACAGTTTTAGAAGGTTTTGTCCTGTTTGGTCTGCCTGAGGCTTGACAGAGCAATACCAGCCAGCTCAGTAACCCCCAAACCCTACAGTGGGAGCCCCACATTCACCCTCTCTAGCCTTAGGCCACCTTCCCAAAGGAGCCACTGTGGACCTTTCCACCTGGAAGGTCAACACCCCAGTCCAGTGGACTACGGTTTTAGTTGTCCCTGTTCTGGTACTCTCAGGCACAGGATGGCATTGGGGAGCAGTGAGGTACATTCATTTGCTGAAACCTATGTTCTCCTCTCTCAGGGCCCCCTGAGAGAGGAGAAAGAAGACACAGCCCTTATCTCTTTATTCTATCAACATATGTTTGAGCCCCTACTCCACACCAGGAACACTTTGTAGCACTCAACTCCCTCGTACGGAGTCTACCTTCCCTATGAGCTCTGAGCCCCGTGAGGGCATGGATCTTATTTATCTGGCTCATCACTGTGCCATGCCTTCAGAGTAAGTATTCCATCAATACCTGAATGGAGTTTGAATCTGTCTCACCCACTAGAGAAAATGAGAGCTCCTCAAGGGCAGGGTAGCCCTTGATGTCAGCACAGAACCTGGCTCAGGTGAGATGCTCAAGACGTGTTTACTGAGCTGGCTGGGTGACCCAGTGTGGAGGCCCAGTGTGGGCCACGCCTGACCAGGGCACGGGTTGGGGTGTGAATTCTGGGTTCTTCATGGGTTCCCATCAGCCTTGCTATGGGAACTGTGGTCTTACTTTCTTTTGTGACCTCTGCTCCTTACGTGTGGATTTGGGTATTGAACTATTGTGTGAAAGCTAAAAATACAGCCCTGTCTCCATGACACTGCCGTAGAACAGTCAGTTATAAGCACTTAATGCTAGCCGTATGCTCAAAAAGGTGCTGTGAGGGAATACAACCCACGCTGAAACTGCAGGGCTCACAACATGCATTATCAAGGGATTGAGACCCAACTTTTCCTAAAAAGAACTACGAGTGTGGTGTTTAACCAACTATCATGGCACTTACATAGTGGCATGACCAATAAGGGGTTAATATCCAAAATATAAACAGCTCATACAAACCAATATTAAAAAACCAACCCAATTAAAAAATGGGCAGAAGACCTCAATAGGTAGTTTTCCAAAGAAGACCTATAGATAGTTAACACACACAGTAAAAGATGCTCAACATTACTAGTCATCAGAGAAGTAAAAATTTAAAAACTACAATGAGATATCACCTCACACCTGTCAGAATGGCTATCATTAAAAAGATTACAAATAAAAAATGTTGGCAAGGATGTGGAGTTCAGGGAGCCTTTGTACGCTGTTGGTGGGAATGTAAATTTGGGCAGTCATGATGGAAAACACTATGGAAGTTCCTATTAAAAAAAAAAAAGAATTACCACATGATCCAGCAATTCTACTCCAGGAAAATGAAAATGCTAACTCAAAAAGATACATGCACTTCGAAGTTCATAGCAGCATTATTCACAATAGCCAAGATTTGAAAGTAACCTAGATGTCCATCAACAGGTGAATGGATGAAGATGTGGTACAGTACTCAGTCATTAAAAAAGAATGAAATTCTGCCATTTGCAGCATCAAGGATGAACCTGGAGTGCACTAAGTGAAATAAGTCAGAGAGAGACAAATACCAAATGCTATCACTTATACGTGAAATCTAAAAAATACAACAAACTAGTGTATATAACAAAAAAGCAGCAGACTCACAGAGAGAACAAACTAGGGCTGCCAGTGGGGAGAGGGGAGGGGGAGGGGCAAGATAGAGGTAGAGGACTTAAGAGGTATAAACTACTATGTATAAAATAAGTAAGTTACAAGGATATATTGTATAGCACAGGGAATGTAGCCGATGCTTTATAATAAATTTGTGTGGGCTTCCCAGGTGGCACCAGTGGTAAAGAATCTGCCTGCCAATGCAGGAGATGCAAGAGTCATGAGTTCTGTCCCTGGGTCAGGAAGATCCCCTGGAGTAGGAAATGGCAACCCACTCCAGTATTCTTGCCTGGAAAATTTCATGGCCAGAGGAGCTTGGCAGGCTACAGATCACGAGGCTGCAAAGAGTTGGACACGGCTGAGCACATCATCTTTCCTTTCCTTTGTAACTTTAAATGGAGTACAATCTACAAAAATTTTGAATCACTATGTTGTATGCCGGAAACTAATACAGTATTGTAAATCAATTATGCTTCAATTTTCAAAAAATTTAAAAAGGAAATTATGTTGACATCTTGATGTTGGACTTCTGATCTCCAGAACTGTGAAAGAACAAATTCTACAGCTTCAAGTCATCTAGTTTGGGCCCCAGGAAATGAGGATGGGCAAAAAGGCCTGCTGTTTCATATCTGTACGCCTTTACTGACAAGATTCCTTTTTCCTGAAGGGCTCTTTCCTATTGTTATCCTGGTCATTTTACGTTCTGCTATGAAGACCCAGTGGAAGTCTTGGGCAAGAGAGGTCCTGCCATCTTCTTCACTCTTTTTGACAGAGTGATCCATATCTGTCTTTGCACTCCTCACATGTATGACAGTCATTTTGGGGTTTGCTTTTTAATTGCTTGTTAGTCTTTGAGCCTTGAGATTTCTTAGCAAAGTCAACCTTAAGCAACACTACTGCCTGGCACCAAAGGATCCACGGTAAATATCTGCTGACTAAACTCAAACAGGAATACCAAAGAGAGAAGGATTAATGTTGTCAGGGGTGTTGATAAAAGTGGAATAGGATATTCTGGAAGGAGGCAACAGCATAGGTAAAGCATGACTTGTTCAGGTACTAGTCATTTATCCAGTGGGTTTGGAAGGGTGAAGGAGGCAGAAGACAAACTGGGAAAGCTTTGAATGTTAGGCCACAAAGTCAGACACCAACCTGTGGGCCGTGGTCCCTCGATGCTGGTGCAGATTTTCACCAGCATGCCTCTTAGACACATTTCCTACCACTTGGGCCTGAGAGGTCAGCTACTGCTCCCCCCCACCCCAGGCCCCCAAAGACACTTGTTTTGTGATCAATCTCCTTCTTGGCCTGCCATGGGCAAAGCAGGTAAGAAAACTGAGGATGGTGTCTTCCCTGGTGATCCAGGGGCTAAGATTCCGCACTGCCAATGCAGGTGGCCTGGGTTCAATACCTGGTTAAGGAACTAGATCCCACGTGCCACAACTATGATCCTGCATGCAGCAATGAAGATCCTATGTGCTGCACCTAAGACCCAGCACAGCCAAATAAATAAATAATTAAAAAACAACACTGAGGATGGCCTGTGGACTACTGATCCTTGGTCTTGCTCTTTTTTTTCCAGAATATTCCCAACTCAGTGAAAAAAAAAAATTAAAATGTTTCCAGTAAATTATGAATGAAATTAAGACTTTTTACACATACACACACACACATCTGTGAAACCATCCCCACAATCAAGATAGTGAAGGTATTCACCATCCCCAGGTCTCCTTGTGCCTGCCGCTTCCTAATCTTCCTACCCTACCCAACCATTCCCACCTGCAAGCAACCACGCATCTTCTGCTACCACAGATTAATTTGCATTTTTGGTAGTATTCCATTGTCAACTTGACCTTATTGGGTGCTGCATATTTTTGTATTCCTATATATGATCTTGAGCTTTGCTCTTGCAACTGGTTATTTGGAAACACTTTGGCTCTTTCATGTCTTGGTCTTAAGCTAGTTGGGCAGAACCAGAAAGGTTTAGACCAGGACTAATCCCCCCCCCCCCCCCCCGCCCCGCCCCCAATTACCAAGGCAAAAACTCCTCTGCCTATTGTAGTCAGTGCTGCATGAACTATGAAGTTTCCCACTCTGGTGAGAACAGAAACTATTCTTAGCCCTCCGTGAGCTCCACAGTTCCCTCCAATCCTTTCTGGGGCTTCCTCACACACGTGCATCAACCAGTACTTAGCTGGGGACCCTCTGCAGGGAGATCTCGGGGCTCTCTATTCGGCTCTCTCCTTTCTGGTAATCCAATCTGCAAACTAGACACTTTGGCTTTCCTAGGACCCCAGCTGTTTCCCTAATGAGGCCCTTCCCAGGTTCTCCTCCTTGCTCCACAATTGGAAAACCCTTTTAGCAGTCTGCTGGGGCAGCCAGGGGTCATCTCTCAAAAGTTCACTGTCCTTCTTTGTCTATGTTTAATGTCTTGAAAACTGCTTCACATATTTTACAGTGTCAGGATGGATGGTAAATCTGGTCCCTGTTACCTCCGTCTTAGTTGGAAGTAGAACTCGCTGAAACTTTTGATAATGGCTAATATATGCTGCAATGAATTTGATATTTTGGACTCTTTCATGTTACACTGTTATATACAAATACCATAAGCTGATAAAAGTCTGAAAAAATGATTACAGTTCGTCAAAATGAAGTTTTGTTTTTTTTTTTTTGCATTTAAAAAAACACAAACCCACATTTTAGTGTATGACTGCCAAGTATCTAGTGGGGAGGACTTCTGAGTTTATGGTTGTAGCAGGTGACGTGTTTCATTCATATCCCCGTGTCACTGGCAGGGGGCTGCCTTCTCACTGCCCGAACCTACTTTGCCTGGGTGCAGAGAAAGCCAGAGTTGACTGAAAAAGATTCCTGAAGCAGCTCTTAAACAATGACTGATTTACTTAACATAAAACAAAAAGTGATACAGGAACTCCTTTAGCCCTGATCAGGGAGCCTCTGAGGGGCCCATGCTGTCTCTAGTGCGCCTCTGGGAGCCTGAGAGCTGCCCTCTGTGGGACCCTGACTTGATAAGGCACCCAGTTTGGATAATTCTCTTCTCTGTCCCACTTCCCCACTCCCTCACTGGGTCTTGTTGGAAATACTTCCTAGTAAATCACTTGAAAAACTGATTTCACAACTGTTAGGATGGTAGTAGAATGTCCATCATATAAGTTAAATATACATTAAATGCGCCAGAAACTTTCCTCTGGATAGAGCAACTCTGAAATGGTTTCATCATGTGATGTGATTCTTTCTATGGCACGCACCGCATGTCTTCCAATGGATGGTACTTCTTTGCCATGCTGATAAGCCCAAACCCTAAGTGCCTGTGCTGGACTGGGGTCCTGGTGATGGCATCTACAACCTACTGACATTCTTAACCAATCAAATGTCCCACTAGATAGTCTCCAACCCTCCTCACTGCACCGCCCCCCGACTCAGCTGACTCCCTTTGTTCTCACACCACTATTCCCTTGACAGAGCTAACACCCTAGCCTGGTGCTCTAAAGTTTGTATCCATGTTTTCTGGTTATAGTAGTAAGTAATTCCCCTAAGCTGGCTGAGTTGCCAGTGGCCTTGTCCTTCCACAAAGGGGTCCACATGGTCTATAGATACCCATGCCGTGAAACTAGCGGCCCTTATTTCAGATGAGTGGGACATGTCCCATCAGACTCTCAGACACCAGTCTGATGAAAGTACTAATATTAGTATAAGCTTTATAAGATGTGGAAGGCAACCTGCACCGACTCCTTCTGGTGAGAATTCCTTTCGCGAAATGGGCTGGGGTTTTAACGAGGGTTTCTCAGCCTCAGCACTGCGGACGTTTTGGGCTCTACTCAACTTTCTGTTGCAGGAGACTGTCCACATTCCTGGCCTCTACTCACTAGATACCAGCAGTACCCTCTAAACCGTGAAAACCAAAAACAGTAAGATCAAGGGATCAAGACAGCAACAAAGGGATGAGCGGTTCTATTATCTCATAAGCAATCTTTTGTTGTCAGAAGAATTTTCAGTTGTTTCCTATCAGGAGCTGCTTCTGTATCTTTTATCAACAGGTTGCTGATACACTGTTAACCGTCTCTCCTTACATAAACACAGCTCACATCAATATTTTCACGGCAGCACTAACAAATAATGTTTCTTTGCCCATCAGAGTGGGAAAGAGAAAAAGGAATGAAAATATTCCATGTTATTGTGGGAATGAGGAGATAAACATTCTCATATACTGCTAGGAATATAATTTCCAATATGTACTAAAACCTGCAGGAAATATATGCATGTTTTTTGATCCATAAATTTGGTTTTACATGGAATAATTGGAGAAGATACAATGTGCATAGAGGAATTAAAAAAAAACTAATGAAAATCAGAAGCAACCAAAAACTTCAACAACAGAGGAATGATTAAATAAACTATGGTAGAACTATATACTAGGAAGCCCAGGTGATGCAGTAGTAAAGAATCTGCTTGCCAGTGCAGGAGCCTTGAGTTCAGGGTTTAACTCGTGGGTCAGGAAGATCCCCTGGAACAGGAAATGGCAAGCTGTTCCTGTATTCTAGCCTGGAAAATTTCAGGGACAGACGAGCCTGGTAGGTTAGAATCCATGGGGCTGTGAAGAGTTGTACACGACTGAGCAACTGCATGTATGTGCATGCACACGCATGCACAATCTTAGCAACTATGTGGATCCTTCCTGTTTGGGACATCTGCTTTTCTCTTAATCACATTTATCCATTTAAAATCTTATTTCATTGTCAGACTGGTAAACTCTTTATTCTTGTATGGGAAGTTAGTAGACTTACTGACTTTAACCAAACACTTGGTGTAAGAGTCAGGTGCCAAGGGTAACAAAGAGGAAATGAGCAAAAGCTCTTCTTACATTTCTGCTCTTTCCTTACCATTCCCTACTGCCCCAAAGTGAAGAAATGCAGCTGTGCTTCCTAACTTCATCTAAATACATGGACCTGAAGGGCAAATTAAATGCCCAAACAAAATGTTAAAAAAAAAAAAAATGTGGAGGAAAAATAAGATAATGTTAAGAAACAAACAGAAAAGTGCTTCCTTTTTGCCTGCCTCCAGTTTTCTGAGTATGAAAGGCAATCCCATTTCTGCCCTGAAATTAGAGGTCCTCAGATACACAGGAATGCTAGTCACATTATGTCAATAATAAGCCACGCTTGCCCCAAGTCCTACTGAGAAACAATGCCAATTATCTCAAGGCTCAGCATTCTATGAAGTCATTTTTCATGGCTGCCACTTTTAGCAGGGTTATTAAAAAGACTCTGTCCACTTATCTTAGGGTCAAAACAAGTAAAACAATCCCAGTAGATGTTAGGAAGCCAAGCACTAACACATAATGGATGCTGACACTTGGCTGAAAGCTGGGCAGCCACAGGGGAGGTGATGGACTAAAGACTTAAGTCTGATTCCAGAGCAGAGACTCTTCCTTCCCCTCAAAAGAGAGCTGATGCTACCAGACACATGGTTCCCAAGAGTGAACCACAAATTTAAGACTCCAGTTGTTGGGAGACCATGGAGGAACATGTTTCTCCATCTCATTTTATTCTGGCATAGACCTAGTGCTTGGCATTTGACCCCAGTTTATAGAGATTCTATAACTTCAGTCACTTGTCCAACCCAAGTATCCCCTTTGTCACTCAAACTCTGTCTTTTTACATAGCAGACAAATGTACATTTCAGACATTTTATTTTTCTAACATTAGGCTCTGGTAAGTACAAAAGGTCACAAATACAAAAATTCCTGTTTAACTCTGTGGTAGTTAAAAAACCCAGGAGAAAGAAACAATTTTTTAAGTTGGGTAACATTCATCTTAAATATCTGAGGGACAGTATTCCTCAGGTATGGCTATAAAAATAGTAAAAAATGATTTCACTGCAATTAAGTCAAAATTTTTGATGACTCTTTTCACTTGGCTCAGGAAATCTGTCCCTTAACATTTACTCTGGATGGATTCCTTACTTCTGTTATAAAATCCAAATCCCTGTCTCTTCAGTGCTTTCAAGGAGGACACCTTCATTTTCAGCTTGTGATGCTCTGATCAAAGTAAGATTCTGATGCCAGCTTCAGAAGCAAGAAAAGCCAGGTTTAGATATATAGTTATTATCCTTTCTAATATTAAAAGGAATGCTAAAAAAGAGGGATGGGGTCTCCATATGAGTGCTAATTTCTCCTTATAAGGACTTAATTTTCATACTCACACTGCAGATGAATTATATTTAATGAGTTTTTATTTTTTCAAAATATTTCAAAAACTTTTTTGTGAAAAGATTGTTTTCCCATCCCTAGGATACTAACCCTTATGGCAGAAAGTGAAGATGAACTAAAAAGCCTCTTGATGAAAGTGAAAGAGGAGTGAAAAAGTTGGCTTAAAGCTTAACATTGAGAAAACTAAGATCATGGCATCTGGTCCCATCACCTCATGGGAAATAGATGGGGAAAGAGTGGAAACAGTGGCTGACTTTATTTTTTATGGACTCCAAAATCACTGGAGAGGGTGATTGCAGCCATGAAATTAAAAGACGCTTACTCCTTGGAAGGAAAGTTATGACCAACCTAGACAGCATGTTGAAAGGCAGAGACGTTACTTTGCCAACAAAGGTCCGTCTAGTCAAGGCTATGGTTTTTCCAGTGGTCATGTATGGATGTGAGAGTTGGACTGTGAAGAAAGCTGAGTGTTGAAGAATTGATGCTTTTGAACTGTGGTGTTGGAGAAGACTCTTGAGAGTCCCTTGGACTACAAGGAGATCCAACCTGTCCATCCTAAAGGAGATCAGTCCTGGGTGTTCATTGGAAGGACTAATGCTGATGCTGAAACTCCAGTACTTTGGCCACCTGATGCGAAGAGCTGACTCATTGGAAAAGACTCTGATGCTGGGAGGGGTTGGGGGCAGAAGGAGAAGGGGATGACAGAGGATGAGATGGTTGGATGGCATCACCGACGTGATGGACATGGGTTTGAGTAGACTCCGGGAGCTGGTGATGGACAGGGAGGCCCAGCGTGCTGTGATTCATGGGGTCGAAAAGAGTCGGACAAGACTGAGCGATTGAACTGAACTGAACTGAGGATACTGAGTGAATAAAAATGACATCTGGGAACAGGGGAAGTCCAAGTTTATCTGTTTTCTTACCTAGGAACCTGCTGAACATAGAGAACTGAGATCTTCAACGACTTTGTTCAATAGCTCTAGATATGGCTGAGATTACAGAAACAAACCAAAAATCTCATTTTATTTAATCACAGATAATAAAAATATGGACAGGATGTTGCAGACATGAAGAACAGACAAACACTGGGAAGCCCAATCAGAAGCTGACTCATAGCTTAGATTTTTTTTTCCTCTGCTTAATGAGAAACAAATTATCATTGCTATCCTCCTCCAAACAGCTCTCCTTTTTCTTATGCTTGCCCCGCTTGCCCTCCTTGGGCAGCCTGTCTTCTCTTGGCTTGAGGTGATGTGATGAGTGGTGAAAGGGCTTGTGAGGCTTCTGGGTTTTGGAAGTGCCAGGAGCAGAGTGGACTTTCGGGCCCCTGGGGAAGTCCTCAACGTCTTCGTGACACCTGGCAGCCTTTCTGTGCTTCTCACGCTCTCTCATGTTCCTGCTCATGGTTTCTTTTTGGGTTTCTTTCTTTTCTTGAGGCCACCTGTTGTTTTTCCATGAGGCATGGCTTGTTCTCATGTCACGGGGCCTCTTATCTGCTGCTTCCATATGAGGCCTCTTGAACTTCCTTGGCAAGTCCCCATTTTTCTGGAGTTCTGGAAAACATAAAAGTATTTCTGCATATTCAGCAGTTAGACTGGCATAGCATATTCAGAGCTTTCACTAGTCTGTAAATAACTCAGCAGAGAGGAAAGCCAGATACTTAAATGCATTAATGATATGACATTCTAAAGAGCCCTTACTAAGGTTAAAATCACTCACTAAAAACTCAGTGGTTGTAGTTCTATATTTCCAAACATGAAAAACATCCAGATATCCAATGATATTTATTTTGCTCAACACAGTTTAACTAGGTTAAACAATGGAGACAGAGATCAGTGAGAGAAGTAATCATTTTAGCTTTGTGAAGAAAAGTCATGTCTGACCAACTCAAGTTCCTGCAGTGGTAAAGAGAGAGTCCTTCATGATAAGGTGAAGCAAGATGTAGAAAATGGCCTTCTGACAATTTCATATGACATTTCAACTATCCTCTGAAGATAAAGTCTGGCCACAGTACTTACAGGTGAATGCCATGCTGGACAGCATATTATTCCTCAGAGTTAAGATCACTAGCTTGGAAACTGAGTGTGCACATATGCAAGCACTTGTATATCCAAGAGGTTTAAGTGCCAAATCTGACGTTATATTTTGTCAGGACGTGGCACTCTTACTGCAAATATCTGATGTAGTGATTCTGAAGGCGTAAGTAGGAGGTGAGGGTACAGTGAGGGATGAAAAGTTACATCAACAGAACCTTGAAAGATTACAGAAATCACCAATAAAAAAAATGAGGTGGAGTAGGAAGTAGTATATTTAGGGAACAAAAATGAATTCTAGAATACAAAGCAAAAATAAGTAATTACTTATAGGCTTCAGTATAAAACACAAAGTCCACAATAGCGAGCCTCAAAGTGGATCTGTACCACAGAGTTGTCAATAATTAAAAAACGGGAAATACAGAAAACTATAGAGAAAATAAGAGAGAAAGCACACACAACCCTGTAATCCAGAGATGACATTTTGGTGCATTTTTTTGTAATCTTTTAAAAATTCAGCTGCTAATCATTATCTTCTAATACTGTAATTCTGTATATATGGTTGAGATAAACTTTATATAAAATAAAATATGCAGGAGCTGAAGTGATTCATCTACTTTTCTCCAGAATTAGTGTCTTCATTTTGAAAGGACCTGAACTCAGACACAGTCAGGAAAAGAACAATGAAAAGGCCAAGGGTCAACAATGTATGAGCAAAGGAGAAAAATACAGAACTATTTGCTCCTGAAGGCAAAAAAAGTAACTTTGTAAACCATTGTCAAGTATATAACAAGAAAGAAGAGAGGTAGAGAGAATAGATGTAAATTATAAAACAATTTGGTGAGAAAGAGCATTATGTTAGCAATGGCAAATAAAGAAATGGAGGGTGACTGTGGATCTGGAGCTCTGCTCATAATGGTGGCCAATAAAAAATGACTTCTTTGGGGAAGCTCCAGGAATCACCAAGCAGAGAAAGCCTTTTCTTTGCTTGGAAAATACTAGAGGGAAAACATAATTACTTGTTGAAAAGAAAAATCTCAAAGGAGCCTTTAAAAATTCTGCATGCATAAATGGACAGAAGTGTTTTTCTGGACATTTTCTAAAATAATCACAGTGTGAGAAAAATGTTCATTGTGAACAGATTATAATGCAGGATTTTTGAAGTGGGTCCTTGACTTCTGGAGATCAAGAAAGTTCCAGTTTCTACAGTAATTATTAAAAACATTTTCCGTGCTAACCAAAGGCCCACAAAGCAGTTTGCAAAGACAGCACACACACACACACACACAAAAGAAAGAAAGAAATTTAGGAACTATTGCAAAGGCAATTTAGGAAGAAGTCTAGTAACATACCTTTCACTTTTCGTTTTATTCTCTGATCTCTCTCCCGGATTTCGTATTTGTCATCATAGTAATAGATGAATGGAGATGTTGGAAAGGTCTGGTTAAACATTCGTCTTTCTGTACATTCCTGCAAATTGTATTTGAAATTATGATGACATAAGGTCACACCATTCAGACAACCGTTCGGTAAGACGATGGACCACTGACACAGCACTCATATGCACTATGGTCGCAGGATGTGGTTTGCTGAGACACTGGGAGGATCAAACACTCAGCTGTGCTTACTTTAGTCTTTCAGGCTTGGGTTTTCTTCCTTTACTTCTTTACCTATGAAACCCTTCTGATCTTTTTAAAGGTTTTCCTGCCAACATTCTCCCCCAGCAATGCCTTGTTCCTCTGTTAGAGGGTTTGTTTCATTTGAAATTATGCTTTATCAGTCCTTTGCATCTCTCTCTCTTCCAACAGCCTTCCTTCAAGTGCTTCTCCTTTTCTTCTTCTCATCACATTTACACTCTGATGTGTGGCTAAATTCTTAGACTTTTGCTCTTTTTCCTTCACACAAGTGGTTTTTGAAAGCTTATTTTAAGTCAACACCACTGCTCACAAGGGCAGTGATTCTTATAGTGGGGAGTAGGGTGGTGAAAAACGCTGGACTGGATGAAGCACAAGCTGGATTCAAGACTGCTGGGAGAAATATCTGTAACCTCAGATATGCAGATAACACCATCCTTATGGCAGAAAGCGAAGAAGAACTAAAGAGTCTCTTGATGAAAGTAAAAGAGGAGAGTGAAAAAGTTGGCTTAAACCTCAAAATTCAGACAATTAAGATCATGGCATCTGGTCCCATAACTTCATGGCAAATAGATGGGGAAACAGAGGAAACAGTGACAAACTTTATTTTCTTGGGCTCCAAAATCACTGCAGATGGTGACTGCAGCCATGAAATTAAAAGACGCTTGCTCCTTGGAAGAAAAGTTATGACCAACCTAGACAGCATGTTAAAAAGCAGAGACATTATTTTGCCAGCAAAGGTCTATCTAGTCAGAGCTATGGTTTTTCCAGTAGTCATGTATGGATGTGAAAGCTGGACTATAAAGAAAGCTGAGCACTGAAGAACTGATGCTTTTGAACTGTGGTGTTGGAGAAGACTCTTGAGAGTCCCTTGGACTGCAAGGAGATCCAACCAGTCCATCCTAAAGGAAATCAGTCCTGAATATTCATTGGAAGGACTGATGTTGAAGCTGAAACTCCAATACTTTGGCCACCTGATGCGAAGAACTGACTCATTTGAAAAGACCCTGATGCTGGGAAAGATTGAGGGCAGGAGAAGGGGACGACAGAGGATGATGAGGTGGTTGGATGGCATCACCGACACAATGGACATAAGTTTGAGTAAACTCTGAGAACTGGCGATGGACAGGGAGGCCTGGAGTGCTGCAGTCCATGGGGTCACAAAAAGTCAGACACGACTGAGCAACTGAACTGAACTGAACTGAGGGTGGTGGGGGGTTTGCCAAGCTTGAAAGTGCTCCTACATGATTCTGAAGGAAACCTTTCTCTTCTTTGCTCCCCCTACTCATGAAAAGATCACTCCTCTCACTTGCCCCATTCTCCTTACTCTGGTCTTCTGGTGGTTGCCAGTTCCCAAATCCACATCCTTGGCCTGAGTCATGTCCCATTTAGTAGGCTTTGTTTATCCTGATCTGTGACAAAGATATATTCAACTTGTTGCAAACCAAATGTCTTTCATTTGAAAAAGGCTGCTCTGTGGAACCTTTCACTTCTGCCTTCTGCGATCTTGCCTAAAATTTACCATAAACATTCAGTACTTCTTCAGTTCAGGTGCTTAGTTGTGTCCGACTCTTCCAGACCCCATAGACTGTAGCACGCCAGGCCTCCTTGTCCATCACCAACTCCTGGAGTTTACTCAAACATTCATGTCCATTCAGTCGGTGATGCCATCCAACCATCTCATCCTCTGTTGCCCCCTTCTCTTTCCGCTTTCAATCTTCCCCAGCATCAGGGTCTTTTCAAATGAGTCAGTTCTTCGTTATCAGGTGGCCAAAGTATTGGAGTTTCAGCTTCAACATCAGTCCTTCCAATGAATATTTAGGACTGATCTCCTTTAGGATGGACTGGTTGGATCTTCTTGCAGTCCAAGGGACTCTCAAGAGTCTTCTCCAACACCACAGTTCAAAAGCATCAGTTCTTTGGTGCTCAGCTTTCTTTATAGTTCAACTCTCACATTCATACATGGCTACTGGAAAAACCATAGCCTTGACTAGATGGACCTTTGTTGGCAAAGCAATGTCTCTGTTTTTTTTTTTTTTTGTCTCTGCTTTTTAATATGCTGTCTAGGTTTTCAGTACTTCTTAGCAAGGAACTAAAGAAAAGTTAAAGTACAAGTAGCCCCTGCTTTTTAAAAGTTCGCTTTACACTGCTTCACTTTTATGAAAGACTTGTTTTCACTAGCAGAAAGAACTATGAAGCCGATTTTCACCTTTATAAGAAAAGGTGAAAAGTGAAAATAGCCTTCAGCATCTTTTGCAGCAACCATTATACAGTGAGTAACCAGAGTAGCTTTTTCATACTGTTCATACTGCAAGGAGATCAAACCAGTCAATCCTAAAGGAAATCAATCCTCAATATTCATTCGAAGGATTGATGCTGAAGTTAAAACTCCAATACTTTGGCAACCTGATGCGAAGAACTGATTCACTGGAAAAGACCCTGATGCTGGGAAAGATTGAAGGCAGGAGGAGAAGGGGATATCAGAGGAAGAGATGGTTGGATGGCATCACCAACTCGATGGGCATGAGTTTGAGCAAGCTGTGGGAGCTGGTGACGGACATGGGGTTGCAAAGAGTTGGACATGACTACTGAACTGAACTGACTGGGAGTGGCGCCATCAAGCCCCCTCCTCATAACTACACTCAGCATCTCAGCGTCAAGCTCTGAACTGTGTCTGTGAGCATCTGTGTTTTATCTCCACTTATTTCTTGCACTCATTGGAAAGACGTGTTATAAGGTAACTGCTTCTTTGCTTTACAGCTCCTTTGGTTTAGGTAAGGTTTCACAGGAACACTCTACTTTAAGACAATGGAGGCTATCTGTATTTCTTAGCAAGAAAATATGTGAATTACCTGCATAGAATTTAGCTGATTTATCCTAACTCTGTCATTATATACTCAAGTTGTAATTCTAAGATACTTGATCAAGCTGGCAGCCATACACAGAGACATAATTTGTAATTTAAAGAACTAGGAATCATTCTAAATACATACTAAAGTACAGAAAATAAAGTAATGGAAATCCATACCTAACCATGTAGCTTTATCAAATCAACATTTACTGTTAATTCAGTTTTCTTCCCACTAGGCACTAACGATAGAACTGGGATCTTCTGTCTAACTGTCTTTCCCACTTCCCATTTATCTCCCTTTATTTTTTATCTTATTATTATCTATATTATTATCTTTCCATTTATCTTCCCTTCCCAGAAGCCACCATGGTCTTTAAGTTGGTGTCTGCCATTCTCATGCTTTAATACTTTTACTATTAATTTATTACTAATAATATGCCAATAAACAACATTATAAGTTTGAAGTGTTCAGATTTCATAAAAATGGTAACATTCTGTAAATATTTTGAAGTAGCTTTAGGTTATAATAGCTTCAAAAAATAAGTTGAACAGTGTTCTTTTGGATTATCTATCTGAATAAATGTTTGGTAAAACCTGACTACAAACCTACCTGGTTCTGGTATATTTTGGTGAGGAGAATTTTGATTATTAATTCCATCTTTTTAGTGGTATTGGTTCATGTAGGTTTGTTCTTCTTCAGTCATTTTGATTAGTTCATATTTTTCCCTAGAGTTATTTACTTTATTTGTATTTTCAGATTTAACATTGAACTTTTATTTTGGCCATGTGGCAAGCAGGATCTTAGTTCCCTGACTATGCACTGAACCTATGCCCCCTGCGGTAGAAGCACAGTCTTAACCATGCGATGGCTAGGGAAGTCCCTAATGCTGAACTTCATGTTATTTGTTTCTTTTCTTTTTCTTTGAGAAGCTTTTCCAGAAGTCTGTCTCTTCTCTTTTGAAAAGAAAATATTTTCAAAGAACCAGATTTTGGTTTTGATGATGCTATTTAATAATCTCGTTTTCTATTTCAGTAATTTGGTTCATTATGATTTCCTTTTTCCAAATATCTTTAGATTTAACCTGCTGTTGAGTTTCTGACTGTTTTTGGGTATTGAAAGTTGTAAGGCAAACCTACATGGTAACATAAAGAATTGCTTTTATAAATCTCTATCCATGGTGGCACCAAGTTTCCAGAATAAAGGATATCCATAAAAGATTTAGGTCTAAGATTCTGCTATAGTTTGAACATCTGTGTGTCCCCTCAACCGAATTCATGTGTTGAAATCTAAACCCCAAGGTAATGGCATTAGGAGGTGCACCCTTTGGGACTGTGATTAGATCATGAGGGTGGAACTCTGATAAAACAGATTCCCACAGAGCTCTCTATCCTCTTCTACCATGTAAGGACACAGCAAGAAAGTGAGGAAGCGGCCCTCACCAGACACTGATTCTGCACCATGATCTTGGTAAAAAATAAATTCTGGTGGTTTATAAGCCTACTCAGTCTATGGTAGCTTGTTTATAGCAGTCTGAATGGACTAAGACAGATTCTAATTGTAAAATATAAAGAGCAAATGAGAAGCCTGCCAGAGTCCTCTGTCCATGGGATTTCCCAGGCAAGAATACTGGAGTGGGTTGCCATTTCCTCCTCCAGGGGATCTTCTCAATCCAGGGATTGAGCCTGCATCTCAAACGTCTTCTATACTGCCGGCAGATTCTTTACCCATAACCCATCCTGGAAGCCTAAGAGCAAATCAGAATTACAGAAAGGTATTAGTACTCTTCTACTCCCAGCATCCCACTGATCCTGGAGCGGTCTCCTTATACAGTGACCACCATTTCCTATCAGTCTATCTCGTACCGAGCTGCTTATGATCACCCCTCCCTCCCCAATTAGACAGCATGTGGAATTAAAGAAGGGGGCAGTCACATTTACCTTAGAGCATCTTTCACATGAAGAAGCTATTTATTAACATCTGTACAGCTGAATTTCTGAAACTGAAGGGGAGGCGTCCTCAGACATCTGCTAGCTACCTACTACACAGTCTCCTGTTTGGATCCTGTGCAGTCTAGACTGATATGGATATGCAGAGCTATACAGTACTACAAACATGTTCCAAAGCTACATGTAAATTATATTTTGATTATCCACATCGCTGGTCCCCTCCATTAGCACAGACAATTGATAGTTGGCTACATAATTTATCTACTATTCTGGATTAGCCACACCACTGATCTTCTTCATTAGTGTGGATAATCTAGAATTCTTCATCTATGGCAGTGATAAGGCTGCCAAATTTGCTTTACTATAAATTAAAAATCATCTAAATCTAGATTTCAAGGATAAATTCCAAATGATTTTAATATATTTCCTATCTCCATTAACAGGAGTGACTAGTAAGCAGTATGTATTCAACTATAATTGTTTTTCCTTAATTGAACAAATATAAATGCTAAAATTATACCCTGCTGCTTTAAAGAGGCAAGCAAGCATAAATGGTACATCTATGTGATTTGTGTGGCAATGGATTGCTTATGTGAAAATGTTCACTGTAACAGTATTAGCAACATCTGAGTTTTGGCAACAAGGAACACAGAGCAGAAAAAGATCTGGAGATGGTAACTTTGCAAAAAAACTGAAAATTCTCTAACTAGGTTTTCAGTGTGAGCTCTATAAAAGTGAAGTTATATCAGTGACACAAGTACATTCACATTGTTGTGCAACTCTCATCATTATCCACCTCCTGAAATTTTCACCTTCCTAAACTGAAAGTCTGTCCTCATTAAACACTAACTCCTCATTCCCCCTCCCCCAACCCCAGCACCTACAATATAAGTCACATGGTTGTCAGCAGTACAGCAAAAATTACAACTAGGGGTCAGAACTCCATCCTAGCTTTCATATTATATGTCCCTCACCCCACAGTCCCACTGTCCCAATAAGGAAGGAAAACTTCATCTGTTGATGGACTCTGTCTCACGCTTTTTCTTCTCCAGACTTTTTAATCTCTCTCCATATCATAGAGCTCTACTCCCAAGGTCTGCACTGGTGAAGTGCCATGGTCAAAACTCAAGATGTGATCTGCAATGCCACTCCATCCTACTGCTCATACCTCTAGCCATTTTGAGGACTCCCTACTTCTGTATGCTTTCTACTTCCTGTCATCAGATCTGATTTGATACCAGTTTATTTTGGTTTCTAGGAGTTTGAGTAAACTCCGGGAGTTGGTGATGGACAGGGAGGCCTGGCGTGTTGCGATTCATGGGGTCGCAAAGAGTCGGACACGACTGAGCGACTGAACTGAACGGAGGCTGTTAGAAGCCTATCTGGAGACTGGGAGTGTATTTCTCTGTACAGATTTTCTATGTCTTGTGCCACTGCTTTTCCTCCTCTTCCTCAAGATTCCCAGAATGTATGGACTGTGAATCAATTCTTACTACATCCTATCTCTGCAATGAGCTGCTGCTCATTCACACTTAATGAAGTAACTGGCTAGGAGTCTCACTTCCACCTCATAGCAACAAGCTTCGGCTTTGACACCTCAGCACCTAGAACACAGCACCTAGAAAGGTTTGGCCCTTTCAGTTAGGGTTAGGAAACATGCAGGTGTGGATAGGGAATCTGGGCATGTGTGGAGTGGGCAGGCTGCTTGACAAGGCAGCACCCCTCTGTCCTTCCACCAGCACGTGTTAGGGTCTGCATGTGAGTGGGAAAGATTTAACTGAACACAGTAGCAGGGAAAACCAGAGATACTGAAGAACTATGTAGAAAATCTAAAATCACAGTTTGGCTGGGTCAAAGTATTATCAATCCTTGAAATTCCTGAGAATCGTAAACCATTCTATTAACTACTATGATTTGTCTGAATAATTCTATGAGCTGTATTTGTTTTAGACTAACCTGCATGTATACTTAAAACAAATATAGGAATGTGCTCTGTCAGATATATTACTCTGGTAGGGATGGAAGACGTAAATCAGTTGAAAATATATTCAAGACATTAGTTTATTAAAAAAAAAAGTAAGTGTTTAGAATTATTCAAGTTCACCTTTAAGCAACCACTCCTGAGCAACAGAATGCTTTATGTCCAAATTACCACTTAAACTTACATGTCCATAATGGCCTTCTTGCCCACAGTTGTAGCAATACACTAAGGTTGATTGTCCAGAAGGGGTCTTTGGCTTTTTGGGTGGTCCAGGTTTGGTCTGCAAAATGAATATTTGTAAAGATTTAGTGAATATCAGAAGGAAACTAAAACCTCATACTTTCTAAAAGAAATTTTTTTAGATAAAAGATTCCTTAGAAACACTGCCTCCTACAGTTTAGTGTGGAGAACCCATATTCAAATCGGTTCTGGGTGATTAAAGTGTATAACATGATAACAATTCTTTTATTCTTCACATCAACATGTGCTTCCCTCAGCCTCCTCACTCCTCATTCCATTCGGTGTTGTGCCCAATACTGTGACTGTGTTATGTATTAGGTATCTCAGATAAAGGAGAATAAAAGCCTTTTATGTGACGGACATCTAAACAGATGGGTTTAGTCGCTAATTCATGTCCGACTCTTTGTGACCCCATGGACTTTAGTCTGACAGGCTCCTCTGTCCATGGGATTCTCCAGGCAAGAACACTGGAGGGGGTTGCATTTCCTTCTCCAGGGTACCTTCCCAACCCAGGAATAGAAATAGATAATGGCAAACAATGTAAACACAGTAATAGAAGCATACACAAAGTATTAATGGGCTGACAAAAGGGATCCATTATTGGATGGGATGAGGAACTCAGGTAAAGCTTCCCTTGAAATATAAAATTTAAATTTACTCTTAAAGAATTAGGCATGTATCAAATGGAAAATTTTAGGTAGAGGGTAAGGAGAAATTAGGTTTCTAACTTTTCAGGTTTCTAACTTGGGGGAACCAGTGAGTAGTACTGTCAACAATTGATTCAGAAAAGATAGGAAAAGAGGACAGAGTTAGTTTAGAGGGAAAGATGAAGTCTGTTTTGGATGTTGAGCATCTAGGTTGAGACAGATGTCCACCAGGAAGTTATCTGTTTTAAGATAAGGTTTAGGAAACATGTCTGAGCTAAAGATTAGATCTGAGAGTAAGCTACACAACAGCTGAGGCTGAAATGACCAGAGTGTTCGGAATCACCACAGCCAGGGGAACAGCAGTGAGCTAAAGATGGAAGCCCTGAGCACAGCAACCCGCGAGGGGCAGGCAGAAAACCCCATGAAAGAGACGGAGGAGGAGAGGTTAAAGGACGCAGAGCCACAGAGGATACAGTCATACGCCTCAGAGCAGCTCCAAGGTGGAGGAACTGATCCATGGTGTCAAATACAGCAGAGAGGCCTAGTGAGACCAGAGCCGGAAACACCCATGAGACTTGTCACTGTTCGTGGATAATCTCATCGTGAGAATTTTGGAATCTGTGGGAAGGTAGAGAGAATAGAAGGCAATGGGTTGAAGAGTGACGAAGATGCACTCAAAGGTGGTAGAACTACAAAGAAGAGCAAGGAAATGATAACCCACAAAAGCCAGGACGGTGATTACTTCCTGTGGGGAGAGAATAGAGCACAGAGGGTTTCAGGGTAGTGGTAATTTTCTATTTTTGAACACACTGGTGTCATATAACTTGAATGGAAGTTATATAACTAATTTATTAAACTGTACACATATGTTTGATGCACTTTTCAGGACATATATTACATTTCATAATAAAAAATGTCTAAAAAGTGGATGGAAGTTGAAGAAAAGTGGAGAGTAGGTGAAAGTGAAAGTCGCTCAGTTGTGTCCTACTCTTTGCCACCCCATGGACTCCATGGAATTCTCCAGGCCAGAATACTGAAGTGGGTAGCCCTTCCCTTCTCCAGGAGATCTTCCCAACCCAGGGATCCAACCCAGGTCTCCCACATTGGAGGTGGATTCTTTACCAGCTGAGTCACAAGGGAAGCCCAGAGAGTAGGTATATATTGCTTTAAGAAGCATATATACGAAGGGGCAAAATAAGATCAGTCAGGACCAAGGGAGAGGATTTGGCAGAGTTTGTTACTAGAATGGAAGAGATCTGAACTTGTGAGAAATCTAGTAGAGATGGAGAAGTTGAAGACACAGAGAATGGATAGAGAGAACAAAACTCCTGAAAAGGCAGGGGCTTTAAATAGGAGAAAAAACTAATTCCTCCCATAATTTTGGAGACTGGATGGATGAGAATAAACTTGAATAAGTTTATTTCTTGTATTCTTTATTGGGTGCCAATAAGAGCGCCAACTAATTTTGTTATTTAATGTGCCAAATAGGTAGATTATGGATGTTTTATTTTCTCAATATATGAAAACAAACTATAGGTTATAAAAGTAACCTTCTTCAAACAACTTTACTTTGAGCTCCTGTTTCCTAAAATGAAAAACTGGAGGATGACAGTAACCTGAAAGATGCTTTCTACTGAAAATACAAAACGGAATTTACAACTCCAGCTATTATAAACTGGGATGTAATCAAAAACACAATCAACAAATACATCCTTCAATAAAAATGGGGTCATGAATTTAGCAAAAAGCCATTAAATACAGTTTTAATAGGTCTGCATGGAAGCATGTACCACTCATGCTCAGTGGTACATTTTGTTCAGGTAGCAGAGTGCTGTGAAGACATGAAGTTAGTAAAGGGAAATAATTTTTCCATCTAAAAGATATTATCTGATGTGACATAAAATTTGCAACCATAAGCACATGATGGTTTAAGAGAAAGAAATAAAACCCAAAGAGGTGGCACCATGGATGTGAAGGCAGAATGGAGAAGCTGTCAAACGCTACTGATGAATCAAATACGACAAAGACTACAAAATCCATTGGACCTGGCAGCCAGGAAGTTGTTGGCAACTGGTGTGAGCAGTTTCATTTGAGAGGCAGAGGCACCAGCTAGATGTAAGGGGTTTATTACAAGTAGGAAGATGCTGAAGAACAGAATATAGATGATGTTTTCAAGAAACCATGTTGTGTATGAGAGAACAGAAGGGGACAAGCAGAGCAAAAATCTAAGTCCAAGGATGCCTCCATCAGTGACAATTATCAGCGTGCGGGGCACATGGCATGAGCATCTGTATATACTTTCCTTAAACCACCCAAAAGACAATTACTGAGTGCCTAATACATGCCAGATATTGCTCTAAGATTAGCTAATGGACAAGAGAAAATTCAAATAAATAACCTAACTTTATACCTAAAGCAACTAGAAAAAGAAGAAATGAAGAACCCCAGGGTTAGTATAGTAGAAGGAAAGAAATCATAAAAATTAGGGCAGAAATAAATGAAAAAGAAACAAAGGAGACTACAGCAAAAATCAACAAAACTAAAAACCAGTTCTTTGAGAAGATAAATAAAATAGACTAAACCATTAACCAGACTCATCAAGAAAAAAAGGGAGAAGAATCAAACCAACAAAATTAGAATGAAAGTGGAGAAATTACAACAGACAACACAGAAATATAAAGGATCATAAGAGACTATTATCAGCAACTATATGACAATAAAATGGACAACTTGGAAGAAATGGACAAATTCTTAGAAAAGTATAACCTTCCAAAACTGAACCAGGAAGAAATAGAAAATCTTAACAGACCCATCACAAACACGGAAATCAAAACTGTAATAAAAAATGTTCCAACAAACAAAAGCCCAGGACCAAATGGCTTCACAGCTGAATTCTACCAAAAATTTAGAAAAGAGCTAACACCTATCCTACTCACTCCTCCTGAAAATTGCAGAGGAAGCTAAAATCCCAAACTCATTCTATGAGGCCACCATCACCCTAATACCAAAACCAGACAAAGATGCCTCAAGAAAAAGAAAACTACATGTCAATATCACTGACGAACATAGATGCAAAAATCCTCAACAAAATTCTAGCAAACAGAATCCAACAACATATTAAAAAGATCATACATTATGACCAAGTGAGCTTTATCCCAAGGATTCAAGGATTCTTCAATATTTGCAAATCAGTCAATGTGATACACCACATTAACAAATTGAAAGATAAAAACCACATGATTATCTCAATAGATGCAGAGAAAGCCTTTGACAAAATTCAACACCCATTTATGATAAAAAATCTCCAGAAAGCAGGCATAGAAGGAACATAACATAATAAAAGCCATAAGTGATAAACCCACAGCAAACATTATCCTCAATGGTAAAAAATTGAAAGCACTTCCCCTAAAGTCAGGAAGAAGACAAGAGGGCTCACTCTCACTACTACTATTTAACATAGCTTTGGGAGTTTTAGCCACAGCAATCAGAGAAGAAAAAGAAATAAAAGGAATCCAGATTGGAAAGAAGTAAAACTCTCACTGTTTGTAGATGTCAAGATCCTCTACACAGAAAACCCTAAAGACAGCACTAGAAAATTACTAGAGCTTATCAATGAATATAGTAAAGTTGCAGGATATAAAATTAACACACAGAAGTCCCTTGCATTCCTATACACTAGCAATGAGAAAACAGAAAGAGAAATAAGTGAAACAATCCCATTCACCATTGTGATGAAAAGAATAAAATACTTAGGAATAAATCTACCTAAAGAAACAAAAGACCTATATATAGAAAACTACAAAATTCTGATGAAAGAAATCAAAGAGGACACAAATAGATGGAGAAATATACTATGTTCATGTACAGGAAGAATCAATATAGTGAAAATGAGTATACCAACCAAAGCAATCTATAGATTCAATGCAATCCCTATCAAGTTACCAACGGTATTTTTCAGAGAACTAGAACAAATAATTTCACAATTTGTATGGAAATACAAAAACCCTCAAATAGCCAAAGCAATTTTGAGAAAGAAGAATGGAACTGGAGGAATCAACCTGCCTGACTTCAGACTATACTACAAAGCTACAGTCATCAAGACAGTATGGTATTGGCACGAAGACAAAAATATAGATCAATGGAACAAAATAGAAAGCCCAGAGATAAATCCACACACCTATGGACATCTTATCTTTGACAAAGGAGGCAAAAATATACAACAGAAAAAAGACAATCTGAATGAAACTAGAACACCTTCTAAAACCATACACAAAAATAAACTCAAAATCGATTAAAGATCTAAATGTAAGACCAGAAACTATAAAACTCCTAGACGAAAATGTAGGCAAAACACTCTCTGACATAAATCACAAGCAAGATCCTTTATGACCCACCTCCCAGAATAATGGAAATAAAAACAAAAATAAACAAATGGGACCTAATTAAACTTAAAAGACTTGCACAATGAAGGAAACTACAAGCAAGGTGAAAAGACAGCCTTCAGAGTGGGAGAAAATAACAGCAAATGAAGCAACTGACAAAGAATTAATCTCAAAAATATACAAACAGCTCATGTAGCTCAATAATAGAAAAATAAATGACCCAATCAAAAAATGGGTCAAAGAACTAAACAGACATTTCTCCAAAGAAGAAATATAGATGGCTAAGAAACACATGAAAAAATGCTCAACATCACTCGTTATAAGAGATGCAAATCAAAAGCACAATGATGTACCATCTCATGCCGGTCAGAATGGCTGCTATCAGAAAGTCTACAAACAAAAATGTTGGAACGGGTGTGGAGAAAAGGGAACCCTCTTACATTTGTTGGTGGGAATCCAAACTAGTATAGCCACTATGGAGAAGAGTGTGGAGATTCCTTAAAAGACTGGAAAGAGAACTGCCAATATGACCCAGCAATCCCACTGTTGGGCATACACACCGAGGAAATCAGAACTGAGAGAGACATGTGTGCCCCAATGTTCATCGCAGCACTGGTCACATCAGCTAGGCCATGGAAGCAACCTAGATGTCCATCGGCAGATGAATGGATAAGAAAGTTGTGATGCATACACACAAAGGAATATTACTCAGCTATTAAAAAGAACACATTTGAATCAGTTCCAATGAGGTGGATGAAACTGGAGCCTATTATACAGAGTGAAGTAAGTCAGAAAGAAAAATACCAATACAGTATATTAATGCATATATATGGAATTTAGAAAGATGGTAATACGATCCTATGTGCGAGACAGCAAAAGAGACACAGATATAAAGAATAGACTTTTGGACTCTGTGGGAGAAGGTGAGGGTGGGATGATTTGAGAGAATAGACTTGAAATATGTATATTATCATATGTGAAATAGATGACTAGTCCAACTTTGATGCATGAAACAGGGCACTCAAAGCTGGTGCACTGGGACAACCTAGAGGGATGGGATGGGGAGGGAGGTGGGAGGGGGATTCTGGATGGGGGACACATGTACACCCGGGCTGATTCATGTCAATGTATGGCAAAAACCAACACAATACTGTAAAGTAATTAGCCTCCAATTAAAATAAATAATTTTTTTAAAAAAAGAAGAGTAGCTAATGGAACAGTGAGCAAGACAAAAATTGCTACTCACATTTCCAGTGGTGAAAGACAGATAAAACCAAAAATACACATTCACGGACAGTATCAAGAGAGTAATAAATGGTATACAGGCAATTAAAATGTTATGTAAATGGGTCACTGGTGGTGACTCAGACTGAGTATGGGGGAACTCTCACTGCAAAGGACAGTTCTCATAATAACCCCACCAAGTATGTGATGACTGGGGAAATAGCATTTTAGGCTTAAGGCATAGGAACAGGTAGTGCAAAGTCCTGAGGTGAGCATAAGTTTGCTATATTTGAGTATCTGAAAAATATCTTGTAACTTGGAAGTGTGGTAGGTGAAGGAAAATTGGGAGAAAAGGAGGTTCTAGAGGTGAAAAGGGACCAGACAGATCATAACTGAGGGTGAAAAGCACTGGATTTAAGTGGCACAGGAAGCTAGTGTGAAGCTAATGGTAGGTACTCATCAACTAACTGGTGAGTGTTAGCATAGACTATAACCAATGATAGTATAATCCATCCCCCAGATAATAAATGTTCTCTGAAAAACTTATCTATGTTTAAAAGTTTCTCTATGTCTGTGTAGATACATGACAATTTATCTCTGAGCCAAGATTTCTAGATTCATTCATGAGATGGAAAATACTCTCACTTATATTTATTTCACTGAGTAAAGGTTCCATTGGTTCAAATCCTATGCAAAAGAATAATGAAGTAATTATGAGGGGAGTTGATGAGAACCAAATTAGCAAGTATATCCAGACATTGGAACTTGACTTGACTGGTGTGGATACAAGCAGGGACTTCCTCATACACAGGGGCACCTGTACCCCGTACAACACTTCTGGCTTCTCCCTGGGAGTACAGAACACAGAGAAAGTCACACTACAACACGACTCTTCAGTGGTTCATTCCTGTCACCTTCTCTAAGAGTAGAGGCCACAGTGCTCTGGATCCCCTTTTCCTATGTCACCCTTTAATATACTAAACTGGTTATTCATTATTATCTGCCTCCCCATTCCTAGAAAGTGAGATGCTAAGGACAGAGATCTTCATCTAGTCCACTTTGCATCCCTATGCCAAGATTCTACAGTAAGTGTTGGCAAACCATGGCTGGCAGGCCAAATCTGGCCCACTGCCTGTTGTGTATGGCCCAAGAATGATTTTAACATTTTAAAATGGTTTGGCACTTTTAAACCATTGGGAGTGGTTAAGACTCTGCTTCCACTGCAGGGGACATGGGTTTGATCCCTAGTTGGGGAACAAAGATCCTCCATGCTGCATGGTGCAGCCAAAAATAATAATATATTTATTAAATGCATTATTAAATAAATAATACATTTTGATGGCCTCTCAGATTTTTACACATATATTCAAACTGTACACTTTAAATATGTGGTGGTTACTAAAATTTAATTACACTTCAGTGAAGTTGAAAGAAATAAAAAATTAGAAAGGGATAATATTAAGTCCATTTTAGGAGAGAGGTCTGTAATAAAAAACACATTTTTAGAATAGAAAAAATAAACGGTTTAAAAATCTTAAAAATAGAATGTTTTGTAAGATGTGAAAATTATACACAATTCAAAATTCAATGTCCCTAAGTAAAGTTTTATTGGAACACAGCCAGGCCGCTTTTCACACTATAAGGATAGAGCTATGACAGAGACCAGTGACTGGCCTACAAAGCTAAAATATTTACTATCTGGCTCTTGACCAAAAAAAAAAAAGTCTCCCAACATCTCACCTAGAACACAGCACATGCTCAATAAATACCTGGTCAATGAGTAGATGTTACAGCCTCCAAAACTTTAGAAAGTGACAATGAATTATGCAGCCAATAAAAGTATTTAAAGTAGACATGAATACTGAAACCCTGCTACTGATTGAGCTACTGATACACAGGAAAAGCTTAATGGAATTCCTCCGAGTTTATTTTATTGCTTGAGTTTGAGGAAACTGCAGAGTGCCAACGCTGCTCTGTCTGTCTGCAGCGCTCTTCCCCCAGACAAGCATGGTTAAGCTCCTTGCCTCCTTCAAGTCTTGGCTCACATGTCATTTTCTTAGTAAGGCCCTCCTGACCGCCCTATTTAACACTGCTACCTCCCTCCAACTGGTGTTCCCTATCCTGTTTCACTACATTTTTTTAAAAAAACTCCAAGGCACTCACTACATCTGACACCTGTACTGTTTACTTATTTGGTTTGCCTGTCCCCTAACTTGCAGGGATGTTGTCTGTTTTTTCGTTCAGCGTTGTACCCTCGCTCCTGGAACAGGCCTAGGTGTATAGTAGGAGTTCAGTTACATATTAATAAATTAATAATCAGATAATGCATATATAAAGTGCAAGGACCATGTAAGCATCCAATACATTTTAGTTATTTTTAATAGTCTGATACTTTGGGAAATAATATTAATTTTTTTTGTGTCATTAAAGGAGAACTCATAAAATTACGCTTTGATATATTAAAAAGGCTGAAAAAATTAATACAGCTTCATAAGCTCTCATACTTCACCTTGAGGGTGAGTGATGTACTCTGGCAGAACCAGGAAGGAATCAGTAATACAAAGAGAATAGGAATCAGTCTTAAAGTACCAGGAACAGATAGATCCTTCTAATCAAGATTTTGAAACCATGTTTAATGTTGATACTTACTTTATTTTGAAAGAAATTTCATTCAAAAAGCTTCATATTTAGTCTCACTGTTCATTTATGCCCCTGGATGAAGTGCAAACATCTGAATGTTCATTCATCTGAATAATACCACTAGTTAAAAGCTTCCATTATTATAATAAAAATAGCAACAGTATTTATATTGTGCTATGGAAATTCAAACTTTCGCAATATTTATTAGTAAATGACATGACAAATGCTATCTGCTGCCATCATGTACTAGGACTTAATAGGAATGAAATCAGCCTAGATCTTACCTAATTAGAGAACATTTCTGTATTAGAAAATACAGTACTGAAAACTCAATAATGATTTCCAGTGGACAAGTTTTCATACTATGACCTAACAAAAATCTTACAGCTCTTTAAAGTGTTAGAAATAGAAATTTGTGACTCAATACTTCTGCCTTGGAGCATGTCTTTATTTTTAATTAATGGTAGAGGTCCAATTTAAAGCAGAATGTGTCAACTGATTAGCTCTAAGTTCAAAGTTCCATCATACATGTCTGTACTGCAGACAAAAAGTTAAATGCAAGGGAATGAATGTAGTTTTTTAGAACTTTTTTTAAAGTTAAAAGATTTATCTAAAGACTGGCCCAATGCATAACCAAATGAACTATTTATGAAAGCAGTTTTGTTTGTTTGTTTGTCTTTTGGTTACAGACATTTAAATATCTGTATTTGTAGGGTGATATCTTGGAGATTACTTTACCATCAATATATAGAAGTAATAACCTGGTAGATAGCATTACCTATGAAAGGTCCATCCCATCTGCTATTCTTGCTAAAAGCTTTTCATGCACCAGTAAACTCAGTAAATATCAGAAGATAAAGCATAAGCCTACCACGCCACGGATTTACTCCTAATGTCTCCTCAAAGTGCAGCCCGATGCAACGATTACAAATGATTTTCTTCTAATGTCATTTTACATAACCCTTTTTTCTGCATGAGTAGTTAGTGCGGAATGAATGAATGAATGCCATTAAAACAGTTAATCATTATCTGGGACACTGGCCTTACTCCCTTCACTACCAGGAATCTCCATGACAAAGGCCAAGAGATCAAAACGCCAGAGCTGCCTCAGTGTCCTATTTCTAACAGTAATTTTTTATGCAAATGAACCTGCTGGGGATCTCCCTCTGTGACCTTGGGCTGCCCTTATCTAGACTGACTTTGATCCAATGAGGGCTTGTATCTAGTTGAAGCTCATTACTATAGAGGATCTGCAATCAATTTCATTAATTAAAGGGAATTTTCTACTCCTGTGAATGCAAAATAGACTTATTTTTATAATCATACGTATGCTGAAAGATTAGACTATGTTTTTTATTAATCTAATTTGTTATATGAATATAGATTAAAAAGCAAATACATTAAGTGTTTGAAGTTAATATATTCATGACCAAATGTAACCCCAAGTAAAGCGCTGAGCTTAGCTTCAGTCCTCCTGAACATCTGTATACACACCTCTCAAATCAATTATGCTTTTCGTGCCTGAGAACTACCTTACTCTTTCAAAAATATTTCAAATTAATTTATTCTTTTAATAAACTCACTAACAGCTCAGGCTTCCTTTCAATATTCATGTATTTTAAAATATCCAACCCAAGTAATCAAATATGATTTGTCAAGAAAACGTTCCAACAATCCAAAAGCTTGCCCACATAGTCAAAGTCCACTAGTTGAAGTGACCTAATGGCATGAATTTCACATTTGGACAGGACAAAAGTTTAAATTTAAAACATACTTCTCTCCCAGTTTAAAGACATTATTTTTACTACCAACTCTAGAATCAGATATAGTATTCTAAGTATTTTATTTAGTTTTATGAAAAGTCATCAGGGAGAATGGATACCTTCCCTTTCCTTTGGTGGTGTTCACAAAATAAATGCCAACAGATAAGTAACTGGTACACATTCAAGGAAAATCACAGCTGGTGCCTAAAACAATCAAAGAAAGAAACTTTAAAGTTGGGCAAATAGTTTTGCAGTGAACTGAACCAAAGCTGAGTCTGTGAAAAGGCAAAAGTGCTTATCCCATAAAGGCTAGTATCTTGTTCTCCATTTTCAGTGATTTTCTGGAGTGGGCCCTCACACCTAGCAACCTCCTCTCACAGTTTGAACAAACCTTCCATTTGCATGCTGTTCTGACAAATATTCATAGTATTACTTCCCTGTGAGAGATTTGGGAATAAAGTCTTTTCTCAAGCTAAAGGCTTTGAAATTATTTTAAAACAAAGCTTCCTTCATGAAGATTTTTAGCTTTGTTTTTCCTCAGTGAAAAAAAAGAATTCAATTGTATTCCAGCAGACATTGCCATTAATTTCCCTTATATCCTAAAAATTCCATTAAAAGCACCATATATAATGACATACCTGTATTTTCTGTGTGTTAAAAAAACTATGTCATGTACCCAACAGACTCCCAATCCATTGAGTAATTCCTTAATTAGGCAGATTTTTGAAACATGTATTATGTACACAACAGACCGTAACGTCTCCTTTGGAGCATTTTCTAGTCTATCGGGTGATTACATCATTAAGCCACACATGCTACGTAGGAAAAATCCTTATGAAAATTCATGAAAAAATGTACAGCACATCATTAGCATGCAGCAGACGTGTATGCTTTTGATATTTTCTCTGTTAAAAAAAAACTACATGAAGTAATTAGTCCAGGTCATGAAAACATGAGAAAGGTACCAGACATTGGTGAAAATGAAAACTGCAAAAAAAAAAAAAATCGCATCTCTCATGGTTAAGCGGAGAATAATAGAGCAATTTGCTTTATTGGAAGATGAATTCTAAAACAGGGTTCATTTGAACTGCAAAAAATAAAGTGTTGCTTTATTCTGATTTGAAATTTGATTAGAAATTTCCTACATACACATAACTTCCTCCCTACCCCTCTTTTGGATACTCTTAAGTTTTATAAGCCAATGGGTTGAAGGCTGCAAATAACCAGTGTGGCAAGACCATTAAGTATTCAAGTCCTTGAAGTACTGTATGTTTGTATACTTATATCTTCATTTTATGTACCCTACAGTGTAAGGGATTACATGGCTGTATCTTTTTCAAGTCAAAACTATGCTACAGTAATAAGGATAGAGGTAAACAGTTGGTATAACTCCCAACCAGATAATATATTCACAATGTTAAGCAAAATCTAAGACAATATATTTGAAGACTAAAATGAATGAAGCATAAGTTTTATAAGGAGCTATTAAATTCATCAGTTTATGGTTTTTCCTTTTGTAAATGACATTCTACCCTACTTGACCTCCCCACAAAAAAATCAACAACAAAAATGGAAACCTCAGTAAGCAGAGAACAATGAACATATGCAAGACAGTAAGGATCACAGTAATTTACCCTCTGAATGCTCCAAATCTTCATGGCTTAAAAAGCATCCCAATTTTCTCCAAAGGTAGTGGCATTTATTCACTGGGCCATAGCTAATTTTACATGGAATGCAAAAATGTTAGTTTAAGTTTAATTTACCACCCTATTTAAATATTTCCAATGTAGCTCTCAAACTGCAGAGCTATCCCTCCGTCTATTTTAATTTTAAAGTAAGTTAGCAAAGGCTTCCTTCTTAATCCCCAGAGACTACCTACATAGTGACACAAATGCACAAATTTATGACAGCAACATAAATGCTCTTCTGAAGTAATGTGCAACATTAAGTGAAAATCGTTTCCCGGAAAGATATTATAGGTATCTATATTTTATTTGCCATCTTAAACATATCTGGGTCTTTATGGCCTTATTTTAAAAATGTATTTCCTTTTTATATTTCCTGGTGCAAATGGACTGCATAAATAAGCAATGTGCTATGAGGCTTCAGACCAGCCGATAAAACCTTTCAATTTTCATGCCAGCTTCTTCTTTTGTAATTCAAATCCGCCTGGAAACTGGCAGCTCTGAAAGCTGAAACAAGCACTGCCACAAATACCTTGTAATGCTATCGACCTTGTCTGCCCATGCAGGGAGGAAGGGGGACGCGCGCGTGTCTGCAGCCATCCAGATAACACAGCTCATTTTTTTGGGGGGTGGGGGGGTGGGAGGGGGTGGGGATAACAGAAGCCAGCCCCAGACTGTGCACCAAAAGCAGTCATTACCAGTCGTGCTGGAGAATAAGTCTCTTCAAAATACAGAGTGCATTTAAAAACCATATATGAGGCTGAGCCACTGCTGTCATTACCAATTTTAATTTAGCTCCTTCAGTTTGCCAGCCAGATAAACTCTTTAGTGCTGTTTTTTAATCTATTTGCCACATTTTATGTTTAAGATTATAGTAATATGGACAGGAGAAGGAATCACTTTTGGGGAAATAAAGAAATAGATCCGCTTATCGGCGCCCATCAGAAAGTTCATTAATCAGCTAGGCTTTGTGCCCTCTAAATTGAAAGGTTAAATAATCCTCTCAGGAATATTTCTCGGCCCCTCCGCCAATTGTCCGGAGAGGAGCTGCCATTCATAGCACGCGGGATCGGTGACAGGGTATCTTACCACTGTTTGGACCCCAAACAATGATGGACAAATGGCCTGGCTTACAAAGAACCTTTTAGTACACGGATGGAAAAGGACCACAAGCTTTGATGAAGGGTGGAGGGATGAGGAGGGCGTGGAGACAGGATGTGGGGGGAAGGGAAAGAGAACAACACATACATGTGTGAATCTATTGATATTTTATGTGGATGTTTACTGGGGTAGACTATAAAACACAGAAACCACATTAATATACATTTTCCAACCACATGCAGTGCTTAACATATTCAAATCTGCCTATATATTTTGCATATAATTGCACATAAACTATCCCACTGAAAAACTGTAGAATAACAGAACCATAGCTTTATTATATTTATTAGCTAATACACAGGGGATCCAAATAAGCCCCGAGATTCTCATTTTTGTCATAACTTCACATGACTTACAACACATACTTCTCCCCCTGCTGATAGCCCACCCATGCTTATCCTACTGAAATACTCTTAGCCACCAGCCACAAAGGTAGAGAATTCCACAGCAGTAAGTACCTGCTTAAAGGGGGGAAGTAACGCTTTTACAATACGCTCCATCTTAGCTCCTGCTTTTCCTAAAATAAAGAATATGGAATAGGAATGCTTTTTGAAAGACTATCAATCACATCCATTGAGAAGTGTTTAATTTTTTGTTGTCTTTTCTGCTGGACCTATATGAGAATATGGGTGGGAGTCTTCAAAACAACTGACCAAGCTCTTATAACTCAACATTTTGCTGTGAAATCAGGCTGGTTTCTGGCATCAGTCATATGAAGGCACAGGAATCAGTTTTACCTGAAGGGCAAAAAACTGATATGCTACTTTGCTTCATTTTTTATCTGATTAACATAAACTCTCTAGCTTTGATAGAAAGTGTAATTGCTTATGAGAGATAACTATATTCAGATGACAATGAAGTTACCACTTAAGAATTATACATTTATTAACAATGTGTTTTTTTCAAAATGATATCATTTTATCTTTATAATGGTACACATTCTATATCATCATTTTCACTAAGACAGGGAGTAAATGTTTGTGATTTACTTTTAAAAAGTCTTTATAATGATTTTTAGGCAAATCAAATTAAGAAAATAATTTGTTTGCTATATTTAATTAAAAGTTACTCACCTATATTTCTAGAAAGAAAATGAGCATAAATAACTAGAAAATGAAAACTGAGTAAATAATTTTAAGAAAAGAAACTGCTTATGGGGATTTCATTTCAACAGCTCTGAGGAGGAAACATTTTTAGGGGACAGACATGAAAAGCATCATTATGGATCTCATCTTAGGCAAATAAAATACTTTAAAATATATAACCTGAGTCTGGAATACTAGCCCAGTGTTCTGTCTCTACAGGAGTGAGTCATCTGTGGGATGGCTGTATTGGAGCTCACAGAGTGTTGAACACAGGCTGTGTGTTAGGTACTGTGCTAAGTACTTTACACTTATTATTTCACAGCATACTTACAACAACCCTAGAAGGCTTTATAGCCATTTTTCAGATGAAGAAACTGAGGGTCTCAAAAGGGAAATATTTTAACTAGGTTTGCACAGCTAGTAAATGAAAGAGTCATAATTTAAACCAAAGTCTGATCCCAAAGCTGGCATTCTTTCCCCTATACTATGATTAAAACATTTCCTAGTAATTTCCTCAGAAATAAACCTGCCCTTTCAACCCAATTTTACAGCACATTTTCCTAAAGACTTTAATATGTGAGAAGGAGTATGGTATAAAGACAAATAAATGAAATGTGAGTGATTTAAGAATGAGGGAATTAAGATTTTATTGTATAAACAGTAAAGGAACAATGCAAAATTTAGTTCCCTTAAATGAAAAGAAATGTGGGATAATCCACAAATACAGGTAAAGGAACAATACTTATGTAAAACTGGTATTTATAGACATCAATATACTACAAAATTATAAAGGTGACCTTAAAATGTAAACAATTAATTCTGTATGAATTTTCAAAAAGAGGAATTAAAATACTGGGATAGCTTTAATAACAATTGATTTACACACTGAATCCTTTTTACAAAGCTAATATGGATTTCTGAACACTCTTACTGAATAATTCTTGTTTTTCAAATGTGATCTACTAGTGTATTGGTATAATTAAGGGGGAGATCCATTTTAATTCCAAAGATATTAAAAAAAATATTTTTGCTCAACTGTCCTATAAACATGTGGCATTTTTCTTCATGTAATAGTTTAGATATTTCTAAAAAACCAGAGTTGCTGGTCTTGGAGGACCACTGCTGAACTCAAAACAACTAGAAGAAAATATCTGCAAATGTACAAAAATGTAACTCTCATGACTTTCTGGTATGTGGGGATCAAATGGCAAATGAATTAAAAGTCTAAAATCTGGGTTTATCAGCAATCCATTAACTTATAGTAGTTTAAGAGATTTTGCTTTTAGAATCTTAATTCAACCTAAGTTTACAACTGTATTTTATATCATAACAGAAAATATAACACTAATTGAGAGAGATTATTCATATCAATAAGTCAAGGGGTTCTTTCAGGAGCCTTTTCCTGAAGATTAGTCAAATGATTGAACAAAACATTTAAAGGTTATAGTTGATCATAATTGTGAATAATCGATTCCTAAATACTTAAGACCTGTTAGGAATTATTGTAATCTACCATGTCATTCACATGCATGACTACTAAAAGGAATGCTTACTACAAGTATCACTGGTCCAGTATACTTTTATTCTTGCATTGAAATGTTCAGAGAAGATCATGACAAGCTCAATCACCTGGAATATATTTAAGGAATGCATGAACCACCCGTTCAAAGCACATATGAATAATAATCACTCGAATATGCTAAAATTGTCCTACCTAATAATTCTATACTCTTTATGTGTATTTAACATGACAAAGAATAGGCATTCAACACTTCAGATTTTTAAATTCTAGTTTATTATACAGCTAGGTATTATTGTGCAGGATAAAACTTCATGAATCTTAAAACTCTCAGGATCTCAGCTTACATTGACTTTTGTCATATTTGGAACAGTGTTTCAAAGTATAGAGCTTCAAAGGAAAACACAATGTAGTTTTCTTTGGGATTATGCAAATGACATATGTTTTTTAAGGAGAAGAAAGAAAATATTTTCAAAATGTTATATATGCTAAAATTATAAATACTTAGAAATTGAGATTTAATTGCAACAAAATTGAAGTATCAAGAAGAAATTGCCCCTATAACAACTAACTATAATTCCTTTGTAAGTAAAGGTGAACACACTAAGGAAAAGAAAAAAAGAGTAACAAAATGCCCAAATGTAATTTTCCATGTTCCTACCATCTTTAGGAGAAACATTTATTAACAGGTAAGAAAATATAAACCACAACAGGTATTTCTTTAAAATTCTAAAATGGAAGTAAAACTTGAAGCCCATATAGTAAATGTATGTCTTAAATGTAATAGACTTTGCTCCCAGCCACTAAGGAGAATACAAACAGCACAGGATTTTTTTTGTCAGTTGAAGAAAGGAAGTTTATAATAGACCTTAAGATTCAATTAGCTTACTATTAGCAACATGCACTACCTAAAAAAACCAGAAACCACAATAATGGGTGATTAGGACATTAAAGATATTTAGAAAATGACCAAAACACAGCTGTTTCCTGGACAAAATATTTATCAAGAATCTTTTGTAAATTGTGTGAATGCTGCATACTTCTCATTTCTTCTGAAACATTTAAATCTACATTAGAATTATTTTTATAAAGCAGTTGACATTATTTAAACATATTAAAACTACTCAAAATATGCCATATTGAGTTCCCATTTAAAACAAACTAATTTTTGTATTAAAATACTGGAAATCAAGTAAGTTGGGCATTCTCACTGAAGGAGATGACATCTCAATATTCCTTCGACAAAATAAAAATATGAAGGCTCTCTCACGTGCTTCAGTAAATAGAAATAAACTATATTCAAATCTAAATAATTTATTCTACTCCAATTCAAAAATAAGTTTGTATATATACAATGTCTAGAGGTCTGAGGAAACACTGCGAGAGTAAAAATAACACATGCATCTATAATTCACAGCGTTCACCTTTCCCCCCTTCCTATTACAGAAGCTTTCGAAAATTGCTTTTTGATGATTTGGCAAATTGTATTTATTTTTAAATGAATCTCATTTATTGAGATTGATAATTCCAGGTTTCATTTGCTTTGAAATTGCATTTTCCAATTGCTTCCAATGATAAGTTCTAGCAAATGTGGTCCAACATGCTAGTGAAAAAAATCAGTTGACCTATTCTGTAAATGTAGTAAGTATCTTTTATACTAAATTCAAAACATGGTTAGATTGAACTAAAAAATTATTAGCAAAATGGTGACACTAAATTCCTTAAGAACAGGTGAGTGTTTAAGTATATATTAAAGTACTCACATACATTTTCCATTTGAAAAAATCTTTAAAAATTTTGGTCACTGTACAAATGTATTTTCTATCTCTGCTATCAAAATGGAATATTAGAAAACAAGTCATCAATGCTTATTCAGAAAACACTTTTAATTCAGACACCGAAGTCAGCTGAAACAGAAAGCAGCACGATTTATTTTCTAGCTACAAAGGAAAGGTGGCCTGAGGCACCACGGAACAGTCACGCATATCTGAGTCCTCAGAGCATTTATGGTAGTGTTCCAGTATCAAGGGCGTTTAATAAAAACGGAAACTCCGAAAAATTGTACAGAGATGTAGTATCTTAAAAACAACACTTAACCATAGTGATTCAAGACATAGAGGGAAAAGCCCTACAATTTAAACAAGAGTATTCCCAGTTCTTAAGGAAGCTGGCAGAGTGAACTGAAAGACCAAAATAAGGGCCTCCAAAATGAATTTATAAAGTCTTAGTTTGCGATAATTTGTATGCCAGGCTTCAAAAAAAAGTGTAAAGAAAAAGGTGACTTAAATAACTCTAAAATAGAGTGGGGCTTAGTTCTCACTCTGGAGGTATCTGACATTTTAAAACACAGTATGTAACCAGTTCTATTTCCTTAGACACACACAGAAGAAAAATCAAAGTCCTAGCACTTGATATCCGCTGTGTGGATGGGGTTCTTGTGGGTTTTACAGTTCTGTTTATGTAGCCAAGAGGCTCTCATTAGGAGATTTAGGATTCCCAATATATAGTCAATGAAGAGAGAGAAAGAGAAAAAGAAGGAGATTTTGGTCCATGAAAAGAAAAGGTTTTGGCTTGAGGCTGACTTTTTGAAACTCTTTTAACTCTTCATTTTTTCACATTTTAAGTTAATTAAAATATATTCCATCTTAATATTAGCCAGGTAGAAAATTGTCACCCACCCTAACTGATATCACAATTCCAGGATAAATGCCTTTGTATAGTTGTTGCCTCATAATGAAATTCCACTTTCTTGGTCCTTCCTTCTGGACTATAAAACAAAGTTCTAAAGTTAAATTTAAATTTGTTGGCATTTAGGGTTGCCTATTCAATGTATGGCAGAGAATGTTTTAGAGAGTAACATTCAAACCCCCATTTCCATACTGTGAAAATCCAAAGAATGCATTTCTAAATTGATGTTTTCAAGTCAGGAGAGAAAACTAAGTAGCAAGATGAAATGATATTGTTGGTGATGGTCCATAAGATACACTCTCTCATTTAATTAGTTCAGGTAAGACTACTATTAACTAGTAAACGCAGGTCACAAGCCTTTCCTAGACTAGAAGGAAAGACAGGGAAGCTATTCCTTTCTGTTCATGTCCCTGAGAGCAAGTATTTTGCTTTTTGAATTCCAGGTATTCCAAACATTATATATAAAGAAACACTCAAAACTTAATTCTTTCAAAAAGGTCACATTTGCTTCCTGTTTAAACTTTTAGCTATAATAAAAGGTAGTAGGTTGTAACACATTTTAACAATGCACACAAAAAAATCCGAGCACAAAATTAAACATAAAAGATGTATTGTCCTTTTTGGTTCTTAATACATCTGCCCCCCAAATAGCAAACTCCTGGTTACTTTTTAAAGTAAGTAAATTAAAAACAAGATTAACAAAATGTCCAAAACATGTCAAATTGTAGCCTCTACTAGTTAAAAATTCTGTTGGTTGTAAAACTCTGTTGGTGGCCATTTTGGCCTGGGATTTTTAATATAAATGAGACTAGAAATGACAGGGGATGGGGGAAGGGACTTTCCTTCTTGAATAGTTAAAGAGGGAAATTTTTAAAATCTAGAATGAGTTATCTGAAAGATGAAAAAGAATATTCAAAGTTAGGCTTTACCAAAATCTGAAAATATTACAGAAATTAAAACACAAGAACAGTGCTATATTATTGAAGATTTAAAAAACTTTACAAACATTTTTTGAAGGAGGTAAATACATAAACTATTCAGAAAAATTATTTAACTGCTAAATAAAAATCATATATTGTTCTTTTTCCCATGCAGATCTACAAATTGATAATCTAAAGTCATTAAATTATGATATAATTTTATAGCCACTAAATAAATATATAAAGAAAAATGACATGGCCAAATATTTGTCATAATATGGATATATATACATAAATATATGTAGTGCCAGAGTTTTATTAGGATGCACCCTTTAGGATGATGGTCTTTTTCTTTTTTCTTTATTAATATAGTGAGTCTAGTCAAGTCTGGTTAAAAAGCTATTATTCAGATATAAGTTGTAAAGGAGACTTTATTTGACCTCTCATGAAATTACTGAAAATAGTGAATATTTCCTTAATTTTCTTATTTCACAATGTGTTTTAAGGAATTTCTGATGTGATTTCACAGGCTTATTTAAACCAGTCAACTCTACCATCTTTCCTGTGTTTGAGAAATAAAACTGTTTAACCTACACATTTTTTTTTTTTTTAAAGAAAGTGATTCCTGGATAGATCTTAAATTGCAGTAGTTAAACTTTAGGTTTGTAAATGTCCTTCTATCCTCACTGATTGGCAGTCAGATAAATGCAATCAAAAACTTCTCAAATGTAAACATTTCTAAACTAGATATACAAATCCACTTCTTCCTTCAAAAGAGAAAGCATCATTCATTCTGAATAAGAAATGGGCATGTTTTGGTTAGAAAAATAAATTAATTAATGATTATGTGTAGAAATATCCAATTTTAAGAAGATTAGTTTAAATGACTATATAATAGCAGTTCTAACCTGGGCTTCATTAGTTGGTCACTGCCCTGATTGATGATGCCACATTCATGTGTGAGGGCTACTATGAGTCAATAGATGGCAGTCCATCGCCTAGTAAAAGAGTTGAAGATGACTAAACTCATCATGCATCTTGCTTTTTATTCAAGATTAAATATTGCTTAATTGCACACATTAGGATATTGCCTATATGCATAATTATTTTAGCTATTTTATTTTAGCTGGATTGATGTATGTAATTATAAATATACTTGTTTTGCATTTATACTTGCACAGGAAACTAACACTTAATTACTTATTAATTGAAATTTGATAATTAAGAATTGTGAGTTATTTCAATATTATTTTGAAAAATTAATCATGATTCCAGATTTAAGACAAAGTTTTCAAAATGATTTTGTTAAACCTACAGATAGAATATACTGTGATTTTTCCAAAGGCAAATTCATTTTGTTTTTACTTTTTTCTAACTATTCCTTTTACAATTTATGTTTCTCAAAAGCTACAATGTTAAACAAACCTGAAAATATCTGTTACACCAAACACTGTTTTCTATCCTTCTATGATAGTTATGTAAAAAAAAATACAGGTGCAAATAATGAAAAGAATAGTTTTAAAACAGTATTTCCTACACTTCAAATTTTCAAGACTGGAATTCCCTAACTTACAGGAAAATAGAAAATTAATGCAATTATACATTAGGCTATTACTTAATAAAAATGCTGATGAAAAACTTGCTATACAGTTCCAAAGAGTGAAAAGCATAATACATGACTCGATTCCAACTAAGTTTAGGTTAAGAATTTCACCATAATGTGTTAGGATAAAAAAAACTGCTACCTATACACAAACATAATGTATTTATATGCATTATATCTGTAACATATATGTGGAACGTGTGTATGTGTGTGTGTGCTCACTCACATGTGTGTGTATTTATTTATTTTTGAGTAGGGGATAACACTAAAGAATTTTAACAAAACCCAATTTGGGAATGAGGATAGTAGAGCAATTACAGCTTTCTACCAAGAATCTTTGAACAAAGTAAACAGTGATAACGGAGTGTGAACACAAACCACCTGATGACTTCTGGGGCCTGTAACAGGCACACAGAGAGTCTAGTCGACTCATTGGTTTGTTTTTACTTCCTAAGAGGAGAGCAGAAAGAAGACATGCTTTGTAAAAACTGTGCCGTTCCTATTTTACTATGTCCTCCTACAAACAAAAAACTTTTCTTATAAGTTAAACTTGAAAGAACTGCTTTTAAATATACTGCATAACTGTATAAGTACAAGAGTAATTTTTATTGTTGTCTCTTGCTCAGCACAACATATTTAATATATTAAAAGAAATGACTAGCGGGTCCATGGTGAATTACTGAAATTATTTAAGCTAAATATTAAAAATAAACTGACTTCATAACATTGAGTCTTAGTCAATTTGATTCCACAGCAGAATTTGTTTTCTGCTTCTACTTGGCCTAAAATCATAGTAAAAGGAAACGAAAGAATTAAATAACTTGAATGGTATGAAGAAGATATCTGTGCATTTTGAATAAGTCAAGAAGGGCTTAAGGATATGACAGCTGAATTGTTCTATGTGAAAGATACACTAAGTTTTTTCTAGCTTCACTAAGACATACGTGTAAAGCTTTCAGTAAAGCCAGAAAAATTATAATGGAACTTAGTGTGGATAGTATGCTTGTGGACTGTAGATAATACAACATTTTAAAGACACTGGATTGCTGGATTACTACTGTTCTCTTTTGCTCCTATCATACTTTTCCCCATTTAATGAATGTCATCTAGGAAAACTGAGAAATGCCATGATGTAATCATTAAATGATGTGAGTAAGAAAAAACAATCAAAATCTTTCAAGAACTGGAAGATAAAGGACAGAGTAGCGGGCAGGGGAGAAGAGAAAAAGTATATTATTGCTTTCTCAGTGCAAAAATGCTTCAGATGTTTATTATCTTCCAGTAGAAGATGCTTGTCTATATTTTATGGTCAGCAGTTCAGAGAAGGGTAAATAGGCTAGGTCTTGGGGAAAATAAAAAAGGTGTTTCTACTCACTGTTAGGTGATACTGCCTCCAGATTTCTGGGCAAGCCTGGAAAATAAAAATATTGATCAGCTGCGAGCATGAAACAAGGTACTTTACAGCCTGTTGGTTTTGGCATAACCCAGCATCCACCGGTGTCGGTCACAGGAAAATAAGAAGCTTAACAGAAAGGGTCTGCATTTCAGCTTCAAAAACCTGGCTAGACAGTTTAATTGAATTTTACACTGGTTTAACACACTCCCTGCCATTGTCAGAAAGCCAGTAACAAAGTTTTCTCTCTCTTTTTTTCTTTTTAGGTTAGAAGTTTTGGGTACTAAGATGTGATTAAGACCCATAACTCAGTTAAAGTGATAAATGAACAGCAGTGTTCAAAATCAATAAGACTCACCAAGTACATCTTTTAAAAGAACATTTGAACCCTGGTAGTATGATAGAAAACAATTTCATAACACTACTTTTAAGAAGACTTTACTGTAGTTACACATTTCTGATGTTTTACCTAATCACTTGCTATATTCTATGAAATACACAAAAAAGAACTAAAAAAAAGCAAAACAAAAGACAGCTTTAAGAATCTATATACCTTTTCCCATAAAAGTCAAGTCTTCTCCACTGTTACACTTATAGAGATAGAACTTAAAAAATCCAATAAAACCACAATAATTTTGTTAAAGAGTGATTTACTGTTACCTATTCAGTAACAACAAAGCAAACAAAAGCAACAGCAACAAAAACCAGTCAGGAGATACTTCCTTATGGACATGCATATAAGTCTTTCCTTATGCTTAAATTATGACTGTGTTAAAGAGACACATCTTCTAAGTTCTTCATGAATAGTTGATCAATTTATTATTGTCTCAGAAAAAGAACTGTTGAAGACAAAAAATATTTTCAATAATAACTATAATATAGCAATGGTTTTAACAAATTAAACTACCAAGCTAAGTAAATGGCAATCCTTAAAGTGGATGTGAATTTATAGCTTTTGTTTAAAAAAGCATATATACACAAACATATATATATACATACACATATGCATACATAAAATTAAGAGTGAATTATATTTTTTTAAACCTTTATAATCTTTGAAACAATTCTTTATTTAATTTGTCATTCCTCTTTATTTTTCAGGGTAGTGATAAAAGTAACAAAGATGATTCAAACAATCTAAAATATTATGGACATGGCAATAATTCAGAAAATAACTTTTGAATGGCAAAATCTCTACTGATGATACCATTAGTGATAAAAGTAGGTATGTTCCAACCATGCTGAAAATTTTATCCATTATGTATCTTAAGCTTATCTATCCAATGGAATTTTCTAAAGAAAGGTGTGCAAATTAGACTACTTACTGGTCAGCTTTCCAATTTACATGTCATATTCATGTAAACTAAGGTGTCTGACTAAAAAAAGCCACTTATATACAGTAATCTCTGGATGAACAACACTGGTCAAAAGGAAACTATTATTAGAAAGTAAAAAGTAGCTTCAGAAGGCAAAGATTCTGTTAGGTACCAGACAACAGATGCAAACTTGTAGGATACAAAAGTTCTTACAGATGTGTGTGTATATATATGTATATATGTGTATATATTTATGTGTGTGTATATACACACATATTTTTTATAAACATATTTACACACAAAGATCTAATGTAAAAGATACCCTTAAATATTCATTTCCTACATTCTATCATAAGCTTTTTGCTATGTATATATAATTTGAGTTGGATTACTGTAGAGATAAGCAAGCAGTTATTTATATATTAGTTATGGATAGTTCTTGATTACCACAATGTCCTCAGAATAATACGGTTGA